>NC_059999.1:0-632115 GCF_912999745.1 Papilio machaon | reverse complement strand
TCATAATGGCGACATAACAGCCTAAATAACACGGGCAAGCTGTCTCGATCGATCAAAACAGTCTGATTAATATATTGTTATTGAATAAGTTGTATTTGAAGTATTTTTACAACAATTACTTCAACCAATGTCGTATAGTTGAAACTTTTATCCATTTTTATGTCGACTGATAACAAAATTAAAACGAGGACAACTACAATCGTTGGTTTCTGAGACCAAAATCCTTATACAAAATAGACAACGATGTTTTATACAGGAATTTTACTCTCAGAAACTAAAGTTATAGCTATTATTTTGTATGGAAGTCGTGACCGTGCCAGTGGAATTGGATCTTAACTAGTATGGTTAATCAAGTGATAGGTTAGATCAGTGATTATCAAACTTATTACTTTTACCGCCCCCTTTGAAAATCAATTATTTTTAGCGCCCCCTATTTTTTATGCAACCTTAAAACTTAAAAACCACAATTTCATTACTTTAATTAATTTCAACACCCCCCATTTTTTGGGCTCCTTAACGCCCCCCACTAGGTTTTAAACGCCCCCAAGGGGGCGTTATCGCCCACTTTGAAAAACACTGGGTAAGATGCTACGTGGAAATGGACATTAAATTCAACTTTTTGCCTTGCTCTTAAGAAATCTTTCGGCTATTATTTTCAGCTCATACTTCGTAAGTCCATAATATTTAATTGGATCTATTTATTCAGTATCTACTAAGGTAAAGATAATTTTTGTTGATTACTATTATTTTCATATATGTTGTTTGATGTAAAAATTCAACAACACACCGATAAGTGATGTTGAAATAAAAACGGTGGCTTATCAAAATAAATCCGAATAAATCGCTGCGAGTGATAAATTTTGATTTATATAATTACTGGTTCACTGAACAACTTGTCTATAGATAGGGCACAGCTTATAAACATTTCGTCGATAAAGATTCAAATGAAAAGGATTTTTGGTATTATTCAATAAAACTCAGAAAAAATATTTTAAATTTTATTCTATTATTTATATATATATATATATATATATATGTATTATTTATCGCTTATTTTAAAATATTTCTAATTTACATAAAATTTAGATTTATATTACACAGATTTTAAAATGCGACTATTTTACAATGACGAGTTATTTTATTATTTCTAAGTGTATTTCTAAGTGTAGTTAACATACTATGTTTACAAAGAAGTTTTTCAACATGCAGATTTGTCAATAGATGGCGCTGTTACTAATTCACTCTTGAATCGACAAAGAAGTGAACATTCGCAAATATTATATTTGTGCAGGTGTTTCAAATGTTGTCATTTGACTGAAATTTAAGGTAGAATTCAGTGTCGCTGAGTGCGCGTGCGGGCGCGCGCTGGCCGCCATCAGCTGAGCAGCGGCGCGAGCGCAGCGACGGCGGCGGCGGGCGGGGAGGGCGCACAGGCCAGCGCCGCAGCACGCGCCCGCCCCGCCCCGCACTGCCCCGCGCGTACTCCGTGGTACAGGACATAGGCGGCCAGCGCGTGTCGTGTCTCATCACCGGCACGTCGTCCAGCACTGGAAGCACCGCCTACGCCAGCATACCGGCGCAGTGCTGGCGCCAGACGCGGCTGCCAGTCGTCCAACAAGGCGGCGACTCGCTGCTTGAGTGCGAGCGCGAGTTCCGCGGAGACGAGCGGCTCGGCGAGCGCCTCGTCCCCGTCGACGCGCATCTCCGCCGCCGCCGCCGCACCCTGCTGCTCAGCAAGAGACACCAACAGCCGCACCTGCCACACGTCGTACGACGTCGGCTCCGTTCGCATCGTCTTTATTATCTAAATAATAATTTTTAGTTTCATAAATCGTGTTTGTACAACTAATAAAACTTGTAGGTGATGTAATAACAAACCTTGAGGAATGTGGCCCAGACGGGCAGGGCGCAGAGCGAGTCCTTGACGAGGCACTCGTATGTGAGCATGCTGAGCGCCTGCGCGTGCTCCTCCTCCTCGCGGCTGTAGCGGCGACAGCGGCACGTGCGCGTCACGCCCTCGCCCCGCGCCGCCCCGCGTCGCCGCAGCGCCACGAGGCAGTCTGCGCAGGCCCCGCCCCCCGCAGCTCCGGACACGCCCCCCGCCCCGCCCCCCGCGCCCCCCGCGCCCGGCGCCGGCTCGCCCTGCAGGTGATGTTTGACGAAGCTGCGCACTTTGTCGTCGTTGGTGAAGAGGTCGATGTTGTCCGGCGTGGCGAGCCACATGTTGGTCTTGTCCAGTGTGAGGGTGTGCGCCAGGATGGTGAGGAAGCCGTGAGGGTCCGACACGTAAGACAGGCAGCCGGCGCGCTGCTTTATGTCTATGCACCACGTGAAGTTCAGGAATTTTCTGTAAGGACATTAATATTAAGATCGTAATAATAAGATGTAAAACCTTTTTACTCGACAATCTAATATAGTTATTGTAGTTACTTGAGTTGGTCCCAGTTCTGGTCCCTGCGGAAGACAATGGGCCAGTAGCGCGGGTCGTCGATCTTCACCTCCTTGAGGCTGTCCAGCTCGGGGATGATGCAGGGCGCCTTCATCTCCTTGACGACGCCCTGCAAGTCCACCACCTGCAAATATTCAACGGGTCACTACTCTATTCTGTCTCCCAATATGTTTGGTATGAGATGTGAGGAGCACGGCAGACCTGGAGATGAGCGTAGCACAGTTTCCCGGTGTCGAGGTCGCGGGGCAGCAGCAGACGCGGCTCCACAGCCAGCACGTACAGATGGCGGAACGCTTGCAGATGGTACCTACAACAACAGCATTAGAACAGGTGTTGCTATAGAGGATGCTGTAGTGTACCAGCAGATGTCGCAGACCTGTTGTCCTCGCTGTGTGTGGGGAACTTTGGGAAGAAGGCGATGAGGAGTGCGGCGAGTGCGGTGCGCGAGGTGCTCAGGGTGCCGCGCCCTCCCGCCAGGAACAGCAGCCCCACTGTGCAGTGCACCGCCATCTGCTCACAACAACGATTATTAACGATGGAAAAAATTTAAAGAATAGTCTAGATCAGTGATTGTCAAACTTATTTCTTTCACCGCCCCCTTTGAAAATGAATTATATTTCAGAGCCCCCTAATTTTTATTCAGCCCTAAAACTTAAAAACCACAATTTCATTACTTTAACTAATTTCAATGCCCTCCATTCTTTCGCCCCCTCCTAATTCAAACGCCTCCAAAGGAACGTTATCGTCCACTTTAGGAAACACTGGTCTAGATAATGTAGTATACCTGTGCTCCATGTGAGAGGGCGTGTGGTTGTGTAGCGGAGGTCTGCGGGCCGCGTACTGCGATGCGCGCGCGCAGCCGCCGACACAGCCTCAATACACGCAGATCACCGCGCCCGCTCATTATCTGACCATACAAAACATACATAAATCAAATACATGTATTATTATTTCATTAAAAGAACGTGTATGTATGTATGTATGTATTTTTTTTATATTACAATGTGGCAAGCGATCACATAAATTCGCCGAAATGGCGAAGCGACCGCTACCCATAGACATTCGCAATTGCAGATGCGTTGTCTACCTTTAATCCACGAAGGAGGAGACGCACAAAAAGTGATAGCAAATTTAACCTTCCTATCAAACCTCCTCCATCAAACCCACCTCCCCTTCTCATCCTTTCCTTATAAGGGAAAGAGGACTAAATCTAGGTCTTCGGCATCACACTCATCAGACTGTACTTAGAATTACTTCCACTTGACGCCTGTCTTCTGTGAGGTCGTGGTATTTCACTGAGCGAGGACAATTCCTGCAACTAATGTTGTTGTTGCTGGCGTCTACCACTGTTATATGTATGTATGTATGTGTCACCATGCCGGCGGCGAGCAGACAGACACAGAGACAGGTCTCTATGGTGGCGGCTCCTGCGAGATGGGCGAGGCGGCGGCCGGGTGCTCCCAGCAGTCTCCGAGCGCTGCTCAGCACAGCCTCCAGCGCATCCTCATCACCGGAGCCGGCGAACCGCAGCCCCAGTGCGAAACACGCACCAGATATTATATTGCAGTATGCTTGGCTGTGGACAATAAACAGTATTTTGTAATACTAGCTTTTACCCGCGACTCCGTCCGCGTGTAATAAAAAATAGAAAACGGGGTAAAAATTATCCTATGTCCGTTTCCTGGTTCTAAGCTACCTGCCCACCAATTTTCAGTTAAATCGATTCAGCCGTTCTTGAGTTATAAATAGTGTAACTAACACGACTTTCTTTTATATATTCTTAATATATATAAATCTCGTGTCACAATGTTTGTCCTCAATGGACTCCTAAACCACTTAACCGATTATAATAAAATTCGCACACCATGTGCAGTTCGATCCAACTTGAGAGATAGGATAATTTAAATCTCAAATTATAGTCGCAATTTTAATTTATTGCTAATTATTTGTCTGTTATTATTTGACAGTCACAATTATCTGTTAACTCCAAATGATTCTAACAGATGTCGATACCTTTCGACTGGGTTGAGTAAGTAATCAATAGATGGCGCTGCTATGGTAAATCTACGAACCGCGCGGACGGAGTCGCGGGTGACAGCTAGTTATATATATAGATTATCAATTTATTAAAGGCGCATTAACAGTAACGTCTGTTTACTTCATGGCCTCGTAGTCGATGTTGTCGTCGCTGGGTTTAACGAAGCAGTATGGACGGATGGTGGCCGGCACCTGCTCCTCCACCCACTCCTCAGACGCTTCGATACTATCCCAAAGGATCAGACCTGAAATTAATCAAGATAATCTAACATTAACAGTAGAATTAGAGCGAAAGCTTGTCATAGCAACAATGTTGCTATGACAAGCTTTCGCTAAGTGTTAGGTCTTGTTGGTTGAATGTGGTTATTTTGGATTTTGAGTAAGAAAAGCCATTTCTATATATAAAAGAAAGTCGTGTTAGTTACACTATTTATAACTCAAGAACGGCTGAATCGATTTGACTGAAAATTGGTGGGCAGGTAGCTTAGAACCAGGAAACGGACATAGGAACTTTTGATGTGAAACATCTATAGGATCACTTGTAAACCGAATCGTTGGCGTGGCGACGCTTGCCGTGACGACGGGTCGCCCCGCTATACTAAGGTATACAATGTATATCATTATTATTATGATTATCATTATAATATTTAATGCATATTACTTGTACACACACGATGTTTCACATCTGCCAGGCGTCCCATGACGGCTCACAAGTTTTTTTATCTTGTGTGCATTTTTTTATTCCGCGCGGACGAAGTCGCGGGTAAAAGCTAGTCTTTTATAAAAGTCATAGATTATTGAATTGATCATAGAGTAAGTATAGATTATTATCTGACAGGTCTAATAGTGATAGTTATGCATTTATAAGTGGGTAGTGAATTAAATTCTTTGACAAGTTAAATTTGCGTGTGTACCTCTAGCGATGACTCTTAGCATGAGAAGGTCAGGTCGCACGAAGTCTAGCAGGTAGGGTGTGGTGGGGGGTGCGAGCCATGCGGCGGGTGCACACTGACCCGCACGCAGGTACAGCAGCCCCAGCGCCAGTGTGGCACCCGGTGACGTCACGTCCACGTTAGCCCCGCCCCCCGCCGCACAAGACACGCCCACACCACCGCCCTCGCGACCTGCGTACAGACAAACTTTACATATGTCGGTTTTTATAATTAAATAATGGTTCTCTAGTCAAAAATATAATAAGAAAAAATTATACTGTTCACAGTGACATGTTTTTTTTTCTTGAACCTGACCAAAAACTACTTCAAAATTAATTGTATTATGTCCGGGATATTTAGAAATTTCTTACATTATAACTTGATGTTGAATGTACTTTTTAATTTAAGTTATTGCAACAATTCAGTATAGAATGGTGTGGGTTTGTTATCCTGACCGTATGTATGTCTGTCTCCACCGAGGACGTAGGCGCGTAGGCGAGGTGCGAGGTGAGGTGGGGCGGAGTCTCCGGCGCCCACACAAACCAGCCCCAGCGCCAGCCCCGCCGCCAGCGCGTACCCTTCACGCTCCACACAGTTCTCCAGCTCCGGACCCGGCGGCTTGCCTATCTCATTGAGAAGGACCTGTGCGTAGTGCGCATGAGCGGTGGCCTGGTACAGCAGACCAACACCAAGAAGCGCAGCCACCAGGATGTTCTGCTGGATGTCCAGCTCGATGGAAGTGGGCGGCAGTAGAGCCTCCAGATGAATACTCATCATCTTCGTAGCTTGCACGTCCATAGTACCTACATAATTCAACACAAAACGGTTTTCAAAATATAGATGGCGCTGTAACTAAATGTATTAATTAGTATCAGCGCCATCTATCGTGTAGACCTCTGTATGTTGCGGCGAGGCCTAGAAGCAGGCCGATGCTGATCATCTCGTTGCACTTGACGAAGTAGTCGAACATGTTCATGTATGGCATATCGCGCAGGTGACCATTCAGTCCCAGCGCCAGCAGGAAGCCAGCGTGCTCCGCAGACATATCCTGAGTGCCCTGCACATCACAAAAGCCATTGTGTAACGTATTTAAAACGTCACATAGTCTGTGCACTCCGGCGCACGCGCCGCGGGGACTGCGCGGGTTAGAGGGGCGACCCGGGCTCGGCGGGGTCGCTGCATACGTGCCGGGCCACTTGCCTGCAATCTCCTGAGAAGAGCGGTCACCGGCGTCTTAGTTTTGGTGTGATCGTTTCCGGCTAACGTTGGCGTTCAAAAGTTATTTTTTTCTACATTAATACTAATACAATTTAAGTACTTGTTCCCGTTTTAGGGTAAGTTTTATGGCACATAAAATAAAATATGTAATGTTGCTAAATTTAATTGTCCTTTATAACCGTATTTTTTTAAACGTTCGTTGTTCTTGTTGCTAACGGTCATTTTTAAAACTTTAACTTATTTCTTTTGTACATTTAAATTTGTGTTTTCTTTATTTTACATAAGATCTTATTGCTGATTTTTCATTATTTATCCTTTATCTTTATAATACGTTATTTCGCATTTTATTTAAATTTATTTTAATTTTCGTTTGCTTCGCTTTTGCTTTGTAAACTCCGTTCTGATAGTTCCACCATCGTCAAGCCGCTACGTATTGCTTTTCTTGAGTTGCTGATGGTGGATACCAGGCGGAGGAACAACGCCTTACCGAACTAACGGTCTGGTGTTTTGAATTTCCAGGAGCACTGTACGAATTTTACTGCAAGCTAGCAATCTCCGAGCAAGCTATCGCTTGCCAGCTTCATACATCGGTAGCTGACCTGCCGTTGCGACCTCAGCACCGACGTCTACCGAATTCCTGCGGCCGCCGCTTAGCTGCCTAGGGAGCACCCAGCTACGGTCGACGTGCACCTCCTGTCCTGCCGTTCCTTGGCCTGCCGCCGCTCATCCGTCGCTGGGCGACGCCACCGTAGTTCAGCCAAAGCAGGGGAGTAATAAACGCCGCGGAAGCAGAGACTGATAGCACGTTACCCCACGACCTTATAAATTTTATGTGCCTACCGCTGAGTGCTTGGTAATATTATATATATCTTTGTTACCACCTGAGTTTCTTTTCTCACCTCATTAGGGAGTTAGGGACCCAGGGCGCAAGGACACCTTTTTAAGCCTTGCGGGACGGTACAATTGTCATCGGGTTATGGTTGCTATAAATTGAGATAACACCATCTTTAAAGTTACCATACGTTGGTATAACTAACCCTGGGCTTGTTGTAGACTATCCAGCTATGGTGTATGGTACGTCCGGCGACAGGTACCAGTGCTAGTCCTGCTGCAGCGCCATTGTGGAAGGAGGGCCAGAGCAGTGCAGCAGGTGCGGCATCACTCAGCGTGATAGCGTGACATCGCGGAGGAGGTCCACGTCCTGACACACACAGCCGTGCTGCACGTGCAGGCTCTGTCGCACCTGCTGGCACACTGCGCAGCGTCACCATGCCCCTGACATACAACACATTTACTAACAGAAGTGTTCTAAAGAATGGCTTGGAAACATAAGTTGATAGACCACCAAATACATAATACATTAATGGCTAACTGGAATTTTTTAGGTTTCTACCTCGCACAAGTAAGTTGTAGAATATTCTATCCTCAGCTGTATTTAAAAAAAGTTACGACTTTCCTTCAAATAAAGAAAGAAGCATACAATTTCATTAAAGGCTGACATGCATCTACAGTTCTTCTGGAGTTGTGGATGTCCATGGATTAATTTATATTAGAGGATCTCCTGCTCGTTAGCCCTCTTAACCTATACAACAATAAAAATGTATTCCTCACAACCTACTACTTCTGGAACTAGTAAATTACTTGTGCGGTAGTTACCTGGCGACGGGCAACGCCGTGGTCCTGGTGGTGATCGCGTACAGGTACTTCTCCTGTTCCTCGATGAAGTCGTGGTCGGAGACCTCGGGCCGCTGCGTCAGGTTGATGGTGGCCGGGATTGAAGACTGCAGCAGTCGGAACACCTCCGTCATACTGCAACATCAACATCAACATAGAATATAGACCTCCTTTAGTGACACTTTGAAATTAAAAGCAAATTGTGCTCTTACCGATGGTCCCTGGGGTAGAGCAGCGCCAGCAGCTTGGTGTTGAGATGCTCCATGCCGGTGGCCTCCTCCTCCCACGCCGCACCCGCCGCTCCCCCTCCACCTCCCTCCTCCGTCCCTTTAGTCACCACGGAGTACGCTGTCTCCTTTTCCAGGGCTTCCAGAGCCAATGCTGTAACAATAAACTTTATAATAGAACAAAATTAAATGTACAAATTATATAAACGAAATTTAACTTTTATCCGTACATACAATGTACATACGCACACGTACGTACAAAAGTACGTTCACAAACAAGTACAATCTAGAAAATTTGTGATAGCAAATTGATCTCTATTAACTGTAGGTTAAAGTCGAAAATTGCGTACTCAATTTCGCTTCAATAAAACTTCAGTTCTTAGCTATGGCAAATTCGTCTCTATGACTAGTGTAATAAAGACTAAAGTTGTTTGTTGTACTCACTCTCCAGGTACTCGTGTGTGTCTGTCATGGCGGCTGCGGTGTGTGTGAGTGCGGCGAGGTCCTCTCGCATCACGAGGCAGTAAGCCTGCGGAGGCCAGTCTGTAGGTGGAGTACTCTTCGACCGGTTGAAGATGCTCAGCAGCATCAGACCTATAGCTGGCGGGAAGTTGTCTATGCCCCTCAATGTTATACCTGGAAAAGAAATAACTTATTATTTTGTAGCTTGATGAGTTCATGAACTGAGCAATGACACTACAGTTCCAGTTGACAACTATTCAAGTAGCTTTAGTCGAAAAGGTTAAAATTTATTGACATTCATTTTCGTGTAGCATCTCGTGTCAGTCTAGAATGCTTTTGTGTTAAATACTGAAAATACTAAGTATGGCTGAAGGCTTAAATAGGTTGCGCTATCGTCAAGAGTGGGCTGACATCTATAATTTTTTTTTATTCCTTATTTAATTAATGGCTCTAATCATTTTTAAGTATGTCAAAAAAATAATTATTTTTTTGCTATGATACATACATGACATTTACAATGAGTAAGAGGAAGTTTTTTTTCCCATTGAATGTAACGTTATGTGTGTGTGTTTGTGTATATGTTTTTTAAAAAATGAAATAAAATGTCTTAGGGTACCGACAGACACGGGAGCTATATGCCTGTTGTGTCGGGCTCAGGCTAATTAGCTGTGTGTGTGTGCGTGCGTGCGACCGTGCGTGCGTGCTTGCGTGCGTGCGAACGTGCGTACGTGCGTGCGTGCGTGCGTGTGTGTGTGTGTGTGTGTGTACCTCTGTCTGCGGCGAGCAGTGCGGCCTGTGCGTGCGGCGCAGGCGCAGGGCCGGAGTCTCTGCGCGGACGAGGAGTGCTGCTGCCCAACACCTGCTGGCTGAGCGGCTGTGTGTGTCTGTGTGTGTGTACCTCTGTCTGCGGCGAGCAGTGCGGCCTGTGCGTGCGGCGCAGGCACAGGGCCGGAGTCTCTGCGCGGACGAGGAGTGCTGCTGCCCAACACCTGCTGGCTGAGCAGCTGTGTGTGTCTGTGTGTGTGTACCTCTGTCTGCGGCGAGCAGTGCGGCCTGTGCGTGCGGCGCAGGCGCAGGGCCGGAGTCTCTGCGCGGACGAGGAGTGCTGCTGCCCAACACCTGCTGGCTGAGCGGCTGTGTGTGTCTGTGTGTGTGTACCTCTGTCTGCGGCGAGCAGTGCGGCCTGTGCGTGCGGCGCAGGCGCAGGGCCGGAGTCTCTGCGCGGACGAGGAGTGCTGCTGCCTAACACCTGCTGGCTGAGCGGCTGTGTGTGTCTGTGTGTGTGTACCTCTGTCTGCGGCGAGCAGTGCGGCCTGTGCGTGCGGCGCAGGCGCAGGGCCGGAGTCTCTGCGCGGACGAGGAGTGCTGCTGCCCAACACCTGCTGGCTGAGCGGCTGTGTGTGTCTGTGTGTGTGTGCCTCTGTCTGCGGCGAGCAGTGCGGCCTGTGCGTGCGGCGCAGGCGCAGGGACGGAGTCTCTGCGCGGACGCGGAGTGCTGCTGCCCAACACCTGCTGGCTGAGCGGCTGTGTGTGTGTGTGTGTGTGTGTGTACCTCTGTCTGCGGCGAGCAGTGCGGCCTGTGCGTGCGGCGCAGGCGCAGGGCCGGAGTCTCTGCGCGGACGAGGAGTGCTGCTGCCCAACACCTGCTGGCTGAGCGGCTGTGTGTGTCTGTGTGTGTGTACCTCTGTCTGCGGCGAGCAGTGCGGCCTGTGCGTGCGGCGCAGGCGCAGGGCCGGAGTCTCTGCGCGGACGAGGAGTGCTGCTGCCCAACACCTGCTGGCTGAGCGGCTGTGTGTGTCTGTGTGTGTGTACCTCTGTCTGCGGCGAGCAGTGCGGCCTGTGCGTGCGGCGCAGGCGCAGGGCCGGAGTCTCTGCGCGGACGAGGAGTGCTGCTGCCTAACACCTGCTGGCTGAGCGGCTGTGTGTGTCTGTGTGTGTGTACCTCTGTCTGCGGCGAGCAGTGCGGCCTGTGCGTGCGGCGCAGGCGCAGGGCCGGAGTCTCTGCGCGGACGAGGAGTGCTGCTGCCCAACACCTGCTGGCTGAGCGGCTGTGTGTGTCTGTGTGTGTGTGCCTCTGTCTGCGGCGAGCAGTGCGGCCTGTGCGTGCGGCGCAGGCGCAGGGACGGAGTCTCTGCGCGGACGCGGAGTGCTGCTGCCCAACACCTGCTGGCTGAGCGGCTGTGTGTGTGTGTGTGTGTGTGTGTACCTCTGTCTGCGGCGAGCAGTGCGGCCTGTGCGTGCGGCGCAGGCGCAGGGCCGGAGTCTCTGCGCGGACGAGGAGTGCTGCTGCCCAACACCTGCTGGCTGAGCGGCTGTGTGTGTCTGTGTGTGTGTACCTCTGTCTGCGGCGAGCAGTGCGGCCTGTGCGTGCGGCGCAGGCGCAGGGCCGGAGTCTCTGCGCGGACGCGGAGTGCTGCTGCCCAACACCTGCTGGCTGAGCGGCTGTGTGTGTCTGTGTGTGTGTGCCTCTGTCTGCGGCGAGCAGTGCGGCCTGTGCGTGCGGCGCAGGCGCAGGGACGGAGTCTCTGCGCGGACGCGGAGTGCTGCTGCCCAACACCTGCTGGCTGAGCGGCTGTGTGTGTCTGTGTGTGTGTGCCTCTGTCTGCGGCGAGCAGTGCGGCCTGTGCGTGCGGCGCAGGCGCAGGGACGGAGTCTCTGCGCGGACGCGGAGTGCTGCTGCCCAACACCTGCTGGCTGAGCGGCTGTGTGTGTGTGTGTGTGTCTGTACCTCTGTCTGCGGCGAGCAGTGCGGCCTGTGCGTGCGGCGCAGGCGCAGGGCCGGAGTCTCTGCGCGGACGAGGAGTGCTGCTGCCCAACACCTGCTGGCTGAGCGGCTGTGTGTGTCTGTGTGTGTGTACCTCTGTCTGCGGCGAGCAGTGCGGCCTGTGCGTGCGGCGCAGGCGCAGGGCCGGAGTCTCTGCGCGGACGAGGAGTGCTGCTGCCCAACACCTGCTGGCTGAGCGGCTGTGTGTGTCTGTGTGTGTGTACCTCTGTCTGCGGCGAGCAGTGCGGCCTGTGCGTGCGGCGCAGGCGCAGGGCCGGAGTCTCTGCGCGGACGAGGAGTGCTGCTGCCTAACACCTGCTGGCTGAGCGGCTGTGTGTGTCTGTGTGTGTGTACCTCTGTCTGCGGCGAGCAGTGCGGCCTGTGCGTGCGGCGCAGGCGCAGGGCCGGAGTCTCTGCGCGGGCGCGGAGTGCTGCTGCCCAACACCTGCTGGCTGAGCGGCTGTGTGTGTCTGTGTGTGTGTACCTCTGTCTGCGGCGAGCAGTGCGGCCTGTGCGTGCGGCGCAGGCGCAGGGCCGGAGTCTCTGCGCGGACGAGGAGTGCTGCTGCCTAACACCTGCTGGCTGAGCGGCTGTGTGTGTCTGTGTGTGTGTACCTCTGTCTGCGGCGAGCAGTGCGGCCTGTGCGTGCGGCGCAGGCGCAGGGCCGGAGTCTCTGCGCGGGCGCGGAGTGCTGCTGCCCAACACCTGCTGGCTGAGCGGCTGTGTGTGTCTGTGTGTGTGTACCTCTGTCTGCGGCGAGCAGTGCGGCCTGTGCGTGCGGCGCAGGCGCAGGGCCGGAGTCTCTGCGCGGGCGCGGAGTGCTGCTGCCCAACACCTGCTGGCTGAGCGGCTGTGTGTGTCTGTGTGTGTGTACCTCTGTCTGCGGCGAGCAGTGCGGCCTGTGCGTGCGGCGCAGGCGCAGGGCCGGAGTCTCTGCGCGGACGAGGAGTGCTGCTGCCTAACACCTGCTGGCTGAGCGGCTGTGTGTGTCTGTGTGTGTGTACCTCTGTCTGCGGCGAGCAGTGCGGCCTGTGCGTGCGGCGCAGGCGCAGGGCCGGAGTCTCTGCGCGGGCGCGGAGTGCTGCTGCCCAACACCTGCTGGCTGAGCGGCTGTGTGTGTCTGTGTGTGTGTACCTCTGTCTGCGGCGAGCAGTGCGGCCTGTGCGTGCGGCGCAGGCGCAGGGCCGGAGTCTCTGCGCGGACGAGGAGTGCTGCTGCCTAACACCTGCTGGCTGAGCGGCTGTGTGTGTCTGTGTGTGTGTACCTCTGTCTGCGGCGAGCAGTGCGGCCTGTGCGTGCGGCGCAGGCGCAGGGCCGGAGTCTCTGCGCGGGCGCGGAGTGCTGCTGCCCAACACCTGCTGGCTGAGCGGCTGCACTCCCGCGCCGCTCCCACAACCCACTGTACTCAGTATCTACAACAAGTTGTTACACAATGAAAACTAAATCTAACTAACACTAATAGTTCATTTAGATATATACCTATAGCTCTCTCATGTATACAAATACGTTTGTCTCGCTCTGACACGACTGCCGACTGCTTATGTCTAAATGAACATTTATTTAAAAACAAATCTATTTGATTTTATATAACTGTGCCTTTTTGCTAACTAAACACTTGTATAAATAAAAATAAAAAAATTATAAAATCTGAAATCGGCAGTTAATTTTTTTTTCCATGAAAATGTGTTAATTGGTAGGATTCAATGATAATATGGTAGGATTTATGAACATATTCACTTACCTCAATAAGATCCCGACAGGTATCATTAACTTCAGGCAAATAAGGATAATATCCGACATCACAGTTCTTCAACATAGAATTCAAATAGCTGAATATCCCCGGAGGCTCCGGTGAGAAGTAATTCGGTGGAGAGAGCTTCTTTAACATAACATCCGTCACTTGAGACTCCTTTTCCATATATTCATAATGATAATCATTAGGAAAATCCAACCAATAATGATTCACATAATTATTTAATCTTAAATCTTTCGCTAATTGATATAAAAATGAAGATAAAGGTTTCAAATTACTCGAGAGTAATACATTTAATTTTAAATCTTCATATAATAAATGGAAAGCGTAAAAAACTTGTAACATATACGGGAATAAAAGTGAATTTGTATTAAATTGCACCGGTTTATCAGTTTCTATAGTCTTTGTCTTTCCTCTCCAATGTTTTGACTCCGGTTGTGTTGGACTAAGGTTTAGCATACAGGCAAGTGAGCTGCCGATGGCTTTATGCATTCTAGAATTTAGAAGATAATCCCAATCGTCCTGTGTACCATCACTGGACGTCCTCTGTTTCTTGCTGGCAACTTCTGCACCATCCTCATCACTCTGACGCATCTGGCCCAGTCTTTCTACGTCGTATCCGATCAAAGTAAGTAGAAGTTTCGAGAACATCGACCATTCCTGTTCTGGTGTTAAATCTTGTGTACCCGGAGCGTTCCTTACACCATACCATTTTATTAACACCTGCATATATAACAGATTAATGTGAGTGCAAAATTACTAAAAAATCATTAAATAAATAAAAAAAAAGGAATTGAAACACATATACTAATTTTTTTAAATAATGAAAAACCGCATAGTTAATTTCTCTTTCGATTAGTATAACCATATGTATGTATGGATGGACGTATGTATGTATGTGTATGTATGTATGTATGTACCTGCATGGCGATGTCCCTGGGCAGCAGCGCGCGCAGTGCGTGTGCAGCGCGAGGGGGGAGTGCGGCGGCTGCGAGTGGTGGGAGCGCAATGCGGTACAACACGCCGTTCTCCAGACACAGTGTGAGCCGACGTCCTGCAGCGTCGCACAGCCCGCGCAGACCTGATGGTAAAAGGTGTGCTGTTGTAAAAGGTGAGGGCGTGGTAAAGTGTACAATTTGGTATGATAAATGGTACTAAAATGTGAGGGGGGGAAGAATTTTTGACAATGGTGAGTAGTAAAAAGTAAATATTGGTATAAGTTTAGAATGGTTAAGTGGAATTTTTTCTGCAAAGATTTCGTAATGTTATTCAAGTGTAATAAAATCCTTACCCAAGCTTTCTTTGTGCTCAATCCTGGAGACGGAGGAGTGGGGGACGGGGGAGAGGAGATGCAGGGCGGAGTCGTCGAAGGCGCAGTCGCTGCGACTGGGCAGCAGACTGCTGCGCCGAGGGAACGGCGACTGCAGCACCGGCAGCGCCAGCGGGTGCGCAGCGCGCTTCGTGTACGGCGAGTCCAGCAAGCGCGCGAGTACACCGCCCACGTGTACCTACATATAACAGTCATTTCAAATCTTACTTAATATTATAAATACGAATGTTTAGATGGATGTATTGTTTGAAGGTATCTCTAGAACGGCTCAACATATCTTGATGAAATTTGGCACGGTTGTAGAAAATAGTCTGGAAGAACACATAGGCTACATAATTTTTTTTTAATGTTGCGCGTACGAAGTTGCGGGCGTCAGCTAGTTAATAAAACTGAGGTACATATTTGAAAGTTTGGATGTATTTTTATTAGATGGTATCACCAAAACAATTAAACAGATATCGCTTAATTTTGGCACAGATATATAACATAGTCTGGTAGAACAGATATGCTACTAACTACGCTTTTTTTACAGTAAACAATAATAGCATGGCGGCTTAGTTTTTAATACCCTTAATAGCATTAGGATATCAGATTGGTCAATAAACAACTTCCTAGATCTTAAAACATCACTTTGTATATCGTCACATCTTAAAATTCGCCATATTTATATACAACTAGCTTTTACCCGTGACTCCGTAAACACGGAATAAAAAAAAAATGCACACAAGATAAAAAAGTTCCTATGTACGTCTCCTAGTTCTAAGCTACCTCCCCATCAATTTTCAGCTAAATCAGTTCGACCGATCTTGAGTTATAAATAGTGTAACTAACACGACTTTCTTTTATATATATAGATAAACATAGTAATAAATGTTTAAGGAATATATAAATACCTTGCCAACAACACTGTTCCCCGACTGCAGTATAATATTACCAGATTCATCAATCAACGCAATCATCTTTAAGTCATTTAGTACAACAGCATCTTTTGCATAAACTGAGGAGACGGCACCCACAATTAAATTGCTCTTCAAAAGCTGTCCGTGAGAATGTGACCGCTGCAATCTTAAAATCTGTAATTTATTTGCACCTCCAACCTTCACAAGAAAACAGAGATAATCATGACCAACAAGATCTGTATGTAAGAAAGTTTTTATATCGGTGGGACTTTCCACTTGATCTCTCCGTATCACTTGACTGTCTGTCCAAATGTGATCTAAACATATATCCGGGTATAAAGGCAAAGATGGCGGTGTTTGTGTTATTGAATTTGCTAACATCGAAGTTGATGATGCTTGTCCGATAGAGGCATGAGGTGATAACCCTTGCTGATGGAATATATGTGCCATAGGACTGTTCTGACGAGATCGATTTGGTGTATTCATACCTTTCTTCGATTGAAACGGACTACCAGCATTCCAACTGGTTGTATTTTTTACCATACTTTGCATAGGGCTGCCAACGAAATCACAAGATTGACTGAACACTGTCGTTGTTGAGTTTATATTCGGACACATGTTTAAACATTCCTCTCTTGTTGCTTTTCGAATCTTCCATAATGAGTGATATCCTAGCTTCCAATCGTATAATAAAATTATACTAGGGTTGACACTAACAAATATTATTTGAACATCCCCGTCGCTGTAATATTGTAAACCTTGAGATGGTGACTTGATTAATATGGGTATGACTTCATCCAATGGATGTGATAGTGAAAAACACGTGGGTAATGGATATTCCTGGTCATATCCAACCAGGGATTCAGCTCGTAACTTTGCACTCATGTTAAAAGGCACATTTGCCTTTGATTTGTATAAAGAACTGTTGCAGGATTCGTTGAATTTTAAAAATGATGTTGGTAATAATGAATTGTTTAGTTGAGGTAATGGTTCTTTTTCTAGTAGAACTCCGTATTTCGTGGGCCATACTTTTTTAACTTGGAACGGTATACTTGTTATATATTCTCGACCATCTACAGCGTAAACTCTCATACATTTGCTGTCCATTAATAATATTGATGGCATTATATTTGTTTCTATATGTTCCGTTGTATCTTCAATCTTGATATTTTTCTTGACATCACCTATTTGTGAGTTTAATGCATCTAGTAACATAGTATTGTTAATTCCAATATGAAAGTTGCAGAACGCTGCATGTTTGATTGGGTTCTCTATAGTGTAACAAGCTATTGTTTCTCTCTGTTCAGGTCCTGATAACTTAGTACCAGGTGTTGATATTAAGCCTAAAAATAATGGGAAAAAACACATAAATCTTACTAATGTTATAAATGCAAATGTTTAGATGGATGGATGGATATTTGTTTGAAGGTATCTTCGAAACGGTTCAACGGATCTCAATGAAATTTGGCGCAGACTTGAACATAGTTTGAAAAAACACATAGGCTACTAATTACATTTTTTTTAAGTACGCGCGGAAGAAGTCGCGGGCGACAGCTAGTTTTCTATATATTGACATGGAAGATTAATTCAATGTGAATTTTGTTTAGTATTTCATATATTTTATTAAATAACATACAAAAAATATATAGTCAAACCAGGATAAGTGAGACTTCAAGGGATAATTTTTTCTCTCTTATAGAGGTTGTTGGACGGGACATTCACTCTAAGAAGTTTCTTACTTATCCAGGTTCGATTATTTGTCATTTTTATTCTTACCTTTAGACCAAACAGCAGTACAACCCTTTACATAAAGTTCCTCTTCATAACAACAGTCAGTCTTTGGATTTAAAGGTTTTGTTATTGGTTGTTTATTCTGTGACGAATTTAAATTGAATTTCTTAGACATGTTGCTAGAACTATTTGCACTACCCCCTTGTGAAGTACCTGCTTCAGCTTCGGGTCTCTTTATACCGCTAAGTAATTCTGATTTAATAGATATGTTAAATTCTGGTTTAATTCTACTTGGAGGTCTGAAAGAGTCTTCATATTTCTCTTTGGTTGATTGCTGGGTCTCATCTTCATCTATATCTGTAAGTTACATTGTTTTTTTTATTATTATTTTCAGTTTTGACAATTACTTAATGAATACTAAGCATACTTATAGCGACTGCAACACCTGCGCCTGCACAAAACCTGTTATCTCTTTTTACTATAAGAGAATTAGGGGGATGAATATGTTCTTACAAGTTTCAGTTGTGGAAAATCATAGTTATGAACATCTTTGTTGTTAAAGACAGTCAATTAAAGAAAAGGGTAAGGAACAATTGAAATATACAAATATTTACTTATAATAAGTACTTTTAACACTTACCAACAGTTTCTCTATAATAAATTTCTCTGATGCACCACCACTCCTCTCCAGAATCCTTACTTTCGAGCAAACTCTCATCCTTTATGGCAAAGTTAGCCAATTTGTACATAAGAGAGTTCTCCGATGAGGAATTATTAAGCCCTTTACCATAGATCTGACCGGGATGCTTTGCAAGTACTGTCCTGCCATGAGGCACAAACTCCTACAAGAACATTCTTTTAATTAAGAATTTTGCTTTTTTTTTGTATGTCACAGATTGTATAAAATAAAAATGATACAATTGCTATTTGGTTATACCGATATTATAAATGTTTTTGAAAAATTAAGACTCATTATCGTATTAGTAAGCAAAGCTTATTCTTTAAGGTTTTAATACAAGGTGTGAAAGCCGGTAAACAGAGTTAGTCTTGAAAAAATCGTCAATAAATAAAGCCTATATTCTCATAAAATAGTAAAAATACACGGAATACTGAAAGCAATACGCATTAAACATAACAATATATTTTTACACTTTGAATTCAATAAATCTTGTTTAATAAATAACATAACTTACCAAAGGTTCTGAAGCCGCGATCATTGTATTATCATCCAGATTTGAAACAAATAAACTTGACGTTTGTTGTAACAATACAATTCTTCTTTATACAGAAAACCAAATTGTTATTAAATCTAATAACAAGATATTTCTTAACGAACAATTCAGGTTCGATTTGACCTGTGTCAATTTGATTTGACAATGTAATTTCAAACACTTTTAGGAAAAATGTTGCCAGTATAATTTATTTAAATTGAAATAATGCCTTCACGAAAGAAAGACCTCGAATATTATTATAGATTGATCAGAAATGTAAAATCCTCACCATTTTGCGGAAAAGTATGAAAATAATAGGTTTGCGGACATTAGAAAGTAATTTAATAAAGAAGTCGATTAAAGCGTCTCCGGACCAGGATTTTTATATATTTGGTTAGGCAATATACAAGTAATGCATTTCTATTTAAATTAACTTATTAAACTTAACAATACAGTTGTTTTGGTTTCAGGTACCTCTACGAATATCTATAAAAATTGCTACTGCGTTGTCAACCTTTGAAAAAAAAAACGCACTTTCCGATATCAAATCGTATCGAACTTGCAATAAGAATACATCACATTAGGTCATTGACTTCTTAGTTGTTATCTTTGTGGTGTGGTGCAAGTAAATAAAAACGCACATAAATGAAAACAACAGAAATGTTAATATGAATAAACTTTATTACTACAATAAAAGATATAGAATGAACCACACTCGCCTTTAACAAAACATTCAACAAAACACTTTGGAGCCAACAAAACACTTTGGGTGTTGACTTATTATGCCCTAATTAACGATTTATTTAGACCAGTGTTTCTCAAACCAATAACCGTCCCATAATATATTATCTAACAAACAATATCAAAGTTTATTAAACTACCAAATAGCCAGTAATAAACTTTTTTCGTGGTAGGTTATAGAAACAAAATAATAATCTTTTCATTTATCTTGGCAGCTCAAGGTCATCGGCGCGCTTTGCCTCCCCCCCCGCTAAACCTACAATCGCATTCTGCGCAGCATATTCCACGAAGTTAAGAGCCTCCAAGATATCTGAAAACTATTGTATAACAAATACCTAAACCCTAATACATAAATTTCTGTAAACATCGCTTTTATCATGGCTGTATACTATTAATCTCTTTTATACAGTTCGACTTTAAATTGTAACAATATTTTAACAGTCTCGTGATCTGATCTAATCAGATGCAAATGACGATCAAAAATCCATCTCCTCAACATAAACAAAACGGAGAAATCAAAAGTATAACTTTGATATTGTTTGTGTTTACTTGATTAAATTAAAATATCGTAACCGTTGTATTTTATTATCAATAATATACGAGGTGATTCGTTAAAACAAATAGTACAGTAACAAAAATATACAAATAACACTAATAAAATCGGTTACCACTTGATCCGTGGCTTAAATAGGAAACTTGTGCGACGGCTATCTTTTATAATAAAACAGATCTTCCAGCACCATTTTTAAATCGCCTTTATATTTATACAACTTCACTTTCTTATAAAAATCCATAATATTTTGGCAATACGCCCCCTTTTTGTATCAAAAAACTTTTCAATCTAACCCATCCTTTTGCACATACTGGCCCCTTGGTTATTGTAACCTTAACCCTAGTTTCGAATAAAATAAGGCCCATTATGTGATGAAAATTGTAATCAAAGTTATTCAGATTGTAAAAACAAGACTTTTAGAAGAATTAAAACCTCCAAAAGCTCATCAGATATATAAATATAGGAAACTTTTAAAAAGCTTAATTTTCAAACTCAAAACGTAACAATTTATAAAATTTAAGATAAAAACGAATAATTTAAATTTGGAAATAAACATATTGCAACAAAAAAAAAACACTATAGAAATCTGACAAAGTGTTGCCATAACGATTAGAGGTTATTTAAAATATATTAATTATAATATATAATATACTAATTATGTATCACTTATATATTACATACTATTATACTACTGCCTAGCTTCTCTATAAATACATTTGGTCTTTGGATGAGCATGTCACATTATGGCTTGTGTCATTGTTTGTTAATTTAATTAAGTGCACTTTTCGAATTTAGTACTTGATTATATTTTATTAAAATACTATTCTAGACTAGACCTGCAACGTAAACATCGCACCAACCACCTTCTGTATATTTTAATTTAAACATAGGAAAAATAACAGAGTAATCACAGAGGCCATTATAAATCCATTAAAAAAAATAAACAACATAGAAAAAAATATTTGAGAAACACTGTTCTGGGACGAACAACTAAGTAAACGGTCTTGGTGAAGAATAAAATAGCTTATAAATAAAAACGATGCAATGATTTACTTAAAAAAAAATAATAATATTCATGAAAATTTTTCGATAATTTTCAGGTACCTAATTGGGACAGGATTTACGTACGTGAACGTAAAAATGTTTTTTTTTTTTGCATTTTTCCATTTTTTTATTGTATAGTGATGATAGATCTTGTATAAAACAGATTGGTAAAATCTGGGACTGAATAATACATAAGCGAAATGTCACTACATAGTTAATTATATAGCCAGTTTTGTTTTTAAAAATCAACATTTGTTTGTGCCATTTCGTCTATGTAAAATTGTAAAGTTTTTCACTAGCATAAATATTTATCACAAGGTAAGGTTTGTATGTTTGAACCCACAAAATGGTCTGTTAATTTGAAAATAATTTGCAACCAATGTGAACCTTTCAAAAGGTTATTTCTCTTATACAAATAATATCAATAACAATATATATGTGTACGTTAATTCATTAACGTTGTTATAATATTTATCACTAATTTTTAACACAAAATGTCTCTGTGATAAAAACACAAATCTGTACAAGTGCCTTAAGTAAGTGTTACATATGTTTGCGAACATGCAATACTACGTTAAACAAAACAAAAAACAAGTCACCTTTAAAATGCAACGCAGTCTATGCACGTGGTGTCTCAATTACGTAAGACCCTTTGTACACAATGCAATGTAAATCGTCAAAACTAATATATAGTTGCGTCGCGGGAATCGCGTTGCGCACGCTTTGTACAATGATGAATTTGCGACGCGAGTCGTTCCACCATGTTGAAAATCGCAGCAACTTGTCTCACGAGTATCTAGATCAGGGATCCCCAAACTATTTTGGACAAGTGACCTCCTTTTCAGATTGTAAAAACAAGACCGATGAACCGTTTCCACAGACCCCCATGGCCAAATTATCTACTTTTAAGATCAATGATTGTCATTATTATTATTTTTCATTCTGACTTAGGTCAATAGAAGAAGACAGAGTGAGAATTAGCAATGCTTTAAGTTAAAACAGGTTGCGAGCGACTGACTTAGGCGATGACAGATATAAATGTCATGGACGCGTGCTTTTACAAACTCATATCACTTTTTGCTTAAGTGTGACTGGTTAGCGACTAAACTCGCCAGGTTTAGAAGATATAGGTACGTTGCTTTGTGTACGAAGGGCTTTATATATTAAGGCGATTTCAATAACCTAAATTACACATAATGAGGTTTATGATTTTACAATGACTTATTTTTGGCATTTTATTTTTAATATAACATAGTTACGTGTATTGTATACATATAATACATATAATATGTATATATAAATCAAATACGGCGTGTTCCGAATCCATTAATTGACCAAAATCATAGATCCCGCCGTATTTTTAAAAATCTGATAATATATTTTTACATGCAAAATAGATTATGCTTCTTTTATTCTTGTGATAATTTATATAACTTTATTTATATCTATCACCCTTAGTTTTTATTCCTATAAAGCGGAACATCGCAGCCCTAAACGAACTCAATCCAGGTATACATATATCTTCTCTATCTCTATATAAATAAAGTCTATTTCTAATTTATAAAAACTACAATTAAAACGTGTACAATAATATTATATCTTTATGCGTACCATGTAAAATGTAGATCTATATATATAAATATTATCTGATTATCGAGTAAATAATTTTTGGAATATCGGTTAAGGCTAAGTATCGGTATTTTATACCTCGGAAGCGCGGTCGCTGCGTGCCGGGGCCGAGAGCGGGGCGGGGGCGGGGGCGGGGGCGGGGGCGGAGGCCGGGGCCGGGGCCGAGGCGGGGGCCGGGGCGGGGTCTTCTATCTTGGAGGTGTTGGCGGCGACCTCAGCCAGCGTGGCGAGTGCGAGGAGGCCGGCGCTGTGGTGCGCCTGCCCGCACGCCTCCATGGCGGCCATCACGCCGCACGGCGCCTCCGTCGCCAGCTTCATCTCGGGGCTGGTCTCGGCGGCGCCGGTCGTGTCGTACGACACCATGCTGTTCACCTCCAGCCTCGTGATGCTGATCTTCCTCGGCTTGCGCTTCTGGCTGCCGATGACGTGCTCGCGCCACCTCTCCGCCATGTCCCGCCGCTCGTCGGACGGCGGCCGCGGCACCGAGTTTATGATCTGCGCCGTCTCGAGCGCCTTCGGCTTCAGGTTGATAGTTTTCTTTTTGCGTTTGTTCTCGCGCTTCTTCTGAAGGAACTTCTCTAAGCTGAGGGAGGGCAGCGCTCTTATCTTGGCGTCCAAGTCGAAGTCGGCGGCCTTGAATGTTTTGCTGGAGTTATTGTCCGGCTCGACGGCGTCGGCGGGTTCGTATTTGACTTCGTCTTTTATGACGACCTCGTTTACGAAGTTCGGTTTCAAGTCGTCGACGTAAGATTCCTCGTAGGAGTTGCCAGGATCCCAGCTGCAGGACGCGCTGTAGCTTTCGTCTGGCGTTTTGTCGGCATAGTCTCGTCTCGGTCGCTTATTAACTATCAGTCCCCCGACGGCCATGAATTCCTGGTATCGCTTGCCTTTGCAAGTTCTCCCGGATTTGGATTTCTCGTCGTCGGAACAATTCCTTTGATACCCTTCCTCGGTGGAATACCTCTTGTCGACGATTTTATTGATGACGTCCTGGTTTGTGAATTGATCGTTCTGGACACCGTACCGGTATATTCGTCCTTTCTCATCGAAATCCTCCTCAAATATCCTGGTGGTTTCAGAGAGGGCGTCTTGCAGTTCGTCATCTCTATTGCATTTCATATTGACCCGCTGCAGTATGTGTTGAGATCGGTCTTCCATGGGTGCTGAGATCGCGCTAAACTTAAAAGAGGGGGGTGAGTAGTAGGGGTTGGGGGTTTGTATTTCAGTCTTAGTGGCCAGGAGGCTGCTGAGGCCCCCCATCTGGGCTTCGTCTGCGAGTTTTCCGGGCGTGAACATCGACAATGGCTTGGTGTCGTTGTCAAAGGCATCGTCGTCGGGCTTCTTGTTTAGATCTACTTTTGTGGAGTTATTGTTGGTCTTCTCGAGATCGTGGTCGTGGCAGTCGCCGGAGGACTCGGCAGACTTATCGGCGTCGCGCGGCCGCGAGGAGAGCGTGCGCAGCGGGGGCGCGGGCAACTTGTACCACTTGAAGTCAGGGTTGGCGCTGAAGAATGCGTCTTTATACTGCAAACGAAAAGTCAACATTAAACAGACAAGTTGTATAAGTTTATTTATAATCTATAAATATACATATGCAGATTTATTTACCTGTTTAGCAAGACTCGTGTAGCAAGATTTCTCTTCCTTGTCCAAATTAGCCCACCATTCGCCTAGAATTTTTGTTATGGATCTGCAATAATAATAACAGTAATAAATTATAAGCGTCGAAATAATTTCCCGTTGTATCAAGAGAGTATCAAGAGTTGAGAATCTGCGATTTATTTAATAAAAATTAAAATAAAAAAAAATTAACAATGAAGAATCTGTACGAAAAAATATTTGTATTTTTTATACCTTGTAGTCTTTTGTTTTATAAGATTTATTCATAACTATTTATACAACTGCCGCGGGAGACTAATTTCCGCGTTCAGCCCCGCTAGACAGAGTGCATTCGTTCCTAAGCGATTCTATAACGAATTTAAAAATCTATAGAACAGACAATAACTTACGATACATCACGTGACTGTCGTGAGTCAGTTCTATATATTTTGAAGTTCTTCATGGAATCGATTCGGAGCAAATTTACATTATATAGAGGGCGGAATCGTTAATAGAAAGATAAAAGAGATTTAGTGTAGAGAAATCCATACTAAGTGCACATCAGTACAACGTGTTTGTATCGTGTACCTGTTCTCCAAGTTGGGGTAGCGGTCCCGCACGACGCTGCGGTGCCGCTTGCAGAAGATGAGGAAGGCGTTCATGGGCCGCCGCGCGTGGTGCGCCGGCTCCCCTTCGCCCTCTTGCTCATGCATTGTGCGCTATCTGCGTGTCAGAAAGAGACAACTATATTAATCACACTTTTCACATCTAATATAAGCTCATCAACTAGAAAATATTACGTGACAAAATTGAATGCTCATTCAAACAATACTTCTTTCAGATAAAAAACGTCTTTTTAAATTGTATGCAGTGCCGCGTATGGAAGTTATAAAGTTACCACGAAGTAATAAAAACATGGACAAACCGCAACCGTACTAAAATCAGGGGAATCCCCGGAACAATATTACAAAACTTAATCTATAGTATAAATTAAACAATAATTGTTAGGGATGTTAGTGACTGCATATAACAAGTTTCAGACTTTAAAACTATACAGTAAGATCAATCCGCCAAATTTTGTTGACCTGACCTAATAAGCTTGGTGCAATGCAGTGTGGTACCTATCCATTATTTAATTCATGACTACTTTACCAATTTACAGAATTATTTACTTAAAACCTAGTTTAAGATAAGCCCTCGGCAAATGGAAAAAAAACTCTGTCTTTTTTCCTTCGTATCTAAATAATCGAATCCTGGTCTCTTAAATAATCTGTAACTACTAAACCGTAATAGTTTATTGAACAATGACATTAAATTAAATACTAAAAATATGTGACTAATTTCATATCAAACGAATGTAAATAATGTATTTAGTTTAAATATTTATAACACACATTTATATACATACATTAATTTGATTGAATCGATTGATGACGTCACAATCGTGACTAGTTCGTATTAGAACAACATACGAATATAATGTTACAACACAATTCTAGGGATGTACGAGTTAATTGAACACCGATATGTTATCGATGTCTTATATTTTAATCTTACATTATTATAAAGTTGACATAAATCAAAATAAATTATTTCATGATTATATTTAAAAATTTAAATGATGGTTTATTTCTTATTAACTATGGTCTTTGTAGTTCTTAATCTCTCAAAACTTAGATAGACGAGTAAAAATTAAATAAAATTACATAAAGCAATTGTACGTTATTTAATGATTTCTGTTCTTTTAACTACACTACACATGAATCATTTTCATTTAAGGTGAATACCACAATAATAGACATCAGACGTTTCGAATCGTTCAGTGTTCAAAGTAAAAAGCTTCGTTAATAAACTTTTGTTTTATGATAATACTAGCTTTTGCCTGCAACTCCGTCGGGGGAGAATCAAACTTAATAAGTAGACTATGTGTTCTGACAGACTATTTTCATATTTGTGCCAATTTCCATCGGAATCTGTTAAACTGTTTTTGAGATCGTAATAACAAACATCTATCTATCCAAACTTTCGCATTCATTTAGTATGAGTATGAAGTATGATACAGGATACAAGTTAATCCAAAATGACATACAAATGCTAATAAGTCCTTCTGTATAGATGTTAACAAATTTTGAAAACTATTACGTAATCTTGATTTCTGTACAACCGGTGACTGGTTGTCTGGTCTACTAAAATATAAATTTATTACTTTATCTCATTGTCTATAGCTTAAAATCTATATATATAAAAGAAAGTCGTGTTAGTTACACTATTTATAACTCAGGATCGGTCGAACTGATTTATCTGAAAATTGATGGGGAGGTAGTTTAGAACTAGGAGACGGACTTTTTTATCTTGTGTGCATTTTTTCTATTCCGCGCGGACGGAGTCGCGGGTAAAAGCTAGTTACTTATAATAATAATCACTGAATTATAGAATATACAAAAAATGTATACATATCCATTACATTTTAAAATTATCTAGCCCAAAAGCTGCTTTCATAAAGCAGTGATTCGACTCTAATTTTCCCCAGAGTGATATGCTGTCATTCGGGCTCACATGTTTCAAAATGAATTACCGACTTACATTTGTTTTAATAAATGTTAAGATAGTATATACACATGTAGAAATATTCCCTAACAATGCTTTCGTTGTATACAGAAAGTAATAACATATGTTGCTTCGTTAAATGTTTACAATTCAATGAGATCACTTTGTCACCGATCGGAGGTGTGTACGTCGCGTAACAATTTGCTTAAGGTCGATCACGCAATAGTGTTGTCTGTGTAAAAATAACTAAACATTTACTCATTACTTATTTGTTACCGACATCCCTACTTTTATTATAAAATGTAAGACTATTTTTCCACTACAACTAGCCATTTGTGTATTCTTTGCACTTATAATTCCGTACAAAAGTGGAAAATCTGACAACTAGTCATTGAAACGTCTTCTAATATATAAAATTCTCGTGTCGCGGTGTTTGTGATTAAACTCCTCCGAAACGGCTTGACCGATTCTCATGAAATTTTGTGAGCATATTCATTAGGTCTGAGAATCGGCCAACATCTATTTTTCATACCCCCCCATTTAGTTATTTTAACTGCGCGCGGACGGAGTCGCGGGCGACAGCTAGTTTATATATAAAGATTTAAAAATTTGCCAGCCCTAACCGGCTACTCCTCATGTCTACGCGATCCACATTAGGGTTGAACAAAGTTGCCATACTTATGTATTTATATCAATGGTACATCATAAAGGTTCATATTGGAATATAATTTAATTGCTACTTAGATAAATAAGGAATAACTTTAGAAATAATGACTCGAACATCACTATAGGCATCATATTTTTTTTTCAATTAGTTCCCAACTGTATTAATTACCAAATACTGTACAACATCGATGTATTTCAATCGTGCTAATAATCGTCAAAGTCCATCCCTATTTTATATGCAGGTGTAGTTTTCCCACAACCGCACGCTGCAACCGAATAGCTCACCTTGCGAATGCGGAATAATAATTTTTAATACAACTCAATCATTTAAACGTCACATTGTCAAGTATAATAAAATCTTAATTATTTCTACACTAAAACCTCTCTTAAGAATCAATATCAATATATAGAATTGATGAAAAAATTAAGGACAAAAAGTTGAGTAGTTTTTGAGTTAATTACGTATAAACAGTGAAAAGACTTTGACACGAACTGAAATCATCAATTTATGACTTCATAGACTAATTTAATTGTTCGATTGTTTGTTCTGCTCTATATATTTTGTGAGTGAGTGACCCTGAAAGCGTCACGGGCAGACGCATTCCGCTTTTATCCCAAAACAATGCAAAGTTAGCGACCCCACACTTATCAGATCTTATCGCGTGACGAAATTGAACTGCACCACAGATATCGCCATCCTGATAACGTGTTATGACATGTTGCTCTTTGTGATTTTTCTTTGTTCGTTATCGATTATACGAGATATGTTTATAAATAAAATAACATTTGATATTTTATGACTGATATGTTAATTTAGATTTTGTATCCCCCCATTCTGTCACCACTTTTAACGATTTTCCACCTGACAATATGGCAGATAACTCGTAATTAATCTGATGTTAGCGGGTCACTGAGCATTAGCGGCCCACACAAGACATATAAGAAAAAAAGGCCTTAACTAAGTAAGAGCGTAAGAGCATGAGCTTAGTTTTGGAACGGTTTATTTAAGTAAACAATTTTTATATAAAAATCTAAGCAAAAGAAAATTAGTAAAGTTGCATTAATAAGCGATAGAAATTCGGAAACTAAATTTTTTAAGCGAAAAGTCGACACGAAATTACAGACCGTGGCCAACCTGTATGCGGCCAGTGCTGGATCCGAGTTCCGTTATACGTTTTCACTTTCGCAAGCCAATGCCCCGTGCCCGACCACAACCTCGGCACACTTCTGTATTTAGGGTCAAGGTCGAATACCGTAAGGTACCTTGCTTTATTAAAAAGACAATTCTTTTTTTAAATTTTAAGATAATACTAATTTCTACTGCAATTTCCTTTAATATTTCCCCTTTTTGCGAGTGCCAAAGTTTCGATAATATTCTTGGCACGTTTTAAAATGACTTTTTAAAAATGTAGACATCATCTGAAAATGTGCTTTGTTGGTAAGGTCAATGATTTGCAAATGATATTGCTAACATACACTAAAATGGTCGCTCGAAAATACAACTAAAATAACTGTAGAGTTTGTAAGCCTTTAATAATTAAAGTAACAAGGGAGCATTATACTCAGGTTTTGGGTGTGTTGAATTAAAAACTTAGTCCCTAGTTCCACTAAAAGCGGCTAAACATGCGAATCTTGCCGCATGAGGATTTTATTATGTAGGTATATCAGCTTCGTTTGGCTAACAACTTCATTAAAAATCTTGACTATTACCTAATAATAAAATCTATTTGTATACCAACTGTTGCCCGCGACTCCTTCGGAGCGGAATTTAAAAAAACTTATTTAGTAAGATCCGTGGAGCTGTTCTAGAGATACCTTCAAACAAACATCCATCCATCTAAACTTTCGCATTCATAATATTAGTAAGATATACAAACGATATATTATTTTGTACATAATATATTGTGAACAGGTTGTTTACTTGGCGTATCGGTGTTGCCAGTGTCAATTTTTCGATTGGCAAGGTCAAGGTGAAATATGAAAACACGTGCGTTTGCATCGAACGACCACTGTGCGAAAACAAAAAACGGCTTGAGGTCACTCATTTATTCATATTTAAATAGATTTTGGTATAAAAATACCTATATTATGTTTTAAATCTCATTACGTTGATTGAGCTAAGCGCTAATTGAATTTAAAATAGACTAATTCAATGTTTTTGAACAATAAAAAATTAAAAAATAAAACATACGTAATTTTTAAATACGAATCGACGATCTTGCGAAATTAAAATTTAATGTTGCTAGTATTAAAAGTCTTTGATAGCCATTCAATACTGGCAATTGAAACGAGCATAGTACCAATGGCCAGTATAATTAATATTTAGGCCAGTATTATTTTAATGAAAAAAAAAAAATTAAAGATCTAGCTTATCAACGACTACAATGCACGGTGTAAATATATAATTAAAAGTTAGTAACAATCGCGTTTTCGATAGCCGGCGAGCAACCAGTTTCCTCTAAGATAGCGTACGACGGATGTTTTCTAGCATTCCTACTAAATAAAATATTTGGTAAAATCAACTCTATTCGTATCCACATAAGGTTCTTTTTATGTTTTACATTATTATCCAAGCGATTATTAATTCTAAAATTTTTGTAATAAAGTTCAATTTGGTTACATTTTTTTTTCTAAACTGTTAAATTTAAAAAGTACACTATTTCGCAACACAGGATTTTCCTTCTTTGCCCCTAAAAGATTTTAACCTAGTAGGTCGTGCACGATTATTAATGAAAATTGTCTTCGTATAATCATTGTTAATTATGTCAAAAATTAGTATGAGATTTTTGTTGTACTTTACCCCCGATAGGAGCGATTTACTAATACAAATTTTATCGATACGATTGTGATTGCCGCAAATATTTGTTCTCGGCTAACAGTGCGGGAACATAATCATTAAAAAAAAACGAACAAAAACTTTTCTTTTTTTATAAAATAAATTTGATCATCAATAATGGACCAACATTTAATAAACAAATAAAGTTATTGAATCTTATTTGTGTTGGATCATACATTTTGAATATAAAACGTCGCGACCTGAATACGACAAGGGTAAACAGATGGCGACGCCAAAGAGAACACGATACCGCGACAACAGCAATGTTAACTTTCAATATAATCTCTCCAGTCAATATGCAGATTTATGTACATTTTTTATATTAAAGTAGTAGGGTTATCAACTGTTAATATACGTACAAATTATAGGAACTCGGAGAATTCTTCAAACAAAAAGTGGTGGCAACCCTATTATGTATTTCTACGTATGCAACGCTTTTAGTTATTTGTGACTTTATTGAATATTAAAGTTATTATGAAATAGAATTGTCAAAACTTTTGTAAAACCAGATGATTTTTGTAGAACCAGAGATGGATGGATTAATATTATGTTACAATGCAAGTGTTTCGTCAGTGAAAACCCACATTTACAAAATATATTTTGAACACAAAATAAGTTGCTTTCTTATTTAATTGTCAAAATTTTAATTTTATAAAACGACATTCACTTGTCAAACAAAAACATTAGTATATTACCGATGAGTGAGATTTTCTTTTTAATTTTATTAGTGAGTTTGAATTCTTTGTCTCAGTAAGCTTTCACCTTTACGAAGTTCACACATTTCCACTTTCAAGTCGTTCTTTATAAAATGCCATACAACCACAGTACTGAACTACAAATCATGTCATAAAAATCACTCAAATACCACGGAGAAAAACATCATGTTAGGCAAAGTTAGATAAAAATTGTTTCATCATTTTAGTACCTATTTAGCATGTATGAGATAAAAAAGAAAGTACTAACTCTCTCTACAAATAGATAGTCATTACCTATTTCTAATTTGAAATGTTAAAGCGTATCTAAAATAAATATCAAGAAGGATACTCAATGCTAGTACATTTGCCTTTTTTTTAAACATGGCGTCGTCGTCTCCCGCGCTATAATTAGCGCTATAACGCTGACTAAACTTATGACATGTTGATATGTGAACAATGATATCGTGTATGGACATAGCTTGTAAGATGTAGGAATAAATAGCGCGACAATAGTATCTGGGCTCGTGAGAGACGCTATTATCGCGTTAAAGTCTGTCAGAAAGTATGACTACACTATGACATGGATTTTGTGACACTCTTTTGACATTGACAGGTAGCGTTAATGAACTATCGTAATTTAGTTTTACATATTTGTAAATGAGTATCGCTTTCGTGTTGCTAATTTCGCTCGACTCACGCCAGTGTTTTGTTTACGTACGTGATGTTTACCGCGAAAAAGTTATTTTTGGCGCTAAAGGGATGGCAGGGTTATCTTGTGTCATGGTGATTATAAACAATAAATAAGAAAGTAAGTAAGAAAATATATTGTTTAAAACTAGCAGTAGCCGGCGACTCCGTCTGTGCACAATAAATAAAACTTAATAAGTCTGTGTTCTTCCAGACTATGTTCTACATCGTGACAAATTTTAATCATGTTCCGTTGAGCATTACGGAGATACCATCTAAACTTTCGCATTTATAATATAACATTTGATTTACCATGAAAAATATAAATTATCTCAAACACATACTCGTACTTCAATAACTTTTAAGATATTTTTAAAACCAGTAACGCACTTTAAATTCTTAAATGGCTCAAAAAAAAACGACAATTTTATAATTATATTAGCTTTTGCCCGTGACTCCGTCCGCGCGGAGTTAAATAAAAACCGAATTACTAGCCTATATCTTCTTTCACATATGTTCCACTATATGTTCGACATCTATGCCGAAATTAACCGTTCAGCCGTTCTGGTAATATCTTCTAAGAAAAATCCATCAATCCATTTAAAATTTCGCATTTATAAAATTAATATGTAAGATGTTAGCAACCCTGACAAAACGTTTGTAGCATGGCAACCCTGGCATTACAGCAAGCTTGTGTTTGTGGGTACGTGATGGTAACATTAAAGCAGCTATGATTAATTTAACTTCGATTACCTAATGGACTCAATACTGAATAGTAATGATACAATTTTTATTGTCACATTATAAATACAGTTACATTCTGATTTAGTATGACGTTTGGTTGCTAACCAGATTGTGTAAGGTCTTCTAATTTCCTTAAGATGTGATCGTTCAATTAGATTTTGCGCAACGACTACACGAATGAAGTTATGAAGCCCAACCAATGTCAGTATCAAAGTTTTGCTTCAATATTAACTTGGATTAAGTTTCAAGTTACGAAAAAAAATACTTAGTTGTTGAGCAATGTAAAATTTATTTAATTTTTCTAGCAAGAAATACCTATTTCTGGTTTAATTAATTCTGTTAGTAATTCAATTCTAGTTATGATAGATTAGCTTTTGCCCGCGACTCCGTCTGCGAGAGTATTAAAAAAATCTTTATGAGTAGCCAAATTTCATCAAGATCTGTTCAGCCGTTCCGGAGATACCTTCAAACAAACATCCATCCATCCATCTAAACATACGCATTTATAATATTAGTAAGATTTAGATTCGAGACAATAGCATGAGTAAAACATGTTTAATGTATCTCAGAGTTATAGTTGATGGAATCTACCTAAGAACAGATAAAATAAAACATTTTATGTAAACAAGTGCATACTTTTGTGTGGTCATATAAATCAATAATAGTTGATAAAGACGATGTTTATTTAGTTAAAAGCAAGTGTATGTTAACAACATGACATCGACCAGTTTGATTTAATTAATAATTTCATGAAAGTTATCGACGAATAGTAAATGCCAAAGATTTTACCCTGGACATTTAAAGGTTATTGTTTACTAGCTGTCGGCCGCAACTCCGTCAGCGCGGAATTAAAAAAAAAACTTAATAAGTTGCCTATGTTTTCTACCAGACTATATTCCATATCTGTGCAAAATTACATCGAGATCCGTTTAGCCATTTTGGAGATACGTAGTAACAAATATACATCCATCCATCTAAACTTTCGCTTTTATATTAGTAAGTAAACCGCTAAGCAAGTCATTGTAAATCACAGATATTTAGATTGGGACTTTTAAGGACAAATTGTTTCTTTTCTCAGATTTGGTTGCAATAAGTGTAAAGTTTGGTTTTTAATGTATGGTTTGTCTGTAGTGTGATTTTCATAATACTTTCAAAAAACAATATTTTAAATTGTTAGCATGTTTTTTTTTCCAAGTGGAAGCTTACTATAACATTTTCTAATACGTTTTACGGCAATTTCGTTCTAAGACTTCGATTGCGAGCGCGTCATTTCATTGCTTACAAATTATCCTCATGCTCGTGCGAGATACCTCGACGTAACAATCTAATTCACGGCCAGGGTCTCATTTATCTCAAATGCTGACGTTTTGTGACGTCACAATCGACCGGCCGAACATAGTGACCAGGGTAAGTTTAACACGATTGAAAATGAAAGTCAAGAAATTTATAAATAAACTAGCTGTCGCCCGCGACGATGTCTGCGCGGAATAAAAAAAATAGTAACCTATGTGTTCTTCCAGACTATGTTCAACATTTATACCAAATTTCATCGACATCTGTTGAGCCGTTGTGGAGATACCTTCAAACAAACATCCATCCATCTAAACATTCGCATTTATAATATTAGTATATGTCAAATTATTGATTTCCATTACATTGTCTGTTTTATGGTTCCGTTTTTCCTACAGGAATGTTGATTATCAATCTATTTGGCGTATTCATTGTTAAATGGTTGTCCTTTTTTGCCCCCAGGCTTCTAATCTACGTTGAAATGCTTGTTCGTATCTTCTAATATTAAAATTAGTAATATTTTTACTGGAGTAAATCAGTATTCAAGCGGAAAATGAAGCTATATAACTCTGTAATGACAAATATCAGTTCAGTTTTTCCGTCATGTACACGTCACATTACCGGCTAATCTGACGGCAGACATTTTTCACATATTGCTATCCTTGTTTTATCCAAGTGAATTAAAGAGATGACTATATATTAAGATACAGTGGTAATCTGCAGTTACAAACAGATCAGTAGCACCTAACCATGGCCTTTTTTTTTTCAGAGGGGAATGCTTTATGCATACTCCGCGCCCCGGGGGAGGCGCGGTAGTTATGTGGGATTCTCTTCCAGATGGGAAGCATACCCACTAAACCCCTCTGTTCCTCCAACGCATGATGGAGGGGCTGCGGGCACGCTTTCGCTTTCGTCCGCAACCACCTAACCATGGCCTGAAAGAACCCTTCAAAAATCTTATCGTACGTAAATACTTTGAATAAGTAACATTAACTTTTGGTACTTCTTGTAATCTTACTTCTTATTAACAATATAAATGCTAATTGATGGATGGATGGATGGATGTTTGGTATCTCCAGAACGGTTGTATGGATCCAGATGAAAATCTGGAAAAACAAATAACACGTTAGATACTTTTCACCTTTTTTTAAAATTCTGTACATACGAAGTCGCCAACAAAAGCTAGTATTAAACTACAAGAACGTACCTACAATCAATAAAACAATAATCACACAATGTATTACTCATATAAAACATAAGTAAACAATAGCTTGGATCGTTTTATCTTTATGTACATTTTCCACAAATCGCACAGACATATAACTATATGTAGGTACATACTAATTACAAGGACACGTAAGTACAACACTCAAATCGATAAAAACAAGCTTTCAATTTCTATTATAACTATTACTTCGTAACGATTAATCAGAAATAACGACAGTTATTAACCTAATAACGTAATTATAATTAGATGTAACAGTTATTTATATTGAAAATTAGCTTTATTTGTCGTAATTTGATCGCGTGCATTTAAAATATAACATTTAATAGTAATATAAAGTTGATATCGTTGGTTATGTTAAAAAAATAAAACTAGAATTAACATTCATTGGTAAGAAACTGGTTTCGTGTATCGGAATAGTGTTTTAAAGCTTGAAACAAAGAAGTAATTAGCTAAGTAATAAATATAGACGCAAATTTAATGTCGTCACTACAATACGGACATATTGGATGGATGTAAATGCACATTTAAGACGAGATCTTCATTACAACGCCCACAACACGAAATGGACAATTACCTACGTCGACAACATTATGTATGGATATCTTTGTACAGTAACGAAACTGATAATTAAAAAAAAACAACAAGGTTCGTATATCGTAATTAATTTTTATGCAACTGTGCCGAGAGCGATTGCATATGAATAGCGAAGCAGTCGAAAGTCAGCATGTGTTATGTTTAATCAGAAATATATAAGCGAACACATACCACGTACCTGTCACAGCCATTTTCAGTCCAAACAAATTTATATACTACACTATTGGATGTTTTATACACAACAATACTTTCTATGACTCGAGAGCGTTCCATTTTTAGTTAAGTACGTAAAAGTCACTTGTGGTTGCTAAGCGGAATGATTAATGGAATTTTTGGGACGACGGCAACCTTGAATGCCATCAATGGATGTAAAATATAGAAAGTGATGATACTTCCTTAATCAGTCAATCGGCCTAGCGACTATGTTTTTTGCTGCATAATTTTCAAGGGCATCGTAAACTGCCAACTTCAACGACAGTACGGGAAGTCGCCGAGCTTCGTACGGTGTTTCTTGCCTCATAATGAATGAAACTAGGAACCCCATTACGAAATACACAACTGAACAAGCACAAAATTAGTAATATTAGTAAAGGAATAAAAGAAAACACTTACGAACTCGCCAGTGATACGTGTATAATCACATTCACATGCATGACGTCATTTGACGCAACACAAACCCGAATTATTGAGTAAAATGTATAGTACGCTCGTTTAAAACGACACTAGAACAAACTACCGACAATACTTCACTAGTTACGAATATAATGTTAAGTCATTACAAACGATTTAGGACATTTTAAAATATTTATTTGTTGTCACAGACTCCAGTTTTGACAAGATGGTCGCGCACCGACTGTTTTGCTTTGGTTGTCAGCTGATACGAAAGTCTGGTTTACTTCAAACGCAACAATTTTTTTTGTATCTCTTTCACACATGCACATGCGCACGGAGTCACGAGCGAGATAGCTGATATTGATGCCACAATAGCAAACTACTTGAAAATAACAAAATGTCATATTCTAGTTGCAATATTTTCGCAAAAGAAAAAGACGAAATTAAAGTTATTATTAAAACATGATGAATTGGAAAAACTGAGGGAACATTAGAAAATAACTTTCTATTTCACAATATCGTGCAATCACTTAGAGATTTCTTATATTTGGGCGTGACAATTTAGTTGTTTTGTATTCTTGTGGCGCCATCTTTACTCCGCAATTAATTTTATCATGATTGGAAGTTGAGCAAGTAGTGCAATTTTCTGCCGCATTTTCGTTTATATTAATTTAAATTGTAAAAAAGTAAGGAGTACTTGTAGATATTTTTGTGTCTTTCTAATTTAAATTTAACGTTTAAGAAAGAATATATTTAAATTATGATCATTGGTACTTTTTAAACGGATTTATTTTTATCTATTGAATTCTATTTCGATTACAGAGATGTTATATTTCAAACATAGATGGCGTGGCATTTGATTAGTGAGAAAACACCATTTGGTCGATAGCGTTTCATTGAATCCGAAAATTTAATTTTTATCAGAATCATTGGATATGTAGATAAGACATTTACGTGTATAATTTAAAAGACGTAAAATGCGGCGGGGTACTACCGCGCCCCAACTAAACACAGTACAAGAAATGTACGTCAATGCTTTTTATTCAGATGTTTCATTATTAATTTTGTAAAAGATTTATCGAACATCAACAATAGTTTAGTAACAAATAATAATTTGTTGAATTGCAAATGAATATTGATATTAAACTCAAATAAAACTTTAACGCTGTTTGCGCATATTAAAACTGTTTATAGTAAACTTTACAAGGTTTGTTTGTTTAATGAAAAGTATCTGAAATACAATATTGTGTTTCTACTACCGAACCGTACCGTGAACCGCATCCGAAGTCATCAATTCTACTTCACAAAACGGAAATACAGTCAATTTTTTTTTTTGCATATTATGTTTATTACCAAAAGAAATTATTTGAAATATTGAATTGAAATATTTGATTTGAAATATTAAATGAAAAATTGCACGTAGTGTAAAATTAAATTACATATTTTCCGTTTATATTCCTACTTACTTTGTAAAATATTCAAGATTTTTTTTTTACTGTAAAGTTTTACAGTAAAAACTAAACCATCGAAAAATAAAATATACTTTATTATCAACTGTCTTAGATAAAAAAATAACTATATAATTAGAATATAATAATATAGCAAATACTTTTAAGGTTATAACTTTAAGTTGACAAGGCCCGGTCCCAAACCTTTGCCAAAACCGGAGCTCAAGGCACTTACAACAATCCTATTTTTAAAAGGCCCCTCTGAAACTTAATTAGCCTACAAAGAGATTGTCTAATTTGGAATTTTACGACAAAGTTTTTTTTCGGTTAATCTAATGTTTTAATATAAGTTATAAAAAAAATCATGTAATGATAGTAAAAAATGTATACTCCTACTATGGTTTATTGATTTACACTTTTAAGCCTTTTGATTGTAGTGAAGAAAAAAGATTAATTTTATTTACTTATATCCTAAGAAAGACAGGGAATTAGAGCAAGTAAGTAAACTTAGTAGGTATACAATATACCTATGTATACTTTGTATGGATAGATTTATTTTTAAAGATTTCTCTTCGTGATCGTCTCTTTTCTGTACGTAAATGCTTTCCTTTGAAATGTTATGAATTTTATAGTAGTTACGTACATGTTTGGCAAAGATTTCTACATTCATTTAACGTGCGGTGCATGGTATTCCCTTGTGACATAAAACTCTTTCAATGACCTTAAAGTAGGCTTTTACTGCACTGCCAACATATTAATATTACCTTATACTATTGTGAAATATATTTCTAAATAGCTTTTTGGAAAGACATCACGCTCGTATATAAATATCTATATATCTACACAATACAAGTTGTCGTCCGCGACTTCGTACGCGCGATGTAAAAAAAAAACTTAATAAGTGTCCTTCCAGACTATGTTCTACATCGGTGCCAAATTTCATCCAGATCCGTTGAGTAGTTCTGCAGATACCTTCAAACAAACATACATTTATCTAGATTTTAGTATCTATATCTATGCAAGGAACTTTTTTATATTGTGTGCTTTTTTTTATTCCGCGCGGACGGAGTCGCGGGTAAAAGCTAGTATCTATATATATAAAAAAAAGTCGTGTTAGTTACACTATTTATAACTCAAGAACGGCTGAATCGATTTGACTGAAAATTGGTGGGCAGGTAGCTTAGAACCAGGAAAAGGACATAGGATATTTTTTATTCCGCGCGGACGGAGTCGCGGGTAAAAGCTAATTAGTAAGTTAAGTTAAGTAAGATTAATAAAATTGTCTTCTACATAATATAGGAATAGATAAAATGTATATTTTCTTAGTTCGTAATTAAGTGTGAGAGTGGACATGCTTCGTCCAATTAATGTCGTATAATTAAATAGACGCCGCCGACACCGCCTGCGTACAATGTTCATAATAGCACTCTCTGATCGTCAAACGATATTTTATAAATTGAAGCCATATTTTTTTTCCATAAATTTTGATTTTTATGTTAATGCTATTCGATAGATTTGTCTCAGTTTTTCTGGTTAAAATGATACTTTCTTGAAAATTGACTTTTATATTTTTTAACCTTACTGACAAGACATGACTCTTAAAGGACATTTAGAGCTTAAAACTAGTTAAATCAGACATATTTCTAAGTACCTAATATAAATATTTTGGCAAGTTATGTATTTAAAAATGTCATCAAGAAATTAACTATTTTTTTTAAATAAGGTTTAATGAATAATTTACAAATCTCAGTTAACGTTAACCAAGACGACACAATCTTTAATCGGTGCAGTAATTACGACGTTAACGTGCCGGCAATCTCTGACAAAGCGTATTGTTTAATTGGTCCTTCTGTCTACTCCGGGACTGACAGAATGCTGAAATAAACAACTAATAGACGAATCTGACGGCATTTAACTGTACTGTTAATTCCATTCCAAATTCCTACATTGTTGACGACCTGTTTACCTGATAATCATATATCTATGGCCTTATCTCATGTGGGGTAGGTGGAACAGTTTTCGTCCTTCAGAATGATCTTCCCTCAGTCCCCATTACCTTCTTAATCATGCCATCGAAGGTAGGCCAACAACGCATCTGCAGTTCCTCTGGTGTTGCAGATGTCCATTGGCGTCGATGATGACTTCGGTGTTCCCCCCCACTAGTTTTCTCCCTTCTCTTATAAAAAGGTAGCATTCAAATTTAAAGTTATCCTTGTCAAAAGCGATTCTTCTCACCTCCTAACATACATATATTATAACTGGAGTTACTCTCAGATTTTCTCTTATATTATTGGAACGAAGTTCCTTACCGCGCGTTGTAAAGGGGGCTAGACGGAAATAATTCTTACGAAAAGTTATCACGACACTTTTTGCTATAGACGAATGAGCGCTACTTCACCATGGCAACGACGTGACAATATATCCATAGAAATAAAATGTACTTCTTGTGAAGACTTAAGTTTTTTATTCATAGAATAAACATTGGTTCCTTCACTAATTAATTGAAAGGAACTTCGTTCCATCCGGGTGTCCCTTGACACCTCTCAAGTTTTTTATTTCGTACCATTATAATACTTAGTAATCTTAATATTTAACTAGTTAATTCATTTAAAAAATTGGAATAAGAGGAATTTATCAATGTCAGGCGCTTGGAATAATCATTCATTGGTCTTTATGGACTTTAATTAAAGCATTCCTCTGGATGAATGTCCGCTGCAACTAAGTAATACTAGTGTTTGTTCCTGCGATTCAATTTCCTGGATAAAGTTCCCTTTATTATATTAGCTTTTATCCGAGTTAACAAAGAACGTTGTTATTAAATTGAGTTATTGGATTCCATTATAATATTAACATTTAAATATTTTGAAAAATATTAAATTTACGTAATTGTTTGATGCATCATTTTAACTTGTTTATAAAATGTCATCAATTATCGACCTTTGCACTATTATCGACATTTTGGTTTTTTAAAGATCCATTTATTATTTTTTTTGTTAAGTACGTTGAAGGTTACGGTTCATTTATCTAAATTAAGTTATTGTTTTTAATCTGTCATAAAATATTTCTATCTTCATTAAACACTCTAAAACAAAACGACAAAATAGTTTAAAGTAAAATTGTATTTTAACAAACATAAACATAAAATAAAAGCTAAAATTTCGTGATTTATCTTGACTTTTCACTCCTTCTTGTATTACCATCGTGTAAATCAGATTACTAAAATTTAGCCTATCTTAGGAAGTACTGATATAGAACATTAAATTATAGATATAGTACAAGATCTGTCCTTGTATATATTGTCTCAGTATTAGAGTACCATTGTTCCCGTACGTATCCGCGGAGAGCACGTGCCCGATACAGCACGCAGTCGTGCGGACACCATTGTCACCACAATCTCTAGCTCTCTATTGTGTCTAAATGTAACTTAATCTATTACTTAGCTGAAACGCGTACTGAATTAAATTCAGAATATTATTTGATGTCGAAGTGATTCAAATGTGTTTAATTCCTTTGGTATGTAATAATGAAATGATAGCTTATTGGTTATATTTACTACCGCATTTAAACAGAGATGTTCTTTAGTGAAGATTTCTCTTTTTGTGTCTCCGCTAAGGGACACTCTTAAAAAATAACCTGCTATGTATTCTGAGTGTGGCTGTTTCTATTGTTTTATAACTACCTAATCAAAGTTATTCAGTAATTAATTTTGATACTGTAATTGGCATGAGAATGTAAATATAAAGACTTCTTCCACGCGGAATTAAAAAAAAACTTAATAAGTGGCCTTCCAGACTATGCTCTCTATGTGTGCAAAATTGCATCAAGATCCATTAAGCCATTTCTGAGATATCTTTCAACAAACATCTATCCATCCATCTAAACTTTTGTTTAGTTAGTAAGATTAAAAATAGACCAGCAGTGATTTTTAATAAAGGATATAATTGCCTTAAGTTTTTGAGATCAAAAGATAAAAGGGTAAAAGTTGTGCCTTTCAACCCTTCTCATAAGTTCAGCGGTTAGTAACCGATACGCAACGAGTAATGTTTCATTATAAGATTAGATTAGATAGTTACATAATGCAAAAACCTTTGAAAAATAAATGGAATAAAGTAATTGAGACCCATCGGAACATAACAATTTAATTACTTCTTCTTCTCAGCCACGTAACGCTCACTGCTAGGTAAAGGCCTCCTAGCATTCCCCTCTTTAAAAAAAAAAAAAAAAAAGGTAAAGGCCTCCTCCAAAGATCGGTCTAAAGTTTAATTACAAATCTTAGTAATGTTACATATAATGTCTAACAATGAGTTAATTCATTCCTTTACTAGAGCACTGCATTTCAAAGAAGCTTTGATGTAAACACGTAAATTGCAAGTGATATTTGCGAACCCTTCTCAACGAGTTAGGAGGAATTCTACTAAATAAATTTCGCAGTCTCTTTGAGAGCTTTCTCCACAGCCAATATGTGACTTGAATAGCAAAGAACCTAGCGGCAATATTATGAAAATGAAAACGCAAAGTAGCTCCTGCGGCTGGTGACATATATTTCTTCTATTTACCCTTAAAAAGATTTATGGTTTTTGGTTTTATTGATTAGTTTGAAGCAGCTCTTCTGTGCTCTTAACACGTTTCGTACTACTATGTTTATTATGGTGTGTTTACGCATACCGCAAACATTTACTGGACTTGATTGAATTCTCCAGCAATGATGATATTGAATGGAATTCTAATAAAGAAAGAAACGAAAAGAAAATACTGAATGTTATTCTTTTTTTTAATTAAAAACATCAGAATTAAAAAAGCAAAGTCAGTCAATGTTAAATTTGTATAAAACATGTACACGTCACTTAAGATCCAAAAACATTCGCCGCGCTTTGATCAACACAAAGCTTTTTACTTTTTAAAAGTTTTAATTTGTGACGTAGGGCGATGTTTTAAATTTGTTCTTAATCCGACAGCATATAAAATATTTAAAAATAAAATGTACATTTTATGCTGTCTGAAAATGTTTCATTTCATTTATAAATATATTTCGCGAGGTCAAATGGTTGAGTTTTATGGATCTGTAAATATGAAGAACAATATTTAATTTTATTTTCAGGCAATTAAAAGTATATTAAAAATTCATAGATTTAATAAATGTGATATATCACATATTGAATGATTAATTTATACCAAACTAGCTTTTACCCGCGACTCCGTCCGCGCGGAATAAAAAATAGAAAACGGGGTAAAAATTATCCTACGAGTATGTCCGTTTCCTGGTTCTAAGCTACCTGCCCACCAATTTTCAGTCAAATCGATTCAGCCGTTCTTGAGTTATAAATAGTGTAACTAACACGACTTTCTTTTATATATATAGATATAGATTATATCTGATTCATAAAAATTTGATAAAACATTAATAACGTCTCTACTTATCTCGATCCCACGCCACCGTTTCAATCCTGTCCTGGATTGATTTGACATGTCTTGTACGTTAATAACTTGAAAAGTTATCGATTAATTCGGATACTTAAAATACTTAATTCAGTACTTAAATAGATTAAAAAAAAATAGGCAAATGTGTTTCCAATCGATGTCTACTTAGTGCAGACTCACGGCTGTAGCACTCGCCATGAATAAATGCAGATATCAAAGGCCTCGGAATTTGGTTTGCAAGAGCGCCTGTGGTTGTGGATAATTTTCTTTGTATCGTGTTGTTTATTCAGTATTCCAAAGGTATTTTTAATTAAAGAGATTTTTACGTACAGTGGCAGTGTATTTAAAGGATTTAAAATTTTACCTTTTTTTTTGTATACTCTTTCTTTTCTCGTCTCTTTCTGTTTTAATTACTCACTTTGTTAACCTTTTTTTGCTTGCTTTACTTACCTTATTGCTTCCTTCAAGCGTGCCGAAAAGTTTTGTTTACTTTGGTTTGGATTTGGTTAATTTCTATGTAAATTTTAATGAAAATTGCAAAATAATCTAAGAACTGAGTTTGAAGACTTAACTTGTACTTAATTTTTTAACTTTAGAATGTTGAATTCTGTTATCAAAATACCGAACAGAAATAGGTTAGAAGCGTGTCTATTCATTTATAAATCAGAGTGATGTGTTTACATTGTACGAGCGGGCGGCTACATTTTTAATTAAATCGATGGAACATAATTTATTAGTTCGGAGATTTACCAAGAAGATTGAATATTTTCCTTGTTATATTTCTTGAGTGCATTTTGGCTACTTTCACGTAACACAATTTTTTTACTAATCTATTTTAGTAATTAAATAGAAACAGTATTTGATTTACACATCACTGGATAAGTAAAAGATTCGAAGAACGCTGTCCATTATCTTTATGTACTGATTTCGTTCGTTTTATTACTCCTAATATAATAGCAATCTCAGGCTTCCCTTTACAAGCTTGTTGACTGCCTTCATTGGTTTAACTAAAATAACAACATCGGTAGGCCTCTGACAGCGCAGTCTAATTCCATCAAAAGTATCGACAGTTGATATCGTCGCGCGTGACACAGAATAAGTTAGAATTTTCAGGCACGTTTCGTTTTATAAATGTCAATTAAAAATAGGTATAGAATAAAAATAACAGATATACAGTTTGCAATATTCGTTTACTTTTGCCACTTTTACTAAAGCGAGTCGAAATTTTATATGAACCTAGTATGAATTTAGTTCATCTCAGAGAATTTCTCTTAGTAAAGCGAAACCGAATTTAAGGTGAAGCAAATTATTTCTATTCCAGTTCGTTTTCGTGGCAGTTTGTTTTTCTTTACTGTTGTTAAAGAATACACTGAAATATAATATCAGTACAATGGTACAGTTCCCCCCCCTCCCTTTTGCCAGCTGTAGCAGCTGCCGGTTACTGCTGGGACGTGCTTGGTGTGCTAACAGCTGGCGGAACAGATTTCTTTTTGATCCATTTTGTATTAGATAAATTGTTCGATTACTTTTGTACTTCTTTTTAACGTTACCATTTTGATTTTTTTTTAATTCTTGTGGTTTTATTGCTTGTATAAAACATATACTCGTAGTCATCCCTGTCGTTAACAAAACGGAAATGACAATATGTTTTAAACAGGGATTTTCATCTTAGAAACTCGATTAGTGACAGAAAACATATTGTAATGTCTGTTTTATGAAAGAAAAATGAAGAAGGTGGCCACGATTTGTTTCAGAAATAATTTTACTGATCATACGAACGCAGTGGTACAAAAAATGTTTTGCATCCAAATTTTGTTTGGCATAATATGTTTAAAGAAAGAACAAAACTTGGAGTTTTTTTATTCATTATTCAAAGAAAAAGATAACTTTGAGTATTTCATAAATATTAAATGTTCCACTAACTGTATGAATTATATTAAAACTCTGCGGAAAACTGTGTTATTGCTTTCTTTAATCGCGAATGTATCTCACAGTATTCATTCTAATAATATAGTTAAACGTAAATTACAAAAATATATAAAAAAAAACTACTTACATAGAAGCGATAACAAGAACTAAATTGTCATGATTAACTAAAAGATTACTATTGCTTGCAGGGTTAAAAATGTTCAGACTTGTATGGAAAACATTTTCACGCCCTTAGCTACGAAATGCATCATTCAAACTGGCGATATATTGCCAGGTGCTATTTTTGCGACGACTGAAAACTTTGGTTCGTGTATGGATATAAGAACGTCTGATCTCCCAACGCTGAATGTTTGAAGCTACCGTTTATGATTGCTCGAAGTTACCCGTGTACAGCACCCACAAGATGTACGCAATAAGCATTAAAATTTCTAGATTAGTTTTTGTTATTAATTTTAAAATAAAACTTGCCAGGTATTTAGATAAAAGGTTTATTAAATAAAGCGATAGAAACATGTTGAAACAATTGTACTGAACTTCTAACAACAGCGGAGAAACAATTGGAATTGAAACTTATTTGTGTAGAATTCTTCATCTGAGTAACGGAATATCCTTTTATACAACAATGTTATTGTTACATAAAATTAATATGTAGCAAGCGATATCAATAGGATGATTGCTATTTCATTCAGATCAGAAACAAGAAAAGAGAAAAAAGAACGACATCTAATATGTATTTTTAAATGTAAATATATTAATAATGTTTTTTTTTTAGGATCCAAAATTGATACTTGACCTAACTTAATGATTGATTTTAGTTGCAAAAATCCACACATCTTATAACGTTAACTAACTTAAATTGTCAGATCGCCGGAAAGTGCCAAGTTGTAATTTCTTTCAAATTTTAATGTTTTGCCAACTTTAAACTTTAACTTGTCAAGGTTACTAGCATTCAACCGTCGGAAAGTAATACGAATTTCATATAATTTATTACAAATATGTAAATAAATTACTAAAACAAATAGAATTTGTCAAACATTGCTGTTGGAAATTCTAATGTATGTAGAGTACCTTCCATTAGTGAACTCTCATATTTCTTGTTCAAATATTCCTTGTTAAATTATAAGTGTATAGGAAAGTAATCTGATTACTAGATTTATTTCCATACAATAATCATTTCCTCAATCTTATCTTATTAATATTATAAACTAGCTTTTACCTGCGACTCCGTCCGCGCGGAATAAAAAAAAAAAGAAAAGAAAACGGGGTAAAAATGATCCTATGTCCGTTTCCTGGTTCTAAGCTACCTGCCCACCAATTTTCAGTCAAATCGATTCAGCCGTTCTTGAGTTATAAATGGTGTAACTAACACAACTTTCTTTTATATATATACTAGCTTTTACCCGCGACTCCGTCCGCGCGGAATAAAAAAAAAAAAGAAAAGAAAACGGGGTAAAAATCCTATGTCCTATTCCTGGTTCTAAGCTACCTGCCCACCAATTTTCAGTCAAATCGATTCAGCCGTTCTTGAGTTATAAATGGTGTAACTAACACAACTTTCTTTTATATATATAGATAGATATATAGATAGATGAGAATGTTTAGATGGATGGATGTTTGTTATAAGGTATCTCCAGAACTGCATGGATCTCGATGAAATTTGCTGTAGATATAAAACACATATTGTAATACGTAGGCTACTAATTAAGGTTTTTTATATCCCGTGCGGACGGAGTTGTGAGCGACAGCTAGTCTGAAATAAAAGATAAAACTAAAGAGGATATAAGAATATCGACTTTGGCATATTAAATAATGTGAATTCTATCAATATAAAATATTCCATTTTATTATTTAATTTAATATTTTTAATAGAACTGAACAGTAACTTATATAGAAACGGCTAAAACACACAACGGTGCCGACACCGGATATATATACGTGAGTGTTTTAGCCGTTTCTATATAAGTTAGTGATAATGTCTCACGAAAGTTTGAATAATTTAAGAACTGAACAGAAATAAAGAACAAGACAAATAAAGTTACCTTTTTATATTAGTGGTCGACCATTAATCGTAATACGAACATAATTCTTTATCAAAGATTTTATTTTTAATTAAAAAAAAGCTTTTAACGTTTATCCGTTTGCATAATTTCCTAAAAAAATGGGAACAAAATGATGATTGAGGCGAGTAATTTTTTTTTTCACTATGACGGCGTTTTGTTTCTGACTGTACTGATTTGATTTACATAAGCATAAGTTAATACGTTATAAGAATGTATCTATCAATAGTATTATGTATACACAATGGAAACGTTACTAATTTGTAGGGCAATGAAGTAAGTTGCAGATTACAGAATGATTTGTTAGCGTAAGGGGCGGAGTGATTTGTAGCTGTGTTCATTCTATACTAACTTGACCATGACCTCTATCTACAACTAAAAACAATAAAGATTTATTTATGATAGAAAGAGGAAAACAAAAACTGCTGTTTATTTAACTGTTTGAGGAATATTGAATATCAAAATAAGTGAATATTATTTGTTGAGGATTAAAATTAAGTAAATGTCATTTTCCATTTACGTATTTTATTTATTATTAACAAAATAAAAGGTATTAAATCGTATTATAGATGATTTAAGGGAAGATACGAATAATCTAAATATAGTAATAGACAGACTAGGCATAAACTTAGGTCTTCATTACCATAACTAGCGCCGTGAATACTTGAGATTACAACTAAATCAATTTCGCGACTACCAGTGGAACACGTGTTTAATTAACGCAGAGAAGTTTGTTAACAATGTAGGTCGCGCAAATCTCCACATATCATTACGAGAGAAAATGTTCTACGAGAACACTTTTTATTGTTATTTGATGTTGTGGAAACCTCATTTGGAATAGTGGTTTTCTGAATGAGATATGTATGTATGTGTACAAATGTGGAAGATACGTAAGGACCGCGTCAAGTGGAAGAATCTCTTCCTACAGTTCTGGGTGAAGGGTGTGAATAGTTTTTATTTGTTTGTCATTAACGTTAACAACTATTGTCTTGTATGAGTTTTAAACTGAATCAAGTAGCCTTACTAATATTATAAATGCGAAAGTTTAGATGGATGGATGTTTGTTAGATTTCTCTAAAACGGCTCAACGGATCTTGACGAAATTTTACATAGATGTAGAACATAGTCTGAAAGAACACATGGCCTACTTATTAAGTTTTTTTTTTTAAATCGCGAGGACGGATTCGCAGGCGACAGCTGGTGTTAAAGTAGTGCTAAAATATTGGTGGCATGTTTAGAAGATGCCAGCAGAGGTGTGTATCGTAAAAAAATAAAAAAGATTTTTCCTAACTTTTTTTTAAACTTTGGTATTATTATGCCAGGTTTAGCCGAAAAATAATAAAACAGACACATTAACACGCTGAACATATCAAAGTAACTCTAGTCTAGTTACATTGCATAGTATGTATTAGAAATCAAAAATAAAACCGTTCCATTAAAATGTCACAAACAAGTTGTTCGCTATCACAAAAACTACAAGTTAGCTACTATTGACATATTGACCCGCATGGGAGCTTCCGAGCAAAGCTTTCAAAATTACATTCATTATTCACTAGGTTTTATTTGCGCTCAGATAGACAAAGTTGGAATATTACATTTTTAATATATTTCTTTTCTTCAATTTAATCTTTGTATCACAATGCTTCGAAGGTACTTTTATTTTCATAATTAATTATTTCGCGTTTCCTGTTTATATTTTCTATAGTTAAGTAGTAAGCTTTTTGTGTTATAATCGTTGGTGATTCATAAATAAACAAATTTGTTAAAAATATTGGTTGTACAAAGAGCAAAAGGACACCGGCTCCTACATATCACTTTGATAAAACAAGAAAGTGCCCCTTTAAATATTGTTTAGTTCTTAGTGTGAACCTTGCTAATGACGATCCTTAAAAAGGTCGAGTTCCCGAAATTATAGTCCTTGGATACACGCGCAGCCATAAAATAAAAATAACTGTATATTATAAGATATTTCTTATAATTCTTTGTTACTCAATACCCCGGAGTAAGGTGCTGGCTGAAGATAAATTGATATACGACTTTCTGGTATAATTATCACTTGAGAACCTTTGAGGCTGTTTAATTAATGAGTGTAGGGAAGTTGTTTGGATTCTACGTTATTTTTGTTAAAAGTAAGTCGACGAAAAATATAAATGAGATGACAAAGTCAAAATAAATTATTTCATTATTTATCGTGTAAAGAGAGACTATATATAATTTATCTAAATTAACATATTATGTATCATTTGACGGGAGATCACGTAATACACATGGTCACGAATATTATCACTAGGTAATAAGTATACAATGTCACTTATGTAAAGTAACATTGTTCGGCCTATTTATGATTTATTTAAATACTAGGTGTCATCGTGACTCCGACCGCGCGGGATTAAAAAAAAACTTAATAAGCCGATGTGTTCTTCCAGACATGATCTATGTCTATGCAAAATATCATCGAGATCCGTTGAGCCGTTCTGAAGATACCTTCAAACAAACATCCATCTATCCATTCAAACATTCGCATTTATAATATTAGTAAGATAAAGAAAATAAGATTTATAACTTATACACAGTTTTATTTGAAGAAAAAAATGCATTACAAAATTAAAAGAGTGATTTTTAAAAATGAATGTTTTTTGATGTTAATTTTTCTTTGTACGCGAGTCTAACGATACGTAATATAGTCTTGGTAAGAAGTTGTGGCGGCCTCATTTTCTCCTATATTGCTATATTTTGTTCTCTACCAAACATTTACCTTAACTTTAGGGTTTGAAAGTTTAAGTTGAAGTCTGTTAAAGTAAATGTAAGTTTCTAACGTAGCTTGTCTACGCCTGGTTTTCGTGGTAGAATTAATGCAAACAATATTAAATGTCTAATTGAAAATTAATTCTGTTTTCATTTAATTTGAAAATATTTCAAATAGACGCATTATAAATTAATTTGTTAATAATATTTTTTTTAGAGTAGCGTAGCGCCAGCAACATCTGTCGCACCAATGGGTCGGCTCGGCCGGTAAAATACCAAGAGCGTACAGAAACAGGCGTGTAGTAGAAGTGATTCCGTGTTTCATCTGATCGGTGTTTGTCCCGGAAGCCTAATTTTAATCCTCTTTCCCTTCCGACCCTTTTCTTATAAGGAAAGTACGGGAAGGGGAATCTGATTTGATGGAAGAGGGGACGCATAGGAAGGAGAAATATTCTCTTTCTGTGCGTCTCCCCCTCCGTCAATTAAAGGTAGGCAACGCATTTACAATTGCGGATTTCTGTAGTCAGCGATCGCTTAGCCATTTCGGCGATTATGTGGCCACTTACTCGTTTGCCGTTTTATGAATCCAACAAAACTCCGACATGAAATTTCCAACAAGTGTGGGTCTAACTAGAATTTATCTAGTTTGTTATAAGTTTATTTAGGTAACAAATGATTTAGTGGTGAGCTTACTAACTGTATTCATTAATATAATAACTTTGTGTCGGGTCTACTTTGCAAATCCGCTACCAATGTAAACTCTGAACAAACAGCTTTGTGGAGTTTTGGATGAAATTAATGTGTTTATTAATTAAGTTTCATTTGTATTATAAAGAAGTTAATTTTATAAAATGTAATTAAAATAATAATAAAAAAATACTTTACTACAATTCCGTAGTTGTTTCAGGGTGTAATAGAAATGGTTATCTTACTATTATTTATTAATATTATAAATGCGAATGTTGAGATGGACGGATGAATGGATGTTTGTTTGAAGATATCTCCGGAACAGCTCAACGGATCTTAATGAAATTTGGCATAGATGTAGAACATAGTCTGGAACAACACATAGGCTACTTATTAAGTTTTTTTTTAATTCCGCACGGCCGGAGTAGCAGGCGAAAATTAGTATCTAAATATATTATAGTCAACAAACTAAGAGTGCATTATGTCTGGCTAAATCTGTGTGTGTTTGTCTGTATTGTCAATTTTAAATATTCATAATTCTTCACAATCTTTCTTGTTACTAACTTTACAACTACGATATAAGTTTAACGATACTTCGTGGAGAGTATTACAAGTTTAGTTATATAAAGTTAACAACATTAATTGAATTGTAGAGAAATTAATGAAAATCATAACCTTCTGAAATGTAGAGCCACAAAACTTTGAAGTCGGGGGTATTATATTACAATCTTATTACAATTTAGATCAAACGATCCCAAAAATTAAATTTAATTAATGAATTCTGTGAAAGATTGCTTAATCTGTATGTTTAGAGTTTAGAAGTTTTATCTTTATGGAATGAATTAAATTAAGTATTTATACGTAATGTTTTAAAATACCTATTTACATAATCATTTCGATGATCGGTCCTGTGCAACCCGCATCCAGGATACTCAGGCAACCTTGACCACATCATCAGTCCATCTTGCGGTAGGCCTGCCCACGCTGCGTCGACCTGTACGTGGCCGCCATTCTAGTACGATTGTTTAGTAAGTTTAGAATGTTTTATAATTTAAGTAAAATAATTAGGCCAAGTCATAAAATAATGACACCCGAAGACAGTATTTCACGGGTTACAGTCGCGGCCACAACTAGTACTCTCATAAATCTATATATAAAAGAAAGTCGTGTTAGTTACACCATTTATAACTCAAGAACGGCTGAATTGATTTGACTGAAAATTGGTGGGCAGGTAGCTTAGAACCAGGAAACGGACATAGGATAATTTTTACCCCGTTTTCAATTTTTCTTTATTCCGCGCGGACGGAGTCGCGGGTAAAAGCTAGACTATATATATATAAAAGAAAGTCGTGTTAGTTACACTATTTATAACTCAAGATCGGTCGAACTGATTTAGCTGAAAATTGATGGGGAGGTAGCTTAGAACCAGGAAACGGACATAGGATAATTTTTACCCCGTTTTCTATTTATATTTTCCGCGCGGACGGAGTCGCGGGTAAAAGCTAGTAGTTTATAAAAACTTTATATCATAGCTAGCATGTACAATATTTGTATGATTGAATACGTGTAGCGTGTATCATACGTACGGTATGTTCTCAGTTGAAAACTTTTTAAATCAAACATCAAACTCAATCGGTATTGTTTGCGCCGCACCGAGCGATTCACAATGTTCAAACAGATGGAGAAATTCACAACAATGTATTGACTCTAGTACATTGATATCAAAAACATTGCAATTTTAAACGAATATACGAGTATACCAATAACTTTCATATGATATAACTTTCTAGAATTTACAAAATCAAGAGAAGCTTACAATATAAAAAGTTTTATCATTTATCGTACCCTCTGCTTTTTCATTTGTTATTAAGAATCAGCACCGTATGTACTAACTCTTCCATACATCTTTATCAACCGTCTTATCTGAATTCATTTCCACCTTGCGCATATCCTCTTTCACTTCATCATAATTTCTATCGATGGGTTCTATTAAATTGTTTAAACTTTCGTGAGACATCATAATTAATTAATTAAGAAACGACTTAACTCACGTTTGATCGTCCGGTGACGGCACCGACTAGTTTCGGATCCATCGGGGGTCCATCTTCAGGGCGAGTGTTTAATCTGAGGACTTCGCCTTCGCGTCGCGTCTCCCGATGGGTCCGAAACTAGTCGGTGCCGTCACCGGACGATCAAACGTGAGTTAAGCCGTTTCTTAATTAATTAACGATGGGTTCTATGTGTAAGGGCCAAAGTAACAAATTGATGATTTTTACTTTTTTATATTAAAAACTACGTCTTAGTTTAGTTAACAACATGCACTAAACACAAATACATATTTACAGGTGTAAACGTGTTTTTTTTGCTAAAATAAACAACGGAATCTTTTCCTAGGTTTTGAAACTTTGAGAGTTTCTCCTGAAAAGTTGTCAATTTGGACATTGGTACTTATTTGTAAGAGCCATCGATATGATCTTCCTTTCGTCTTGTAGTCAACCAAAAGAATATTGAAACACTGGTGGTAACAACTAAATTGCTAAAGAATTATACATATTTTTATTAAGATATGATTTTTAATATTCTTACGAGAAAACAGATGCGTAAGTAGTTCAGTGGTTATAAGAGCTTATTTCTAACCTAAACAATACAAAATCTGTATTAACATATATACGAGTATTATAACGAGGATATTTGTTTGTTCGCAACCTTCGAAAGGCACGCTATCCCCGGGTAGGCAAAATTAATTATTAATTTTTTTTTTAAATCCGCACGGACATAGTCGGGGCCAACTGCTAAGCTGTTAAGCTTTAAACTTATTATACTTTTTCAAAGTAATGATTAACTCAAAAGGCCACAAACAATTTCGCGAGGGCTTTTAATTCGCCGGAGATTGTAAAAGTTGAGGCGAACAAAAAACAATTAAAGTTATCAGTGCTTTTACGTGAACGCGAAAATTCTTTTCGACATTGACCGTTTCGAAATTGTTCTTCAAGATATCAGATTATCTTTTTTTAAAATTAAAAATAAACGGGTAACCAAGAGAATAATAAACATCTCTATTTTGAGGCATCATACATATAAAGAGCGTCGGTGGCTCAGGGGTTAAGCACTTGACTTGCAATCTGCAGGTCTTGGGTTCGAATCCCGCCATGTACCAATGTGTTTTTCGATTTTCGATTTACATATGTACATTTATCCGACGTTCTTACGGTGAAGGAAAACATCGTGATGCAACCTGCACATATCTGAGAAGAAATTCAATGATATGTGTGAAGTCAACCAACCCGCACTTGGCCAGCGTGGTTGACTATGGCCTAGTCACCCCTAAAATTGGGGTAGGCTCCGAGCCCCTCGGTGGGGACGTATGTGTGCTGTAGTGAGCTGATGATGATGATACATATAAATATATATACAAAATACTTTTCGTGTTTCTTTTGTACTTTACAAGTTACTTTTGGTATGACTGACTTTGGATCACTATTTTTTCTTCGAAAACATTTGGCAAAGAAACTTTGGTTCTATTCCAATTCTGTGTTTGAACATTGAAATTGTATTATTAGACGGTTCATTTAATCTTCTAAAACTACTTTAGGTTATATGACTTTATTTCGGGAGAATAACTCAGTGTTTATAAAAGTGTGACAAATATATGATCCTACGACCCGTATTCAGTATATAGCGGACGTCAATTATTGATCATCCAACGCTGAATACTTGAAGATGTTGATGACTGATCAAAACAGTGCGCGTGTAGCCGATATGTAGTATATAAACCGATTTCAGGATCAGGTACACCAAAAAACGTATTTATCCCTGTTTATACTCAGGATCCACGTCCCTGATGTTTGTTTCCGTGTTTATTCCAGATTATAAATAAATAACACTTTTAATTCACTAAAGGAATAATTACTAAAGTTTGATTAATTAATTAGTTTTGGTTTGATTAGTTAATTAACTGAAGAGACAATTGTGTTCCTTTAATTAATCAAAGAGAATTTGGAGTTAATCAAACAACATGATAGTTATAGATTTTTGACTATATCCATAGTTGAATATTTAAATATTTATATTTCACTTACGAAGTAATTACTTAATACGGAAAAAGTCTTGCATAACATTAAGTTAAATAAACAAAGTAAAGGTAAAATGTGACACGATATTTATTATAATTTATGTTCGTCGCTAACAACCTCTCATTTCCGAGGGAAATATTTTAGGAATACCAAAAGCAATAACAAGAGATGTATTTTCCGAAGCTCATTAATTATACAGCTCTTATTTGTAACCGTTCCCAATACCGTAGCACCAACAAATGTTATCGATTTCTCTTTTAGCCGACTTCAAAAAGGAGGTTATCAATTCGACTGTTTTTTTTTACGTGTGCTACTGCGAAATTCCGCCCCTGGTGGTCCGATTTTGATAAAAATTATTTTAATCGAAAGGAAGTGCTTGCAGATGGGTCCCATTTTTTTGTTTTTTTTTTTAAATAACTAGAAGACTAGTAGGTTATGAATATAGCTTCAAAATTTGTTGCGAAAATTAGGGACATTTTTGCTTTCAGCGCTTACGTAGGCTAAACTATAGGACCTACATAAAAATGATGTATCGACGAATTGTAGCTCTTTAAATGTGCTAAATAAAAGTCCGCAATAGCATATATCTATCTTTGATAGTTTTCTCACAATAACCATTTTTTTCTAAGTGTTTGAGAGAGAAGATAATGTCTAAGTACAGATGGTATAAAAGTGTAAAGCCAAATTCATGTTTGCCTAGTAGATAAGTAAACTTCAAGTTTGTTTCCCACAATTTTCTACGATATAGATTATTAATTTTATATAACTACTTTATAATTTAAGCGTCATAAAACGTCACGATGAAAGGGTGCGAAGGTCTATCCCATTTCATGTTTTAAGTATCTGCAAAAACATCTAATTAATATCTTCGTTACGGTCATCAATTTCCACCCACGAACAAGTCGCTTTGGCTGATTAATGACCAATTTAGTATGAAATTAACATAAATATCGTTAAATATTTGATGGCTGTCGTCAAAGTTATAATATTTCGTGATAAATAGCTAGAGGAAAAATACTTTGGATTAATTTAGGACGTTGGTATATGTAGGTTTTATTAGAAATAAAATAACTACATTAACCGTTGACAATAACATGTGTTTAACACAAATAGTGTTTTTGTTGTAGAGGAAAAACGATCTAATTTTTCAAGTATATTTGTTAAAATAACGACGGGATAATATTGATTATTGTTGAACCGTCGTCTCAATGTACATATGTTCATCAACTCTGCTTGTTATGTCTATACTTTGTTAACCTTTTGATTAATAATTTGAAAATGCGTTAACACGTTTCTAACGAAATCAAGGTAAAATGTAACTTCATTTTGATATAGCAAACACAGATGTTCATACTCTGTTATTTTGTAAGTCACAGAGATGTAAATATGGTGGATTAGTGTAAAATTTTAGGTCGTGTTGTTTTCGTTTGTGAATACGTGAGCAAAGTAAACAGCTACTGATTGTTCGGGAGCGCAGTGCTAATGGGAATCGTAATTATATGTCGCAGCTGGACGCGACGTCTTTGTTATTGTATATTATAAAGTCATTTTTTATTCTGTTTATGTTTGTAATTTTTTTCAAATAGTTATTACGAAGTCCTTTCCTAATAAGAAAAGGGTGGGAAGGGACTTAAATTAGGCCTCGGGTACCACACTCATCAGATGAAACCCAGAAATGCTTCCACTTCACGCCTGTCTTCAATTCAATTATAACTTAAAAATAAATAAATTCAAATTCTAATAGGTTTTCAAACTTAAAGTTGTGTTCACTTGTTTAGTTCAGGTGTTTACTTAATTATTTTGTTTACTTAGTTTCGTCAGTGTTAAAGCTTAGTAAACTATAAACCGGTTCGTCGTTAACTTAGGTAAGTTCACACGTCAGCACCTGTTCCATGTTCAAGCTCGTAAGTGCATACTAGAAACACTTATAATCAGTTTAAGTAAGATAGTAACTTAATCCAAAATTAAAAATAAACATTTATGTAATTTAGTTGATGATTTTTAAGTTTTTTTTAAGTGAAGTAATTATTTATATTTTAATTATTAAACAAAAAAATTAATTTCCAAATCAAATGAGCACAAAACTTAGTATGACATTTTTGGTGTACTTTACGAAGGAAAAATTTCAAATTTTGATGTAAATTTTGTCGATGACTGTACGATGGCGATTGTCACAAATATTCGTACTAGGCCCATAGAACTAAATTATGATCAAACTATTTAATAAACAATCGAAACAGGAAACATGTAAATTGTATTTTTTTTTCGTCCATACATCATATTGGCCAGAGTCAGCTGAGTATTATTTTCAATTCCCTACATTCGATTGACATGCAAAAATAATATTATTAAGTCATGGAAATATTATAAAATATATCTACTTTGAATACTGTGAAATATTTTATGTGTGGAGTCTTAAATTTCCCGCCTCACAGAACCCATCAAGTAAATTTGAAATTTGTCGCCACAACTGTATTCAGACACATTGAGTCGTGAATTTTGTGTAAAATATTACTTAGGCAAAAATTTGAAAATGTTGTAATATTTCTTATTAAATACATTTTAAATAAGTACTTTATTTTAATATTTTAGAAGGAAATTTATAAATTTAATCTGCGGAGATTTAAAACATTAACATCTTGTTATTTTCTACATTTAGATAAAACTAAAATAAATATTATGAAAGGAGGATAACTTTTTTAATTTAATTGTTTAATTCAACTTGACATGTGTTAATAAAATACAACTTCATCAAGTCTAGACTAAAACTATTTCATTATCTTTAAGAAGATCTTGGAAATAGAATATGAATGTTCGAGACGTTTTTACAATAAGTTGATTAATTAAGTGTTAACAATATAAAAAGTGTTAAATATCTTATCAATGAAACTAAATCCCAATGTTTTTAAATTCAAAAAGGGGACAATTTATGTAATTTGACCTTTTCGGTAGACTTGTAGTTTAAAGGTTAACGCGCTTTACGTTCAATCCTCGTGCATCCGGCGGCGAGCGGCGCGGTCGGGTTGATGGCGACTGAACGCAGACACCGAAACCTCGCCAATCACGTGCAAGTTAAAATGACGTATCGTTTTGTTAAAAAAACATATCTTTATTCCGATCAGCCAGCGAAGACTTCGAGGATGCGAGTGAACGCCATGACAATATTATGTCGGAGCTGTGCCGGTGGACAAGGAATCCGAAAAAGACAATTTTTTTATTTTACTCCAAAAAATGTTTGTGTAAACATTTATCTCGTCAAGAGAAAATTCTTCATGAATTTTGTTGGTTAACTGAATTCGATTTTCCACTTTTCTGAAGCGATTAATTTCAGAACTGAAACATTTGCCTTCGCAACTGGAGAATCTCCTATTCGTAATTTGTCAATTCCATTTGGGATTGGAGATAATCGATTGGGTTATTATTCTTTGTCAGATCTTTCTTTTATAACATCAAAAATGAATATAATTGAATGAATTTGAATAAATTAAAAAGCATTTTTTTAAATTTACGTCTTCAGTTTTAGATAGTTTTCAATAATAGTAATAAAAAATTTACATTACAAATATCTTAAAACATAAAAAAACGTGTACCAAAAGAAAAATAAGTCGATAAAGACTTAATGGATAAAGAAATGGGAAACTTTCAATTTGCCGCAGCTCCTTGCTGTGAGTTTCTACTGCCGAAACGTTCTTAAAAACATACCGTCGTCTCTATCATTTCCTCTGATAAAAGCGAGATAACGTTATGTATAAATATGGATGTTTTATCAGTGGAAATCCACGGTTAATCTAAATCGACTTCATTATTGAAAGACTTCTATTCCATTTGCTCTAGCGTCTTAGCTCGTTACTTTTTATTTTCTTTAATTAGAACGTAAAATGAGTATTTTTAAAGAAGAATTAGTTTTGTAAACTGAGCTTTTTCCTCTTTACTTCGTTCATTTTGTCCTTTTTTTGTCGCTTTTCAATTTCTGTTAAACGTGACGTAAATTGTATTAGAACTTATGTTCTTCGTGTCTTAATTTGTCTTAGTAAAGTTTTATGTAGAAATCTCTAAAATATATTTCAAAAGTCACTGTCAGTTTTAATACAAACCGGATTTTTTTATTGGAAAATATCTGCCTATTTTCAGGTAATTCTGCTCGAGGAAAATTATATCTCTTTGTAAGATTACTCTTGTAAGCCTTTGATAGCGATGTTTTCATTCACATTAAAAATAAAGAACTGTTATACAAGACTGTTTTTTTATTTAAAAAAATTAATAAATGTATAAAAAAGGTTGCGCGGTGCGCACTGTGCCATTCAACCCCGGGGCCGGTGTTGCCGCAACAATTACAAGATTACAGTTTCATTAGTTTTGTGTGGCTGATAAATAGCTGACAAGTTATTAAATATAGGCATAGTTGGCAAGTTAATGGGTTGATATGACATGTCACATTGCAATCGATTAGCCATTGTTCATTCCTTTACACGAATGCGTAGGGGATTTAATTTATTTAAAAACTAAATTCCTCGTTACGATAATAAATCATGCTGTCGCACTGATTTGCTACAAAATGTATACGTAGTTTAACAAAGAATTAATTTCGATAGAAATTGATCGTAGTTGATTGTTACTGAGGGGGACTGGAGTGTTTCGAGACGTGTGCGAATTCACGTAATTTTGTCTGTCAACATTCTTTAGATTGAATTGACTTCATTACATCTATAATTCGATTTCAATTTCGATTCTCGATGGCAGAATTAACTCCGTCCTTCCTTCTTAAACGAAATAACACAGAAGACATAAAAATTTCTTTCAGTACACATGAAATAAAAAAAAAACTTGTAATTAATACAGATAAAACCACACTAATGACTGCCTTAGTAATCATTTAATGATACTAAAAGTGGTGAGTAACATATAAACATACATAATTAAGGAAGCTAGGCCCAAAACTTTAAAATTTCTATAACTTAACTATCCTTGTTATGTTGAGTGTCTAAAATAAATTTTGTTTATAATAAGAAGGGGGGCTGCGAGAACATCAAAGTTATCATCGACGCCAATTGATGGACATTCGCAACACATAAGAACCTATTAGAATGAGGTAAGCTCGCTTCTTGAAGAACCCAAAATCGTACTGGTTTGGAAATATTGCTGCGAACAGACCTTTTTACAAAACAAATGCGTGGCAGAAAGTACTAAAGTTACGGGAAAAACGCAGTATAAATGCCAGCCACCCAATTAGTGTGGATGGTACCTGACGGTTAGTAATGAAATTTATTTAGTTATTTTGGTAGTCAATAGATACTGAACATTATATAGATAGATATTGAACATTATAACTATTTATAATTCCCGTGCTTACTTTGAAAAAATTAATACACATAATAAAAGAAAAATCATTATTTATTATGTGAAAGTTGATTTAATATTTTATAATGGACAGAGTTTATTCAGAAAGCCTGAATATAACGAAATTGGTTTTCGTACACAGAAATAATAACATAAGTATTTAATTTAAAACGCGAACGACCGCAGTGCATATGATTTGCAATTCAGATGTTACATTCCGAGGCGCGTCTCCGATTGGGACGAATCCGCATTTTAATTCAAAATGGATTCTCATGTCATTTACTTGGGAAATATTCAAGCAATCAATATGCAAAGCGGGAACAGAATAGAAATGAATGCTATTCATCGATGAGGAATTTGAGATGACGGCTCTTTATGACAACAAAAGTATTACTATCAAAAGAATTGTTTTCAATCTTAGTTCAATTTTTTTCCAATAATTTAAAAAAAAAAAACTAAGATAATAAATCTAATATATAAAATTCTCGTGTCACAGTTTTCGTCACCGTACTCCTCCGAAACGGCTTGACCGATTCTTATGAAATTTTGTGAGCATATTCAGTAGGTCTGAGAATCGGCTAACATCTATTTTTCATAACCCCCCCCATTTTTTTTTTAACTGCGCGCGGACGGAGTCGCGGGCGACAGCTAGTATTTTATAAAATATACATACATAATGTACAATGTACAGTTGTTACATAACGAGCTTAGTCTTAATTTAAGTTAACTGTACAACCCAAAAAAAAAAGTTAGTACCTAACAGACGCATTATACGTTTAATGTACTTTCGGTAAAAAATAGAAAATATACGAGCCTGTGAAAGGATAAATTATTTAAATACTGAAATTAAAAGTCCTACAAAGCCTTTTGACCTATCCTCGAATGAAGTGAGGGCGACAAAAAACATTATTGAAGGGTCCATCTTAAATTTAAAACGTAAATTTATTAACGTTGTGTTTGGAAAAAAATGGTGTGGGTTTTTAATAGCTTTTTGTTTTGATACTCTTTTTTTATTTTCGACTTTTTTTTTAACCATAATGCATATTAAAAAAAAAGAGAAGATAAGTGCTATGAATGGTTTAAAATTTTATAAACTTTTCAACTTTTAATATTGTCATATCTTAAACAGCAACCTCGGGCGAGCTAAGACCGTCTGAGTCACTCCCAAAGGGACTTCATTTCATGAGCTTTGTTCTAATATTTATTATAGAACAAACCACACCAATGCGAGAAATATTGCCTTCTAAAAGTTTCGTTTCAAAAAGCTTTTCTTGACTGGAGGAAAATAATTAAGATGTAAAGGAAAGTTTAGTTTAAGTATATGTTTAACAGTTTCCTTCAAACGTAATCATTTTTGTTGTGAAAGCAGACAATGATTTACCGTGAGTTTCTGAGATGAAAATCTCCGTTTAAAACATATTGTTATGGCTGTTTTCTCAATGATAATGACAGGAATGACGATATGTTTAATACCAAGGTTTAGGTCTCAGAAATCCACGGATAATTGATTTATAGAAGACCGTAGAGAAGTGTCGAATAGAATAAATTCATATAACAATGTTTTTTTATGCTATAAATTACAAGCAAACATTGAAAAATATGCTGCTGTAGCCTTCGATTAACAATGTCGACGATAAATAAATGAATAAATAAGTAAAAAAATAAATAAGTAATAACTTGATAGGGTTACTTTAAAATTGCATTTAATTAAGTTTACATTTATATGTAACTTTCCAAAAGTTACTTTGAAAAAGTGCGACACTTATAAACCACGTGAGTGGTTTGGCGAACCTTAATTTGTACATAGTGTAATTTTTTTCCTCGTAATAGATTAAAAAAAAAAAACTATCTTCTTTATTTAATTCTATTCCTAACTTAACTATAAAAATTAGATAAAATCTATTCCATAAACTGTTTATAAAGCGTCTGTAAAATTTATATAAACTTTTACAAAAACAGGTGTCATTTTATATGAAATATGACTAAAGTTACGGTACTATTTTAAAATTGCAAAGTCTAAGAAAAATATAATATATTGGATATGTTGAAATTACCACTTTGGTAAACAACCACGAAGTTGTTCGGTCTTAATTGTGAAGACACAAAGGTTGTTGATATCAGTTCGCAGGGTTACCATGTAAACAGAAAGCAGGCTTAAAATTTTCAGAATATAAACCTACATGAAAACACAAAGCGATTTTTTTATAAGTTTTTTAATTAGCAAAATTTGTGTTGAAACTTTAAAAATAAAAACAGGGCAGTGGATATAAAAAGTTTGGAGCAGAAGTTTCAGATAATATTTAAAAAAGAGGAAATTCTTTAATTACCTAAAGGTCAAAAAAAGTGAAGTGGTTTAACTTAATTTTCATTTATCTTCCGAAATTATTATAAACTATCAGTTACCAACTTCGTAAGCAAGAAAAATATACGCTTATGTGTATAAATTGAAGACAGCAGCACGGCAGCCAAAAATTTCGTTGTTAACTTCGCGCCTATATTACTTTCGTCTATATTTTTACTTAACGAAAAAAGGCAAAGGTCTTGATGGCCAGTGTGCCACCTCTTTGGTAGAACGTTTAATTCTGCACTGAACCCTATATCAACAAGGCATAGGATAGCTTTTTTACCATTATAAAAAGGCAAAAGCTAGTGGCCACCTGAATTCGCCTTAATAGCGAAGCAACCGCTAAATATAGTTTTCAGCAATGGCAGATATGTTGCATACCTTTAATCGACGGAGCCTATACGTCTCTTTCTCCGTTTAGTCCTCATTCCCTTCCTATCATATCCTTATAAGAAAAGGGTGAGAAAGGAAAGTGAACTAAAATTAGGCCCTTGACACCCTTACGTCAAATCATAATCATTCAAGTGCGTTGTCACTTGAGAATTGTGTCAAACAAAAAAAAAAAAGAATCAAACCGTCTTAAGAGTTCTCGTGTCTCAGGTTCAAGTTATCTGAGAGATTGTTGAACTTATAAATCAAGGCTACGTTAAGAATACTCGGCATTAAGTTAAAGATTTTGATGCTTTTTAAATATAATTTTTCACTTACCAAAATATAAAATATTACTTCTATGTTTAGATGGATGGATGGATGTTTGAAGGTATCTCCAGAACAGCTCAACGGATCTTGATGATATTTGACCCAGATGTACGAGTAGTACATAGACTGGAAGAACACATAGACTATGAGTAATTTTTTTTTATTTACGCGAGGGCGAAGTCACTTAGTAAGTAATCATATAAATAGCGAAATGATTACTACGCATAGACATCTGCCATAATATTTTATATGCTTTTGTAAAGATGTGGGTTTCAACAGCAGATACACTTGACATTTGAGACATTCTCATAGAATAAAACAGAGACAACAAAATGTAACAAGTGAAACTGCACTCGAAACCAACAGTAAGATCGACATTTCACGGTATAATTCTTTTTCAGAAATAACATCGTAATTTTTCCCTGAATGTTAAAGTTCGCAACATTTATAAAAAGTTCCTAATTCAAGTACGATTCTCTTCGTTGTTGGAATGTAGTGCGATACAGCGTTAAGGTTTCAGTGGCGCGTCAACCACCGTAGCGGAGGGTTGTTGCCACCCTTAAGTTTAACAAGCGGACTGTTAATGAACTATTACGATGCCGATTTAAAATAGACTTTTAAAGTGAAAGTGTATTTGTTTGTTATAAACATGGAATATGAAATAAATCTGAAAATATTGCTACGAAAATATCAGGTTAGTTATTTTTTTAAATGTATTTTTACTGAACATATAATTTCAAAAACATTAATGTAGCATTTCTTATATAAATTGCAATTGTACTTGCAAGGTAATTGTAATTAAATATTTTAAATCTTGTTTTTCAAAATATAATTTTATAATGTTAAGATAAAAAGGTAAGGCTGTTTCGTGAATGAAAGGCTTTTAATTTGAGTAATATCATTAATGTAAATGATTAGATGGATAGATGGATGGATGGATGGATGGATGTTTGTTAGAAGATATCTCCAGAACCGCTCAACAGATCTTGACGAAATTTGATACAGATGTAGAACATAGTCTAGAAGAACACATAGGCTACTCATTATGTTTTTTTAATTCTGCGCGAACAGAGTCGCGGCCGAAACCTAGTAATAGAATAAATTTTCTATTTAATAAAATTAAACGTAATCTAAATACTTCTTTTATTCTTACAAAATGTCAATTTGTTTTGTATTTGAGCACGAACTACTCCGTAATCTATTTAAGAGCATAACAATGTTACTGGCAGTGTAATTTAATACATTGCAATCAGATTTCGGATTAATCATGCGAGAACTTACTTGTCTTTGTTAAGTTCTACTAAGATTATAAGAGTCCTATAGAGTTAAGCTTCAGTACATATCATATTTCATTTCGCATTTCATATCATTACGTCCTGACAACTGTTATAGACCGACAAATTTATGTGACCCCATAGGCGATATTCCAACAGATATTAAAATGTCTTCGCCCTCAAAATAGTGCCATAAGATCTTCTGTAGTGATCGTGTCTTGTGGCCAGTTAATTTTGTCGCACTAAAGATTATTTAAATGAAATACATTTATTTATTAACTTTCAATGATCAGAAAATAACTCTTACTGTGGCTACTTCAGATATGTTTTTAAGTACTAGTCTTGCATATGAATCTGGTGTAAAATACCTTAATAATAGAATATTTGTTAAGCTAGCGGTCTAGGTTAGGTCACTAGTGGATTTGATGGAGGAGAAGATGTATACGAAGGTCAAATATTCTCTTTTTGTGCGTCTCCTCCTTCGTCGATTGAGGGTAGGCAACGCATCTGTAATTGCGGATGTCTATGGGCAGCGGTCGCTTCGCTATTTCGGCGAATTCATGCGGCCGTTTGCTCGTTTGCCACCTTTTAATATAAAAAATGGGGGCCATTTATTTACTTAGATATTCGCGTAGCGCTAGAATATTTAAAATGTTTTTAAAATGAATTTACGGGATATTTACATTAAAGATTTGATTTGTAACATTTAGGATGGGTCTGTCCCCTGTCCAGTTGTGTCAAGAACATTGCGATCCATCTTATTCTCTTTGAGAAAAACAAAGATAACAATAGTGTTCTTACATATGTAAGAAAACACGTACTATCGTAGTACGTGTGATCGGATCTTTAAAAAGTCCGGATTTGCCAGTCATTTCCGATCGCACTCTCGGAGATAGCAAGGTTAGCCATTGATGGATTACGTCACGGAGAACATCATTACTACGATAGTTGAATTGGTAGTATTGTCCTTGCTTTTAATAATTAAAAAAAAACTTTATTTAGTATCTGCACAAGACAGATTGAGAAAAATGAAAAAAAAAACTCAGTTAAGAGCACTTTTAATATAAAAGATAACCAAACTTTCTGTACAAAAAGTTGTAAAAGAATTTTATTTTATTCAGCTGCAAATATTTTTTGTTCGTTGAGAAATTCTTTCGTGTATTTGAAATTATTATATTGGTCAAAAATTTTAAAATACATTTATTTACTTTGATATTTAATCTATAAAGGTAACTTAGGTTATTTTTGTAGTAGCAAATTTAAATTGTATACATTAATAAGATGTTTTAAATCCCGATTTGTATTTAGTTTAGTTTGATATGATTTTAGTTTTATTAATATTAATTAAATGAGTAGTACATACTGTGCCGACCCTCCATAGGGATAAGGGCAGGTTGATGATGAATTAAATGAAATTAAATCCTAGTAGTAAGTATAATATAGGAACCATGGCGACCATAGAAACTATTAACAATAGGTACTAAATAACAAACCACATAGATCAGTACTGTTAAAATAAATTAATAGTATAACCTTAAAATATTCTTACTGTAAAGTACTAGTGTTAAAATCTTCCATGGCTCCGCTACATGATGCATGATAAAGCTTAATAAATAACTCCAAGTTTTCAGATGCCCTTGAGAGAAACTGATCGCTCAATCTTTTACTACTAAAAGCGGAACTCTGTATGTACCTACGTGTATTATGTCAATTTTGTTACGTTGGCTTGTTTAAAAGGTATACATATACAGTGAATATAAATTATACAGGTATATGTTGTGATTAATAACATACGGGTCACACGATTCAGTTGATTTAAACTTGCAATTGAAATTTAGATTTCATATTAAGTGGAAAGTTTATTATCACGTCTATCATCTTATTTTTTATTGTGCAAAGTTTGCATTTTTGTAGTTTTTGTTTTAAACTAACTATCAAAATTATGTAAGGTTTTATATTCCATAAGCTTGTTTTAAATACTTTTCACATGAGGTTAGCTGGAGACAAGCTATGGAAATTTAAATAGCAAAAGCAAATATATAATAGGTGATTTGATTCGATTTAAAACTTTAGAACAAAAATATGATACTAAGTATTTTTTTTAAATCAAGTACATCATTCAAGAGCTTACAATTTACGCGATATTTACAAAGGTTTATTTATGATTTATTATGCCATGTGTAAATTAATGTATTACAATTGTGGACTCAGGTTTAGCCTTGTGTTATCCGAACGGAAAACTACAAACATTGGGACATTAAATATTTGTTTGGTACTTTAATGATCATTTTAGCTTTATCAAATTGTTTTAAAATGATGTAATATGATCTCATATATATTTTTTAAGAAATTTTATTTCGCCCATATTTATTTTTTAATGATAAGTCACCATTTTTATTCATAAAGATAAAAATACTTATAATTTTTCTTCATTATTTCTATACCTACAATATAATTAACTGTCAATTTACGAAGCTTACGAACATTTTAGAGAACATCAACATCCAGATAATGTCAAAACTTTAAGGGCTTAATGTCGATTATTACTTAAAGACTGCTACGTTTCGTTGCTTCAATAATTCTTGAAATATACACATATAGTACTGTAGCTGTCATGTCATTTTTATAGCGATAGCAGCGCCTTTCTCATCTGGCCAGATACCCTTGTTTTTTTTAAATTATTGAATAAACCAGTGCTTTACCACAAACCTACTTGATGGCTACTTGAACGAAGAATGGTACTCACTAGCTTAGTAAATACTTATTCACCCTACTCTTGAATGCACACGGAAATACTGACAGCGGCAACTTAATTAAATCCTTGTTTATTATGATTTAATACGAATGTAACATAGATGAAAGTTTTCGACGTAATTGAAATATAATTGTCAAATAATATTTATAAATAAAACCAAAGTTCTATTGATTGACATTTCCTGTTTCTAATCATTCCCTCCCCTGTCAAAGCTACATCCTCTTTCCTGTGTTGATAACATCAAGTGTTATTTGTACGTAAACGAAATTTCTACATCGATGGCGGAACCCTCTTCAAATCTAGTCTGGTCGTCCCCCGTGTGCACTCAAAGTGGAATTAAATTCACGTAACTCTGTCCAGTTTGATTACAATTCAACGTTTCAACAATTTTTTCATTTTTTATCCGAACAATGTCTGGTTAAAATTGTGTTTATACTGTTCTGATGTGTTAGATCGGTTATTTGTTTGATTAGTTATAATTTTACTGTTATAAATAAATTATAACTTTACTAAAACGTGTGCTTATTAATTCCTATTAAAGCTGAAGGCTCAAAGTTAACGTATTTATCAGTAAATTGCAACAGGTGTCTGTATTTGAAAAAAAAAAATGGTTTTCTATATTTTTTATTCTGTCCATGAATTTCAAATTATGCGACAAAACCATCGCTACTTATAAAATATTTATATATTACTAATATTCATCATCATCATCAACCTGCCCTTATCCCTATGGAGGGTCGGCACAGTATGTACTACTCCTCCATATTACTAATATTATAAATGCGAATGTTTAGATGGATGGATGTTTGTTTGAAGATATCTCCGGAACGGCTCAATGGATCTTGAATAAATTTGGCACAGATGTAGAACATAGTCTGGAAGAACACATAGGTTACTCATTAATTTTTTTTTAATTCCGCGCAGATGGAGTCGCGGTAACAGCTATTTGTAAATAAATTAGTTTTGTTTGTGTTACAAATGTTTATACAAAAGTTTTTTTATTCTCCAAGTAAAGGAAACATTCCAGATTACTTGAAGATAAAATGATTTCTTTGCGAGAATTGTCAAAGTAATGATAACAAATCTGTTTTTCGTTAACACACCAGCGCCCCCTTTGTGCCGCGTCAACAAACTAGTGTAGCTCTAGTGTGACAAAGAATCCAATAAAACTACGGAAACGCCGCTACTGAAGTCAAAAAGATATAAGCATTTTTAATAATTTTATTTGCACTAGAACGACCTTTCAGATGTTAATCAGATTAAGATGTGTAATGGAAAATTATCCTTAACGACGTTACATATATTAAATTACAAATACTAACTTTTGCCCGCGATTTAAAAAAAAACTTGAGAGGTGTCAAGGGACACCCGGATGGAACGAAATTCCTTTCTATTAATTAGTGAAGGAACCAATGTTTATTCTATGAATAAAAAACTTAAGTCTTCACAAGAAGTACATTTTATTTCTATGAATTTTCGTTATATATTGTCACGTCGTTGCCATGGTGAAGTAGCGCTCATTCGTCGTTAACATACTTACTATAGCAAAAAGTGTCGTGACAACTATTCGTAAGAATTTTTTCCGTCTAGCCCCCTTTCACAACGCGCGATAAGGAACTTCGTTCCAAAAACTTAGTAAGTTGCCAATGTGTTTAGAAAAACGCTACAAGTAGCCTATGTGTTCTTCCAGACTATCTTCTACGTCTGTACCTTTCAGCGAGATCCGTTAAACCGTTTTGGACATACGTAGTAACAAATATCCATTCATCCAAACTTTCTCATTTATAATTGTGTAAAATGGATGCTTAACAAGACAGTGAATTCAGATATGACATCTGATGAGATGTATATAAGAGTACATAGAGAGCTGACCGTTCATAGAAAATAGAATAGGAAGATTATTCATTTAATTCATAGATTATTTTTAATTTAAAAAATTAGCTAATGAGACCTAGTAAAATAAAATAATTATATAAAGTCATTTGTTTACGTGTCTTAGAGCTAAGGTAGGCGATTAGGAAATATTAGAGAATAATAAAGTAAGTTATTTATACAAATATTGATGCTTCAATGGTAAGTAACTAAGGCAAAACACCAAATTCAATCGGGATAAAAGCCAAGAATATGCCAGCTAGTACATAATTTATTTACATATTGGTAATGCTTTCATAAATACAAGACATTTCTTGCGAAATTACGTGTTATTTGTGACTATTTGAAAACATTTTTCCCCATAATAGACGCCTGCGAAGAAAAAAGCTACATCATTATTGGATGAGAGATGTAGTTTTAATTAATTAAGAAACGGCTTAACTCACGTTTTGATCGTCCGGTGACGGCACCGACTAGTTTCAGACCCTTCGGGGGTCCATCTTCTAGGGTCTGAAACTAGTCGGTGCCGCCACCGGACGATCAAAACGTGAGTTAAGCCGTTTCTTAATTAATTAATTATGATGTCTCACGAAAGTTTAAACAATTTAGATGTAGTTTTATTCGTCGCAAGGGTAGTAGTGATTACCATACCTAAAAATTAATTTTCATATTGTATATTTTTCACGTTTCTTTACTGCATTTTATTAGCTTCGATGAATACAGATATATGTGTCCATATGACATTTTACGCGTTCAATTGTGTTAGTGCCGAAGGCGCATGCGCGTGGCAAGAATTAGTCATTTTTATCGCGATTCAAATGTCACGTAGCTATTAAGATAATTGAATTGTAGTCGAGCGAGTTATTTGCATTCATATTCCTACCTAATAATAGTAGCTATTAAATGACTTAAATTGTCCACGTGCAACGTTGTTTATGTTTACTGAATGTCTTGTCTTTGTATGGAAAACTTGAATAAAGGTTTTTTTTGAATAGAGTAACTGCCTGATATATGTAACTATTAGATCCTGTAACAATGTAAGTCGACAGCAGTATTTTAAGGTTATAAATCGATTCTGTTTTTTATTGCCCTTTATTTATTTTGAATAAACATGTTTTACATGTATATTTGTAACAGATGTAGAAAATATTATGAAAGAACGCATAGACTACTTATTAAGTTTTTTTTATCCAGCGTGGACGGAGTCGCGGGCCAAAGCTAGTTAATTGAATACAAACATAACTATAGACGTAAATGGAATTACTCTAAATGTCATCTCAATATTAACTCCAAATTAAATAATGAACATTTCTTTTTGCGATTTATTTCCTACTGAAATTTTAAAAACTAATTCTCTTAAGTGCATTTTGTTATTCGAATTGTTTTATTAGATTTTTGCTAATGAAAGTTTATTTTTGAGATTTAATGCACCTTGGAAATTATAAAAAGAAATCTAGATTTAAAGAATTTATATCTAAAAAGAATTCTACAAAAGTAAAAACAGTTTGTTAAGATATAAATTACATTGTGATATTAATACATTTATTTACATTTTAAATGCAATAGTATGAAATATTCCAGTCACCAAAAATGTTACATCAATTCGTGATTTAATTTTCATCTTAAATTAAGAAAATTTAATTACTAACTTCATCTGAAATTAATACTGGCAAAAGAATAAAAACCCACTCTAAAAGTACTTAAACCAAAAGTAGTGAAAATATATTTTGAGAGTTTAATATCACACAATTTCCATCTTATTTTTGACTCCAACTGACCCAAGTAGAAATAAACTATGCACAGGGTTGTTTTAATTATTAGAATTTCGCTTCATACGTTTATTACGCAGACTTTCAATAAGTTTTTGTGCACAAGAATCATACTACGCTCGCTAATTATCGTAGACTAGTTTAGACAAAAAACGCTTTACCGCCGCTTTTATTTCAATGAAAAATATTTTATGCTATGTTTTGTGTTTACGTTCTCATTAACGATTGCGTATTTTAATTAGTTGAATATTTTACTCAACAGTTAAAATATAAAAGGTAAGATAAAACGAAGTTATTTAAATTTGGAATGAATAACTTACGTCTATATTCTCGTAGGATAAACAGACAATAAGGATTTCAATTTGGCATAGAGCAAGCATATATATCTCTTCTATGAATAAATGTTCCTCGATAACGCGCATTCTTAATATGTCGTGTCTATTAATGTTATAATTTGCATGATATAACTTCCTTTTAGGTCTTTGATCGGGTCAATTGTGGCCTTATGTGATCTCCAACCCATTGAAATTTTTAGCAGCATTTTAACATGTTTATGAATTACTAGCTGTCGCCCGCGACTCAATCCGCGCGCAGTAAAAAAAAATGAAAAATAGATGTTGGCCGATTCTCAGACCTACTGAATATGCTCACAAAATTTCATGAGAATCGGTCAAGCCATTTCGGAGGAGTACGGTGACGAAAACTGTGACACGAGAATTTTATATGTTAGATAAATAAATAGATTTCAAGTACAGCTTTGTGTTGAAATATGTTTATAATTTATATATATGTAATTTATAATCTGTATGTAAATTTTAGAGTAACCGCACAGCGCTCGAGCACTTCGGTGATGTTGTTTATTGTTGGCAAGCCGCGCTATAAATTAATATTCTATTAGAAAATGTTACCGTAATAGGTAATTTGTATCAAAAACATGAAGCCGCAGCATTAATTTACGTTCGGAAACGCGAAATAGATTTAATGGAAGCAACATTTTGCGGATATAACTTTAAAATACTACGAGTTATGTCACTTTAAAAGTTATGTACTTTAATCTGTCAAGCCGCAAAGGCTGCAGAATTTTACAATGAATAGGAAATACTGTAACTGTACAGTCCCACTGTTCGATTAAAACTGTGTCATTAAAAGTGAAGGTGTGTAACCGGCTTAAAATCTTAGTAATAAATGGGAACGTTTGGATATCATAGAAACCTGGTTTAGTTTTTACGTAATATGTAATGAACACAGGTTTAACATACTAATAGGTGGGCCAATTTAATAGGTCAGATTTGACATCTATCACTATAGTGTGAGAATCGGCTTAAACATCTATTAAGTCGAAGGTATCGATTCAGACTTCAAACATATGTTAATCGAATTCAGTTGTTTTTATTAAATATCCATGTTATTCGTTCGATTTTTTTGTAACATCCTTAGAATTTAAAAAGAAAAAGAGTTATTGTAAAGAGACTATTGTATCGACGTTCGATTGACATTATCGCAATAAATATATAATCGAAATTTGAAAAAGGTAAGAATTCTAATTTCAAAATTTTAATTAACATTTAATGCCCGCGGCTACAAGGTTACGTTTTTGGATTTTGATGAAGTTTCAAATGTGACCGCTTCAATCATTGTCCAAAAATGTATAGTTATTCCTTAATTCTTTTTGGTGATGTTTTGGCAGTAGAAACTAGTAAAAAGCGATTGTTGATAAACAATATCTTATATACTGGTTTAGTTAAATGTATTTCACCATTATTTTCCTAAAAAACGAAAATCAAAAATTTCAAAAAATGTAAAATACTGTTTAAAAATTGTTAAACCAGATCTTGAATTGTAACTCAGTTAATACTTATGTTCCGCCATATCGTACAACCGTTCTGCACTTATTCTTGTGTTCGAAACTTCGGACACTTTGATTGTATCGCATCGGATAGTATTTTCATCTTAACGTTGAAATATTTCTCATTCTTACGAATCCAATTTTCGAAAGCAACAGTGTATGTGACTTGAAAGAAAACAGGACATTCCAAGACAAAATTATCTGCAGATGTAAATCGTAGGAAAAACATAATGGTAATGATGACTTCTAAATTAATTTGTTTTATCTCTGTTACAGTTTCGTATTAAGATTTCTTTGTATGGTATTATATACACTAATAAAACTTGAAATACTTTTAAAAGCATCGTTCGCAGCTAATGGAAACATTCATCTAGTTTGTAGCGCGGACGTGTTAATGTTGCTGTGAACTTGCAGAGCTCAAAGTTTGAGGGGCCTTCGCGGTGGGGGTTTTAAGTAGAACTTACTAAAAATAATGTGCCACATTGTGAGTGGCACATTACTTTTAGTACATTACATTTAGTGTCAACCATAATTAAGACATATTACGTCTTAATTATGGTTGACACTAAATGCTTTTAATACTAATGTTTATACATAGTTAAATATATAACATATACATACATAGCTATATTTTATATCTTTACATTATTAATAGCTCCATGTAATTTAATTAATAGTTCGTATTTTAAAACGGAAAAACATTTCATTTCTCGCAACCAGCTAGTCTCTTTTCCATTGAAGCGCGATAGAAAAAAAACACGCAACTTTTTTCTTTCTCCCTCGATCTGTGTTTTTTTGTACATTTTTCTAGTTTAAAAAGTTAATTTCCATTCCACCATTAGAAATGTGTCACTAACACACTGACTACAGACGTACGTAGTTTGCAAATTTAATGAAAACATGTCAAGATCGAACAACCATCTAAAAAGACCTTTATACATTTAACTCATTAAATTATTCATCAGATACGTCCCCACTGAGAGGCTCAGAGCCTAACCTAAGTTAAGGGTAACTAGGCCATATTCAACCACGCTGGTCCAGTGCAGGTTGACTTCACTTTCAATTAAACTGATTTTATATTCTAACAAAGGTATTAAGCATTAAATTAGACATCATAATGACTCATGTAACTAATATTATATATGTGAGTGTATGGATGGATGGATGTTTGTTACAAGGTATCTCCAGAATGGCTGCATGGAACTCGCTGAAATTCGTTACAGATGTACAACATAGTCTGGAAGAACACATAGGCTACAAATTAAATTTTTCTTTAACTATGCATTGACGGACTCGTGGGCGACAGCTAGTATTATTAGCAAACATAATTTCGTTAAATATCCACTAATCAAATTGACTGGAAAAATACAAATGGAATGACATTACAATATATAAAATTATTCAAGCACATCAGACTAAAAGAGGTTACAAAGTAATAGAAATACAGCAGCTAATATTACCATCCTGTAAGTCGAGAAAAATGTTACATTTTTAATACGAGTATAAATCTTAAATAAAGATGCTTTTAATAACTTGTAATAAGGGTTCCATTAACTGTCTCAGTCGTGCGTCCGTACAATGGAATACATATAAATGTATGTTAAAAATGGAAACCTACAAAACTGGAAATATGTTCAATGAGATTTTGTTAATATAAAATTGCGAAATGTTTCGAAATGTAAAATCGTGAATTCGTGTGAATTATTCGCACAGATTTTATTTCGTACTTACTTAAAGATTTATATTTAGTCTGATATCGGTGTTCTTATTTCTTTTATTTTATTTATAGCAACAATGATAATGAAAGAAAGAATAGAAGAAAGAAAGCCTTTCTTTATATTTTTTTCAAATAGTTTCTTTACTTGTTATTCATCATAGTTTATTAATTTTGCGTTTTGATTCTATAATTTTATGTCAAGTTCAGAAATATATGTCGAAGTAGATAAAATATAAATAAATTTGAAATGAGCGCATTCTTTTCCACACAATATACATATAACGACTATATTTTATGTACCTATAGTTATATTAGTATGTCAAGATATATGTTATGTAGAGTTAAGTAGTTGAACCAAATTTCCTCTCCAGCAAATATGAATTATTATTAAAGACCTCACCGAATTAGGAGTTCTGTGAACCATATAAATATTCAATAGATCCGTACCGTCCATTATAAATAAGTTTATTGGGCAACGCGTTGCCTTCTACTTACCCTCTACTTACCCTATAAGAGTTTTCATAAATAAATATTAAACTTCAATAACCTTTATATTAAAATTACAACAATTACCTCAATAAATTTGTAATAATAATAAAAGAAGCTAATTAATATTATAATACTTATAAAGTAGTTATTAGTAAGTATTGAAGATGCACATTAACTAAAAAACGTGTTAAAGTAAAAAAATATAGTTTTCAATTTAACTTCTTCAATTAAAAATATTAATGTAATAAATAAAATAATATTGGCACTTTCTGAGTGCTTTAAGAAAGTTAAGATAAACTAAGCTTTATTAAAGTCATTTGATAGTAGCTTTTAACGTAAGATATTGTTAGTGTTACTTTGCACATAAAGATGTCGCTTTTCTTGGTATCATCTTAAGCAATAGAGTTCTAAAATTGAACGAACATCAAGTGAGAAGCTCTATCACTGAACAATGCGGAGTCTCCGACACAATGTGGCAAATGTACTCCATTATACTAAACAGTCAATATAATGGATTCTACTCTTTCACTTATCTCAGTGAATTCGAAGTAAGAGAGTATTGGCTTCTAAGATCAAAAATTTCCTATCAAATAAATTGAAAGCTGAAATTAAATCCAGTTCATTTTAATACTACACAGTAAAACTATAATAAATTAAATTACTCTGTTAAAATAGAAAACAATTAATTAAATAAACAATTAATATTGTTATTATTAATATTTATTATTAATTCGAAGTAAGAGAGTATTGGCTTCTAAGATCAAAAATTTCCTATCAAATAAATTGAAAGCTGAAATTAAATCCAGTTCATTTTAATACTACACAGTAAAACTATAATAAATTAAATTACTCTGTTAAAATAGAAAACAATTAATTAAATTAACAATGAATATTGATATTATTAATATTATTTAACGAATATTATAATATTAAATAGTAATATTAATGATACTTAAGAGACAACGAGCTTTGACAAATTAACTCAAAATATCTTCCCATCTACCCTAAAATAAGATGTTATAAGACTGCTTAATTTAAAGCAAATTTTGTATTATCTTTACGTAGTCTTTTGTTTCAATGTTGAGTTAATGTCGAAGAGTTCTTTGTTCAAACTTGAGAAATTGAAAATGTAAATCGTTCTGTGATGTAGAAACTTAGGACAATGCTACTTGTTCAGATATTACTACCAAAATGTTCTACCTTTATACAAAATTAATATTATTTTATAGTCTTTTATATCTTGCTTTCAATTACAGAATAATTTTTATTATGAATGTAGAAAGACATATGTTTTTGATCAAAGAGATTGGAAGAGATGAATATATCTAGGATCTTTTAAATTGTTTCTTTTTCTTTATTTATTATTTTGACGTTCTTTTAAAATTAGATTAGAATAGAGATGGGGTACGACGGAGGATGGAATAACGGCAAGAAGAATTACGATGATAAAACGAATTTTTTAATACGAGCCACCCCCTACATTTATGTACCTACATACGTTTTGACAGTGGTAATTTTACTCTAAGCTAGATTAATCCTTGTTGTGTTTACATTAATTATTTAAAAGCATAGAGAAAAAAAAAATCACTAGTTATCAGTTACTTCATATGCCATGAGTTTGAGCTTTCACAAAAGTTAAACAAAGCTTTGGTACTGTCAACCGCAAACTCTGCGGTTTTGAGCAAACACGAAATTGTTTTGCGGTATTTTTGTCAACGATAACATATAACATTTAATAAAATTATATAATAATTTTGGTACTTTTATATAATTGGTTAAATGATTTATATAATATAATGAAAATGTATAAAACAAAAAAAAAAACGACATCGAAACTGTTAAATTTTTAGAATAAAAGACAACGAAATATAGATTTTTCAGCCATGAATCTTATGATGTTTTCAAATCGATTTTAATTAGTCAAAAGATTTTGAGTCTTTTCTTATTATCTATGACTATACGTAAGATATGATCTGTGAATCGCTTTTATCTTTTCTCAGCTCCAAAATTACGCGGCTGTTTTTCACCGTGATAGGACCTTTGGAAATTTCATAAAATCCATTATTAATTCCTTTGAGAGCCTCGACCTCAATCGTTGCCAAAATCATTGTAATATTTATTCAAATAATATAAAAAATCCTAACTTATTGTAGCATTGTGACTTCAGCTTTCATGAACATTTATGGAAATTTATAACGAGATATATAGATTATTATTATTAGTATAGAATTACAATGTTTTTAAATAACCTTTAAGTAATAGAATTTAACAGCCATTAACCCAATTGTTTGGAGTACTGACATTCATTCAATCGTCGTTGCGGTTTCCAAACTTAGCACAAAGCTTCGATTAAATGTTTCAAGATATTAGTAAATAATTTTGTTACATAAGTTGCTAATATTTTACCTAATTAAATTAATTTATTAGACATATTTGGTGAATTTATCCATTATACTAATTTTATAAAAAAAAGTCGTGTTAGTTACACTATTTATAACTCAAGATAGGTCGAACTGATTTCGCTGAAAATTGAGGGGGAGGTAGCTTAGAACTAGGAGACGGACATAGGAACTTTTTTATCTTGTGTGCATTTTTTTATTCCGCGCGGACGATGTCGCGGGTAAAAGCTAGTTATATATAAAATATCTGAATTGTTACATACCTGAAGTTTAATAGATCTCCTTCGTTAATATTGACTATCGTAATATGTTATGTATTTACAAAACATGTCATGAGCGGTGTCATTCTGGAGCTGCGAGTCGGATTTGATTGATTGTACGTGAATGCTGGAGACGCAATGACAAATGACTTGTCTAAATAAACATGCGTCCACGACGTCTACGCATTCTGTACCGGATAAGTTCCGGTACAGAATGCGTAGCTTTATTGTTAAGTAGTTCACTTAGATTGATTTATATTCTTCCGCTTGTGTCGAAAGATAAGAAAATGTTATTATTTCTATTAGTTCATATGTAATTAGTGGGCGCAGTCACGAAATTTTAGACATATGACATTGTTGACAAATGACAACTAACTAGGGACGGAACTCGCGATTAATGACTCGTTTACATTATACCAGTACAATACAACAATGGCGCTCAAAATCAGCGCTGACATATAACTGACATAATGTGAACACTAACTGGCGCCAGTGAGCCCATTCCATGCCACCATCGCTACTGTACTGGAATAATCTAAACAAGGTATTAATCGCGATTTCAAGTAAGTTTAACCGGTTTGAACCGGTCGATCGCGCTTGTGCCTACGTCCGCGAGTTCGATATGAACAACACTACACTTAAGTACATTATGTATTTATTTTCATTGATGTTGTGACATTTTTTCTCTTACTTTATGTAAAATAAGTTAGAAATGATATAGTTTTATCCGAATATAATGGTTTGCGCTATCTTACTTAGATAGATTACAAATAGTAGGTACCACAAGTGTGTTCTTGAATTGACCCTTAAAATTTCCTAGGTCCGTTTATTTCACGGTCACGGTAACATTGCGAATGTTCCGGTATGTTGCATAATTCATGCAAATTACACAGCGCGATGGGTGGCGGAGCGCTTCGGGGGCGGCTGAACCTTGATACTCGGCAAGTGGTGCTTTGTTTGTGAAAACAAATTGGCAATTACATGTGCAAATTGTACGTGGACCGGTATTGCTGTTAAATGCATGAGTAAGAAGGTATTTCTTGGTATTTTTTAGTTTTTATTCTTCATTAAAGTTAATATATATGAAGCCAGTGTAAGTTAAATACGATCGTTTATGTTTTTTTTTATACTTACTGAAATTATATACTCTATATTGCTAACATACTCTTAGAACATGTTTAATAGAATAAAATTATCTATCTATATTTCAATGATAAGTTCTTATTTTCAGATTTTTCATAACGTAATTATTAATAATGACTGTAATACGAAACTCATACTATGAATTTGACTCAATTCTGGTCTTGCATATAGTCTAAATTTATCAAATTACAACTCTATCTTCAATCGATTATAAATTTAAATGAACACATGGGAAGGGACCACTTTCTGTAAGTAATCTCGAAACGCATCTGAAATCGCGGATGTCGATAGACAACGGTCGCTATTTTGGCGAATTTGGATGGCTGCTTGCTCGTTTGTCACCTCATGATATTTAAAAATATAACTGTATCTATTACTAATATATCAAAAGTTACGTTTATGATATGTCAGAGACGAATGACAATACATCGGTCACGACAATACGAGTGGTGCTTTAAAGCAGCCTTGACTGTCGTTTACACTGACCTCGTTTCAACTTTATATTTATTTAACAGCTCTATTTTCTTTGCATGTAACATGCTTTAAAAGTCAATACAGTATTCTGACGATATAATTCATTAGACGTGTGTGAAAATCGTTCGAAATTCGAATTGAATAATTCAACTAAGCTTCAAAAATAAGAGTGTTAAAACATTTTAGTGAATTCCATGGACCGTCAGCGCGTATTCGCCAATCGTGAAACAAACATCTTTAGCTAAGTATTTTGCACACCGTACAAAACTTCACAACTACTGTGGGCGTTGCATGAATTAAGTAGCGTAGTTGCCGCTATCGCAAATTTGCAGCGGCCGTGAAACCCACATCAAACAAAAACAGACATTTTTAGGTATATTTCAGGAAATAATTTGACCTCATTTTATTTTATGAGCTTATTTCGTAGAACGTAATTTAAATGAATTAAATACGAGAACTGTACAAATTAAATGGTTTAGTGCAGAATTCTGAAAAATTATATTTACAGTACAAAGTAATAAGTACAGAGTCCAAATTAAATATTGTAATTTGCTTTTCCGTCCAAACATGTTTTCATTAATAAAATTTGTCAGTTTTATTTGCACAACGTTACCGTTCAAAGAGATTAAATTATACTTGTTTTTTTTGTCGTTTTTAAAGTCAATACTTTAAGAAAATTGCTCTATAATATTTAGAATTTCTGTTTAAATCTCACAAATTTCTTGTTGCGGCGCAAAAGCAAAATCAGCTGTTTTAAATTTTTGGGAAAATGGCGCTCGTTGAACGCATTCGTTATACAATTTCGTGTATTATGCAAAAAAAAGAGAGGATTTTACGGAATTCATCCATTACACAGACTTTAACTTTAACTTTATATTAAAAAAATACTGCAAAAGAATATCTATTTATATTCTTCTCAGTTTTAAGGCTTGTTTAACAAAGGAATATTATTCCGTAGTACCTCATTTTTTAATTTTACTGAATAAATTTAGTTGCAATGGTGTATTTTTATGGGTACAACGTTTTCAGAACAAATAGTTGAAACAATATGTTAGAAAAATATAAAATTGTACGTAAAACCAAACTTTGCTTTGATACAGAGTGGACTTCATTTTTTTTAGAATGCGAGCTTTTGCATTTTAAACTGTTGTAGAGTTGAAATAAAAAAGGTTTTAAGTATGTGTCCAAACTTTTTTATAATAATAAAAGAAAAACAAGGTCTAGAACATTATATTGTACATATAAAAATAACTTTACAATCTTTGGCATTTAATTCACAGTGGTAGACGCCAGCAACAACGGTTCGCCCGGTGAAATACCACGACCACACAGAAAATAGGCGTCAAGTGGAAGTAATTCCGAGTTTCGTCTGATGAGTGTGGTGCCGGAGGCCTAACTTTAGTCCTCTTTCCCTTCCCATCACTTTTCTTATAAAGAAAGGATGGGAAGAAGAGGTGGATTTGATGGAAGAGGAGATGCATAGGAAGGTTAAATATTCTCTTTTTGTGCGTCTCCTGCTTCGTCGATTGAGGGTAGGCAATACATCTGCAATTGCGAATGTCTATGGGCAGCGGTCGCTTCGCCATTTCGGCGAATTTATGTGGCTGCTTGCTCGTTTGCCACCTTGTAATATAAATAAAAATAAGATGTTACAAATGATAAAATTGATTATATTTTATTAAGCCATACTCGTAATATTGTCCTCGTTCTTTTTAAGATAATGAGAGAATTAACAATATGTTTTTATTCAAGTATTTCGGTGGAAACGTAACCTAAGTGTCATAAGTACCTAGGACATGAGGAACGAGGTTACCAAGCTAACGCTGCAGATCGTGTCGGACGATGGCGGATTGTTTGCGATGGCTTTGTTTGGACGAACTAATTGCCAATTACGTGACCTAAGTGTGTGCCCACTGAAACTATCAGGCTCATTCGTGTACTGAATACAGTCATTTTAATCTAAAAACATAGAAATTGATTTTTATTGATTAAAAATGAATATATAAAATTTCTAATTTTAAAACGTAATAAGTGGCCTATGTGTTCTTCTAGACCATGTTTTACATCTGCGCCAAATTTCATCAAGGTCCGTGGATCCGTTCCCGTTATACCTTCAAACAAACATCCATCCATCCTAACCTCTAAACTTTGGTATTTACCTATATAATATTAATAAGATGGCTATTAAAATAACACGTTGATATAAACAGTTCTGCTTTTAGAAAAAGTTATACATATTTAAAAAGATTTTTGCTCGCTCAGTGAAAGCGATATTATCATAAAAGTACATTTTGAAGTAAGTACAGCATTCAAAATTGTCTTTGTGAAATCTTACTAATATTGTAAATGTGAATGTCTAGATGGATGGATGTTTGTTTGAAGGTATCTCAGGAACGGCTCAACGGATTTTGATGATATTTGGCATATATGTAGAACATAGTCTGGAAGAACACATAGGCTACTTATTAAGTTCCTTTTTTGATTTGGCGCGGACGGAGTCGCGGGCGACTGCTAGTATATTATAAAACTAGAATGTAGCAGTGTAATTATAAGACAATTGTCATTCCATTTTTGATGTTCATGAAAAGTAGAAAATTTAACATCTCTTTTGCCGCTTTCAACTATAAAAGGAATTAAAAAATGGTATGTCATATAAAGTATTAAATTGAAAGAACCGGAACTAAACTTGTGTCTAAACTGGAGACCCTACTGGGTGAAGTTTCGGATTGGGGTCGACGAAATCTCGTTGATTTCAATCCCAAAAAGACACAACTATGCGCCATTACCGCAAAAAATCAACCCTTTGTCGTTGACCTTCGTTTCGAGGGCACTCCCCTGGTTGCCTCAGCCAGTATCAGTATTCTCGGCGTTGACATATCGAACGACGTTCAGTTTCGCGGTCATTTGGAAGACAAGGCCAAGCTGGCCTCCAAAAAACTGGGTGTGCTCGGCAGAGCGAAGCAGTATTTCCTACCGGGCCATCGCCTTCAGCTGTGTAAAGCGCAAGTTCGGCCCCACTTGGAATACTGCGCGCATCTCTGGGCTGGAGCACCCCAGTACCAACTTCTTCCATTTGACCGCATACAACGGAGAGCGATTCGAATCGTCAACGACCGAGTTCTTACTGATCGGCTCGACACTCTGGCGTTGCTGAGGGACATTAGTTCCTTCTGCATTTAGTGCTCAGAAGAATTGTTTGGAACAATTCCTGCCGCCGAGTTCCGTCCACACAGACCGCCAAGTTCCATCCACACCATCTCGATGGCTGGCAATCCACAACCCTGCGGTTTTCGCGTAGCTTTCTACCGCATACCGCCGCGTTGTGGAATGGTCTGTCCACGGCGGTATTTCCAAACCGCTACGACTTAGGGTCCTTCATGAAGCGAGCGTATCACCTTCTCAAAGGCCGGCAACGCATCTGCGATTTCTCTGGTATTGCAGATGTCCATGGGCGTCGATGAACACCTTGGTGTTCCCGCTGCTCATTTGCCCAATTTTTCTTATATAAAAATGCATATTCATAATGCCATCGAGCTGTTAAAACGTAGACAGTTAATGTATACACTAATAGTCTTGTGTATAATACACATTCTGTATCTTTAATATTATACGACAAAGTGGACACAAGATGTATCCAAACAATTTGTTTAACATGACCTACTTCAAAATACAAAGGATTTTTAATGGTTAATAAAAAGAGTCTACGTTGCTAAATGCTACTAATATTTATAAGATAGAATAGAAAGAGTGAAATGTAACTTTTAACTTACATTTAAATTTATTCTTCACTTATTTCTATACAATTTTCTAGAGTGCTATCATATTTTTCACCTAAGAAAGTCTCGAGGCAAATTTAATGCCCAAGTAAAAAGATTCTTTCTCAAGTCTTATGAATAATTCCAAGAAGGGATACCGATTGTATTTAATTTATGTTTCAATTATATTCCTTTGCTATAATATTATTCAATAGCACTTGTTTCGATAAATGTATTATCAATTGAATAGAAAGTTGTGAAAGAAATATATTTATCCACTTGCATAAAAAATTACGGTCGTCCTATTTATTTCCTTTTATAACTTGAAATATCTTATTTTTTTCTTTGTTTGTACTCGTATTTTACTGAAGTAAGTATTGATAATGTGTTTTTCGATTTTCGATTTACACATGTACATTTTCATCGTGATGTAACCTGCACATATTTGAAAAGAAATACAAGCCAAAATTCCAGCTTGGTTGATTATGGCCTAGTCACCCCTAACTAAGGGTAGACTCCGAGGCCCTAATTGGAGATGTATAGTGAGCTCATGATGATGAGTATTGGTATCTATTTTTTAGAGTGAGCGATGTCGATTATCTATTGTTTTGATTTCAAATAAGGAAATATTAAAGTAAATTATGTACTTGAAGAGACGAACTATGTTCACTTTCAAGGTTTTGTGTTGAAAATTTTAGAAATCCTTGTATCATTATCGTTTAGCAAATGATTGGTAGTCACGCCAATATTTGGTTTTATTCAATTTAAAATAAAATAAATCAAAAACTTTCTCTTGATATTAGGAAAAAAAGTGTTTGCTTTTTTGAAAGTTTTCGCTGTATAAAAGTTATTCAACTTTTTTTTTAATACAAAATATTGTTTCTGAACTACACGAAGCACTTTTTATTCAAAAATTCCAACGGCGTATATTAACATTCATGACACATTTTTCTTAACTGAAAACGGCACGTCGTCGTATTGGGATGCTTATTCTTGTATAACGAAGACTCACTTCCTGACAAGTTGGCATTAATTAAAAATTTTATTTTTAAACACAGTCCATTAAAAAGAAATCTTTATTTTAGATCGATTAATATCTTTAATTAATTTACATGACTATACTGACGTGACTGATTTGTCAAGTGACTTGTCATTAAATTCATTTTCTTATATATCAACCCCCCTTCCGAACAACCCCGTAATAGGAAAAATCAAATTTTTCAGGAGAAGCAAAAAACCGTATTTCTTTAATAACTTCATCAATAATGATTGTACAAGAATCTTTTAGATACCAAAACAAAGCTAATTTTTATAGCTACATTGTATTTAATTTTGATTCATGTATTCCGGACGTATTCTGTGCTATGAAGGAAAAATTATAATACCGGAAATAAAAAAAATCTGTTTCAATAATGACTTTTTATCTCCGTAATTACATTAAGAAAAATATAAAAAAAATCCGGACCTTCAGATGCCGAATTCGACGGAAAAGCAAGAACCCGGTAAGAGTGCATTACAGGATTATTCGATGGGGGCTTAGATATTATAGGCTGGTTTTCATATCATGATGATGTCTTCCGTGACGTCATCCATCAATGCTATCACCGAGAATGCGATCTTTATGTCGTAAACTTATTTCATAGCAGCATAGCTAATAGCTATATAGCATAGCATCTTTAGCAGCAAACTTTGGAAAAGAGAGCGCAAATGTGCTAACGATATTCAATAAACTTATACATTTAAAGAGGTTTCATGCATTGCCAAGTTTTAAATAGCCATGCCAGTCGATAGATGGCGCTATCGACAGGTTTATATTAAGATTGATTAAATTTCTCTGTGTTCACGAAAATCTCATCTGTTACTGTTTACGTTGAGCGATGGAGAGGCTTTCATGGACCAAGTTACCAAGCTTTTAGCTGCTGCTACAGATGTACTACGAACTTTTGTGTCGATGCTTTTATTTAACTATATGAACATGTGAAAGCTTTTAAAATGTTTTAATGTAGCAATGAGTAGTTGTTTATGAAGTTTTTTTATCATTGAAATTATTTTGTTTTTGTGGGAAAGCTTTTTATGTACTCTAGCAATCCATGGAACTAAAAGGGCTTATTTTTAGACATTTTTTTTTATATATCATAAGGAGGCAAACGAGCAAACGGCCACCTGGATTCGCCGCAATGGCGAGGCGACCGTTGCCCTTAGACATCCGCAAATTCAGTTGCGTTGCCTACCTTTAATCAACGGATAAGGGGACACACAGAAACAGGATATTTCTCCTTCCTGTGTGTCCCCTCTTCCGCCAAGACATAGGAATATTATTCCAACGAATGTTAAATCCATTATTATAACGAAACATGGCAAACACAATGACAGATTTCAAATAAACATTTAATACTTAAATATGTTACCTAAAAAGGAATAGTTGTTTAAGAAAATAGGTCACTGTAGGAGCCAGTAAGCGTGTTACAACTCTTAACTATTTTATTCATCATAGAAAAACAAAGAAAGTGTTATAAGTTTTATCAGGTCAGTATTTAACACTTGACCGGGTTTCACTTGTGGAAGGCTAACGGCGGCCGTAAAGCGCTTTAACGACGGCTGTATCCGATTTGGATAAAGATTTAAATCGTTCAACTGCTACTTATCTTTTTTATTATCCTCTTATGTCATAAAATTTATTTAAATGACTCGAAAACATATCAAACTGTTCAACTAATATATTGCTATAATACCTCTGTGTCTAACTTAGACAGTGTTTCAATTAGGTTTAGACGTTACTAGAAACCATTATTACTGGAATATGATTATTCGTAAGCTTCGGAAATGCTATCTTGACAAATGAATATCGTAGTACTTATACCAGCTTGTTGATACATATTTAAGAGTAACACATACCCTATCATAAATAAAAGAAAACTTCTATAACCATGTTGACGTCCATAATATAAATCACCGGTGGTCAAAGGGTTAAAACACATGTTTATCTATACTATTATGAAGTAATGATAATGTTCTAAGATCAAATAATAGAATAAAAAAAGAATGAAATTGAAAAAAAATAAGGTCGTCATTAATATTTACAAGTTATTTGCGAAATAAAATACTTTAAAAATCAAAATGAATGCAAATTATTAACATAAAATATTCATTAAGAGATGAACTCAAAAAGAACTCGATTAAAATTTTGCTTAATTAATGAAATTGTACTAGAGTTTAGGCAAATTCTTGAACACGGAAATGCTATTAAGAGATAAATTGCATTTTGGCGATAGATGGCGTCACTTGTAAATTTATTAAATTCAAATACAGTCTTTCTTTTTGAAATACGTAATGTTTTTGTACATGTGCACTTACTGTACAACTTATTCAAACATCATATATAACTTTAAATATATTTATTTTGGTACTTTCTACAATTTAGTTGTTTTACAAAACATAATGGTCACTATATCACCTTGTATGAGAAATCATAGCAATAAAGCTACATATTCTCTAGTTAGGTAACTCGAAGCGGACCTTATAATTTATCAGTAAAAATATGTCCCTCTCTCATTATTCGTAAAATATTCGTCTCTGCAATGGACGGTCGTTAGGTACGAAGATAAATTGTGATTGATATCGATGTAATATTTTATTCCCCAATCATAAATCGTTCTGGGACACAATGCTTACATAATGGTACTCTAAATGGCAGTTTATGTTGACATTTTGAATTAAGAACTAACAGTGTGTTTCTGAGATAGAAATCTCCGTTTAAAACATGTTGTTATCTTTGTTTAATTACAATATATTTTATACGGAGATTCTGGCCTCAGAAACCAAAGCTAAGTCATGTCAATAGTGAGACGACTCGGTGTGTCAAACTTGAACACTGAGATAGTGGTTACTGTGTAAGAGCAGAAAAATATAGCTTACGATGATATTTTTGCTCTGTTATTCTGTTCCTAAGCATTCCTCTCAATGAATGTGAGTGGCTAAATCTAGCTTTTTCCATATTAAAACGTCATTCTCTAACGTGGTATCTAAAAAGCAATTTTACGGGTATGAACACAAACGAATTCCTATCTCCTTTTTTGTCAACATGTTTTACTGACTATGGACATTCCATTTTAAGGCATTCAAACATAGAAAATATTATATTAAATAGTGGTGTTCCTAAACCAATTAAAAGAGTGGCTTTTATTATTTGAAAGAGTAAAAAAACACAAAAATTTTGTTGAGTGCACGAATGGGCAGACTCGCCCGGTGAAATACCACGACCACACAGAATACACGCGTGAATTGGAAGTAATTCTGCGTTTCGTCTGATGAGTGCAGTGCTACTTTCAGACCCCTTTCCTTTCCCATCCTTTTTATAAAGAAAGAGTGGGGATGGGAAATGTATTTGACAGAGGAAGGGACACATAGGAAGGGGTTTTCGCGCGTCCCTCGATTAAAGGTAGGCAACGCATCAGCAATTTCGGATGTCTAAGGGTAGCGGTCGCTCGGTGTCTTTGCTATTTCGGCGTATTCACGTAACCGCTTGCTCGTTTACCACCTTGTGATAAAAAATAACCGTTAAATTTATATTTTATTGTTTATTTTTACAAAGATTTCTCTTTCATAAAATAAAAGATTATTATTAATTATTAGTTATAATCCATTTGCATTATGTAAAATCATGTTTATAAACATACTAGACTTTGTATATGTATGTTTGTTTGTTCTATATGTATTTATTATCTTAAGTTTCGTTATGTCATTTAACTTGGAGACCCGTGCGAGTGGCTAACACAAAACATGTAAGTTTATAAACCCAAAGCTTATTTTACGTATAATTAATTAAATTTGTCACTACAAACTTCCTAGTCCCAAAACTTTGTTTCGTTCCCGAAATTATTATGCCATTTTGTATTTCACTCGTTGGGTTACGATGTCGTGGGATATATTATACTATAATAAAGATTTTAGAAAGTTATTGTATCCATCTTACTAATATTATAAATGCGAAAGTTTACATGGATGGATGGATGGATTGATGTTTGTTTGAAGGTATCTCCGGAACGGCACAACGGATCTTGACAAAATTTAGTACAGATGTAGAACAAAGTCTGGAGTACCACAATTACAACTTAAGATCTCTGAGTGTTTCAATCAAGTCAAATTTTCATGTCAGTTATGACTGACATGATAATTTGACATATAATTTGATACCACATAGATTCTTTACACCTTAAATCTCAATAGAAATATCTACATCAGTATAAAATATGCCTGCAGTATATTTATTACTTGTTTGTTCGTATGTGCAACATTTTAATCACACGCTCTGTGTGATCAGAACAATATGCTATTTTAATTAATATCAGACAACGTTCACATATACGTATGTTTACGAACCCGATAATACAGGCTTTTAGTTGATTAAAAAATTCAGCCAAAACTAATTTTAATCTCTTTAGTGTTTTTTTTTTAAATATTACTATTTGTTTTTTTTTTTATTTTTAAAAGACCAAACTTTAAAAACATGCAATGTTTCAAATTATGTTTGATAGTAAGTTTTTAAACCAAGTGCATTTTTAAACTAATAATAAATGAAGTGAGTGATTTTTTGTTTAAATTTCGAACGTTTTATTTTTAATATTAGTTTCTTTTATGAAAACTTAACACTAAAACTAAAAAAAAGTTTGTTATATTAAGTTTTTAATGTTAGCAGTGTTGGCTGTTTTATACATGTTTCATAAAAATCCCTGGGAACAGTAAGCTCTAGGAAAATCTTTAGCCATACAAATTAAGCTAGGAAAATATTTAAAGTATATGAAAATTTTTAATAATACTTATGGTCTCCCTTTGCTCTAAATTTAACCATTCATTTTCAAACATTTTTTTGTTAGTAAAAAAACCTTTATTCGTTAAAATATGAGCACAGTTTTAAAAAAAGCGTGAAAATTTTTCATTTTTAGGTATAGGTTAATATTAAGCAACGCATTAACAACTACATATAATGAAGAAATATGTGAAGTGGTAGTAATTCCGGGTTTCGTCTGTGAAATGTGCGTTCCGGAGGCCTATTTATTGTTCTCTATCCCCCTTTTCTTATAAAGAAAGGATGGAAAGGGGAAGTGGATTTGATGGAAGAGGGATCGCATAAGAAGGGGAAATATTATCTTTCTGTGTGTCCCCTCCTCCGTTGATGAAAGGTGAGCAACGCATCTGCAATTGAAGACATCTATGAGAGAGACGTTTGCTTTGCCATTTCGTTAATCTCTTTCCTATTTGCCACCTTATAATATAAAAAAAATATACGTACTTTTTAATCAAAGCCGTATGTTATTTTTCGCGTGCATATGTAATTTAATATTCATTTATTAACGAATTAGTTTGTATATTTAAGACATTTCTTAGGACAATAAATGCAATGTACCATGTCTTGTTTCTCTTCTCGTAGCACTTTATTTTTCAACCTGTTTATATTTATTACAAAAACGTTGTTTTCCTGCTACTGTGGATAAGTAATGGCGTCTGTGTGAATAAATATTTCTTTCTTGCAACAGTATTGTTTTTATTTACTTTTATTTGTTTACTGTAGTTATAAATAATGGTCCATTTCAGAGTAAATGGTATTCCTTGAAAAAAGACTTTTTGCTTGAATGTTTTTTCTATCTTCTAACTCTTTGATATAAAATAAACCGGTAAATTTTACTACAATCTTTTAGTGAAAATTTACATGAGCATATTCGTAATTACATATAGATGTAATGAGAAACACATCTCAGTTTTATTGTAATTTATAAAAAATATATAAGTTAATTGGTTTATATTTTTGTATTAAAATGAGTAAGTAATTTCTCTATAAGTACTTCACATTACCGTGAACACCTGAAAGATCTATACAAAGTTTATTGCCATCCCTTTAGTTACCTTTTCTAAAATAGAGATAACACAGTTATTGTACATGTTTTTCAACAGTGAAAACCCCCCTTTAATTACTTATTTTAATTTTTAGTAAGAGCAGAAATAAAGACGTTAAACATACACTTTATCACGACCTCTTCCGCATTCATCATTAGAACTAGGTTAAGTCCATTGTTTAAGTCTTGAGCTGCATTTATCTCCGAGTGCTGTGACTTCATCTTTGAACAATGGTTGTTTTAATTTCAGTACTTAACTTTACACAATACATTTTGTAGAATTAAGAGATTTCCTCCTCAACAGTAGTATACAAATTTATTTCAAATAATTTATATTCATACCATCTTGAATAGCAGATAGGTAACGATTGTATAATTAAGACTTGATTTTTTAAAGATTGGAAATATAAAATATGGTTATATTCATAGTTTATATTACATTTTCAATTTTTTTAAACACTTATTTGAGGGTTTTTAAAATGACAGTAGCGTTAGTTGATGAATGTCGTGGATACGGAAATAAAATTAAAAAAAAAAAATTCATACACTAATTGAAGAAATACAGTGGTAGAGCCCGCAATAAATTATTTTGCACGAATTGGCTCACTCGATGCAATACCACGACCACATAGTAGACAAATACAAGCAATACCGCGTTTCGTCTGACGAGTGTGCACGCCGTAGACTTGATTGTAGTCCACTTGCTTTCCCACCCTTTTCTTATTAGAAAATGATGTGGAAGGAAAGTAAAAATGACGTAAGAGGCCTCCTACGTAAGCGATAACTTCGCTATTTCAGAAAATCCATTTAAGTACAATATAAAAAAAAAACAATTCTAAATCTTACTTAATATGTACATTAACATTTCTAGACCACAAAGTGAATACCTGTAAAATATATATCACAATGTGTAACGTGTCTAGGTTTGTCTGTGACCCATGCGGATCAGAACGGTGCACGGTGAAGGCTTACGGTCTAAAGCCTTTTATAAGCACTTTGATGTCTGCCGCCATACAATCTGTACATATAATAATATTTCGTACATGTTTTATTAAATGTATAAAGTAATAAATTCTTTTCCCATTTATAATCCAATTTCGTTAAATAAATTGTCACTGTAAGTTGTTAGAGTAAAAAAATCTACTAGTCTCCTAGTTATTTTAAAAAAAAAAAATGGGACCCATCTGCAAGCACTTCCTTTTGATTCACATAATTTTTATCGAAATCGGACCACCAGGGGCGGAGATTCGCGGTAACACACATAAAAAAAAATACAGTCGAATTGATAACCTCCTTCTTTTTGAAGTCGGCTAAAAATATAGTTATAACAAGATTTAAAAATGAAACCAAAAATGTCATTTATTATTTTCGCTAGTTAATACGGTAGAAAATCCGAAGAAGTATGAAATGAGAACAAAACTTTTAGTTAAATAATTGATGAAGTTAATTAACATAGTTCCGTTTTGATAAAAAGCTGTACATCACACGTTGTACTGTTAAAATAATTAAATTACCATACAAATTGGGCCTAAGCTTCAGCTATCGAATGTTCGTGTACTTTAATTACAAGATTACTTTGACCCTCTAATCAAGTATCGTATTTCTTTTCAATCAATTACTTTTTGGTAATTAAAAGCTTTCATTTAACATACGTATTAGGTTCTTTTATAGGATCGTATTATTAAAGTAACAGAAGCCATATAGAAGTCAGAGGTAAACAACTTACATTCAAACATCACACAATTCAGACTTGTACTTAAGCATTCCAATAATGGTTGAGTTCGTAGCAGTATTAGCTGCTACGTGAATGACCCGATTGACCAGTGAAATACTACGACTATTCAGAAGACAGGCATGGAGTTTTTGTGCTTTTCATCTGACCACACTGGTGTATCATGTTCCATGTTACATGTTACATTACATTAAGTTAAATATAACTTGAGTAGAGAGTCGGTGGCTTAAGGGTTAAACACTTGACTTGAAACCTGCAGGTCCTAGGTTCGAATCCCGCTTTGCACTAATATGTTTTTCGAATTTCGATTTACATATGTACATTTATCTGACGTCCTTACGATGAAGGAAAACATCGTGATGCAATCTGCACATATCTGAGAAGAAATTTAATGAATGATATGTGTGAATTCAACCAACCCGCACTGTGTCAGCGTGGTTGACTATGGCCTAGTAACCCCTAACTTGGGCTCCGAGCCCCTTAGTGGGGAGGTATAGTGAGCTGATGATGAAGTATAACTAAACATATAAATGAATAACATTTGTACATCAATTTATAGAATAAATATCTGCCTTGTAGCGGTGGAACCATTAATTGTGTAAAGGGTTTAAATTCAGTAGGTGGTTTAAAACTCGTTGTAATTGGCTTTATCCCATTTATATTGTCTGACGTCTAAGTAATTAATAACATTCCGCGCAAAATGGATTAGATTAGGAAACTTATTCACCTGAAATTCGTTTGAAGATTAATTTCTTCTCTAATCTAAGCCAGTATTAATTGTATCACTACTATATATTTTGTTAACAATACCACTAAATGCTTTAAAGGTTGTAAATTTTATCATCATAGTGATATAATATTTATGTCAAATACCAAAAAATTAAAGTTTATTTTCCATATGAAAAAACAATTGTGGTTTTGCATAATTTTAATCAAATTAAAAAAGAAAATGCATGTAAAGAAACGATACGGAACGGTGAATTCCTTTTGTAATCTCGGCACCCGCAGTAGCATTTAAGGCTGACTACCGAAAGGTTTTTTGTCAATAGAAATCTAATAGAACCCAGTCTTTCCGTCAAAAATCAGGATGTCTTTTGATATGTAAAAGAAAAAAAGCATAAATTTCATAACGGTGTGTTACACATATAATTCAAAAATAGGACAGTTTATATCTCGATAATTGATATTTGTTATTAATACTGCGTCGCTTCTTTATCCTTAGCTCTACAGCTCTTTGTAGGCATTGGCTTCATCGAGCAATATCTTAAACTTCGGTCTGTTCGTGACCATGGAGTGCGTTATGTACACTTTGGTATGGTGGTATGGAAAATGAAATTGGTGATAATAAGTAATATTGAAAACAGTGTTAATTAATTTTGAAAACTATATTATAATTGTGAAACAGTATTGTTGCCGCACCTTACAACTTGAAGGTGAAAACTTAAATTACTTTCATACTTAAGTTTCACTTAGCAACTTCTACAATATTGTGGTGGTTATAAATTTATACAGAGAAAGGAAATTTTAAGGATAAGTTTTTGCTAACGTTATAAATTATGAAGGTTTACAATGAGATTATTAAACTTTTTTAATTTTCACGTTTTGGTTGGTTAGAGTGTGATTCGTGGGCAAAATGCTCTTTACATTTCTTCTAAAGTCTATTTAGGTAAACGAAGCCACTAGATAGCACGAGGTTTTAGCAATTAATAATTTTTGGAACGAATTGGAACGAAGTTCCTTATCGCGCGTTGTGAAAGGGGGCTAGACGGAAAAAATTCTTACGAAAAGTTGTCACGACACTTTTTGCTATAGTAAGTATATTAACGACGAATGAGCGCTACTTCACCATGGCAACGACGTGACAATATATAACGAAAATTCATAGAAATAAATGTACTTCTTGTGAAGACTTAAGTTTTTTATTCATAGAATAAACATTGGTTCCTTCACTAATTAATAGAAAGGAACTTCGTTCCATCCGGGTGTCCCTTGACACCTCTCAAGTTTTTTTTAATAAATTTTCAACACATATATCTATTTTAGTATTCGCCAAAACGGAATTTTCGAAATAGGTACACGTTTGTATTTATCTGGAACAAAAAACCGTGCGCCGTCCGTTACTGAAAATAGTGAAACATTCTCTGTAATTTATTTGATTGGAACTTTTGAAGCGTGTTTTTAATTAACTTTATTTTGAGATATATCGCTTTCTTATTGCCATCACATTTGTGCTATCAAATGTTTGGCTAATTGAATAAAAAATAACTTATTCGTATTGGTGAATTGTTCCCAAAGTAACACTGATTAGTAGCATTTCAAATAACTTATGAAGCTTTATATTCAAACTTATATTAAGTTAAATCTAAGTCAAAGTTTAGACAACTTAAGTACTCATTAGAGTAGTAGGAGGGCAGTTAAAGCTTAACTTGTTTCATGTCAGATTAGAAATGCTGTGTACTTATTCGAAAAAACAAAAGAAATTCTATAGAAACGTTATCTTAAATTTTGTTTGAAAAATTTACCACAGGTACAAAGGATTTTTTATTGTACTTGATTGAATTTAACATCATATTCCCTTCAGAGGGTAGACAGAGTATGTACTACTGTTCAATACATTTCAATTCACTCGTTATTATGCATATACTCTTTCATACAATTCATTCATTAATTATTTTCTTAGGTCTTCCTCTTCCTTTGTAGACGTTCTAATTTTTTCTAATTTTCTTGTTTGTTTGCACATCATCTCTCCCCATCGATCCCATACCTTTTGCTTCTGAATTAAGCTATATTTATTGATATTGAAAAAAACATGAAAATATTTACGCGACTGATAAGAGGGTAGTGTTTTCTTGGGTACGTATGTTTTGTTGTACGTGGGTTTGGGTCTATGTCAATTCTGATTCGATTTAGACAAGTGACAGTTATTGAAGCTGGAAGATGTCATCCGAGTGGTATTCTTCCCATAACTGTCATTCGTTTTTTTTTATAACAAAGGCTGTAATTATTTTTCGTGGAGCAATATATATATATCTGAGCTGAGCATAACAACATTTTCGGTACATAGTAAGGCACTCCGCAGTGTACGTGCCGTCGGCTCACGTACTCTGGCAATATTTTCATTTCTCAGATTGAGTTTCAACGAGTGCGTTTGATATTCGAGAACGTTCATTGGCTTGTTACTCAACTCCTTAGAGAGGCAAACCAATAGAATTAAAAAATAACACACATATCGTGTGATATAGTTACAATTTGAGAGGTATAAAATAAAAAGCTCTTAATACCATCCTTCAAAGTAGTAGTTTTATACTATTGACATACATACATACATACATACATATCTCATTTTACTTAACTTACAAGCTACGAAATACTACAAATCTGATTTTTATTTCATTACATAATTAATATAGTTAATTCATAAAATTGATATTTAATACTGAAAAGTTATATAACCAACATATATATATATTTATAAAAGTATTTGTTAGTTATGTTTAACTGCAGAAAATTATATTCTGTAGAGATATACCAAAGAGAGAATTGAATATCCAGGTGTCGTACACACCTTTAATCTTTTAAATCTTTGCCCGAAAAATATTCGTTTGTATGCAGTAACGGGTGCGTTCTGTGTTCCGCTTTACGAAAAAAAGAAGAGAACGAGAGTGTGACCCAATCTTTTTTTCAATGAAAAGTTAAAAAGCGTCAGCATTCTAAAACCTTTTGAACTTTACTGACTTGTATCTACTACCAGTGATTTTTTTATATGCTATACAAAATATGTAACACAATCGGAATTCTTTGAATCTTTTACAAGAATTGTTTTAATTTATGTCATCCATTAAATTGTTAGATGCCTTTTTAACTGACAAATTTTAATGCGCTTACAAACCTCAAATAAAAAATACACAAAGAATGAAAGTTTTACTAACGTATTAAAGCAGAATTAAGAAGTCACTTTTTTTTTAATTCTAAAAAAAAAACATCAAAATATATTTTCAAACCGAAATAAATTTGGAAGTCTATTTAGAAACAGGACTCACAAACAATAACTTGTCAAATTGTTTTCTCGACGCGACATTCGACCCTTGTTACTGCTCCTCTCATTGTGTGCGAAGATATCGCGGGAAATATGACAGATATTTTACCAAAACTACTGGCACTCGAAACTTTCCAGTGTGAATTTGCGACAATTATTTCTCTTCAACAAAGATGAATGCTCGAATTCGGTAAAGTGAGTTATTTATTACGCAAGTGACTTCAGCTTTTGTATTATTTAGACAAGTTTTCTGTATAAATCTCCAACTAAGCGAATAGAATAAGTAAGTTTTACTTATTTTATGAATACAAAGACGGAACCAAAAATTATAACCAAGTTATTCGACTGCCGTTAAACTTATATTCATGCATGTTTTATCTGCTTAGGCTGTAGACCGTCACAATAGAATTTACATACTCTGTTTCAGTCAAGTAAAAACAAATGAGTTGCTAAAATAAATTCTTGATAGCACGTAAAACCATTAATAGCGCCTATTCAAAGCGTAAACCTTTTTTTTTGTTTAAAAAATTGCTATTTAAAAAGTTAAAATTAGTCAATGTTCATTAACTAATTACAAGTTAGAAATAGGATCGCGACACGCATTTAAACTATTTACACGAAAAGGTTAGGTTATATTTGTTGAGTTGAAACCACCACAGAGTTATTTTTATTGTTTAATAAACAATTAAATAATTTGTTAATGGTTTTGGAATATTGTTTGCAAGTTTATTGAATAATTCACAAAATTTTTTTGTTTATAGAGTATGATCTGATATTTGTTTTATGGATATTTTTTTTGTTTTAAAATATTGTTTATCAGTCTGTCTAAAAACAAAGTTATACACACCATTTGATCAGTAGCGAATAACGGAATAAAATAATAAACGAAAGAAAAAATCTACACCTTTAAATTCCTAAATCGATTCCTTGATTTTTAATTTAATCACTAGATGTCGTTGTCCTAAACTTTAAGAAATTACCATTTTAGCGTCGTAAAGATGTGATTGAAAAGATAAGCATCATATTACATTGTTATCTTTTCGGAAAATGCGGCACCGTTAAATCGCATTACGTCATATCGTAAATCTCATAATAACAACTCAAGTCTTCGTAAACAGCCATTAATGCTTGATATTGAATCTTTCGAACGACATTAAAGTTGAGGGACTCGATACTTTATGTATCAAGGTTCAGACTCCAGGAGCAAAGAAGCGTACAGAAACCTTTAAGCTCAACTGACATAAGCAATATATTATTACACATTTTAAACTATCGAATTTTAATTCGAATTCTTAACTCTGATTGGTTGAATCCATAGAATAAATTGGTCCAATGGGAAAAAATTCACACTGGTCCGATTGATCGAGTGGTCCGGAACATCCACTCCGATCAATACAATACTTGTCTTCGTCGTGGGACATCCTGTATATAGTACAGAGTTTATTATTATTCAAATTAATATGTTTAAAATTGTATACATCTTTGTCTATATATTAAATGCACTTTGTAAGCTTTGTTACTTAGTTTCAGATTTTCTTCTGTGAGACAAAATTCATTGTAGCGTCCGCTAGCTTCAGTCGTAAATGCAACATTGCAGTCGACTATTTAGTACCTTGTTGGACTCTCATTACGTTTTACTGTTAGGAAAGCAAAGGAAAACTTACTATACTTATCTATATATATAAAAGAAAGTCGTGTTAGTTACACTATTTATAACTCAAGATCGGTCGAACTGATTTAGCTGAAAATTGATGGGGAGGTAGCTTAGAACTAGGAGACGGACATAGGATTTTTTTTATCTTGTGTGCATTTTTTTATTCCGCGCGGACGGAGTCACGGGTAAAAGCTAGTTTAAGATGAATGTACTTACCGAGAAAATAAAATTACTTCCTTTATAATCGTTTTTTCTTCTTTTCGTGGTTATGTGATTTGGCAAAAGGCGTTCTACACGAAAATATACATTGAGTTTATCAACTTTTTACATTAGGTAACTACTATAGTAAGATTTTCTTTTCTCCTTCCGAAAAACGAGGTGCCGAAAAACAAAGTAATATTTATAAAACACTAGCTTTTACCCGCGACTCCGTCCGCGCGGAATAAAAAAATAGAAAACGGGGTAAAAATTATCCTATGTCCGTTTCCTGGTTCTAAGGTGCCCGCCCACCAATTTTCAGTCAAATCGATTCAGCCGTTCTTGAGTTATAAATAGTGTAACTAACACGACTTTCTTTTATATATATAGATTGCTGAGCGGCACATATAGCTCCTTCTGTCCAATCAAATTTGAAAAAGTATTATTTTTCTTGCCGTATTAGCTGAGTTATTTAGCCATTTATAAGTTATAACATCATATTAGTTACATTTATATATTTCGTAAGTTTAATCGCAACAACAGTGGTTATTAGTTTGTAAGATGTGACCTCTACGCCGTAGCAAATACGTAGACGCCGAGTTAAAATTGTAACATAAATTTATCGTGTTTCATTTTAAATGTAAAAAAGATAAATAAAGCGGTTGTTGAGTAAAAAAAGATCCACGGACCACGTATTGTATCAAGACAAATAAGAAGTCAGGGGAAAACAGTGAACAATTGTACGAATCCGTTTTATTTGTCCCGCTTTGTTAGTCCGGCGCGGCGTCAGTAACTTGTTGTCTCGGCTTAAACGGAACTCAGCATGAATGACAGATATCAGTTCTAAAGTTCTTCATGCATTGCCTGTGGGAAAAATGTCAATGCCATAAGGAATAGATTAGTGAAGTATTTGTTGCGTCTTTTTCCTTGTTCTTATCATGCGAAATAATGTATTGTGGTTATTTTCCTTTTAAAACATTTTTATAACAAAAGTACCTCCTTTATTAGATCTTTCCTCTCTTTTTCCATAGTTGTTTATAACATGGAAAATCTAAACTAGAGGATTAGACTAGTAATTACGCTTATAGGTAAAAATAGCGAAGTACTTCCATATTTAATTCATCTATTTTCAAAATAGCATTTCTATGCTATTTTGAAAATTGCATCGACTTTTCTCAAGATGATCTTGACAAAAAGGTTGCGAGCGATTGTTTTTAGCGAAGACAGATATTAAAGGCGATGCGCGTTGTGTACGAACCTCTACGACATTGTATAATGTATGTCGATTAGCGACTAAAATCACTAGTATGAAAGATTTACGTTGCTTTGTGTACAAAAGGACTTAGAGTAAGTTGTCATCTCGTATTGTTCATGTTAATGGGGTTTAAAGTTTTTTTTTTACTAGACGATAAATAAGGTAAAGACGGATAAAATAGTACTCGATATTTCGTCCTTATAATATAACATTTTAACTTACACAAAAATAAAACTTATTCTGAAAACATAAATTTTATTACGTTACAATGTCACATATGACACGGCTTGTCACGTGAGGATTGTCCGAGTAACGGACAGACATTTACAAACTCAGGTGACCTTTATAGTCTAAGATCCCGCTGCAGGATTGGTGCGCTCATCGACTTTTTGTTTAAAACCAAATTTTTATGTTTATTTATAGTTAAGAGAATATATATTTACTAGGGTGCCTATCAAAATTTGGCCGCCATTATTTTTTTAAAAATTATTTTTAATTGATTTTTGGTAAAAAATTTCGTTTATTTATTTTTTTAATAAAATAACGTCTACATAACGGTAATTAATATCAAGATTCTAAAAAATCACGGTTGCCGTTGCGCACCTGGCCGCACCTCTTTGCAGCCAGGTGTAAACAGGTATGATTTCGATAAATTTATACGTTTATAACCTATTTTTATTAATTATATGTCAAATTAAAGCTAATTTTTTTCTATTAATTATCATATAAAGTTGCTTAATTAAATCTGGCCGCAAATAAGGGTTGCTGGCTGTTAAAGATAATAAATATTTAAGGTAGAGTGAAAGAGAGTTAGCGCGTAACATCATTTGTCAGACGAGGACAGCGATTGCCGGCTGTGCGACGCTTTTAAGCCATTGCGCATGCGTCGAACGTTAGTGTTCTCAACTGAACAGATGCGGCATTTTGAGTAATAAGAGTTACGGAAATATAAGAATTATAAGATAAATTTGTTGCCAAATTTTGATAGGCACCCTAGTAAATATATATTCTCTTAACTATAAATAAACATAAAAATTTGGTTTTAAACAAAAAGTCGATGAGCGCACCAATCCTGCAGCGGGATCTTAGACTATTATATTTCTCTTCATATTATAAATTATATAAATTGGAGACAAGGACATAACAACAAATATTACTCGATTATTTTCATCGGTGATTTAAATTTCAGTACCTCTGAATGTTTCGGTTTGATTTCGTTTTATATAAACTTGTACGTATCTTTAGATCTTTATCAAACATTTATGTTGAATTTAATTATCTTAATTATAATTTATTTCATAATCATTAAGTTGTATAAAATTAACAAGACTTGAAAGTAATAACTAATCATAAAGTACGGCACGTATACACTTTGACATAAAATTATAAACAAAGAGCTGTGAGACATCAAAGGGACCGGTGTCGCTGCTAATTTGACGAAATCTAATTAATGCTAATTGCCCCACAACTTACTGTGTACAATTTAAATTTAAATCAACTGTTAAATTTAGATTATTTTTTATTGATGACGAATTAAAATTTCTAAAATTATCGGAGTTAAGAGCTGGAAGCAAAAAGCTCAAAGTAGAAAGTGGAGAAATTTACTGGACCAGACTCAGTCCTAATCGCGACTGTAGTGCCTCAGATGATGATGTTTCTCTTTAAATTAAAGTACGAAAGAAATACAAAAAAGAAATAAAAGCAAGTAATGGTTTACTTTTGTGATGTAATTTTTGTCGATTAAACGAAATTAGTCGAATGCATAAAATTTATCAATCGATTTGAAGAGTAATAGAGTTTCCACTGTTGAACACATGTATAAACACATACTGTCATCCCTCTTATTCTCTATGAAAAAACTGATATAACAATATGTTTTTAAAAATGTGTTTCGGCAGTGGGAATGTAAAAGAAAATGTTGAGCGTACATGTAATTGATAAGTTTATGTTTTCATATCAGTTTTATTCGACACGAAAGTCTATCCTTTTTTTGTGACAAATTAAAGTTGTTTACAATTTACTTCAATAGATGTGTTCTTAATGTCACTTATAGCAAAAGTTTTAAGTGCTTACTTAGGTTTAAGTTAAAGTTTGATGGATCGTATAAGTGTTATCAGAGTTTGAGATTTATTTGATTCTTATAGTCCTATATCTTTACGAGTTAAGGGTCGTTAAATTTTGTCCGATCATTTTGATCCGATCTTTAGTGAATAGAAGTTTTACGTAGATTCTATTGCAAACTTTTAATAGTTTAAAAGTATAGGACTACTTTAGATGATCCGTTAATTCTACAAGATTTTTTTTTAATAGGAATGGTATTTATTTTGTCAGATTATGTGACTTATTTGTATATAAAATTATATCATCCGCTACCCTTTAATTTATTTTCTGCTTGAAGATATTTAGAAAATGGTTTTCTAGTCCCCACTCGACCCTTGTTACCGAACAAATCATTGTGTCGAAAGAGGTCAAGTACAATGAGTGTGTGATTACCTAGATTGCTCAAGTTCTAAAAGCATTTTTATGTTTATACTTCAGAAGTATCACCTTAGTTGGTTACCAGTAAATATTTTTACATGAAAATACTCGTATATCAAAGAAAAAAATAACAAAATTCTTGTTAGCATTTATTTAATAAATGGCTTCTTTGAAGCAAAAACTTAGTAAAGCTATAAATATTTCCAGTAAAAGTAGTAAAAAATTTTCTTCTATTTAGATGTAAGTACCATACCGTAAATGTACTCGTATATCTTATTATTAATATTAATATTATAAATGTTTGGATGTATGGATGGATGTTTGTTAGAAGGTATCTGCAGGACAGCTCAACGAAAGTAGATAAAATTTGGCATTGGCATAGTCTGGAAGAACACATTTAATTAAGTCTTTTATAATTCCAACGAGTCACATGACAGCTAGTAGTGAAATAAATAAAACAATAAAACGAGTCATGATACATGTACGAGTATATGTCGTGTTGAAGCGACGACGTGAGTTGAAATTAATTTATGGTTCGATCTTCCGCTTGCCGCAGACATCGATATTCATTGCGAGTTATTTGGACTCCCCCTTCGTCACTTGACATTAATTTAATAGAACCGAAGTCGGCACTCGTCCACGAAAACAAGCCATTTATACTGTTACTATTACTTTCTTTGGAAGTTCTACGGTTTTGCATTGTTTTAACACGTTAAGTGCGAAGCGAGGCCTAAATCACCCCTGATGCAACTTCCCTGTGGTGCGGCAAGCAAAAAAGTGAATTTCTCTGTCGTGCGAATGGCATAGCTTTGGTTTGGTCCAGTGTAGGAAAGAGATAAATATATATTTGAGATCACTAATGGTTCCGGACTCAGTGGTGTACCTACCTTGGTACCGGATGTCTTAGGCCTCGTGCCGCACTGAATTAATATAATTTTAATGCAGTGCGGAACGAGGCTAAAACGTCCCATATCCCCCCTGACCTCGTACCGCACTCAACGCGAGCTTCCCGCGACCAGTGTTGTGCATCACGTCGATTGGAGAGCACGTCCTTTTACAGCGCCGAACATGTCTAAAGTCATAAATAAGTACAACATATATATTGAGATTTTTATAAAAAAAGTATATTGATACTGATTTTTTAATGTTTATTCAAGTTCTAATAATTGTATTTTTAAAGCCCGAGGCAGAATAAATAGGACAGTTTCTTTTCTACTTCTGGTTGCCTTTTTTTTCTATTCTGTGAACCGCATTAAGATTTTCATATACAAATAGAAAGATAAACCTTATGCATAAACCGTAATCCATTATTTTCCAATAATAAGTCTGTAATAGGTGCCTCTTAATGGTATAGAATGGAACGCTTCGTGCGCGAGTCCGACTCGCACTTGGCCGGTTTTTTTTCTTTATGGCGCCTTCAAGCACAATTTAGATTATTTAAAAAAAAAATGTATCCTTTGATAGCTTTGTGTTGTTTTGCCAGGTTTTGCCCTTAAAACGATCTAATGAGATATAATTGATCAAAATCGGTCAAGTCGTTGCGTAGTTAAGACAGTTTAAAAACGTCGATATTATTTTTCCCATCACTAATCGCAGCGAAAATTTGCCCTATTTCAGTGCGTTACGAGGTGTATAAGATCCCATATTTTGTTTTGCTAACAATTCCTAAACTAGCCATCAGATCCCGGGGCGACGGTGGATTAGGGTTCATCAATTCACTGTCTATATCAATAAGGACCAAAATTCTCATTTATCTTTGATTTCGCGCCAGAAAATAGATTTTAGTCTGTAAAAGGAGGTGGGGTCTAATAGACCGCGTGTCGTCCTAACGTCTGGTCACGGTACGGGCCGATTATACCTCGTGCCGCAGGAACGGAAAGTATGCAAAAATTGGTACCGCAGCGAACGTGTTAATATAGAGCGAGTATTTAGAGACAAGTATTATAAATTATAAGTACACGAAATACGTATAGAGTAGCTTCAACGGACTGCTATAAAGTCGATGCTTGTTAAAAATGGTCAATGTTCGGTGACTAGCAGTTGCTTTTCTTTACGGCTGTTCGTGTACGGCAGTCCTTAAACTACAAGTAAATGTTCAAAATATTATATGCGTTTTGATAAATCAATAATGCAAATACGACAAACTTTGAAAAATTTTTGCTGTTTCTTAATTAATTAATTAATTAATTTGAAAAAGAAATTCTAGATTTCTACTTGTAAATAACCATAGTAAACAGGATCGATTCGCTAATTTGGTGCAACATAAAACGGGCACAAGGTCTATGTCGAAAGGTAAATTTGAAATACCCATGGTACAAAATTACTATGGAGATAGAATGTTAAAAAAACGAGTTCCATATTTACTAAACAGTTTACCCGAAGACATAAGACGTGAGCCTAAACTTGGTAAATTTAAACAATTATTAAAAAAACACTTGTTAAATTCATTGTAACCATTTAAGTAATGTAAAGCGAGTGACCTGCAGTCAAACTGCGTAAGCAGTTTTGCGGGGCATGTAATATTTGAAAGTATAACTATGTAAGTGTAAATTTTCCAAAATAAATAAATAATAAATAGAAGAAGTAAACGTTTCAGGAATATAATGGTAAAGTATTCAATAAAAACTGTTATATTGAAATGAAACTTTTAAGAAACAAGTTTTTAAATATTTAAACGTTTATTGACTTTTTTTGTTATAAACTATCTGAAGCAACAGCGAAACGAAGTTAAAAACTTTCTTAAGAAACTTAATATAAAAAAGCACTGAAAATTTCTTCATTGTACAAAGTCTTTTAGTAGAAAATAACTGTGAAACTATCTTTCACCGATTATTGTTAACATTAGCAAATTTACAGTTTAGCAAATTGCTAATATTTTCCTGGAAATAGGAAATTACAGATTTAGTTTAATAATTTAAATCAATTCGCATACCCTATCAATTACTCTCTTTGTGCCGTACACGACGGGTTCGGGTCCCGCGGCACAACCTGCCTTAAACTACGAATCACACGGCCTGGCGTAAATAATGTAAATATATGAACTGGCACTCACCTACTCGATGCCCCGTTCACCGCCTGCAGGTGCCTGGTCACTCTGTCGGTGTCAGTCGAGTCAAAAAGGTCACAGTCATACAGTCTAAAGGCGCCAGCAATGCTGCACTCCTGATGCACCCGATGCACCGCTTCCCGTAAGCGCCCTATAGACGCGTCCTTTATCGAACCGAACGCGGAACCGTTAACTTAGCGACCCTGTACGCTAAATATAAGACACGTCCGATGAGCTATCCAACTGCCGACCACTTTTTATGCTGACTCGATGCGCTCTGTCGACTCACTCCTTCCCCGCACAAGCCCCCCGCAGGCCCCGCGCCCGTCCGTAGCGGAGAGGGATTTCCAACTACCCGCTTGTGCGGGAGAATAAAAATGAGTCGACCTACCAACATAAAACCCGTATTGGTCAACCGCGAAATTCAAAACGGCATTAACACGACGTAAGCACATCGCAACTATACCGAACAGTCCCCCGCCCCAGCCAGACGATACCTGGCTGCGTCCAAACTCCTTAATGGAAAATTATACTTAAGATACTGGGAGTCGGGAGAGAGTTGCGACCGCTCGCTTTAACACCGAGTTGCCTACTAACACCTCTGCAACTCGAGGAATACCGTCCGCGCCTACAATTAGCCTCAGGATTCGACCCCGTCTCCAAGACAGCGTTGGCATGTTCAACTCTTTCACTAAGACGAGATCCCCAACCTTAGGTGGGTCAGTCTTGTCACACCATTTAACCCGTTGCTGCAACAAATGGAGGTACTCTAAGCTGAATCTCCGCCAGAAGCTTTGGGAAAGTTGTTGCAGCAACTCGAAACGAGTTAACCTATTTAATGGGATCTCCGTATAAGGATACTCCGGTAGTGCGGTGAGGGGTCCACCGATCAAAAAATGACCAGGGGTCAAAACCTCCAAATCATTAGGGTCCGATGATACAGGACACAGTGGACGGGAATTCAGAACCGCCTCAATCTTACAAAATACCGTAGCCAACTCTTCGAAGGTGAGCACTGTTTCACCGATGACTCGTCGAAGATGAGTCTTTGCCACCTTCACAACCGCTTCAAAAATTCCACCCCAGGATGGAAATGCAGGGGGATCGAATCGCCATTCTATACCGCGTTGAGACATGTTGGAAGCTATTGAAACCTGATTGTCTTTCAAAAACGTAAAGACTTCCGAAAGGTACCGATCTCCACCCTTGAAGTTAGTCCCACAGTCGGACCGAATTAAACTCGGTAATCCTCGACGACTAACAAACCGGGACAAACAAGCGATAAATGCCTCTGTGCTCAACGCCGACACTACCTCTAAATGTACGGCCTTGGTGGAAAGGCAAACGAAAACGCACAGGTAAGCCTTCGTCACCTTAGCATTTCGTAACGTTGACGACTTAACTTGAAATGGACCTGCAAAATCCGTACCAACTCCAGAAAACGGCTTCGAAGCTCTAACCCGATCTGGAGGGAGGTCACCCATTTGTGGTTGTACTATTGCGGCCTTCAACCTATAACACGGAATGCAGCGGAAAATAACGCTTCGTATAACTCGCCGTGCAGACAAAATCCAAAACTCCCTTTGGAGGACGGCTAGGAGTGTTGATAAACCTGCGTGAGAGTTCTTCACGTGCCGATCAGTTATCAAAAGTCGTACCAGAATGCTGTCCTTAGGCAACAGGAGAGGATGTCGAGCCGCATAAGGTAAGTCCGCATTTCGTAATCTACCCCCGACTCGTATCAAACCCTTGTCATCAATGAAAGGGTTGAGCCGTGCAATGGCACCCCTTAATTTATCCCCCTTTCGTAAACTAATTATTGCTGTTTGGAAACTTTGACCCTGCTCTAAACGCACCCAGAACAACAATGCTTCCCTTCTTTCCTCCGGGGTAAGCACGGGAGAAGACTGCCTATCGGACTTATTCCGAGTGTTATAAATAAAACGTTTAACCCATCCCGTCACTCCTAACAATTTATCAAGGGAGCTAAACCGTCCGAGCAATTCATCTAAATTTTGTTTCGGCTCCGACTGCACCGCTAACACTCGAAGTCCTGGCAACGGTTCAACCGGGTCGACAATACTATGGGGCCAGCTACCTTCAGGTTCACACAACCAGTCTGGTCCCCACCACAACGGATGACTCAAAATAACTGAAGATTCGCAGCCCCGTGAGGCGCAATCGGCTGGATTTAGGTCCCCGGGGACATGTCTCCAATTAATATCAGCCGTCGAATCGCGAATCTGGGAAACTCTATTGGCAACAAAAACCTCCAACGCATGAACAGACGCCCGAAGCCAACAAAGAACAATTTGACTGTCGGACCATGCATAGATCTTCTCGAGGGCCACTGTCTGACCTAAAGTGGAAGCAACATGATTGAGAAGTCTCGAAAGAAGTGCAGCTCCTGAGAGCTCCAATTTAGGTATAGTCAAACGAGACCGAATTGGCGCAACCTTACTTTTCGCTATAACTAATCTTACTGTGACACTACCGTTCGTGTTGACCGCACGTATGTAGACTGCAGCCGCATAGCCCAACTCTGAGGCATCACAAAAGCCATGAAGGCTCACCTGACATTTACCAGCAGGTAAAAAGGCTCTTTCTATCTTCACCAATTGAATATCCGGAAGCGACGAAACAAAACGAGACCACGCCAACAATAACTCTCCAATGAGAGGGGCATCCCATGTAAGATTTTCCAACCAGAGTTTTTGAAGGAAACACTTTGCCCAAAACACAACCGGCGTCAACCATCCATTGGGGTCGAATATTCGGGCAACTGTGGAGAGTACCGATCGCTTAGTCCAAACTCGGGATATGTCTAAATCCTGTACACGAAACGTGAAGACATCCTGAACAGGCTGATACTGCACTCCGAGTACCGCAATGGCGTCAGGATTGTCAACGTTCTGAAAAAGATGAGGATCTTGCTGATGCTCCTTAGGTAAGCCGTCAAGGAGAGCCGGAGAGTTGGATACCCATTTCCTCAACTCATAACCACCAGCCTTTAAGATGCCAATCAACTCATCCCTTAATATAAGAGCCTCTCTCTCATTAGCAGCGCCGGTGCATATGTCATCGACATAAATATCACTGGACAATACAGCTGCAGCTCTAGGGAAATCCAACCGTTCACGCTCTGCCAGTTCCAGAAGCGTCCTGATTGCGATGAACGGACTCGATTTAAGACCATAGGTGTTCGTATTCAACTCATACACCGTAATTGGGCTAGAGGGATCCTCGCGCCACAATATGAGCTGAAATCTACGATCTTCCGGATGTATGATGGTCTGTCGAAACATCATTTTAATGTCCGCAACGAAAACGATCTGATGTCGGCGGAAAGCCGTCAGAATATCTGAAATGTCACGATGCAATTTAGGACCAACATGCAAACATTGATTAAGGGAGACCCCAGTAGAGGTAGGAGCAGATCCATCAAAGACAACTCGTATCTTCTCTCCCTTGAACACGGCATGATGAGGAATAAAATAGTGTTCCTGCGAACGCCAATCAAAATTGGAAACTGACATGTGGCCTAAGTCGCGATACTCCTGCATAAATTCTAAATATTTTTGTCTAAACACCGCGTCCCTCTTCATACGGCGCTCCATAGACATTAATCTCTTCTCTGCCAACAACCTAGACTGCCCAAGCGGTACGCGAGACGGAAGGAAAGGCAAACGCACAACAAACCGACCAGACCGGAGCCGCCCGATATTGTTCTGGAAGAACGCCTCACATTCCAGATACTCCGGGTTGTCACGAGGTGCTGTGGGTGGTTCTTCGACCTCCCAAAACCGCTGGACTGCATCAGCAAGAGAGAGACCCACCTGGATGTCTACATTTGGGATGGAGGCACTCACGGGAAATGCTGGACCTATAATGACTTCTCCGAGGTCGGTCGAAACAGCTGACAACCCTCCTGCCTGCAGAAGTTTGCTACCCCTTATTTGCAGTAACCCTAACACATCTGCACCTAAAAGCAGATCTACGGTTTTGAAATTACTAAATCAAAATATAAAAGTATAAGAAATCAATAAACGGAACCCTAATGGCCGATTAATATTACGTAGCAATCGTACAATAAAGAATTCAACGTAAACGACTCGATTAAAAACCTAATATTGTACGACGTAATATGTTATAATATTCTGTATTCCGTTGTATTCCGTTATATTCCGTTATATTCCGCGCGAGAAGGACGTTACAATATTTCGCCAAGCAATGCAAATACGTACCCGAAAAACACGTAACCCGAATATAACCACGCGGTTATAACCTACGTGTTAACCTAACCACGCTCTGCTACCATCGAATTGTGCCGTACACGACGGGTTCGGGTCCCGCGGCACAACCTGCCTTAAACTACGAATCACACGGCCTGGCGTAAATAATGTAAATATATGAACTGGCACTCACCTACTCGATGCCCCGTTCACCGCCTGCAGGTGCCTGGTCACTCTGTCGGTGTCAGTCGAGTCAAAAAGGTCACAGTCATACAGTCTAAAGGCGCCAGCAATGCTGCACTCCTGATGCACCCGATGCACCGCTTCCCGTAAGCGCCCTATAGACGCGTCCTTTATCGAACCGAACGCGGAACCGTTAACTTAGCGACCCTGTACGCTAAATATAAGACACGTCCGATGAGCTATCCAACTGCCGACCACTTTTTATGCTGACTCGATGCGCTCTGTCGACTCACTCCTTCCCCGCACAAGCCCCCCGCAGGCCCCGCGCCCGTCCGTAGCGGAGAGGGATTTCCAACTACCCGCTTGTGCGGGAGAATAAAAATGAGTCGACCTACCAACATAAAACCCGTATTGGTCAACCGCGAAATTCAAAACGGCATTAACACGACGTAAGCACATCGCAACTATACCGAACACTCTTCGTATTTAAATTACTGGATAAAATGCTTTATAATTAGTAGTATGTTAGGTGCAAATTATACTGGAGTATTTAGGTAATGAAATAGTGTTTTATTTATACATTATACTAGGTGTCGCCTGCGACTCCGTCCGCGCCGAATTAACAATAAAACTTAATATAGCCTATGTGTTCTTCCAGACTATGTTCTACACCTGTACCAAATTTCATCAAGATCAGCCGTTCCGGAGATACCTTCAAACAAACATCCATCCATCCATCTAAACATTCACATTTATAATATTAGTAAGATAAGATATTTACTAGTTTACACACTAAGACAGGTTTTAAACGTTAGTCTTAAAAAATGTTCATTTTGGCTGAGAATTAAACCCAAGAAGGTATTATTATAATCGCTTAACATTTAATTAAAATAAATTTTCAAAAGCTAAAATTAAAACAATTCAAATAATATTAAAAAGCTTACAAGCTTTTTCATCTTGAACCTGAGTGATGAATTAATGAATAAGTTAATTTGAAAATTACCAACATTTTGGCCTTTTACGTATAATAATAACGTTTGAAATTAAATCTGAAGGATATTTTTTAAAAGGATTTTGCTAGATGAAGACAGTCTTATTTATTATAACATTTAATTTGTATTTTATTACCTCCACTAGTTGTCGCCCGCGACTCGGTCCGCGCGGAATTAATAAAAACTTAATTAGTAGCTTATAGGATAGCTTTCTACCGCGTACTGCCGCGTTGTGGAATGGTCTGTCCTCGGCGGTATGTCCAAACCGCTACGACTTAAGGTCCTTTAAGAAGCGAGCGTATCACCAACTCAAAAGCCGGCAACTCATCTGCGATACCTCTAGTATTGCAGATCTCCATGGGCGTCGATGAACACCTTGGTGTTCCTGCTGCTCGTTTGACCCCTTCTCTTATAAAAAAAATACGTTCTTCTATGCTATGTTCTACATATATGCTAAATTTCAGCGATATCTATGCAGTTGTTCCTGCACCTTCTAACACACATCCATTCATCCATCCAAACATTTGCATTTATAATATTAGTAAAATTAATGAGATAAGTAATATGTTTTACTTTTTAATAATGTTAACTTCATATATAAAATTGCCTATAAACAGCGTATCGTTCCAAATTGCGTACTAAAATGAATATAGGTTCGTATGAGTGATCGAAACCACACGCAGTTTGTTACTTGAAGTGTACAGTCCTAGTCTTAAGTGTTCCATTATTTTTTTCAGTAAATTAAATTTAAATAAACAAAATTATACTGTACTTTATTTGATTAAAGTAAGCATTGTATTATGATAAATAAGTTGCGTTAATTAATAAATAATTTTACTTTGAACTTAATAAATATTATCATCAATTAAAGTAAATTAAAAATTCTACAAACGTTAGCTTGTAACATAAATATGTCACAGCAAACAGTAAAAACTTATTCATTGATTTAAATTTTCGACAATCATATATATTTTTAAAGTATGATTTTGTATCTACTTTTGTATGTGACTGTAGCAATCTGCATTCGAAGGTCCATTAAGAAGCCAAGTCGTTCAATTGTACAGACAGCGGGGCGACAGACACTCCGTCTTGTCTTGTCTTTCCCTCTTTTTAGTGACGTAGTTGTGTTCAATTTAAAGCGGAGTGCAGCAAGGAAGTGGAATAAAATGACATGAAAAATAATTGTGCGAATAAATGACCAATGTGTAGTAATAATTATACGTTTGTTTTTTTTTTAACTTCTTTTTATTAGTTGGTAACGTGGTTTGTAACACTTTTGGTTAGATTTTAGATTTGTTTGCAAATGGATTTAAAATTAAAAGTTATGTAAGTGAATTAGATGTTTATATTTTTATGTACTAAATGCAAAAGTATATAATAAAAGATAATTACTTTTACGAGGAAGGTTTACGAGATATGCCTATATTAAATAATTTGAAATAAGTAACTGAACCTAACAGAAGGGAATAAATTAAATGACAAAAGAAAATAATTGTCAGATTTGCCAAAAAAAAAAAAGAAATAAAAACGTTACAATGAGATAAAATATACTTGTTTGCAAAAAAAAAATACCCTCTTGAGTCAGTCTGGTAAAATCAAACGTGTATCGGAGCAATCATCAATTACTAATATGTAATAAGAGAGTAGAAAAGGTCGTCCACTAATTAATTGGCTACATTTAGGAATGATTTCCTTTCGGCAGCTGGAGGCGCACCTACAAATTAATATTATTAGGCCAATCACTGCCGCAAGCATCAAATATCAAATGTATTTTATTTTGTTTACGAAATAAAATAGAAGAAATGTGAATGGATAAAGTTAATAGGATTAGAAATGTATATTGTTTTGTTTTATACAATACAAAAGTGTAGAGGAAATTTTTGTTCAGTCTTCATTCGTACAGGCGCTTTTTAATCGTGCGTTAAAAAACGCTCAAATATAACAAAATGTATTTCCACGTGTCTGTTTATACTTTTTTATTGTTCAGTGTGGAATTTTTAGCGGTTGACGAACGGAACTAGAGTGACTTGACGTTCGTCGCCGCGTTAAAACTCGGCGTTGGACGTTTGGCGTTTGACGTTTGGCGTTTTGCTCGTTTGCCCCCTTCTCTTATAAAAAAAAAAAAAATATCGCCCGTGCAAATTGGGGTAAATCCTAACAATATCTTATGAATGTAAACTATGAATGATTTGTTTCAGTGATAGTAAAAGAAATTTCTTCATTAATTTTAATGTATAACGAATTTGTGATCTAATGTTGCTCAAGTAAGTGTGTAGTATGTAAGTTTGTTTGTTTTAGGCAATTGACATCAAATTCGTGACATGACATTAAATATGTATGATATTCGCATTCTCTATATATCTCTCTAAGGGTGGATTTCTAAGACAAAAATCTCCTTTTAAAACATATTACTATTTTTCTGTTTTCAAAGATAATGACATGGTTAATGATGTTTTATACAGATATTTTGGTCTCAGAAATTCAGAGTGACTAACGTAAACGATTTATTATTTTATTTGTGTATCTAAAATTCACAGTTAAGTAAGGATGCCTAAGCTATATTAAATATCTATTGTGGAAAAAAATATGGATAAATCTTACAACGTAAGTAAATCGAATGAATAATTAAATTTGAGGGTACGCTCTTGATGCGGAGAATATAGCAAACCAGAATTTAAGCCGAGGGTTGGCCGAAACTGGAGAGAACATTTCCTCGCTGTTTCCGAATCCTTAAGGCGAAATCCAATTAGAGTTCCGCGCACAAACACAATTCAATCTTTAGTTATGATTAAAATGTAATGGATAGTGGATAAGTTACATAGCAATTATCAGAGTGTAAATGAAGGACTTCTATCACTGGATTTTTGTTCATAATACTGGAATATTTGAATTTTGTGTAGTAATATTAGTGTACAAGTTTTAGTGTGTTTAGTTCAAACAGTAAGACACCAATCAAAGAAATTAAAGCTCTGATTTTTATATAGTCCTGATCAATAATTTTGGTCACTTTCTACAGAAACTCGAGTCGAAATATGGTAATTTAATGTTGATATATCTTGTTACAGACTTCGCAGTAATGTGCTTGGCGGGAGAAATCGAAAATCCGTTCCAGTTCCTATACAGTCCAAACAAATAATATCAAATCATGGACGCAACTTTGAATCTTAACACGCAAGAATTAAAGATGGATATCACAAAGCTGAGCTTTTGTCAAAACAAATGCCAAAATGTATCGAGGATAACAACGATCGTATTCAAACCACCAGATCCGGATTCGGTAAATCGAACGTTAATCGAAAGTAGTGAAAACGAAATAAACTTACTATCGATATTCGATAACGATTTTAATTCTAGTGATTATTATAATATTGAAAGAACGTTGAATGGAACATTTTCCAATTTTAGTGTCGATAATGTGACTTGTAGTGATGTGCATGGATACAATTTGTGGGCGTTATCATTGTTGGTGTTCCCAGTGCTGACTTTGTTTGGCAATGTATTGGTGATACTCAGCGTAGCGCGGGAAAGAAGCTTGAAAACGGCCACTAACTACTTCATAGTGAGCTTGGCTGTCGCCGACCTTTTAGTGGCAGTCGTTGTGATGCCATTCGGCGTTTACTATTTGGTAAGTTTATTATGTTAGTACATTTTTTGTTAAATTTTAGTACCTATTGTTAAATTTAAAATGCTAATCGTATTTCCAAAATTCAAATAAGTCGGTCATTTCAAATTTTGTTTAACATTAGTAATCTAAATTAGTACACGTTAGTAACTTAAATATATGTATATATATTAAACCTTTTTAAACATGAAATGGAGTAAAAAAGCCACTATAACGTACGACGTTAACATTTTTATAAAAAGGCATTGAAGTTAAATTCTTGAAGCATAAAATGTTAAACTTTTTCTTAATTCAAAATTCGATGGTAATTTTTAACAATAATTAAATAGCCATAATTAGCCTATGACTAATTGACTAGCTTAAAATAACATTTTATTTTCACGATGGCATAAATCGCATGTAGTTCAACGGGTCGTGGGGTCTGCCCGCCTTCGTGTGTGACAGCTACATCGCGATGGACGTAACTTGCTCCACCTCCAGCATCTTCAACTTGGTCGCTATATCCGTAGACAGGTAATAAAAAAGAAATTATCTGCACGAACTGGTACTGTATTTTCTGAGTATTATTTCTTAATACAGCAAGCAAATCCTCTAACTATTAGCAGTTAAATACCAATGTCAAAAATACCAGGCAACTTGGAGATGTAAAGATACTATAGATACTTATTACTTAAATCAATCCATACATACTTACTCCCCTAGCGCAGAGACCCAACATAGATCTTGGAATCCAATAAAAGAGATCGGCAACGTTGCTTTTCCTGAACCATCTCCTGCCAGTCGACTTGGTCTAGTCTTGGATATCTTTACGGACGATTATTGTGGTGATTATTTCTAGATATATCGCCGTAACCCAGCCGATCAAGTATGCGAAGCACAAGAGCAGCGCGCGTGTGTGGCTGATGATAGCGGTCGCGTGGCTGGTGTCCAGTGCGATCGGCGCGCCCGTCGTTCTCGGCCTCAATGACGCCCCCGACCGTAGCCCCAACGCCTGCCTCTTCAACAACACCGACTACGTCATCTACTCCTCACTCGGCTCATTCTACATACCTTGCATTATAATGATGTTCCTCTATTACAACATTTTTAAGGTCAGCTATAGTACTAGGCAGTAGTACTATAAATTCTATAAAGTCTCTCAAACTGGCATGCAACAAGCAACTAAAAGATATTTCCCAATGATTTGTGATGGTCGGCCGTACCGACAATGAAGCGCCGAAAGCCTAAAGGTTAAGGATAAGAACAACCAATCACGTGGTCTTATGTTAGAATCCCACTATTCGACTATTGTTTCGAACAATATACTAGCACAAGGCTGAGGCTTATTTGGAATGGTTAAGAGAAATATAAGTAAATTGTGATAAATGTAAATTAATTGTAAAAGTTTTTTAGCTCAAAAAATTCAATGTACCATAATTTTCAGGCGATACGAAAAAGAGCAAAGAAGCAACGTATAGGTAAGAAGACATCATCCGCGGTGGGCTCTACAGTTTCCAGTGGGACAGCTGCGGTGGTGATTCAGAACGTGAAAGGTCTGCCGCGGCGCACCGACAGCGGCGTGCAGGATGACAAGCCGACCAACACTGGCTCGGGCAGTAATGAAGACGAGGAAGATGAAAAGTAAGAATGTTTTAGTATCACTTTTTTTCTCAATTGACTTCCAAGTATGCAATGACCTAGAAATTGTATTAAGAATTGGATACATTTTATTAGAATGATCCTATTTAATAGTTAGCTTAGATCCTTTTCTTCCAGCTTCGACCGAACCGAGATGGGAGTATACGCGGATGAGCTTGCTAATACGAGATCGACAAGGTTCATGCTCGCTGCCGTAGTGGAAGAAACCGGTTTGTAAGTAAGAAATAAATTATAATTAGCCTAATACTTAGATGATGTATTTAAGATAATTCTTAACAAAAATCTTAGAAATTTAAAAGAGTACTAGATAGATATTAAATAGTACTATGAAATATTTTCTGATGCAGTTTATCTAATTATGTTTATAGTAATAATTAGCTTTAAATCTTTAGGTTTACTCGTTTTAATCTAAGAATTGATTTTAGAATAATGGCAAATTTAGCATCGCCGATTCCAATGATGGACCCAAATACAAACAATGATTCCGGCTACGTCACATCGAATATAGATGGAGAGAAAGAGCACACTCCACCTCCATCGCCCAGCAGTAAAGCGAAAATACATAAAGAAGGAAACAGTTCGGTACCTAAGAAACCAGATTTGAAGCAAGTATAATATTATAATTTGAACAGGTCGAAATATAAATTCCGAACGTCTAAAAACCGAAAGTGTTTAACTATTTGTTTATATGTTATACAGAAAGAAGTTAAGTCGTCTTAGCAATACTTCGATGATCAGCACTCCTCGAAGACGGTTCAAAAGCGCGGCGTCTGCAGCGCGGTTTACGATCTTCCGAGCTAACAGAGCTGGCAAATTACGAGCCAAGTCTTTTGCCAAGAAAGAAAAGAAGGCTACACAAACTCTGGCGATTGTTTTAGGTAATATTTCAATGTAATTACCGTTACAAGAAACAAAAATCAACAAATTGTGAAAGGACCTAAAAAATATAGTTTTTTTCCCAGCTTTCTTTCGTGTATAATTCAATAAGATCTATTATACTCTCACCTGTTGAAAATGGTACTTCTGTACTCTTAGTACATGTTTTTAAGTTATTATATATAAATTATCTTTTTCACAGGTGTCTTCCTATTCTGCTGGGCGCCATTTTTCACCTGTTCGGTTCTCGATGCTCTCTGCATCAAGTTTGGTCTCTCCTACTCACCAGGAGTGACCGTCTTCATCTTCACCACGTGGCTCGGTTACATTAACTCATTCCTCAATCCTGTCATCTATACTATTTTCAATCCCGAATTCCGGAAGGCTTTCCGAAAAATTCTACACTTCGGTACATAGCAAACCGATTTCTATCTTGTGTATACCTAAAAATTTTTTTTCTCAGTGAGTTTCCTTTAGCATAAAAATTCAAATCACAGTCAAAACAGAAATGTGATGTCTGACTGTTTGTAATCTTTTATTACACGTGTGACAAGATTCAAAAATTAATTATATTCATCAAAGAATTAATTGCTGTGAAATCTCAATAAAAATATTCAACGATGGTGTAAATAATAAAGCTGTAGATACGCTTTCTTTTAATTAAATGTATTCATGATCCCCTGTGCCTCTGTGATTACCTTAAGTTATTGTGAAAGAACGAATTAAGCTTGTTCCTTAGTCAAATAAATGTGTAATACAAATATTTTTGTATGAAGCTACGTCGCTAAGTAGATTAGAAGCTCTATCCTTCGCAAAAAGTGTACATACTTTACGATAACTGTCTTAACCAGCGTTTCTCAAAGTGGTCTCCGCGAAGCCTTTCTGATAAGCTGTGAAATGGGTAGTTCTGATCTTGATTACAAAAAACTATATGATTCTGGACGAAAAATCCATCAAAAGATTAATATTACGTACCTACAATAAGTTAGGTCGCGAATTGAACGAGGGACGCAAGTACATACAAATTTTAGGGCCTAGAATAATAATTAAATCTAGAATCTCGGGCTCCGTCAAATATTTCGTTTCCCAAAAAAAGTTTGAGAACCGCTGGTCTTAACTAAGTATTATGGTTACTTCCTCTGGTTGTGATATTTATAGAATGGTTAGTGTTTAATTTTCTATCTGATTAAAGCTTTAAATTTTGTTTTCGTAATGTACTTTTAAGAAACCTTAGTTTTTACTTTTTAATCTTATTTCATAATGTCTTCTAGCCTTGGGACCTGCATAAAGAATACGCTTTCTTGTTTAAAAAGTTTAAATTGTTAATATTTTAGTGATGCTCTTAACTTGGCTGTTACTTTAATATTTGTATATTTTGAAGTAAATACATTATTTATAGCAGCATTAAGCCAAAGAAACTGTATATTTATGAAATGTATTGAATGTTTATTTATGTACGTGTTAGCGAGCAGAGTTGTGAGATTTATGTCTATTAATAAATTAAATATGTTTAGAATTGAACAGTATTTTTTTAACATTACACCTCAAATAGTCAATAACTAAAGTTTAATTTAACTACTAGTCTTACATATGTTAAGCCTATGTCGTTGGGTCCACGATATATTAGTAAATCTTACTAATATTATAAATTCGAATGTTTAGATGGATCGAGGGATGTTTTTTAAAAGGTATCTCTAGAACGGTTCAACGGATCTGAATTTGACATATAAATATAGAACGTAGTCTACTTCTTATGTTTTTTCTTCTAAAATTCCGCGAGGAACATGTGGCGGCCAAAAGCTAATACTTTTTAGTGCTTTTTTAACTTTAAGTATCAAGTACAAATTAAATGAGTACAAATTTATACATTACTTATTTCGTCTTGGACTACTGGGAATAAAGCTCGACCGTAACTTAAGCTATACTTGATCGATACTTAGTTTAAAGTTTGCCTGCAAGTTTCATATTTCAGTCTGTAACTGGGAAATGAGTAGTTTAATCTGTAACTTTACATTGTTGCTGAAAGCTGAAGATCTGCTATAGTTCCTATGTTCAATATTGTTTCTTGTACAAAATATATGAGCAATTGTTTAATGATTCACTTGTTTATGGTTTCGTTGTTGTTTTTATAATTATTTATGCTTTTTGTCAATTTGGTAGAGAGACGGCCTCTTTTCAAAAACATGTATGGGTTCCTGTGGGATATTATTTAGATCTTTTGCAAAATTAATAACTATTTAATGTTTTTAATTTTACGCAAATGAAGTAGCGGGTATCTGTTAGTTATTAAATAAAAATAACCAACAAAAAATAAGAAATTACGTAAAGTAAAACTAATTTCTGAAATAAAATAATATAAAGGCAAAGCTTATTCAATAAACTGTATTCTTGATACATGTTTTACTAAGAAAAAAGATTTTCTTTAGTTATATGAGTTTTATTATATTATTATTTTTTATCCCGTCCTCCGTCTCGTAACAAAGGATACTAAAGGACTATTCAGTTTATAATAAAGGTAAAATATATATCTTGGAAACATCGGCACGTGTATTTTATTATCTCCTTTTATATATTTCTTATGGAACGATAAGACAGAAGCAATATGTTCTTTTACGGTTTAATTATAAACAATAAGTCACATGCTATATGTTGTTTATTTTTTTAAACATCGTGCGTTTCCACTGCGGAAACGTTAGTATCAAAACATATTGCTTACCTACGCTTTTTGTAGAAGGACAAAAAAAGAGCTTTCAATTGGTGAAAGATTTTTTTTAGTTTAAAATAATTTCTATTTGTTATACCTTAATATTAAATTAAATTGTTTAAACTTTCGTGAGACATAATGATGAATTAATTAAGAACGGCTTAACTCACATGTGATCGTCCGGTGACGGCACCGACTAGTTTCGGACCTGTCGGGGGTCCATCTTCAGGGCGAGTATTTATTTCGAGGACTTAGCGGTGGCGTCGCGTCTCGCACTAAGATGATCTCTGAAGATGGCCCCTCGACGGGTCCGAAACTAGTCGGTGCCGTCACTGGACGATCATACATGAGTTAATCCTTTCTTAATTAATTAAATTATACTCGAAGAACTACTATAGTTGTAAAGCTATTATGATTTCTTATTTAAAATATATTCACACTTGTATCTCATCTGTGAGCTCCACTACACGTAAGCTATAAATCAGACCGAGTAAATGTTCATGATGTTGCATTTTTCTTTCACAATTCTGCTTGAATTTATATTTCAGATCCTCAGTTCGCTGTAAAATTGACCTGTCACTTAGGATTTTCATCCTTTTTATTTATTGCTGCTTTCAATCATTTCTCTATTGAAGACAAAGGTTTTAAAATTTGCTATCACTTTTTTTATTTCACCAAATTAGTGTTCTTTAAGGTACTTTCAGAATAAATAAAAATAAATTATATTATATTTTGTAAGAGACTTTATTGAAATCGTAATATGTACATTGTACTCGTAGGTTACTTTGTGGTTCTTAATGTCAAACGTTTTATGTCTTTCATAATAAAAGGATGAAGCTAACGAAATAATAAATAAAATATTACTAATAATATAAATGCGAATATTAAGATGGACAGATGGATGGATGTTTGTTTGAAGGTATCTCCAGAACGCCTCAATGGATATGCATGAAATTTGGCATGTAATTACGTTTTTTTTTTAGTTGCGCGCGGAAGGAGTCTCGTTCGACAGCTAGTTTTGAAAACACAATATTGAATATTTATTGAGCTCCGTTTAGTCGTTCTGGCGATAAACTTAACTTTCGCATTTATATCATTACTAAGATAAGTACTCTACACTATTAATTGGTAATAGTCGTATAATTTGCCAACTAGCTTTAAGTATGTAATTTTTTCACGGAAATTCAACATAAAATGTTAAAGTTAACGCTTCAAATTCTCTCAACAACGTCATTCATGTCGTTAAGTGGCGAGGACGTAATTAGTAATTACTGTACACGAGGCAATTTTGCACTCACAAATGACAACCCACCTACTTCCCTAATTCTATCCCTTATTAGGGGTTGAATTTAACTTAGCTACTAAATTTATAATAGTATATACATATATAAGTTTAAATATATAATTCTCCAGAGAAATAACTTTCAATCGCCATCGCGTGCTTGGCTATTTTAATCCATTGTGACATAATCATTTTGATATTATTACAGCAATCTAAGTATGGAAATAGAATTGTGGGTCGAGTATCGGTCGGGAAATAATGTCATTTTTATTATTAAAGGGATTTATAATGACAAGATTGGTAATGTTATACTAGACAACTCTATAAGACGAACAAGGCTTTAGAAATGAAAAAACTACACTTAGTCTCACTAGAATAGTCAAAATTGGATGTTTTAAATTATTATTCTTTGGATGGAGACCAAGTTGACCATCTCTTGTATTGGAGTTCAAGTGTCACTTTGGGCCAATGTGCCAGTGGAGTAAGTAAGTATCCTTAGACTAGTAGTTAGTCCTTAGTTAGTAAGTATTTATCACTATGCTAACTTGACACCGTGCCTTTGCAACTAAACAAGATCATTGAGGCGACACACTCTCTAATTGCTGTAGTAATTACGACGTTAACAACGCGCCGGCAATCTCTGACAAAGCGTATCGCTTAATTGCGCTGAATATCTCGCACGATACGACAAATTGGTAAAGCTTTCAGATGAAAATAAGGCTTTTGACATGAGTAGGTCACATTCACATCGACCGATACTTATAATGCACTTTAAACTAATCTCTTTAGATAATGAAATAAAATAATTTAGGAGTAAAAATAGGAGAAAAGGCTAAATAATTCGAGGAGTGGAATTTATTATTAAAAAAAACTTTGCGAATTAAAAAATTGCTCATAAAAATGTTTGAAGAAGATTTTTGACTTTTACACATTTTAGTGGAAGATAAATGAATGGTTTATTCAAAACATAAGAGAAAATTCTAGAAGACCTGTCACAAATCAAATAAATGGGGTAACAATGAATGTCGATGGAGATTACATCTGGCGTGGCCTCGGACGTGCGTAGAGATACGAAATGGGACAGCTCGCTCGCTCGAGCTATTCGTCTTGGGGTATTCTAACCTTCCGTCAAGATTCCCTTGACCGGACCAAATAGACTTGATACATTAAGCTATGTTATAAATCAAGTGAAAGGAAACTGTTTGCCATGTCCCGGCAAACAGTTTCCTTGTAAAGTTTTTAGTTACAAAAATTTATAGCAAAGTGAAATTTTGTACAATACTTAATACCTCAAAATCGTATTTTTTTCATACAGTTTGGTTTAATATTTCAACTCATATCGCTGTTACGGTGATTTGAGCTCAAGTATGTGCTATTAAATATTCATCCCGAAGTTTCGTGTCATTAAATTCTCTTGAAACATGGCGTTGTCAAGTATGTCGGCATATTTCGACAACTCACGGCGCCGCAATTTCGTTGAAGAGCGCTCAAAGTTGACAGCGGCACTGACACAACGTACTCCAAAATATTAATAAATTTTGACGCGCGTGTACTCACTACACTTACCATTAATGTTTATAGACACGAATATCGTTATGCATCAATTTAATATGAAAAGTTCGGTATAATAACTACAAACTGTACACCTAACATACATGCCGTCTCTATATTTGACAAAATGTATATGAAAAATTATTTATATATCTTGATGAACTATGAAATATTGTTACAGACACACAGGTAGTAGAGCATTTTATAGAAAACTAGCTGTCGCCTGAAACTACAAATAAAACTTATTAAGTAGCTCTCTCAGACTATGTTCTACATGTTAAATTTCATCGAGATCCGTTGAGCCGTTCTGGAGATACCTTCAAACAAACATCCATACATCTATCTAAACATTTGCATTTATAATATTAGTATGATGATGCCAAAATAGTGAAGTGACCGCTGCCTAAAGACATCTACATTTTCAGATGCGTTGCCTGATTTTATTCTACAAAGAACGGGACGCACAGAAATAGGGTAAATCTCCTTCTTATGGGTCCTCTACCAGCTTTAGTAATGTGAACCTACGGCAAGACAGTGCAAAGTGTAGACAACTCACTAACCTGCATATGAGAGCTCATTTATTTAAACAATCCAGCATCGGAATAATCTTGTTTCACTGTGAGCAATAGAAAAAGAGATAAAAGTATAGGTGAACGAGTGCTGTGTTTCTTTTATTTGTGTAAAGTGCAGGCAATTTGCACCGGCGCGTCGAGAGAGGGAACTGCTGTGATGAATTATTAAAACTAGACGAGCAGTAAAACGTGATGCTACCTTAGAACGAACAGCTTATTACCAAGACATAAAATACACGTGAAACATTAGACAAACATAAAGTTAAGTAGAACATTTTTTACTTCACCCTTATTCTAACCTATATTTAAAAAAAAAGGCATGTTCTGTTTTAAAAAAAAAGCAATTAAGTTTGTCATCAAATAAGACACTATGTGACTATCAACATACATGAACTAATTAATACTAACCTTTTGTTAATTACATATAGCTGACAAACTACATCTTCCTTTGCTCTATTACCGCCTGAAAAAAAAATAGATGTCAAGATAGAATGCTCTCCATTACTCACTACATTAAAATCTTTTTAAAGATCTCTTTATAAAATATTATGTAAGGGATTACAATGTGTGTTTACATTGGAAATTCGCCATTAAAATGCTTAGTGCGTATCGCGCGTGTGTTATTTTCCTTCTATACTTTTAATACGACCACCTACAGTATAAATAATCGATACAATTAATTGGTACCAATTCGATTTCGTTTTATTTTTACTGCCTACGCGAACACGGCATCTGAAATCTTTATGACCTTTTCATTTGTTTTTCTGTTGGTAGTAAAGTGGCCAGTGTCACCGCGTTATCACAACTTGTACAGTTTTAATACGTTATTTGAGTAACAAAATAACTGATACTGCTTTGGTTAATTACTAACGATTATTATGTCATTAAGTATTTAACTTTTTTTTATTCTAGTTGTTTTTTGTATGTTGTTCAAGAATTTTATAAAAATAATATTTGTCCTCTGTAAAATATGACAATAAATATACTATATATAAATAAATCTATAAAAGCTTTTAACCGTAATACAGTTATGTCGACAGTTTCTTTGTAGTCGAGAAACTGTAAATTTAATTCTAAGAAAAATTTCTATCTCAAAATTAGCAAGAATTCTTCGATACTTTTCACTTGCTCCAGGCATTTTATAAAATGACATTATTTTCAAGCCTTTACAGATTGCATTACTATACCAATTTCAGCAATTTAAAGGTATTATCGTTGGTTTCTGAGAATAAAATCTTTGCATAAAACAAATTGTTATCTCTGTTTTGTCAAAGATAATGGACAGGGATGACGATATGTTTTAACCAGATATTTAGGTCTCAGAAACTAACAGTAAGTTCTCTTGTAAGTATCCTTTATTAAAGTTTTTGTTAAACTAGGTTTTTGAAGTTCTGTTATGATTTAATGGTCCTATAAAAAAAAACATATACTTTTTTATCTTTATAGCTACACCTAGCTGTCGCCCGCGACTCCGCGCGGAATTAAAAAAATACGTAATAAGTAGCCTATATGATCTTCCAGACTATGTTCTACATATGTGCCAATTTTCATTAAGATCTGTTAAGTCATTCTGGAGATACTTTCAAACAAATATCCATCCATCTAAACATTCGCATTTATAATATTAGTATTAAGTAAATTCTTCTACACTATTATTTAATATATCTACGGCTTCCTTATACCGATAGTCAGTAATCTTCCTAACTGCAACATGATTATTAATGGTATAAAGACATTGCGTGGCTTTACCACTTTTTGGAACGAATGGTACTCACTTTTGTAAATCCTTGAAGAACTCACGCAAACAAATTCTTTGTGGTGAATTATCAGGCTCGCACAGCAGTAGCGTGCCTCCTTTATTATTATAAAATAAAACAATCCTATGATACTAAAACGGGAATTAATTATTTTAATTAATTGGCTTTTAACATGAAAATGTATTTTGATTGCATTAAACATTTGATATGCTTTCAGTTAATATTAAGTTTAAATCTATTCAAAGACGACCTGGGATTTGTTTGTATTTTTCTAAATGTATAGAAACCTCAAAAATAGGAGTTTATTTTTATAGAATACTAGTTTTCGCCCGTGACTCCGCCGGAAATATAAAAAAGTAAAAAGTAGCCTACGTGTTCCAGACAATGTTCTACATCTGTGTAAAGTTTCATCAAGATCCGTTGAACCGTTCTGGAGATACTTTCAAACAAACATCCATCCATTCCAAACAATCGCATTTGTAATATTAGTAAGATTACAATATTCCGTTCAGAACGCTACTAAAATACGCTAACATATTTTATTAAGGTAATAATAAAAAAGTAAACATACCATTAAGTTAGGATTAACAAATTTATCTAACTTATAAAAGGCAAATTGTGGGTTTTTGACACCAAAACCTCTGTTTAAAACATGTTGTTATCTCTAAAGAAAATGGAAATTAAATATTAAAAATGCGAATTTTTGGATTGATGGATGTGTGTTTTAAGGATCTCCAGAACGGCTTAACGGATCTCGATGAAATTCGGCATAGTTGTAGATTATAGTCTGCGCAAACGTAGTCGCGGGCGACAGCAAATATAAATATAAAGACAACATTCTAGTACTAAAATAACTAATGGACGTTGAATATAATTAGTTTAAGGTCAAGTGCGCCCTCCATACGAGAACCAAACTCAATGAACCGTGGTATTCCTACGTCATGCGCAACACTGAATTTAATTTGCTTTAATAGTCTCCAATACATTTTACTATTTAACAAGGAATTTTTGTTTTATTATAAATGCGAAAATTTAGATGGATGGATGGAAGTTTGGATGTTTTTTGAAGGTATCTATGGAAAGGCTCAACGGAACTTGATGAAATTTGACACAGATGTAGAACATATGTAGAACTTATTATGTTTTTTTTTAAATTCTGCACGGATGCAGTCGCTGGTGATATCTAGTTAAATTATATTTTTGTACGAGTGTGTCCCCAGTGGAAAGGCACAGATTAAATCGTAACAAAACTTTAAAAATAATTTTAAAACTGAGTCCATATGAAACGTATGAAATTAAATTTCAGACATGTCTGGGATCTTTGGAAACAGTCACTAAATAGTTATGATTCATTATTTTAATATTTACTAGCTTTTACCTGCGACTCCGTCCGCGCGCAATAAAAAAAATTGCACACAAGATAAAAAAGTTCCTATGTCCGTCTCCTAGTTCTAAGCTACCTCCCCATCAATTTTCAGCTAAATCAGTTCGACCGATCTTGAGTTATAAATAGTGTAACTAACACGACTTTCTTTTATATATATAGATAGATTTATTACAGTTTGTTTTATTGACATAGATAACAACGGCAGTCATTTGAATAAATGCCATGATATAAAAGTTCTTCACTCAGTAAACTATAGTTTGTCGACAAGTTAAATGGTCCATTACTCGTATATCATTCTTGTTCTTTGTCATCAAATTTACATACAACTAAAGTTTATGTAGAAGAATAAAACAAGGGAACTTGAAGCGAATGGCTTGGAAAAGGTAATATGAATGTATGAGAAACAAAACTGAAACTTTAGCTATTACAGTAAACTAACAACTTATACACATAAACATTTTTCTATGGGAAAAACTTGTAGAAAATGTACCCCTGTCTGTTTGTTGTGTTTATAATTACCTATACATATTAAAATTAGTATCGGTGGCGCAGTTATAATCTAAAAAAAAATCTAGGTTCGATCCCCGCCATGTACTAATGTGTTTTTAGAGTTTCGATTTACATATGTACATTTATCCGACGTTCTTACGGTGAAGGAAAACATCGTGATGCAACCTGCACATATCTGAGAAGAAATTCAAAGATATGTATGAAGTCAACCCGCACTGCTCTCCGAGCCCCTCAGTGGGCTGACGTTATAGTAAGCTGATGACGACGGTCAATAAAATTGGTCTCTATATGTAATGTCGAAAAAAATACTTATTTACTACACAAGATTTACTTACGTTGCTGATATTGGAAAAATAATTTTTAAAAATTTTGCCTGTCCCTCTCAGTCCGCAAGGCCGCGTTCATTACGGATAATCTATGGATCGGCTGGACCGTTTTCAAAAGGAAGGTAGCTAATGCACGTGGAAATGTTATAGGCTACTTATTTTTTTTTCTGTGCTGACAAAGTCGCGGAATATATAGAAATATGTTAATAACATCGTATTCTAACCTTTGTATAATGTTTAAGCGTAAGTTTAAGCGTAATATTCAAAAAAAAATTAAAAGTGTTTTGTATAACTTTAAGAAAAAGATCATAGAATTTACTTTGAAATATACCATGCAGCAGATATTTTCACAAACATAGTGAAATACGTTCTTAGAAGTAATTTCCGCAGCGGGCTAGAGGAACCGCATCTCGGCCATGGATACCAATCATTGCGGTTTCAATCTGTCCCAGAGTTAACACTTTATCGAATTGTACTCAAATGGAAATGTATAAATAGAATTACTACATTCACATGAACCGTGCCAAGATATAATTATTTAAGGAACCTAAAATTACGTGTTTTATAGGAGGCCAAAATTTATACTATAATGAAAAAAATACTTCAGATAGATGGGAGATTCAATTTATTCCACTGGACACAATTCACACACAGTAATATTCTTAGTCTGCACAATTTTCGGAGTCAAAAAGCCCCGATTCGACTAAACATCATCTTTTATACTTTTTTCTCCCACCTCCTCAATCCTACCCTCAACATAATTTATTCAGTGTTGCTATTATAATGTCTTAATATCACATTGAAAATATTAGAATTCTTTTAGATTATTTTGTTTATACAATTTTAAATATTGAATTGCTTATCAATAATTACTTAAACCTAACACTCGACCATCCTGACATCGTGTTCGCCCTCGAACACGAATCAAGTGATTAACCTAACACTCGGCCTGAATAAACACAGGATAGGTAGGTATTCACAACTCATCGGGTTTCGAAAATGAAAAATTGTAGTACAGAAAAAGAATATATATCACGTATCCTATTATGTGAATACCAACCTAAGACAAATCAAATTTAATTGGAAATAAGAAGTTTTTCAAAAATCTAAACGTTTACGTTACAATTATTATGATGTAACTAATACTTTACTAAACAAAACTTTTATTTAATTGATCTCATTTAATTATTTATTTACAATAATGCGCAGTGTTTAACAATTTCATTCCAAATAATGCACATAGGTACAGTACTAGTGAAATTATAGATAGAGGTTATTAAATGGATATTATTACAATGATCTGCAAACCAATCAATTCTTGCAGATCTCAAGAGGAATAGTCATCGTTATTTTCAATTAACCAAACTAGTCAATTCTAATCACTTTAACTCAATCTTAATTCATATTCAATGTGTATTCAATTCATAGTTAATGACGAACCAATCAATTCTCGTCCATGACCGTATGTCATCTCTGCTTACTTTCATTCATTTTCATTTAAGATAGAGACACGAACCAATCACTTCTCGCGCTCTATCAATCAATTCTCGTCCATGACCGTATGTCATCTCTTCTTTCTTTCATTCATTTTCATTCAAGATAGAGACACGAACCAATCACTTCTCGCGCTCTATCTGAAACAATACAGAAACACTATTTGTAGTGAAATATATCAATATCCTAATAAATAAAGTTGGCTTATTTACAAAAGATTTAGTCGTTACTTTGTTCGCTATCACTATTAGTTTCTTTTTTGTGACTGAGCAGTCACTGTTTGGCTTGAGGAGGCATTTACAGTTTCACTGGGCTTGAGGTGGCCGGGCGCAGATGGCGCTTAGCCTAAACCTCGTTTAAGAATAACTAGGCTCGAGAGCTCCCTCACGAGCCTCGTCTCGGGCTGCTACTTCATTATTATTACCGGATTGGAAGGTCACCGAGCTCTTAGATCTCTTCGGTAGACGCTCCATGGAGTGACTGGGGTGAAGGGCCCCCGAGAGGGGACCTCGGCTTGGGCGGTCATTCAATACGTGTTTATCATTCCGATTCAATGGTTGCTCGGTTGCTATTATCTGATTGCTATTACTAATAAAGCCAACATTACTACCACTTCGGGAAGCGATAGGAGAAAACCTGCCTGCCATGAGGGAGGATATCGCGAGTTCACTATTAGTATCACTTGTATTTAATTTACAAAACGGGAAAAAAATTGTTGTTCTTAAAACATAATTTTCCTTAATATATTGCAAGCCCTTCCGATCTAGACTACTATCCAAATTATCCCTAATTATTCTAAGTTCTGAATCTCCAAGTTGGAGGGTGTTTAATCAGCCGAACGTTGAAGCAGGATTTTTTTAATTTTTTATTTTTTATTTTATTTTATTTAATATTCGGACAGTTAAAATTAGGTAATGAAATTCACTTCTTTTGTTTTTTTTTTTTTTAGCTAATCCACAAAGTCCTTTGTACTCTCAGTCATGCACTGAAGAAACGGTTATTAAAAATTGTTTAATTTTAAATGCTGACATGTTAAATATGTCAATATGATCGGAGATTGCATTATAACATCTACACGCTCGTACTAAATAACTGTTCTCCCTATTATTCTTAACTCGCGGTGTGTATAATACGTTGTGTTCACGGGAACGACGCCTACACTTGGGAACAATGAAGCCTACTTCTTCGAGGAGTTCAGAGCAATCGACCACGCCGTTTACAATATTGCTGAGAAAAGCTCAGTCTGCCACGCGCCTTCTCTCTTCTAGCGGTAATAGATGAAATTTCTTACAACGAGAATAATAGTTGTAAACAAATGTTCCAGCACGGTATTGTATGAACCGAAGAAACCTTTGTACGTTTTCTATGCGGTTTTTGTAGGTGTTATAGCAAGGGTTCCAGACTTGGGAAGCGTACTCCAGGTGGCTACGTACGTATGCACAATATAATATTTTGAAGGTCTGTGTAATAGTTTGAAATTCAGATGACATTCTCAAAACGAAACCTAATGATTTTGAAGCTTTATTAATAATTAAATTATTCAAACTTTCGTGAGACATTATCATTAACTTTATATAGAAACGGCTAAAACACTCACGTATATATATATCCGGTGTCGTCAAACTTTATTAATAATAGTGTTTATATGAGTGTCAAATCGTAGTTTTGCATCAAAAACGACCCCAAGGTGTGTTGTATTAGTTAAGGTGCGGAGTGTAGTATTTATCAGTTGATAATTGCCCACAATAGGATCTGGTTTTCGCGTGAAAGTATAGACGAAACATTTAGATACATTTTAGTCTAGGATGCCTTCAATACCTACCCTATTGGCGTCAGTGTGCAGCTTGAGCTCTGCTAATGGATCGAATATCTCGACAATAAGTCTATAGGTATAAAGCAGTTTCCTGATTATCGCCCCATTCCCATGGCACACCTTTTTGTAATAATTTGACGAGTGAGAATGTTAACAAATTTGAAAGTAAGATTCGCGCACTATACCTGCTTCTAACATCTCATCTACGATTGAACGGACCTACGAGCGCTCATGTTATGACAATCGATACGGTCGGTACACAGCGGGACTTTGACTGCTTAGTTCTATTTTTATTTGAGCAACCTTAGGACAACCTAGATCCCTAAAGGATGACGCAAAACAATGCTTATACTTTCTGAGCAAACAAGGTAATTGATTCCTGGTATCATCAGGTACCTTTCGGCAAATGCTATCCTGACTTTCATTGAATTTACTACCGGCTAACCCACTCATTTGTTCAAGTGTCTCAACGACAACAAAAGACCCTTTGGAATCAAGCAGAAATTAGCATGGGGAATCACAAATATACTCACACGGCCATTTGTCGCATTACAAAATCCGCCGCAAACAGAAAATTGCTAATTGGGTTTTCCTATTACACTATTTCTCAGAAAAATCTGCCATTAACGGTAGAGTCAACGCTGGCTCTGATCGAAAAAGGACTCCTAAAGCGCGAACCTTTAAACAATTTCCACTTTCAACTTCAACATCAGAAAAGGACAATTTATCGCAGTTGTCGAAGAATTTCAATTCAGAAACATTTTTATGAATAACTATATGGGGAAGTTCCGTATAAGTCAGATCAATTGACAAAGGTCTCTAAAAAGTCGTCACACAAAACCTTACAAGTAATCCTGGCACTATAAGGTAGCTTTAGAACAATGTAGAAAACTATTCCCCTGTGCCCCTTCTTACAATTATAGCAACCACTAGGCTGACTCGATCTAGCTATAAATTTAGGTGCTTGGTTTTGGTTATAAGTCTGATGTGTAGTGTCTAAAAGTTTACTATGAAAATGACCACGGTCCGCCGAATGTTATTGCTCACTGAGAACTGCAAAAGTTGGTCGGGGTGATTGCAACGTAATGTCAAAGCAACTGATCTAAGCGTCCTGTCTGATATGCCGCGAACAACGTAGTCCACGGCACGCTTACCTACTATATCGTATTGATTCACGAGGGCGAGCTTTTCATAATAAATCTCAATAGGCTCATTGCATTTACTCTTTCTTTTCAGTATATCTTCCAAGGTCTGGCCATAATTTTGTTCACAGGAAAGTGCATTTATCAATTTATCTTACCATTCTTTCTAACTGAAAAGAATGGAATTCAAGCTTTCGTACCACATTTTAGCCAGGCCTTGGAGTTCCTGCATGGCAAAGTGAGTAGTAGTTCGATAGTCCCAACCATATACGGATGCATATTCGTTGACCTTTTCAGCCATATTTCATTACGTTGATTTTTAGTTGAAGGGTCAAATTTAGGCAATATATTTTGGTGGTTTACCATATGAGACGACTGTGCATTTTGCGTATGTGGTTGTGACGACAAATCCTCTTCCAGCAATTTTTAAACATTAACAAGATCGTTCTTAGAAAAAGATGGACTACATGACCTTATATTCTGTCCTGCATTACTACGTTGCTCGGCACCTGGCTCTGCCCGACGCTCAGCTTCCCGACGTTTGAAGGGCTCACGGCGTTCGCTGGCACGTAGCTCTGCCCGACGCTCAGCTTCCCGACGTTTGGAGGGCTCACCACGCTCGCTGACACAACTCCATTCGACGCTCGGCTTCTCGATATCCGGAGGACTCGCGGCACTCGCTGACACGTAGTTCTGACGGTCGGCTGGCTCTGCCTGATGTCCGGAGGGCTCGCGGCGGTTGCCAACAAGATGACGATGATTGACGACGGTCTTCCGTGTTCGCCGCCTGTAGTCTCGATTTGAGCGTCCTGGCAGCTCGTCCTTGGTCTAAAAACTCGCAGACAAGGAAGGTACATGTATGTTAATTACAATTTCCAAAAATATGTTACACTAGCTTTTACCCGCGACTCCGTCCGCGCGGAATTAAAAATAGAAAACGGGTTAAAAATTATCCTATGTCCGTTTCCTGGTTCTAAGCTACCTGCCCACCAATTTTCAGTCAAATCGATGCAGCCGTTCTTGAGTTATAAATAGTGTAATTAACACGACTTTCTTTTATATATATAAGATTATCCACCAAATTAGCAGATTTTCGTATCCTTTTTATTAACCGTCATATAATGATAAACTTGATAATGTCAGAAACTTGTTAAGAGACACGCTCAACATTAATACAAAAAGAGATAAAAGAAAGTAAATCTTTAAAAATGCTTTTCACGCCGCTTCAGTCGCGGTGCTCGCTGCCTCGGTCGCGCTGCTCGATGCCTCGGTCGCGGTGCCCGTTGCCCCGGTCGCGGTGCTCGCCGCTTCGGTCACGTTGGTCATCGCTTCGCCGTTGTTCACTCTTTCCATATCCTGGAACTCGATCATAAACAAATATTAGTTTAGCAAGTAATTACAATATGACCGTGTCTAATATTGAAAACTAAGTAACCGAATATTTAAGTAGTAATAAGTAGTAATTCTTAATGTAAGAAGTTTAATCAATAATCTATTAGAACATAAAAACTCTAATTGATTAATCAAAAAGCAAAAACAAATAAATCCTGTGATATATTATTAACGCTAACCCAGATGGTGCTTTTCTTATGTTTCAATGTATCTAGTTCCTATGTACTACCACAGTACTACATACCAACTTTAGATATACAATAGGAGGTAATCGGTAATACTCTAAAGAAAAGACTTGAAGCTATAGTGTAACGATTCTACAGGTATGTCTGTCTTAAAAGCTATAGCTAAGTTATATTAGCAACCGCTTTAATAATAGCCGCTATAATGATCTTGACCCGGAGTTATGTTTATTGGTTGATATCTCGGAAACTATAAAAGATAGGCCGTTTTTAATCAAATTTTCAACCCCCTTTATAAAACCCCTCCGATGTTATTTATCTATATATATATTTCTATATAAAATATTTTTTTATTTTTTTATTTGAAGATCGCAGTAGGTGTCTCGAAAACACTTTTGAAATCCACTAATACGCACCGAAATCATTACCCTGTACGGGAATAGGCCTGCGTCCCAGCGGCGGGGACGTAAAACGGCTACAGATAAAGTTTGAATTATTCGTACCGTAACCCTAACTAATTAAATTATAAGAATGAGACACAACTCTAAACATCACAACAGAGGAATAAAATATAAAAATAAGTCTGGATCTTAGTACCATGACAGTTAGTGGCTTGGATGGAAAACGCATGGTCTTATTAGGAATTTTTAGGTGTCCCCAGCACGGCCACGTGCCATGAGGCACTTCTAATTTTTACGCGCACTCTCGTAACTTGATCACTTAGTAAAGAAAACATCGTAAGGAAAACTATCGAAGGTGTTGTGAAACTTGTAAACAGGTAGGCCAGTACCATGCTGAAGAAGACTGGTGCTCACCATTCACTTAATAAAGGAAATACTCTTGCAATAACGTGGCAGTCATAACGTGGAGAAAAATCACGTTTAAACAATGATTGATTGCACCAATTTTAAACTACACTTAGCTATTGCGTTGTTAACACCAAGTTAAAACGAGAAATGTATTGTATAATATAGACAATTAAGAGAAACAGATTGTACTTACACTTTTGTGGACGCACGAGTATCCCACTTCTGAAGTATAATGAAAAAAATACTTCAGATAGATGGGAGATTCAATTTATTCCACTGGACACAATTCACACACAGTAATATTCTTAGTCTGCACAATTTTCGGAGTCAAAAAGCCCCGATTCGACTAAACATCATCTTTTATACTTTTTTCTCCCACCTCCTCAATCCTACCCTCAACATAATTTATTCAGTGTTGCTATTATAATGTCTTAATATCACATTGAAAATATTAGAATTCTTTTAGATTATTTTGTTTATACAATTTTAAATATTGAATTGCTTATCAATAATTACTTAAACCTAACAATACCACTTTCAACCTCTTTCTAATTAAAAACGTATTGGTAAGTGAATCTGGCGGGGGTGTATAGTAAAGAAAAATGTCTCTGTTCTTACCTTTTTTTTATTGAAGACAACGCAATCTTTTGGCAGATGGTAAATGTCTGCAAGTTCAGTGGCAGTTGTTATTTTCATAACTATTTTAGCGATGTCAAGCGACCTCGACATCCACAAAGAGCTGGCAACATCTTAAAATAAAATGTTTCTATAATGAAAACTCACTGTAAGATACATTTAATTTCTTTGTAACAGTAGAAGAAAAGCAAGGGACCATTTTGTACTATCGCAACTTTATATTACATTCGTCAAAGAGTTTTGATGCACATAAATTCACGCTCCAATTCCCGTCCGCTCATTTTCATTGAAAGTAATAGCAAGGAACTTGAATAGTACGAACTTTTAAAGAAAACACAATTCTCGGCCGCTTGTGCTACTTCTAGAAGTAAATTTTAGGTAGCATATTACTACTGCTGTACCCACAGATGTTACTATATAATGAAACTGACTGCGGCAATTAATTTATTTTATAATAAAAGATAGCAAATGAGCAAGCGGTGATACAATAGTGTAGCCTGATGACATCTCTCTCAAATCTCCATGAATTGTTGATTTTATTATTACCTACTTAGTTGTATATTACTGTAGAAGAAGATTTTCTATTTTTTTTCCTAAACTATTTTTAAATTCGTAATTTTATAAATCACTAGCTGTCGCCCGCGACTCCGTCCGCGCGCAGTTAAAAAAAATGAAAAAGAGATGTTGGCCGATTCTCAGACCTACTGAATATGCTCACAAAATTTCATGAGAATCGGTCAAGCCGTTTCGGAGGAGTACGGGAACGAAAACTGTGACACGAGAATTTTATATATTAGATATTCAGATTTTTACAAATCCACGACTAAGAATTCCGAATTTTCCGTATTTTATTTACAAAAGGTAAAATGTGACATGTCAAAATCATGCGAAAATTAATTTCCTCGTGCTCTTTACGTTCACAAATAGCTTCTTGTTAATGGAGTAGAGTGGAGTATGTATATATTTATTTGTAATTGAGGTTAAGTGCTGTTTATAAATGGTTAGCGAAAGCAAACTCTTTACCCGCTAACCACTATTTGTCGAAGACTTCGAATAAACTTTAATAATATGTTTTCGTAGAAATGTTTTAATAGTGAAAACTCATGGTAAAAGGCATTTAAAAGAAAGAAATACAAATCGTAAATTTACATAACAATATTGCATTTTAATCTTACTAATATTATAAACTAGCTTTTACCCGCGACTCCGTCACACAAGATAAAAAATTTCCTATGTCCGTCTCCTAGTTCTAAGATACCTCCCCATCAACTTTCAGCTAAATCAGTTCGACCGATCTTGAGTTATATATAGTGTAACTAACACGACTTTCTTTTATATATATAAGATGTGAATAGTTCGATGAATGGATGGATGGATGGATGTTTGTTTGAAGGTATCTCCAGAATGGCTCAACTGATCTCGATTAAATTTGGCACAGATGTAGATAAGACATAGGCTACTTATTATGTATTATTTTAATTCCACGCGGACGGAGTCGCAGGCGACAGCTAGTTTATTATGAAACGCTTGTATTTTACTAGAGCTTTTAGATATATATCATTACTAAAATGATATTACTACCACCGTACAACTCTACACAGACAATCTAATATCGCTACACGCTGCACTGTGAATAATTTCAAATGGAAAAGTTTAAATTAAAAAATTCTCGTTAAACAGTTTTCGCGACACTTAGTAATTGCGGTCGCTTGATGAGAAAACTGTTGAATTATGTACTGTACAATAAATAATAAAAAAATATCTAGTAAATTTACTTTAAACTTAATTCCCAATCTACAGTCGAGTACGTTTAATTCTAACCCATTTCGGGAAAATATCTTTCAATGCACATAGTGCAGTTAAATCAAATACTTCTCATTATGTTGTCATCATAGTTAATATACGTATTTAAATGTAGCTCTTAATAAAATTCGATTCAAAGTGGGAAGGGAATTTAATTCTTTAACTACAAAAATTTTAACGAATTCAAACACAACTATGTGTAACAATGGAATATAGTTACTTGAAATTTAAATTACTGTGACCGTTTTATGAGGTAAATGAAATCTAACTCTGGAAAATGTATACAAATTAAATATAGAACCAAAAGCTTGATCAGATATATTAAAAAAAAAAAAAACAATAATATAAGCCAAGATACTTCCTGAAACAAAACCTTTTTATTTATTAGCGAGTAAATACATATTTTTTTGATAGTCTAGGAATCAAATTTCGGTTGTCGAGTTTACTTGATGTTAATATTTTTTACTTAAACCTTACAAATATTATAAATGCGAATGTTATATGTATGGATGGATGTTTGTTAGAAAGTATCTTTGGAACGGCTCAACGGATCTTAATAAAATTTGGCACATATGTAGAACATAGTCTGGAAGAACACATAGGCTATTTGTCATGATTTTTTTTAATTCCGTGCGGACGGAGTCGCTGGTGACAGCTAGTATAAACTATTTCAATTAAGATCTCCCTAAGGGTTTGTATACACAAAATAGGCGCCAACATTAGTAAATTATTTAATACGTCTGGCCTTGAAGCCGTAAAGATTGGAAACCATCCAAGTGTCTATAGAAAAACCATTGTTAATCCTTTTATTCTTTCCTATTCTTTTTATATATTGTCTCATATAAATTTTAGTTAAAAATACTAATTTTATTAAAAAAAATGAAAATTATCGGCTACAAAGAACACCTATAAACAAATTGATTTTTTCTTCATAAACAACCGAAAACTGGAAGTATTAAAAAATCCTGAGAATCGAATCCTGGCAAAAAAGACAAAAGTAAGCTACAAGCTGCAAACTTTAGTAATCAAAGTATTATCTCTATTGATATGTTAAATACTTAAATTAAAAACGAGCCTTTAGTTATAAAGTAAAAGAGACATGAACTACTATCGTTATATAAAATTTAATGGAACTGACGTAGCCTTTAAAATGCCTGTATAGCTTTTAAGTTTTCTAACGAATTTTCCTATTTAAAAAGGTATAAAAATCTTTTAAGTGAAAAATAGAAATTCATTGCTTCGATGGTGGAAATACGCAGAATGTAAGTTACAAAAAATACTTTAGATTTAATTCTATAATAAATAGTAGAATAATATTAGCTATTTATTTATTTAAATTTAGCTATTACTTTTTTTTTTTTTTTTTTTTTTTTTATAGGAGAAGGGGGCAAACGAGCAACGGACCGAGAATTATTTGATCCGACGCCCATGGAGATCCGCAACCCCAGTAGAATCGCAGATGCGTTGCCGGCCTTTAAGGAAGGTATACGCTCTTTTCTTGAAGGTCCCCAAGTCGTAATTGTTTGGAAATACCGCCGAGGACAGAGTATTCCACAACGCGGCCGTGCGAGGTAAAAAGTTTCGTGAAAACCTCGTCGTTGTGGAATGCCACCCATCGAGATGGTAGCGATGAAATTTGGCGCTCTGTCGACTCGTGCGATGACGGAACTCGGCGGCAGGTATGGTTCCAAACAATTCTTCGGAACACTCCCCGTGGTAAAGGCGGTAGAAGATACAAAGGGAACTGACTTCAGATTTACCTTCCGGCCGGCAACGCATCTGCGATTCCTCTGGCTATAAAAAAAAGATATGTGAATAAGAAAAAAAGTTTTTAGATAGACTTTAATTTATATAATGTTAGGTGTCTTATAAAATCCAAACTTTGGTCATTCAATTGTATTTCTGCTCACAATAGGAGAGAATATACGAGTAGCGGTAACTTTGTATTCAGTCCGCAGTCTTGTTTGTTACATATTCCTAAAGGCTCAAAAATAATAACCTAGTCTCGTATTCGTTCCACTTTTGTTTCTGTAACACGTATTTTACTTATGCGACTTGGTTTGAAATGAAATTTTTATAACACCTACACAGAATTGAAAGTTCCTTTGGTTTAATTGAATACACAGATTCTGGGGTTTTATATTCGATTAAATCACGCGGATACAAGTCTTTAACAGTGGTAGATCCCGCAACAACAATATTTGTTGGGTGCACGAATTGGCCGGATCGACCGGTGCAATACCACGACCACACAAAAGACAGGCGTGTAGTGGAAGCAATTCCGCGTTTCGTCTGATGAGTGCGGTACCGGAGGCCTAATTTTAGTCCTCTTTTCTTTCCCACCCTTTTCTTATTAGGAAATGATGGGAAGGGGAAGTGGATTTGACCGAAGAGGGGACGCATAGGAAGGAGAAATATCCACTTTCTGTGCGTCCCTTTTTCCGTTGATTAAAGGTAGGCAACGCATCTGCATTTGCGGATGTCTAACAGAAAATAACAGATAAAAAGATATTTTTGTATGTATGTTTTTGTAGGGAAAAGGGTTAAATAAAAAGCCAAATTCACTACGTCAAAGAAGTTCATCGAATGTAATAAAATTCTTCACAAATTATTTCAATCAAAAACTATTAAAATCTTTGAAGTTGAAGTAAAAGTTATGGAGCACTAATTTTTTTCGCTTTCTTTCCAATATTCCAGGTTCAGTTGCATTCGAAATTAAAATATTCTATTCAATTTACCCGTAAATCCTTTAATCTCAAAGATTGCAGTTTGTTTTTCTATTGTTTCGTCATTCTCTTGTTTGAATTTTGCTTTAAAAAAATTACCAATTCTTTTTATTATTACTTATTCTTTAAGCTATATCACTAGTTTTCATAAAGTTGGATTGTGGTCTAATAAACCAACAAATGAAATAAGTACAAAAATAAAAATATCTTGAAGAGAATGGACTAAGTTTTGTGAGAGGTTGTAAAAAATGCATAAAAAGTGATGTATCCAGAAATTTTTCTTGAAATATGAAATTGTTATTCTTTTTATAGTAACAAACCGGCAAATCGTAAAATAAAGAGACGAGGTATCTATTTACTGAGTTCTAAAGAATAATTTCGTGTTTTCATACTTTCGATACTTCTTCATTATTCGATTTGTTGGAATGTCATTGGAGTCCTGTGTTGGTTAATATTGGTGATTAGATTAAGAGTGGCAAATCTCATTATATCAACTTCAAATTATTTTGATTGTGTTGTTGTCGGTGGATTATTTGTTAAGCACTTGGCTTGTAATCTGCAGGTTTAAGATTCGACTCCACTATGTACCAATATGTTTTTTTCGACTTACATGTGACGTTTTTTCGACGTTCTTGATGATGTTACCAGCACATATCTGCGAAAGGAATTCAAAGATTTGTGTGAAGTTGACTCGCACTGGGTCAGCGTTGACTATGGCTTAGTCACTCCTAACATAAAGTAGGCTCTGAGTCCCTTAGTGGGGATGATAAATGAGCTGATGATGATGATTTTATTTATATTAAATATTATGACATTTTTGTGTCATTCCATTCCATTGCCATTTCTGATATATGTTTATACCATCAAAAAGATATTAAACGTACCTAAAGGTCAAGATTAGTAATTTGACGTTCACAGACGGCGCGCTCGTAAACTTCACTTTACGACCAATGCATTTTATACATTATTCAGGTGCATATTTTTGAAAGCAATAGTTTTAGTTGGAGCATGAAATTTACTATATTCTACATCAATGGAAGACTGCAATTTGAGTATATTGCACGCTGATAAAAGTCACGCTCAATCACCTGTTAGTAATAAAAATGTACTACTAAAAAGTTTTATTAATTTTTAATTTGATAACACAAACATAATAAAGTACTTACGATATGTATGTTTAAATTTAATAATTATATTGAAAATATAAGTCTAATGTTTAAGGTGACGAAAAAAGTGGTGTTAATTTGAATTGATTTAATTTGCTTGCTTATTTTTGACAATCCATAGAAATGTGTGAGTGTTTTGAATGACTATTTGTATTTGTAATAACTGTAAACAATGCTTCACGACAAAAGTACAAGTCACTAGATGTTGGTAGCTCACAGTTCATAATTGCTGCCTGGTGACTAGCAGTTCGCAGTTCGAAACGCAAATCATAACTATATGCAAGTACGAATTAAGCTGACTGCTGAATTGAGACTGTACTGCGAGCTGGTTCACTGATATGCTTCACACATGCGAATCGTGAGCTGATTTGCAGTTCAGCAATTTTAGTCAAGTTACCCATGACTACAACTCACCTAGCGGCTCTGTGTGTCCTTTTTTAAACCTTGAATCAGTATTTTGAATTTGTTCCATTGATTTCGATATTTAATGCTAGATGGAGTTATTTTTGTCGTTAAAATTTCCGATGTTAGTAATAGTGCCATCTAACGACACAAATGGAAACTAAAAAGTTGATTTTCTGCTATCTGACAAAAGAAAGAGATAAATTTAATCAAAACTATTTGAATTTTAAAATTTGAACATATTTTCATTTCCAACCCCTACATGTAAAAATTACTTAAGCCTTTCGTAAGTTTTTAGTTTAAAAGATTCAACAATTACAATTTCAAGAAAAAATTAAAAACTCGTTTATCTTCAAATAAATGATACTGCCATCTAACATTGTAATTAATATCTAAGTATTTTTTCCTTCAAACAGTTCTGCCATTTGCCGCTAGATGGCAGTGAATGCAAAACCTTTCGCGCTTTTATTCTAAAAGACCAGTTTTATCAACAGGTAATTAGTTTTAGCAATAAAATCAAAGCTAGAACCATCGGGAACTGCAATAAAACAACTAATTTAAAAATAAAAAACGGAGTATATTAAGTAAATAAAAATACTTACAAGCAATCTCTTACAAAAAAATCAATAACCAAATAAAAGTTTCATCGTACATATTTTAACTGTTAAGAACAAAATCCTCTATTTTATTTAAAAGCATTAAGGAATACGTTTGAATTTAATTGAACGGACACTATTGTCTAGGATTCTCACTAAATCTAGGATAATGTAGCGACTAATCGCCCTGTCTAGACTGGGATCGTGTAAATTCACTTCCATCAAATAATTATCACACACTTTATTGATGTTAACTGAACTTGAAGTTATTGAAATACCTTTTTCTTTAAATTATCGAATATTTGGATTCTTTGATATTTGAACGAATAAAAATATCGAAAGATTGTATCAAAGAAAATTATTTTATAAATATATTTTTTGAGTTATTTCAGAACTATATTTATCGAATTTTACATCGAACTTTTTAACTAGAAATAATTTTATTTAGCGGCGGCTAAGGTTAAGCTGTTTACTCATTTATACTTGTAAAAGTAGAAAAAACTCAATTGTATCTTTTTATTAAAAGGCTTTGATGTTGAAACATTATCAACATTCCGATCACGTTTGGAGTTTTAAGAAATTTATAAAAAAGGTAGACGAACGCCAAATGTTCCGGTCTTTCATTTAGAAAAATAATTTCCTCTTACATAAATCAAGTTTGTAATATTCCTTGAAATAATAATAGACAAGACTAAATCCCTTTTATTGAGTTAGATGGGAAACTCTATATCTATACAAATATCTTTTGTTCGTCGTCATTTCCAACACTTCCCCACTGTCAGAGTACAAACCTAAATTAAGGTAGAGGTGGGCACTAAGCCACCCTTAACTGGGTTGGTTAAGTTTAACATATCTTTGAATTTCTTTGCACATATATGTAAGTTACATCACGAAGTTTTCTTCGCGTTATAAATAGGATTAACACATATTTATGACATTAATAATTACCGTAACAGTTATAGAGATGTAAAATATCTTTTGAACGAAGGGACCGGCTTACCCGATGCAATACCAGGACCACATAAGAGACAGGCGTAATATGGAAGTTATTAAGTAATTTTAGTCCTTTTTTACTTTCCACCCTATTCGTGCTAAAATCCACCTTTTTTAAGGAAGGAGACGTAGATTTGTCAGAGGAGGGGGCACATAAGAATAGATAATATCCTGTTTCTGTGCGTTCCCCTCTTATATCTATTAAATGTAGGCAACGCATCTGCAATTGTGGATAAAAAAATTGTGTTATAATATAAAAAAAAGATTTATTTAATATAGTTGGCAAGCATCTTTAGTAGTAAAGTTTCCGAAATTAAGGTAGCAATTTTGCATTCTTCAATAACATTTGTCCGGAATGGATATTAAGGTTCATTTTCTTCTCGTTTTAAATTGCATGCTGCGAGTTTATTTGTAATCATTTGCAGCTGTTCCAGTCTGCGTTTAAAATCGCATTAGAACATATAATACTGTTCAAAAATCATATTTATTTGAAAATAAAATATTGAATTATTGATGTTACTGCCAAGATTTTTTTAACATGTTTTTACGATTATGTTTAATTGTAAATTTAAGACATTTTTTTAATGTCATAGATTTCATAAAAAGGTTCGGTTAGATAACAAACTTCTACATAATTCTAAGAAAATTCTAACTAGCTTTAACAAGTCGGTCTGTAATTATAAATTTATTTGTAAAGAATGTAAAGATGTAAAAAATGAAGAATGTTTTGTGGTGAATGTAAGTGACAGTTTGATTAAACTTGGCGGTTGTTCTTTCTAACGTCCGAAGACACAACGTCATGAATAAATTTATTTGTTGCGAATCTTTTAACAGATTTATCTAATTTATTATCCGTAACAGTTTTCTTATGAAATCATTTCAAGTTTGAATTTTTAAAATCAAAGCTAACCTAAATGTCCTGAAATCCAATTCCAATTGTTTATTGATGTAGTATACTGTTTTATCTACTATATTTATTTAATGGTGTATTTTTTAATTTACATTGTACATATCTTTAAGTTTTTTTTACAAAACTTAAGAACTTATTTTTACTACATTGGTCAAAAACATATTGTCATAACACTAATTTCCTTTGAAAATAAAGTTCAGGAAGGAAAAGCTAGGAGTTACTCTATCTATGCCTCAACAAGTGACCACTCTATCAGCGTGTTACTCTGTGCTGCACTAGACGTGTGCCGCAGGCGTACTCGCTGACCCTCATTCAATATGAAACGCTGCCACAATCCCCGGCCTCGGCCCCGGGGACAAGTTGAAGCGACTCTTAATTAAAACTATGAAACGATCTCATTTTACACTTGCTTAATTTTTTTTAATGTCATCTCATAAAATGAAGTACATATTTCATTTTATAACATTGTTAGATTTTTTATTAGAAAAATTAAGACCAAAGTTTAATTACACAAGTTACAAATGTTTATTACACAGTTGTTTTACTTAAAATTAAAAAAAAAATCTAATTTGTGTTTAGGTTTGAAAAAATTTTTACCACGTCTGGTTATTTTGAGCTTTCGATTTTGTGACACAGTTGCATTCGTTAAGTTCCAAGGAAAAAATAACATTATTTACAGCATTTCTTCGAGACTTAACTTTATCCTAATTTATATGGCAGCTTCGTCGTACGAGCCGGACGATAAAATGACCTAGAAATTTTCTCCACGCTGTAACAGGGATCTCAGTACTTTCTGCTTAACACACAAGCACTATACTCAATTATGTTTTTAACGAATAAAATAATGCTATGGCCTTACCATAAATAGATAATTACTAATATAATAAATGCAGATGTATAGGTGGATGGATGGTTGTGTGAAGGTATCTTCAGAACGGCTGCATGGATCTCGATGATATTTGTTATAGAGGTAGAGCATAGTCTGGAAGAACATATATAGCCTACTTACAATGTACTTACAATCCCGCTTTTTTACCATGCCTTTCGTAGGTGGTGAGGCAGGGTTACGCGAGAATGTGTACTAGCGCCGGCCAACCACATTTTACCCTAACTGTACTAATATTAATACGTAACTACTTATAATGATAAATTAAAGACTTTACAGTTGCCTTTAGTAACCTTATCTATCTATATATATAAAAGAAAGTCGTGTTAGTTACACTATTTATAACTCAAGAACGGCTGAATCGATTTGACTGAAAATTGGTGGGCAGGTAGCTTAGAACCAGGAAACGGACATAGGATAATTTTTACCCCGTTTTCTATTTTTTATTCCGCGCGGACGGAGTCGCGAGTAAAAGCTAGTTGAATATAAAACATTAGACAGCATTGTGAATTTGAAAAAGAATTTTCAAACATTCCAAATAAATAATAAGATTCCAATTTAGCGATGTATCGATGTATCGATGTAGGGAGGAATAAAAGAGTTTTATAAATGAATCACAATTGAAATTGATAAGATTACAATCACATTCCCTTTTATGTATTTCATTCGACAATCGTGAACAATACGAGTACATTCGTCTACGTATACTCCAAGAGCTAGCGTGAGACTCACGTCGTATTCATTTCATTGCAATCCAATAAAAATGTCACAACGTGTTACTATATTGAGGAATATATTTGTAGTCTTTTTTTATGACCGACTCTGGAGGGTAACGTTTTTCGCGTTTATGTTTTTATAAGCAATCGTGGAAATCCGCGGTGTTCCACTTATAGAAAAACTAGCTTTTACCCGCGACTCCGTCCGCGTGGAATAAAAAATAGAAAACGGGGTAAAAATTATCCTTTGTCCGTTTCCTGGTTCTAAGCTACCTGCCCACCAATTTTCAGTCAAATCGATTCAGCCGTTCTTGAGTTATAAATAGTGTAACTAACACGACTTTCTTTTATATATATAGATAGACAAATGTCTTGTTCCATGCAGCGAGACAAACTCCGTCTCTTCTCACAAATAACCAATTAGGTTCAAACAACATAATAATAAAAAGCAATTAACCGAGCTCAAAGGATTAAGCCTATTTTGACAAATAGGTTTTTCCCTAGAGTGTCAGAAGAGTACAGTTATTTGTACATTTTTTTTTGTTGAGTAAACTATTCGATGTTTCTGTACGTTTTAGATAAATACATACATTTATACTAGCTGTAGCCCGCGACTCCGTCCGAGAGTTAAAAAAAATCAATAAGTAACTTATCTGTTCTTTCAGACTTTGTTCTACATCTGTGCCAAATTTACAATCCTTATCTCTTAGGGATTATGAAAAATAGTTAGTAGCCAATTCTCAGACCTACTGAATATGCATGTAACATTTCATAAAAATCGGTCTAGCTGTTTCGGACGGTTATGGTAACTAATATTGTGACAAGAGAATTTTATAAATAAGAAAATCACGGAAATTTACTCTACAGCTCTTGGAGACTACAGATTTCGAGGTATTTTAGTTTATAAGCTTTAGTTAATACGTTATCGATTGGTTTGATTATAGTGTAGGATAGTATTTGTCGTATAGACGAAGTTTCGATGTCGTTCGGTAAAGTTTAATTGCGCTGCGTCCTATATTTAGCTGCGTTTGTTGTTGCGCTTCAATCGAAGCAAATGCGTTGGTTTTGAATTATTTTATAATTTACAATGATTATAATAAATAATAATATCTAAGTTAAAAATATAGGAGTACGTTTGAACAACTTTACAATAGAAGTTTAAACTTATATGAGAGTATATTTCAAATATAGTAACACCTGTTCAAACATGCTGGTCCCATCCCATCTTCATGGAACCAACAACAGAGCTGGTGCGGCTTGTGAAACGGCTGAAAAAGCTAAAGCTAACAAATACAGGGGTCTAGGCTCCGAATATGAATTTGTCCCATTCGGTGTCAAGACCCTTGGTCCGTGGCGTCCTAGCGCTAGAAGGCTTTTTAAGGAAACAGCAAAAAAGGTTAGTCGACATCACAGGAGACCGAAGAGCTGGCAGCTACCTTGGACAAAGAATTAGTCTAGCCATTCAAAGGGGGAACGCTGCCAGAATCTTCGGAACCTTGCCTAAAGGGACACCTTTTAATGACATATTTTAGTTTTTATGTATTATATTTAATGTATTAATTAACTTTTTCCATTATTGAATCATTAGATTATTAAGGAACCTTAAATTTTGTGACAGTATATTGCATTACACATTATCATACTCAAGAACTTCACCGCCTTGTACATAGGTATATAATGCCACCTCTTTCATTATCTTTGATAGAATAGAGATAATAATAAATTTCAATACAAATCTCATTGCAGTCAAATCTCACCTTAGTACTTGGAAGCATTAAATACATTCCCATAGTATTTGACAAATTGTATACAAGGTTAATTGATTGTTCACGATGACGTATCGACGCGTCGTTTATGAATGTATGTTTTAATTAAAATTGAAGCTGGATTTAATAGTGCGCGTTAAATCATTTTAAGCTTAATAATTTATTTTAGATGTTACAAGTGACTCTTTAGTAATATAAGTGTATAAATCGTTCGATGGAAGTCCTTTTATATTGTATACTAGCTTTTACCCGCGACTCCGTCCGCGCGGAATAAAAAATAGAAAACGGGGTAAAAATTATCCTATGTCCGTTTCCTGGTTCTAAGCTACCTGCCCACCAATTTTCAGACAAATCGATTCAGCCGTTCTTGAGTTATAAATAGTGTAACTAACACGACTTTCTTTTATATATATAGATAAGATATGGACGACTAGCCGTCGCCCGCAACACCGTCTGTGTGGATTAAAGGAAAGCTTAATTAGTACTCATTGTGTTCTTCCAGACAATGTTCTACATCTATGGGAAATTTCAGCGAAGTTCCGATAGCTATTCTGGAGATACCTTTTAGCAAATATCCATCCATATAAACTTTCGCATTTTTAATACTAGTAAAAAAAACAATCGCAAACAAAATGCACTCAAAAGTAACCTAAAAAAACCAATTTCAAACAAAATGCACTCAAAAGTAACCTAAAAAAACCAATTTCAAACAAAATGCACTCAAAAGTAACATAAAAATAAATTCAAACAAAATGCATTCAAAAGTACCATAAAAAACAATCTCAAACAAAATACACTAAAAAGAAACAAAATAATGTCATGAAAACTTCTTTCTTTCTTTCTTCTCTCTTTCAAAAACCCTCTAAACTCTAAAGAAAGTTCTCTTCTTTCTTGTAACATGTCTATATTGTATAATTATAATTATTGTTATTTCGCAGTCGGTGTCGGCCGAAGTAAATAGGTGACATTTTATATTTGAGATGTATTAGACATACTTACGTTTATGTCCCTACTTAGGCCGAAACCGACTCCAAAATAACAATAATTATACAATATAGACATGTTACAAGAAAGAAGAGAACTTTCTTTAGAGTTTAGAGACACCCAAAATACGCGCTTGTCGTGGAGTTGCGGAAAACTGAGCCCCTACTACTAACTACTAGAGTTTAGAGAGTTTTCATGACATTATTTTGTTTCTTTTTAGTGCATTTTGTTTGAATTTATTTTTATGTTACTTTTGAGTGCATTTTGTTTAAAATTGGTTTTTTTAGGTTACTTTTGAGTGCATTTTGTTTGAAATTGGTTTTTTTAGGTTACTTTTGAGTGCATTTTGTTTGCGATTGTTTTTTTTGAAGTCGGCTATTTTTTTTTCTTAAAATTTTTGTTTTATTTCACAATTTTTAGTGAATTTGAAGTTCAATTACAAATTTCCTTAATATATATAAAGACATAAATAAGACAAATAAAGAAAAGGACTTTCCTATTTGATATGTGTGTACTTCAATTCAAAAACTAATTTAGAATGCAGCAGATAACCACTTATCCTTTAAACAATGAAATAATTATCAAAATCGGTATACAAATTGAAAATTACCGAACTAATACATCGTAGCGTGCCTTTAATTTTGTCCAGCCGCGCGCCGCACTAGCATTTTTCGAATGCGCGTTGTACAAGAACCCAAAAAAGCCCCGAAATGATACAAAAAAGGTCGGGTGTAATAGTCGTTTAATTAGGATTAGCCGCAAGCACGTATAAACAATTAAATCAAACGCTTGCGTGAATTTATATCGTACAGCGCCATCTAGTGTCTTTAGAACAAAAACTGTACGTTAACAACTTTCGCGTTTTTACGCCTGAACATACCGCCCACCATGGACAGAATGTCCATCACAAACAAATACAAATTTGAGTAATATTACAAACTTGGCGGCAGTTGCACAAGCTCCTTGACTGAGAGCACAATAATCAAACCGTCAACAGCAACTGTCCGCCCACCATGCTAGGATAAACAAGAAATTACAGAAAGTTTAACTAATCACTAAATGACAAAAAATTGTATGGTAAGACAACTATATGGCGTTATTACATAATGTAACGCGAATCAAAATTAAACAAAAAGTAAGAAACACATATAAAATTACTTATAACTATTTTACAATGATAGCAATTATGCTAGTGGACTGTATATACACTTAATTAAATTCTAATCTCTAAGAGACCGGTAACACAACTAACTTGGACAATGGTCGCTTTATTATGCTGCCCTTGCATCGCACACTGACAACCCTCGTAAGGTTGTCCAAACCAGTATGCTTTTCAGTAATGACTCCAAAAAGCCACTTGGCCGGTGGGAGATCAACTTCACGAAGAAGTACAACATCGCCTATTTTAGGTTCCGCGACCTGGTCCTTCCATTTATAGCGATGCTGCAACTGAGCGAGATATTCGTCAGACCATTTACGCCAAAATTCTTGCAGCATGCGCTGCGTAAGTTGCCATCTTTTAAGTGAGGTGATATTGAAGTCCTTATAATCTCTATCAGGGACAACCACTAGTGGTCCCCCTACCAAAAAATGACCAGGGGTCAAAGGAAAGGGATCGTCCGGATATGTTGGTAGCTGTGACATAGGTCTTGAATTTAAACAGGCTTCGATCTGCGCCAGTAATGTGGTGATTTCTTCAAACGTTAATGTACTGTTGCCCATTATTCTACGGAGATGGTGTTTGGTGGACTTCACTCCTGCCTCCCACAATCCTCCAAAATTCGGAGAATGTGGAGGGATGAAGTGCCACTCTGTACTATTTGTGGCACACCACTCGGCGATTTCACGTGCCATGGCAGACGTTTCTGCGTTGAACAAAATCTTCAACTCCTTCGCGCTACCAACAAAAGTGGTACCGTTGTCGCTCCAGATCTCTGCGACATGTCCTCGCCTGGCTACAAAGCGTTTAAATGCTGCTAAAAAGCCTTGAGTAGTCATGTCGCTAACGACTTCAAGGTGGACGGCCTTTGTAGCCATGCAGACAAACAAGCATATATAGCCCTTTGTGGAGTGATATCCACGACCCTTGGTAGGACGAATATTAATGGGACCAGCATAGTCCACTCCACTACGTAGAAAAGGACGACTAGGGGTAACTCTCGCCTCTGGTAATTGGCCCATCATTTGCTGTCTACACTTTGCGGAATGACGAACACAAACTACGCACTTCCAGACGTGCTGTCGAATAAGACCTTTTGCATTGATGATCCAATATTTGGATCTGAGATAGTTGGCCATCAATTGTGGGCCACCATGCAACGTTTTCCGATGTGCATCGTCTATTAATAAACTTGTTAAATGCGAGCCATGAGGAATCAATATGGGATGCTTCATGTCATTTTCCAGTGCAGCCATCTGCAAACGACCACCGACTCTCAAGATGTCTTCGGAATCAAGAAACGGATTCAACGAGGTAAGTCTACTTTTTTTGTTCACCTTGCCATGCTTCTTTAGATTATCCATCTCTTCCTGGAAATAATGCCGTTGACACATTTTAATGCAGGTTTTCAAAGCTTGTCCCAGTTCCTCTGCTTTCAAAGTACCCGTTGATTTTGGAGACAAAAACCTTCTACAGTAAGCTACGACTCTGGTAAGTCGCATTAACGACGAATACTTGGTAAGTATGCTACTCTCTTCTGTGGTGCTTGTAGCGGTGTGACATTTTAACTTTCTCTCTTCGACTGTAGTATCCATAATCTCTTTTTTATATTCGATGTTTTTCCTTTTCAGGAATGTCGGACCCTGCTTCCATATCTGATTATTGGCGCATTCCGATGGTTTTACGCCTCTGGACGCGCAGTCGGCAGGATTCTGCTTCGTCGATACGTGAGACCACTGACTTCCATCCAAGACGGTGAGCACTTCCGACACTCTATTTGCTATGAAAGTTTTCCAACGACTAGGGTGGCTCCTGAGCCAAGCCAATACTACCGAGGAGTCAGTCCAAGCATGGATGTTTTGCTTGGATATTCCGAGAACTGTGGATACTTCCTTTAACAGCTTGGCGAGCAATACTGCTCCGCAAAGCTCGAGTCTCGGAATTGACACCTGCTTGACGGGTGCCACTTTAGTCTTAGATGTGATAAGGTTGACATGAATGGACCCGTCTCTATCGATAATGCGAGTATACACTACGGCTGCATACGCAACATTGGATGCATCGGCGAAGCCATGCAGCTCTACCACGCAGTCATCACTGGCTGCATGAATCCAACGAGGGAGACGGAAGTGGGTAAGTTGCTTCAATTCTTCTCTATACTCAAGCCAGTCCTTCAACAATGGTGAGGGTAGTTCCTGATCCCACTCGATGCCCGACAACCATAGTTTTTGTATCAATACCTTGGCCGTTATTATGGCTGGAGCTATCCATCCGAGTGGGTCAAACAATTTCGCGATATCCGAAATAACTCTGCGTTTAGTTACAGGTGTTTCTAAAGGAGGAAGATTCACGGTGTATTCGAATTCGTCGGACCTCCTATTCCAGGTAAGTCCTAAAATTTTGCTAACGGCGTCTGTTTTAAGTTCCAGGTGTTCTCCGGTTGCTTGTCTGTGGTCTTCCTGTATGTGATCTGACAATTCGGAACTATTGGTGGACCATCGCTGAAGCTCGAAGCCTCCACGACCAAGTAACTCCTTCATTTCGTGATAGATTTGAATACCTTCTCCAACGTTCTGGCATCCTGTCATTAAATCGTCGACATAGAAGTCCTTCAATACACGATTCGATGCTAGAGGAAAATCAGTTCCCTCATCGTGTGCAATCTGCTGCAAAGATTTCACTGCTAAGTATGGTGCCGATGATGTGCCGAAGGTCACACGGAGTAGACGGAAATGCTGCAACTCGTCTTCTGGATTTTCGCGCCATATGATTCGTTGAAAATCAACATCCGTCTCAGACACCTTGACTTGTCTGTACATCTTAACGATGTCTGCAACGAGGCATATTGGAAACTGACGCCAATTCATCAGGATGTGACGCAACTCTGGTTGGAGAGCTGGACCGACCAAAAGATCCTGATTCAACGACGCTCCATTTGTTCCCGGACATGATGCATCGAAAACAACTCTCACCTTGGTGGTAAGCTTGTCATTTCGCACTACTGCGTGATGTGGTAAATACACCGCATCAGTCGTTTCTTTATCATCGACCTTCTCCATGTGGCCAAGGTCCAAGTATTCATTGATGACCTTGACATATTCTTTCTTCATCTCAGGGTCTCGTAAAAACCGCTTTTCTAAAATAAGAAACCTTTTCTGGGCAATTTGTTTCGAGTCACCATATTTGCATTTTGGATCCGGTGTGCGAAAGGGCAACCTAACCACGTAACGACCAGATTCGTCTCTACGCGTCGTTTCCGTGAACAATCTTTCACACAACTGCTCTTCTTCCGTCAGATATGTTTTCTCAACATCATAATGGTCGGACTCCAACTCCCAGAACTTCCGTAAGAGCTCACTCTCGTTTGAATGAGCTGAGTGCAAGCTAACAATAACGTTGTGACATGTTTCCGATTGGCTGCCTCCTTCTTCAACTTCACCAGAAAGGATCCAACCAAATCTAGTATTCTGTGCAAGAGGGTAGCCCGGCGGACCCCTAATCAACCCTTGCAACAGAATTTGGCTGTAGACTTCGGCACCTAACAGAACATCGATTTTGTTGGGTGTGCCAAACGAAGGGTCAGCTAAAACCTCACAAGATAATGAAGGCAACATCGGGACGACAATCTTCCTATCAGGCAAGAGAGACGTCACTTTGTTCATAACATACGCCTTGACAGAGATGACAAAACTGGGGTCGTGACGGGACTGAATTTTCATGGTAACCATGAACTTACAGGCCAATGACGCTTGGGGGTCACCGCCCAGACCTGAGATTACAGTTTTGATGGGATGTCTTTTTAATCCCAATAACTGGACCGCGGACTCCGTAATGAACGAAGCCTGAGACCCCTGGTCTAACAGGGATCTTAAACAAATCAAAGATCCAGTTCTCGCCTCTACATCAATCAAGGCCGTGGCCAAGAGTACGTGTGTACTAGCCTTGGCGAAACACGTCATAGCTCGTGTGGACTCACCCGCTGAAGATGAAGCTGCTTCTGACGCAACAACATCGCTACTAATGGACTGACCTGGATTACTATCATCAGTTTTCGGGGTACTTTTAGGGTGAAGAAGCGTATGATGTCTTCTTCGACAAAGATGACACCTTGTAGATTGCCGGCAGGTATACATGGAGTGGCCTGCGCTCAAACAATTAAAACACAGCCTACTGGTTTGGACAAACTTACGTCGATTTTCTACATCTTCCTGGGCAAACTTTTTACAATTACATAACTTGTGTCCTTTATCAGTACAAAAAACACAACTGATATTATGAGTGGTGGTTACATGTAATGCCGTAGCATTTTTTGGCTTAGTGTTACCTTGCTTATTTACATTATTTGAACCTAGGCATTCTAATGCCCTAAACCTATTTTCTAAGAAAGTTTTAAATTGACTCAGTTCTGGTAATTTATTTGAACAATCGTTAATTAAATTTTCCCACAATTTCCGTGACTCTGGATCAAGTTTTTGGCTGACAATATAAATAACAAGTATGTCCCATGAACCAACGTCAACCCCTAAGTTTTCAAGTGCATGTAAACATTCGTTCGTTGTGTCAAGTAATTCTTTAACGGCACTTGAAGACTCCACGGTGATGTTCCTTTGGTTCATGAATCTTTTTAAAATACAATTGGCCAAAAACTTTTTATTGTTATATCTACTCTCCAATTGGGCCCAACAGGTAGTATAATTATCGGCCGTGATGGGTATATGTCGTAACAATTGCTCAGCTTCTCCTTGCAAATGGCTCTTAAGATAATGGAGTCGTTGTACATCGTCTAAACTTGGGTTATTGTGAACGAGAGACACAAACAGGTCTCTAAAACTAGTCCACTCCACATACTTGCCGGAAAAAGTTGGGATGTCTATCTTCGGTAGGCGTACACAGGGACCTTTGGATTCGCTATTTGAAGATTGCGTTATCGGCGCAGTCGCCCGCAATTTCACCAAGGCTCCTTTTAATTTCGATTTAAATTCAATATAAATCTCCTCAACTTCATCGAAGCGATCTGATTTATAATAATCAGAGGATTCAAACTCTGTGCCTTCCGATTCAAAAATCATCCTCTGATGACCCTCCTTAAACGATGTCCAACACTCCTCCAAATTATCCAAACGCGTTTCGACATTTGACAATGTTATCTTGTCCTTTGACTGTTTGCCAAAATTTATTTTGTTTTTAATTATTCTGTTTTTAATATCCTCCTGATACTTAAGCAAACGATCCATATTTAAAATTATAAATAAGAAGGATACTTTAACACAAGACACTGATACTAAACACGCAACAAATAAAAAAACAAACAATAAAATAAAACGATCAAATCAATTAATAAGATACAAGGTAAGTAGAAAACACCAGTCCAAAGTTGAATGCAAAAGTTTTACAAGTGTATTAATTATTCGAAATACTACAAGTGTAAGGGATTCGATATTAAATTTTACTAAGTCCAAATTACAAAAATTTTCTAAGTCCCCTATTCTGTAAAATAATCTAAGTCCGGTATTCAGTGAAATTTTTCTAAGTCTTTAAGACAACAATTCGCTATAAAATCGGGCATGGATTCCCCGTCTGAACACTTTTTCTTAAATTATTCTAAGTCCTAATCTACACTTGTAATATTTTTGCATGCATTAACTATTCTTATCTAAATAAACTAAGTAAAGTTCTTCTAAGCAATAAGGTTCAAATTGTTCACTTCTCAATTAAAATATATAAAGTACTTACAGTTTGCATCGTAACACACACACTCACACTATGACACTTCACTGATGTCCCGTCGCAGGAAAAGGCGGATGAGGAGGTGCTCCCCCCGCTGCTAGAGTTGAACTGCTTTGGTGGTGTTAGTGCGGTCTCTCCGCACTAACTGCTGCCCGGACTGTGACACTCACTGACGTCTTCTTCAGAACACACACGAATCAAATCCGTGCCAGCTATGTTTTATGTGGCAATATCGACGTGACCACTTGCTCAAGTAAGCACCCAAGGTGCGTGGAACTGTACATGTATACTGCCAACGTCCAAGATGCCAATATCCGGCTCGAAGGACCATGTACAAGAACCCAAAAAAGCCCCGAAATTATACAAAAAAGGTCGGGTGTAATAGTCGTTTAATTAGGATTAGCCGCAAGCACGTATAAACAATTAAATCAAACGCTTGCGTGAATTTATATCGTACAGCGCCATCTAGTGTCTTTAGAACAAAAACTGTACGTTAACAACTTTCGCGTTTTTACGCCTGAACACGCGTAGTTTTTAATTATTTAATATCTCCCAAACTATTGATCAGAATTACATAGTTTAAAGGCTAATGTAATCTGCATTTAATACTCTAGCCATAAAACATATTTATTTGGCTAAGGATTCATATCGAATATAATATAATAGCGCCGTAAGCTTACGACGCTGTTTTTCGTGTGCATTTTAATCGAAGTTTGTTCACAATAACATGGTTTTTGTGAGACATCCATAGATGATAGATATATGCCACCGAAGACTTTTATTTAGCAAATTTAAGGATCTATAATTACTCCATACATCATTTTTATGTAAGTCATATAGTGTGACCTACGTAAGCCCAGAAAGCAAAATTGTGCATTTCGTGTAGCATTTTTCGTTTCCGCGTAATTTTATTCTTACGATATCTCCTAAACTATTAGACAGAATGATATAGTTTCAATTGCAAATATAATCTACATTAAATTCTCTTGATAATGAACATGTTTAGTTACATAAGGGTTACTACTGAACTCGAATAATAGCGTCAGAAATAGGGCATGAATTTAATTGATGTTTCTGAAGAAAAAAATGGTTATTGTGAGAAAACTATAAAAGATAGATATATGCTATCGCGGACTTTTATTTAGCACATTTAAAGAGCTTCAATTCGCCATACATCATTTTTATGTAGGTCCTATAGTTTAGCCTACGTAAGCGCTGAAAGCAAAAATGTCCCTAATGTTCGCAACAAATTTTGAAGCTATATTCAAAATCTACTAGTCTTCTAGTCATTTAAAAAAAAAAAAAATGGGACCCACCTGCAAGCACTTCCTTTCGATTAAAATATTTTTCATCAAAATCGGACCACCAGGGGCGGAGTTTCGCGGTAACACACATAAAAAAAAATACAGTCGAATTGATAACCTCCTTCTTTTTGAAGTCGGCTAAAAAATAATAATTGTTAATTGATTTAGTTGTTAGTAGAATTGTTCTTTTTCTGCCCGAGGTGACTTTCGACTAGCGAAAGTTGGCGGTCACTATTTTTTTTTATATTTATCTTTGACTCTTGTGGCCATTTTAGAGATGGACGCTCAACAATATTTTATGGTTTAACAGGAAAAAAAATTTTCGTATGCATTGCTTGTTTCTCCGATACATGTTTTGACTACTTGGTCGCTTTTTCAGTGTTCAATTAGTCATGTACCCAAGGATATTTGATATTCTGACTCATGAGTTGTATTTTAAGCTTTTTTCGTCTGACTTAAACAGAAATTAATGGTAAAAGAAAATTACATGTCTCCATTTACAGTATTTAGTGAATCAAGACTTGAAAATTGTCTAAGTAAAAGACAGGACGCTAAGATACAGAAGCTAATTTGTGAAGTAACAAACTAGACTTGATTTATTTGCGGTCAACACTGACAGAGAACTGCGAAATGAACGGAGTATACTTTCCTAATTGGGGGGAATTATAATGTTATTACCCTCTATATTATTATTTTTAGAAGTAATTTAGTTGAATATAATGTGATAAAAATATCGTTACTAACTAAAGGCTGTGTTATATTTTAGTTGAGTTCTGATTTTTTATTGTATTTTCAAAATTACTATACGAATTTTGATATAATGCCAAATATGTTAATTACATTTTTTTGAATGTTAATTGGAAAACAAAAAAATTTTTATTAATTTTTTTGTGTAATATTTTATTGTGGGATTTCACAAAATCTCACAATCTCTACAAAAAAAATCTAATATATTTTTATATTCATTTGAAATATCTTATCTTTTGTAAAAAATGTAGATTCGTTTTACTGTACTTACACTATATTAGTAGAACATTTTTGTAAATAAAGATTTGTTCTTTTTTTTAAAAAAAATCCATGTTTTATTTCGTAGCTCGTGAGCGAAGGGCTGGAGCAGTAAAGTTGTAACAAATGACCTATAAAGCTGTGCCTGATGAGTTTTCTTTGTAAACTATTAGCTCGTTTCTCCCACATTTTTGTTCTGTAAAAAAAAGTAAATTTAAATTCGTAATAAATTAAATTACTATTGATTCTACATTAATATGTATTATCATAGTCATATTTATTTTAATAACTGGTGATAAAATCAGAAAATTTCTTTGTTGCATTTACCAAATTAAAAAAAAAACATATAACAATATCTCTTTGCTTAAAGTCATCCAAATGTATCCTATTGCATTTTAAAATAAACTTTTGACATTAGGAAATCGTTGTTTTAATTTTTTTCAAGCGAAAATGCTAGAATTTAAGGTTAGTTGGAATTTAATAAAGACTATATAAATTCTAGTCGTTATATTACTCCTTAATATAAATTCTTGTTTGTTTAATAAATCTTATAAGCATCGTATGAGATTAAATCCATATTCTAAGTAATAACACTATATAAATTTGGGGGCCATTTAATTTCGTCTAAATTGATAGGCTAGAGCCTGGAGTGGCTGCATCAATTTAATGCTTTAGACTTACGAAGAGGCGTGCCCTAGTTAAGGTTTATGTTCCAACGCTTCAAATGCCGATGAAATGTTTTCAAATGATCTACAGTTTTAAAATATTTGGAAAATTTCGTCATAAATTGTAACTTCAATCTCAAAAAAAAAAAAAAAACTCTGTCTTTTGACGTCAATTACACAGTTGAATGTCTTTTAAAAACAACTGAACGATACATTGAAATACAATTTTTTTCTTTCTTTTCAACGATTTATGGCTTTAAAATTGCATTCTGTAAAAGCCAAAAAATGGCTAACAATATTTATGGTTTGATGTTTTGAAACTTAAATACATCCAGATTGAACAAATATTTCAGATTAATATTTCAACTGACAACCGTCCGGTTTTCATTTATAAAATGTAATATAAAAAGTTTTTGTACTGTAAGTACAACAGTTCCATACAACAGCGTACGTCCGCGCACATATTTGATTTCTCCGGGGTCCGCGCTGTTGACGGCGAAAACCCGACGGGTATTTGTTGAAATATGATAATTCTGTTCAAATGACCTTAAATAATGTGTACGAAGTAATGTAGATAGTTTATTTAAATTAAAATATAAGCAGAAATGTAGTATTCAAGATACAAAACAACTTTACAAAAGCTATCTGTCTTTTAAGTGAGTATGAGAAGTATAAATATTTTGTTTCGGAAGTTTTTCTGCCTTAGAAACTTCATTAAGAAAAATATTGATTTATCTTTTCCGTTTATTTCATTTTGTTTCATTTTCAAATTAACTATATCTAATTATACGTTTAACTTTCACACTTACCATGGGTTTTTGAGACGAAAATCTCAAAACTCAAAACTTTGAGAAAACTGAGATGACTATATGTTTTCAACAAAGTTTTAGGTCTAAAGGAGTTACAGTAAGTGAATATTTAAAAATCAATAATAGTTTAGTTTCTGAGTGCGATACTAAATTCGTATAATAATAGAAAGGTGTGTTGATAATAAGCGTTTGTTACAAAGCTAAAAGGACTAAGCGAGCTTAAAGCTTACGTCCCGGGAATTACGTGCGGCACGCGAGGCATCGCAGCGAAACCTCCTCGCTAAGGCTTCATCGGGAAATTGGTTATATACGGTTTAATCTACACATTACACGATATAAACGGTTATCGCAGAAAAAGGTATAAATTTCAAATAGAGTTCTACGTGGTATATGATATAGGCTAGACTCGTAAGGCTTTAGGTTTATCGGATATTTTGGATCGAATAATTGTATATTTCATCATCAAATTCAATTAAACTATCGACGACATTTTTGATTTTTAAAATGAGAATTTAATTTCATCTCCTGCTCTTATCATGTTTTTAATTTTGAAGTATAAAATGTTATAGTCATTCAGTCGCCATCGAGGGGCTCGCAGACTACACAAGTTAGGGGTGACTAGGCTCTAGTCAGCAGTTTTTAAATAGTCAATAAATAAGGTCGGTCATCGACCGTTCCTATTTGCGCATAATGCAAGCTCATACAAAACACATACATATTATAAAATTTCAAATTGTAAAACCAAATTTTGTTTGATATAAAATTATTACCAAGATTTTAAATCTACTTCCGATCGAACCGTATATCTGTCCAGTTTCTGATAAACGACTTTACAGAAGCTTGCAAAGTTACACAACTTTGTAAGGAAACTCATCAGTTCACAAAACAAAAGAGAATTTCATAGAACTTTCATCATCTTATCTAAAAAATTCTCGTGTCACAATGTTCGTTCCCGTACTCCTCCGAAACGGCTTGACCGATGAAATTTTGTGAGCATATTCAGTAGGTCTGAGAATCGGCCAACATCTATTTATACCCCTATTAAGTTTTTTTAACTGCGCGCGGACGGAGTCGCGGGTGACAGCTAGTAAGAGTTACAATATAGCAACAATGGTTGTTGCTATGACATGTTTTCGACCTAAATGTAGTAAATTACGTATGGGTAGGAAATAAATGTCCTCGTCTGTACCATAAACCAGGATTCCAATAAATGTTATATAACAATTGAAAAACAACTTTACTCATTAATATGTACTTTGGCGCCACAATTTGTGGGCTTAGGGTCGTATAGTTTCACCCTTTAGGCCACAAATTGTGTGCTCACCACTTGGTAACTGAGGGGACCGTTTTATTGAACGTAACGGTCAGAGTTACAGATCCACGCTCTCGACAATTTACTCTATTTATTGATGCAGCTTTTTCGAAAGTACTGACAGCTATTTATTGTTCACAGTTAATTTCAAGTACAATCAAATAGGGACGTAAATTGTAGCGTAAATAATGTTAAAATTTAATTTGTCTTAAGATAATATTTTTAATAATGTTACTGTCCGTTCGAGGTGCTTGCTTGGAGGTGGATCTCAGATCCCATATGTAGTAGAGTATATAGCGTATAGTCCCATAGTGTATAGAGCTCGTAGGGAATTATTGATTTTCTGGATGGTTTAATTTCGAATTGATACAGCCAAATATCATCTAGTACAGAAGTTTATTTGTCTTTAGTTTTGATGTAATTAATTAATTTTTTATTTTGTAAAAAGCGTGAAAACATCTCATCATCAGCTCACTATACGTCTCTAATAAGTTAGGGGTGACTAGACCCGAGTCGACCACTCTGGCCTAATGCTTCACTTAATGGTTCACGTCACACATGTCTTTGGATTTCGTAAGAACGTCGAATAAATGTCGGATATTACGTAAATCCAAAATCGAAAAACACATCGGTAACCTGCAGAGTCGAACCAAAGACCTACAGGTTACAAATCAAGTGCGTAACCTTTGAACCACCGACGCTTATGAAAACATATTTGCAGTATACACACTAAGAACTAAACTACTACTACTATTACTAAACTAAACGATATCAGTATAATTTGTAAATACAAACCAAGATATTGTTATGATAACTTTAAAATTATTACCCCATAAAACTTTTTGAAATTAAACTAAAATGAATTATTAATAATAAGAAAAAGTTTTCATCAGCACTTTTTATAATGAAAATATTCAACCATGTTTTATTTTAAATAAAAATAAAACACGCTGCTTAAAAATTTCATTAAGTCAAATTTTCTCGGTACTGCTACGCTGTCTGTAGCACTTACTTAACGTGGTAATATCAAACAGAAACATAAACAGAAGATGTTCCACACCTGATGGGTGCGTTGACACGCATGCGTGAGGTCTCGAGCACTACTCGAGGTGGACTACGTTCAGTGTACGGTTTGTTCCCGTAGGACGCCGACGGGAAAAGGGCGGGAAAGCGCGCGCTCTGTTGGCTACGAGATAAAACACGTGTGTGTATCGTGAATGTGGCTTGTGATTTTGATTGCGGTAAGTTGTATGGCTTTGTATGTTCACGTGTTCATTTTTTTAAATAATCCTAATTAACGATTTAAGAGGTATATTTAAAATTTATTAGAATAGTAAATTTTTTTGGTATATTTTAGGAGAATTAGTAAAGAACACATTTGGTACTCTTTTCTTAAAATAATTTTACATAACATTAACAGAGTTATTTATTTATTCAATTGCAATTTATATATTAAAAAAATATGCTTAGTATATTGTTATTCTTTTTATTATCATCTACACAGATAAGAAATTAAATCGAATATAAATAATCATTTTTATTCAAATCTTTTGACATTTAACTTATGAACGCAGGAAGGTCTGATACAACTTTTCAAGTATTCACAAAAAGTTCAAAAGAAATCGAGGGAACCAAACCCTAAAAAGGTTCTTTTAGATAGAAGAACTTAAATAATTCAAAGGGCGATATAACTTGTGATGTTTTGCTATAATTTATATTTTTGCATAGATAAATTGTCAAAGCGTTTTCATGTGTGACTAATTTCTGAACGATAATCTGTTATAAAAAGATTTTGCTGACAGGTTCTTCCCTTCACTCTCTGACCGTTAGATTATGAATGGCTATATTAAATAACATTTATTAATAATTAAGTATTTCAATTAATATATAATACCATGTATTAACATTTTTATATTCGCCATACTAATCAAGTTTGTCATAATGTAGAACGTCATTATGACACTTTTGAAGTAAAATTAATGATCTAGTTTTGATACAATTAATCAAGCTATGAACAAACTGTTAAGAACATTAAAAAACTTTAAATTGAGTTACCTATAATTGTTCTGATTAAGTTAAATTTTTTAACATGTTATAAAATATTTGAGTATTAACCTTAAGTAGTAGATAGAGCTGTTGTTTCGTTGGCTTTATGTACCAAACATAGTTATCACATTAAGATTGAGATTGGCATTAAAAAAAAAAAACAATTGATACTAGTAATTGATATAATCTTGCCTTTTGTAATTGAAGGCTATAAAAGACAGTAGTGATAATATACTATTTTTTTTTTCTCTTTGTATGATAATTTGAAATCCTAAGATGAACATATTAGTCAGTATAATATAAGTGGGATTTAATTCTATTTTTGAAAACGTGAAGATATATTCGATATAATGAAAAATATGTATTACTGTTTAAAAACTATTAACAGAGAACCGTTAAACGTGTGTAGAAAGTTTTAATTAAAAATAGAGAATGTGAGCTCTGTTCCAAATATCTCCTAAATGTCAACATATTTCCGTGTAACTTTAATTTTTAATTATAGTATTTGTTATCTTATTTTTTGTATATTTATGTGTTATTTTATTTCTAACCGTAGAATTTCACTACCGAGACTTTAGTACATGTCTTTTATTCTTTTTGACAAAACAGAGATAACCTTATCTTCTGTAAATTATGCTGTTGTAAATAAAGTTTGACCTCAATTATTAAGGTCTAAGTTAATACATGTGTAAATAAAGTCTATATTAAAATAAATATAAAATTTTTTGCGGTCCTAAATAAAATTCCAACTCCTTTTAAAGTCCAACAGAACGTATGGGATATTAAAATAAAACCGTCACAATATTTCTAGCCGCGATTGTTCGAAGGATTTTTTATTAACCTCCTTAATGAAACTGTTACGATACAAAAATCTTTTCGGGTCAAAGATTAAAAATGGATTTAAGATAAAAATAGGTCAATCCACGTTTTATAACTTCCTCTTATCTCGATGGCAAGTCGAGCGTACTTATGGAGTCATCAACTTGAAAGGTTCGACAAAAAAAAAACTGTGACGTAATACATGCAGCTATCGATACTGTGGAAATTCACACCTTTAAACAATAAGGACTTTTCCTATTTAAAATCCAAAGTTTCAAAAGATTACTTGATGTTTATTTAAAAAAAAAAAATTGGTAAAAAATGTAGCTTAGTGCCGGGGCATAGTGTAGCTTCTCAACAGCGAAAGAATTTTATAAATCCCTAGTTTCGTAGCCTATTCAATCAAAATATATATATATATATATATATATAGTTGTTTCTTAAAGTATTCATTCCTACATAATACCTTCAAAATATCACGATAATAGTACATTTCATTTTTTATTAAAAATGTATGAACTGTTCCGCATATATTGACCTATAGTAAACATTTAGACTAGTTATTTGCTCTGGCTACGGTCACAAGTAATCTCCGTTATGAAGTATCCATCGCGGATATGATCTTTTGCGGACTTCTTTTTAAAAAAAAACTCCAGCCGGCGGCCTCAGGAAATTATGTGTCACGACGACATGCATGTGAATAAATATATTTGTGTGGAGAATGCAAAATAAGATTTCTCATGAAAAAGTTATAAAAATAATTTGAGGAGCAGAAGGTTAGCGTGGTTTGGACATGTTATGCGGAGGGATGATGTTCATAAAAACAAAACAGTAATGAGATTGAATGTGGATGGCTATAAAGGTAGAGGAAGACCAAAGAAAGTATGGATGGATTGTGTTAAAGAGGATATTCGTAAGAAGGGGGTAAATTTAAAGATATGACGGCTGATAGAGATGTATGGAGGAGTAGTACATACTGTGCCGACCCTCCATAGGGATAAGGGCAGGTTGATGATAATGAAAAATAATTTAATTGAAGGAATTTTTATGACACCATTTACAGTGTGATAGTAAATATTTTACAAGAAATCTCTTAAAAATAAATATTTAAATAAACAAACTTAGTAAATAAGTACTTAACCAGTGAAAATTTCGAGACAATTTTTTTTTATTTCTAAAACTATTAGCGGGGTGACGAATTTATACTTGTTGTATAAATATATTATAATATGAATTTATAATTCAAATATAAACATGAGGGTACATTCATTGAGGGATTAAGCCCGGATCAAAACTGAACCTGTTCTGATAATCCGGATAAGAGGTGGATAATGGCAATTCACGCCCGGCCATCGTCCGGATTATCTCCACCTTAAATGCACGTATTAATTTATTGTAATGCAACACTTAATACGAACTTTTAATGTCATCATCATCATCATCATCAGCTCACTATGCCATAGTCTACCACGCTGTGGGTTGACTTCACACATATCTCTGAATTTCTTCGCAGATATGTGCAGTTTACATCACGATGTTTTCCTTAATCGTAACATGACGGGATTCGAACCAAGGACTTGCAAATTACAAGTCTAGAGCCCTTGAGCCACTAACGCTCTCACTATAAACTTTTAAAATTTATGTATGCCTGCCTGTATGTTTTGTCCGCAAGGTTGCGTTTGTTCCGGGTGTTCTCCGGAATGACTGGACCGATTTTAACGAGACTTTGACAGGAAGATAGCTAATACACGCGAGAATATTAGTGGCTTATTTTTTAATTCTGCGCTGATAAAATTTTGGGTGACCACTAGTAACAAATAAACTAACACACAAGTATAGAGGTACCTACTACAATTCCACCTGATGTTTAGTGGTGAAGGGCTAGAGTACTAACCGTGGATTTCTGAGACTGAAATCCCCTTTTAAAACATATTTTTACCTCTGTTTTTTTAAGAATAAAGACAGGGATGACAATATGTTTTATACAGAGATTTTGGTCTCAAAAACCTTCCGTAAGTAATGGTACTTAAGAGCTCTATATTGCTATCCAACTCTATACACTCTAGAGTTAGATATAAAAGGGATAATATTTGTAGTGCAGACTAGTTTCTCTCTAAATACGAGATCTATGCTTTGCAATATTTATCATAAAGCTCTATTGAGAGATAAAATGAATACAATAAGCCAGGAGGATCGAGGCATTTTCTATAAAATGCTACGAATTTTGCGGAATATTGCACAAAATACAGTACTATTATATCAGTGGACTAGGAACGTAAGCTACAAAGCTTATTCGCATTTAATGTAGTCTTAGTGTATACCATACGGTTAAAATGTATGCTGGTATTATTTTGTTTATACAGGTCTTTAGCGAAACTGCATTATAAATATTGGTAAAGCGCCATCTATCGTTCATTTAAATTTGTTTTTAAATTTGGTATAATTTTCCGTTTCTGTTTTATGTAATAAACTAGCTGTGGACCACGACTCCGTCCTCGCGGAATTAAAAGAAACGTAATAAGTAGCCTATGTGTTCTTTCAGAATATGTTCTACATCAGTGCCGAATTTCATAAAGATCTGTTGAGCCGTTCCGGTGATATCTCAAAAATACATCCATCCATCCTAACATTCGCCATTATAATCTTAGTAAGATTACTAAATTCTAGTTGGGTGAATAGATAGAAAATTTGAATGTATAAAATGGGTAACACATTTTAATGTGTTTTAAATCCAGAAATAATGTTAAAAATAAATTCAAAAGTATTTCTTACAAAATAATTTGTTTCAAAATTAATAGAAAATAAATTAAGTAAAAAAATGTATTATTTAGAGATATTGTTTAGACTCTATTTACGAAAAAGGTTAAATATAAGATAAAGAGTGTCTGTCGGCATCAATCTACGGCGCAGTTTGGCGACATTTTCAAAATTATGATGCATTAATTTTTTAGAACAAATAAATAAAACAAAATTAATTTTCTTATCTTTAATGTTTGTGTTACGGTAAATTTAATTGTTATTACTGAGACCCCAAGCAAACAATATATAGCTACGAACCCAGGAAGTTAAACTACTTGCAAAGAGATTTAGATAATTAAACTTTCAAAGGATGTTTCAAATATTCACGAATTACAAATAGTGCGGAACACTTGAAATGTTTTCTTATTTAATTTGATCTCTCGAGAGTTTCTCATTTGACTGAGTTAATGAACTCTTGGCGAAACGAAAACAAATTCAAGATACGTAATAAATAAAGATTGCGTAACATGAATACTATATAGTCTGGTCTTTACAAATTAATATTTTACTTTAAGTACCAATAGTTACAATCCTAGTAATGCCATCTATTGTAAATTATTTGAATTTGTGTTACATTCGCACGTTTATTTTTTACCATGTCATTCCGAGACACTGAATAGATAAAAGTTACCAATCAAACACATATTCCGTCGCCATTAAATATTCACGAGCAATTATTTGCGAGCAAGATATAATGATGAACGACGTAGTTAAGACACAAGTTTGGGTCATAAATAAATTACGCTTTAGTCTGTTAACATATCTCGAGATTTTCTTGATTAAAATCTGACATTTAATATAAGTATAATTTGTGTACAAAGTTTGTAAATTATAAAGCAAAAATAACAAGATTTATTATAAAATCAACAAGGTTAAATTCAGCGAGCTTCATACTAGATTAGTAAATATATATACTGTTAGCACTTATTTAATTTACTTGAATATTTTTGTCTATATCTCAGATATTTAATTAGTTGAGATCCTTAGAAAAACGAACAAGTCATTCACTTCAAATGACTAAATACCGTCTGTCCCGAGCGCATACTTCTCATAGTATCGCGATCCTGCACACATATTTAATTAATTCTTTTGCCCGCTAGATGTCGCTTTATATGTGTTGATATAAATAATTTCTGTTGATAAAAGAACTCATTTTTACATGTTAATTACTTGTTTTTTTTAAAGTTCAACACAACTTATAACATACAATACCGCAACAACAAAAGCATTTTAATAAAATAACATGAAACGTTAATTTAATAAAAATGGCGGGAGATTGAAGTTTTAATTAGTGCTTAAGTTTGTTATTTATTATTTTATAAAATTTAAACCTCTTGAAACGAACAAAATGAAATGAACAAACCAATAACTGTGCAAATGACTATATTTAAATAAATAACAAATAATTAAGAAATAGAAAGAACAAGGGTAATCGACAGCCAAACGTCAAGAAGAATATATCAAAATGTGATTGTCAATAATAGAAAACTACATAAGCTATCAAAATAGCAAAAAGGTCCGCAACATCCTCCCCCTCGTGCAGCTAAGCACAAACTGGTTATTCAAACCAAGGTCAGTCAAGGCCTTAGGTGGAGAGCCTAACCAGCTTTCGTACGGGTCAGTGTAGCGTTCCCCCTGCTGTTGCAACGTCCACTACCCTTATCGCGCCATTGAATTGACAATGGCTTCTGCCTCGGCTAGTAAACTGCTTAGGGTGTCTTCTTTTGGAGCTCGTTCGGTTAACGTTGCGTTCAGAGCTACTTTAACTGATCGCACCAAGCGCTCCCAACATCCTCCAAAATTAGGTGTCGCAGGTGGGGTGAACTTCGCGAGTATTCCTTGAGTGCTTGTGAAATCTTCGACATTTTCTCCGTAGAACTCTCTGAGAATGCGATTGGCACCAACAAAGCAGGTTCCGTTGTCCGAGAAAACAGTATTTGGAGAGCCCCGTCTTGCAATGAACCTTCTAATAGCCAGGATAGCGGAGTCAGTAGATTGACTATGTACCATCTCTAGGTGAAGAGCTCTGACAGTTAAACAGGCATGAAAAATGTTGTATGGCCCTTATACAACATTTTTCATGCCTGCGCCCGATAGTGACGCTTATGGGGCCGAAGTAGCCCAGGACCGTTAAAGTAAAAGGCTGTCGATGGTGAGCTAATCTTTCAGGTGGCGGATCGCCTGTTTTCGGGTTCATCTAATCTTTCAGGTGGCAGATCTCCTGTTTTCGGGTTCATCGGTAAGGACTTTCTTATTCTGCAGAGTAGACAATCTTTTCAAGAAGGATGGGGAAGCGCGTGTCAGGATCAATGCCTTCTGCGGCTTTAATTCTTCCGGCTAACCGCAGTAATTTGTCCTATCCCAAAGTGGGTGACAGTTTTCTGAGACGACTGTTCGGAGGAATAGGCTTCGAATTCAGGATATGAAGAAAATCTATAGAAAAGCTCTCGAGCTGTGTTCGTTGTAGAATTTGCCTTTCAGCGGCCTTTATTAAATCTGCACTAAGAGGCGGTAGGGTAGTGGACGCTGAAGGATGGCGGGCACAAACAACATCGCCTTTCAATTTAGAATTTCTAAAGGAAGCCAAAATTACACCAAACTTTGCCGCAGCTTGAAGTACCCGGGCTGTGGCACGTAATAAGCGCTGCCAATTACTAAAATTGGCAAAAATAGCTGTGACAGGTGTCGGTAACTCTTCGACAAAGGAAGTTAGTCCGACCAACTCAAAACTATTGGTCTTGAGTTCATCGGTATTTGGTGAGGCATACCTCGGCTCTGTAGGCCAGTCCTCAAAGGATTTAAATAGAAAAGATGGTCCGCGAAACCATCTGTGGGACGCGTCGAGGTTAATTGATCGCGTTCTGGTAGCGTCATCAGCAACATTTAAGTCTGTTGGTACCCATCGCCAGTCTCTGACGCAAGAGTTTTCAATAATTTCGCCTAAACGATGGGCAACAAAAGGCTTAAAAGAGCGCGCGTCACTACGTAACCACTGAAGGACTGTCATAGAATCAGTCCAAAAGAAGGTATGTGTCGGTTGTTTTCTATGACTGTCCTTAATGGTGACCGCGAGACGAGAAGCTATTAAAGCGGCCTGGAGCTCTAAACGTGGGATAGAGGTAGGTTTCAAGGGTGTAACTCTTGCCTTACTAGAGATGAGAGAAAGCTCGATGCTGCCGTCTGAGTACAAAAGACGCCAATAAGCGACACATGCGTACGCGAGCTCACTTGCATCAGCAAAAACGTGTAACTCCCTTTGAGTTGGTTCAGAGTTTTTAAAGTTAGAATACCAACGTGGAATTTCCAAAGATGTTACTTTTGACAACTCCTGAAACCAATCAGACCACCTTAATGCTTCCGTGGGTTGGAACTCGGTGTCCCAGTCGACATTAGACCTCCACGTTTGTTGGAATAATATTCGACCCTTTACAACTATTGGAGCTAATAAGCCTAACGGGTCGTACACACGCATGAGGTGACAAAGAACTTTGCGTTTTGTGAGAGGGTTCGAAAATGTTTCACCTAAGCCTGAACGGAACCCTAAATTATCTGTTGTGGGATTCCACAATACTCCTAATGCTCTAATATTATTTGCAGAGCAGCTGCCAACATTGATTTCCGACGACGGTTGAGTGGCCCTAAGATCAGCAGGAATAAATTTCAGCGCTGATGGGTCGTTGGAAATCCAGCCCCGTATTTCGAAACAGGCATCGTTGTGTACGGTAACAATATCTGCCGCCAGTTGTGCTGCCTCTTGAACGTCATCGAGAGAGTCAATATAATCGTCCATATAATGATTGTACAAAATAGCATGAGCTGCCTTAGGAAATAAACTTTCGTGCTCACAAGCGTTTTTATTTTTAATAAATTGTGCTATAAATGGACTGCAGCACGCACCGAAAATGACGGCTGTCATCCTAAACTCCTTTATTGGTTGGTCTCTGCTTGACCTCCAGAGATACCGGAGGGCGTCCCTATCTTGCTCCCTGATCCTTACTTGAGGGAACATTTCCCGGATATCAGCAGTGAGAGCAATACGACCCTCGCGAAACCGAAATAAAATACCTAACAAAGGCTGAAGCAGGTCTGGGCCAGGTAACAACAAAGAGTTTAGGCTGACGCCCTCATTCGTAGCTGCGGCGTCGTGAACTACACGAAGCTTACGTTTCTGAGGGTGGTACACGCCAAAATGGGGTAAATAGAGCCTCATAAAAGAAGATTGTTTATCTTTAATGTGGTTGGCGTAGTATGACTCAGGAGCACATTCTTCTGCATAACCTTTCGCTATCATGTTTGAAATGAACACGTCATATGCTTTTGTATTAATTTTGTATTGTTCCCTAATAAGAGAGTCTAATTTCTCGTCATCGGAAGGTTCGATACACACACCGTGGTTAACAAACTCCACTAATTTAGTTTTACTGCTCGCGATTCCATAAAGAACCCAGCCTAAGGCAGTTAAACAGGCAACGGGTTCATTCTTACCACCACACCTTATCTCACTGCTGATATCCGGCTCGAAGGACCAAAATGAAACGAACAAAATGAAATGAACAAACCAATAACTGTGCAAATGACTATATTTAAATAAATAACAAATAATTAAGAAATAGAAAGAACAAGGGTAATCGACAGCCAAACGTCAAGAAGAATATATCAAAATGTGATTGTCAATAATAGAAAACTACATAAGCTATCAAAATAGCAAAAAGGTCCGCAACACCTCTCAAGAAAAGGGTTAAAAGTATAATTTTACGAGATAATAATGATTAATAATTTTACGTACTAAGCGAGGCGACGCCACTGTCTTGCGTCTACGTTACTCATACAAACTGTCTAACCGTAAAATTCCACTGCTTTGACACTTATATTATAACATATTGTTATATCTATTTTTTTCAAAGAGAACGTGAGAGATTACATGTATTTAAACAATTTTATTAATAGTGAAAACCTATTCTATTTTTGCGTCGCAATGCATCGCGTTGTATACCGCGTAATTTCAACTAGGATAACGGGTTAGACGAAATCATGAATTACAACCGTCTGGCGTTTTAAAGCTTATAAAATACAATTAGATTTTTGTAATTATTGGAACATTTCTATTAGAAAATGGAAATATATTAATAGATGTTTTATTATTGATGTTTGTTCCACATTTTTAGACTTTAGGGACATTGTAATACTTTTAAAAACCCTTCGCCTTAAATAATCTAAATGTTTAATCTTACTGTGAAGAGAATTTATCTGAGTGTCAAAGAGAGATCAGTATTGGACCCTTTTATTTGAAATTCGACAAAATGTACTGTGAATTTTGTTTGATAAATTCTAATAAAAAAAAAGTCACACATTTAGTACATTACGTACTTACTTAAATTTATTAAATGTATGGAAGTTTGCCTTAGAACACGTTAGTTTATAAACGCTTGTTTATAAACATTTCGATAAGGAATAGAGTAGCTCGTAGTGACCAAAATTCCTTGAAAACTCTACATATAATCTAGTTACAACATACTTAGCGTAAAGTATTAAATAAGACTGATGTATAAATGAGCTTCGTTCTTTTTAATTACTTTAACATAGATTCCATTAAAACATAATGCGAGAGTGAAATGAGTTTGGAACCCTTTCCTGGGCCCTTAACAATGTACAAGCGGCGACAAACTTTTACGCGGCTTTAGAGTAAAGCTAACGTTCAATTATCGACCTTAAAGTTTAGATATGAATGGTCGATTTGGCTTGTAATAATTTGTATGAAGAGATCGATTCTCTTGATTTGAATGTACACATTAATTTTCAAGTTACACGACTCTGGATGAGAACAGTATTACTTCTACAGTTATCTGTTACGTTTTGTTGTTTATTTACTTCAGTATAAAACACGTAAATTCAGTCAAAACCGGCTTTAACGACATCGAAAGGATTAGCGATAATAAATAGTAACGGATGGACGTAATAAATAGTTTCTAGATTATTGTAAAATGCAGTCTATAAACTCAATAAAGTACATTTTAAAGTCATTTTTGTACGGAACGTTCCAAAGTTCCTCTTCACCTTGTGTAACCAGTCCATGGGTACGAATCTCCACCGCCATAACAATTTAGGAACCTGGTCGAAGGGACTATATAGTTCGGAGACCAAGTGATAAAAAAAGCAAATTATCTTAATCTCTTAATATCTTAATATCTTAACTCAAACGTAAAATATTTTTTTAAACGTAAAAAATTAAAAATTATATTATGTTATTACATATTTTAAATCGAATACAAAGTCAAAATAAGTTATTTAGGCATTCCAAAACATTTTCGGCTTCAACATGTATGGAAGTTTGATGTGATTAAGTAATTTCCTCCGTACATAATTACGCGAGAGTTATCAGATTTTAATCAAGAAACTTGTTGCGAGATCCGAAGTAAGACTCGAGTCTAATTTATTTATTGCCCAAATTCGAGCATTAACCGCAACGTTCGTTTCTCTCGTGTGTATAATTGGCCGTGAAAATTTAATGAAGATGGAATATGTTTTAGTTCATTTCTTGTGACGACCGTTGAAGGACATTTGTTACATTCAAAATGTCGTAATAAATTCTTGCTTTATTAAGGATATTTTAAGTGTATATGACAATATTATTTTCATTTACTTTTTCTTTCAATATGTTATATGTTACAGATCCTATTGCTGAAGTTGGGTTGGTTTTGTTTTCTGTAATAGCGTCGAACCGTCGAAAGAAGGTCGAGGTACCTACTTATTCTAGTGATAGATTCGTGATGTTTACAGCCTGTAATAAGGTGTAAGATTCGATTTTCAAATGATTTGAATAATTATTCTAAACTACCGAATAGATGGCGCTGAAATGCTAAATCACTACGTCTCGTAATAAAACAGAAGAGCTTATTGTAACAATCCAATGAAACGTCTCTCAACGTATAAAATAGTTATTACACAAATAAAATTTATTTAACGATTTTGTTTTGTTCTTAAACTTTCTTATGAACATGTAACGAGCAGTTTTGTGATGTCCTAAAAGTTTAACTGGCAACATTTTAACAAGCGCGCGCTTTGACTATTGTCTTGTTACTCTAAGCTTACTTTATTGTGTTACTCAATGTTGTTTTATTTGAAATAAAACATTTTATTAAATGAATACTAAAATGAAGCTAGTAATTAAACATCATTTGTGTACCAACATAACTCTTTCTGAATGTAGAAACACTACTATTAATGTTCTTATGATTACTTACTTATGACTACTTCAGATTGTGATAAGCAATCCTATACGTTTATAATAAAAAGAGCTTTTATATAAGAAGTATTTTATGTAAAAAAAATTTTAAATAATGACAATTTCGAACGTCATTTTTCATTCAGTTAAGAATTATAAAGTACATTATGAAATCAAAGGTCACAGAAAAATAATCACTAGAACATGAATACGTTTTACTTAGTTAAAAATTATAAGAAAATCTTAGTAATATTATAAACTAGCTTTTACCCGCGACTCCGTCCGCGCAGAATAAAAAAAAAAATAGAAAACGGGTTAAAAATTATCCTATGTCCGTTTCCTGGTTCTAAGCTACGTGCCCACCAATTTTCAGTCAAATCGATTCAGCCGTTCTTGAGTTATAAATAGTGTAACTAACACGACTTTCTTTTATATATTACTAGCTTTTACCCGCGACTCCGTCCGCGCGGAATAAAAAAAATAGAAAACGGGGTAAAAAATATCCTATGTCCTTTTCCTGGTCCTAAGCTACCTGCCCACCAATTTTCAGTCAAATCGATTCAGCCGTTCTTGAGTTATAAATGGTGTAACTAACACAACTTTCTTTTATATATATAGATATAGATTTAAATGTTTGGATGCATGGATGAATGTTTGTTTGAAGATATCTCCGGAACGGCTAAACGGATCTAGATATAGAGCATAGTCTGGAAGAACACATAGGCTAGTAATAAAGTTTTTTTTTTAATTCCGCGGGGACGGAGCCGCGGGCGACAGCTAGTGTTCCAATAAACTTCGATGAAAGTTCACTCAGGTATTGTTTTAATAATGCTCTCCGCTCTCTTTAAAGTCTAGTTTTGCGGCGTCTTTAAACTTTTACGAGGATCGTTTCGGGCTACGCTCCACTTTTAAATGTATTTTCTGCTTGGACACGGTTAATGTGTTTTTTGTTTCATATAAATTACGACAGACGAATGGATAGTTATGTCATTTAATATTATTGGCATATGATCTTAACTATTTTCTGGGAAATTGGGGTTTACTTACGTTATAGGAAAGTGTTTTTAACATTTTTAATATACGAGAAAGAGACTGCTGCCCATAGACATGTGCAAGTTGCCAACCTTTAATCGACGGAGGAAGGGAAGCATAGGAAGAGGATATTTTCCCTTCTTATGCATCCCCTCCTCTAACAGATTCCTTTCCCATAATTTACTTATTAGAAAAGGATGGGAACGAAACGTGGACTAAAATTAAGCCTCCAGCACGCACACTCATCAGACGAAACAGTTCAACTTGACGCCTGTCTTCTGTCGTGGTACTGCACCGGGCGAGCCGGCTCATTCGTGCACTCAGTAATATTGTTGTTGTTGGCTCTACCACTATACTGAACATATTATAACCTTAACTTCACATGCCAATTAATATTAACTTAATAAATTAAAGTTACTGATATAATTTAATCATTCATAATTAGTAATAAGTGTTAGTTTATTAAGTTGTAATACACTTGTCAAAAGTTGTATAAATGGTAATAAATGACACTTGACATCTGCTCCTGAGGTAATCAGTGGCTCCTAATTGTCAAAGTTTTCGTAATGAAAGCAATCGAAAAACCTTGGCAACTTTAGCGCTTAGTATCGATTTCCACTGAATTCAGCTCCATCTTACACTCGCTACCAACTTACTTTGAAAAGTTTCATTGACGTTACAAGTTCTTGTAACGAAGTTAAACTTTTCAGGAATATTCGGAAGAAAATAGTAACAGGAGACATTTATTGCCGGAACAAAGTTAATTGTTAAAATATACAAGAGCTTTAAGTGTAACTTAACCTTAGTAACTTTAATTAATATTTTTCAAGTAGCTTACTATACTCGTTTATTTTTCTTTCCTTTCTTGTCTATTCTTTTTTTTGTATGTAGAAAATATTTTCGTAGGTTACAAAAAAATTAACGGTAAAAATCTCTTAGTTATGTTTTATTTATTTTTCTGCGTACCTAAGAAAAAAATGCTATAATTTTTAGTAATAAACTCTAGTTTATTTCTTCTATAAAGGGTTGGCGAGAGGCATTCGGCCGATTGTAAAAAAATTAAGCCAAAACTTTAAGGTTTATAAACCGTTGTGCGCCCCCACGTGAGTGTGATAAGGCCAGGCAGAATACGAAAGGTAACGTGTAGAATGAAGTGCTGGCTATTTATGATAAAAAAATACAGACCACTAGTATTCTTAAAAAAACGTATACGTTGTTACGTTGAAGGTCCGTGTTGATTGCTTGTTGACGGCGGCAGCACCATTGCGTCTGTCACACGAAATGATGGAGTTGCTTCGAGTGCACTACGTTACAGATTTAGGCTCTGTCAGGATTAGAGTGGGGATTATATTGAAAATTTCAACTCTATTATTTAGTTTGCTTTGTTTTGATGTGGATGAGATGAAAGGTGTACTATCATCGTGTCAAAAGGATTTCCATAATCTTGCCGCCCACACTGAGTAATAGACGTGTGTTGTGTTTTGTTTACGTTGTTGTTGTTTTATATAATATTTCAATATATTTTTTTTTGTCTGAGACGGACTGAAATTAGAATCAATGAAATAAAAATTTTATGAAAGAAAATATACAACAAACTTATTATTTATAAAAATGTAAACTCTCCTAAATTCCCTCCCTAAGAATATTAAAGAAAAATAAGATTTTAAATATCCATAAGATCTGTTTTAATTTACATGTATTTAAAACAGCTGACAACAAGTAACAATTTCAAAAGCTTCGAATCAGCAGGTCGTGTTCTGTTGTGTAGACTACGAATGAAAACAAATATCAAGCACAACGATTGCGTTTAAATATTTCTACGCGCCCGCTACAACATTGCTACGAATATTGCTACGAATAAATGACACCTGAAATAATGTTCTAGTTGGAAATAGTTTAAGTATTTAAATATTTATTAACTTTTAAACTACGTGAGATTTTTACATTTTTTTCTTTTTGTTTAAAAACCATGTTTTAACTTGTGTTAAAATGAGATCGTAAGACATATTCTTTCGATTACAAATAATATCAAGTAACTGCAAAATAAATCAAAAGGCTATTAAATAATAAGAAACAACGAACAGCGTAAAAGTTCAAGTTGTTTTTGGTTCATCTTTCGTCACTTATCCTTGTTATAATTTGTGTAATAATTGTGTTATTCTGTTCCATAGACTTGATTACAAGTCAATTGTTTATTCAGCTACCGAAAGGCTTTAATTACAAAGGAGGAATTTAATTAGAACTCAATATCTTCTCACTGAAATTTCTTATTAAATTCTCTTCCTTATTGTACAATATTTGTCGCAGGATCGAAAGCTTCTGTTCAGGAATAAACACTCAGTCTAAGAAATGACAATACTTACAATCGTAGTAAAAAAACTTTTGTATAGTACTTTCTCGTATAAAATGTATGCTATGGGAACCACTTCTAAGGCTCTTCGATATTAATATAGGATGCTTGAGTCACGAGTATCGCGTAGCACGAGGCCCGTACACACAACACACAACAGTGAATCGTCCACGCGAGTCGTCTGTTCGGTCATTACAGGCATAGTAACTACTTTGCTAATACGAATATTAAAAATATCTATGTAGATTTTCTCCGTCATCTTGGAAATCGCAGTGAGTATTTCACGACGATTTGACAAACAGTAACAGAGAATAAACTAATATGAAATATTTTTTTATGTTTTTTTTTTTGGAACAAAATTCGGTAAGACATTACGATTCTGTGTTTGTCTATTGTAAAATGAAATATAATAAAAGCTACATAAATAACTTGCATTTCATTCTCATAGATGTATAATGTTAAAGTTTCTTGTTGTACATTATTCCAAAATACACATATTAAGATTTAATCCATTTATATATAAGTTTTGCTAAGTTTGCGGTACCTCATCTGTTAAAATTTACATTTAGTAACAAGTTCAGATGTAAACTTATGATTCAGTAATTTGAGAGAAACTTATTTAATACTCTCATTACTTGAGACGGGTGAATTAAAACTATCTCATATGACTTTATATAAGATTTTACGTTGAATAATACATGAACTATGTAACTTTAGAAATAACATTTTTACAGCTGATAAATTCTTGTTAAAATATAATTTAAAAATTGTTCAATAATTTCATCCTAGTTTTGGTTGAATGCTTTCATAAGTTTTTTAACATTTACAACTATAATAAAATATAAATTATATACATAATAAAACTAGAATCATTTGTGTGATATTTACTCTACAACTTTAATCTTACTTATATTATAAATGGGAATGTTTGTATGGATGTTTGTTTGAAGATAACTCCGTAACAGCTCAACGGATCTTGATAAAACTTGGCACAGATTTACCACATAGTCTGGAAGAGCACTTAGACTATTGAATTTTCTTTTAATTCCGCGCGGACGAACTCGTGAGTCTTATAATTATCAGTTGTTTATAATAAAATCTTTTTTTTTAAGTGGAAAACGTGCAAGCGGCCATCTAAATTTGCCAAAATGGCGAAATTACCGCTCCGGCGAACATCCTCAACTTCAGATACGTTGCCTATTTTTAATCCATGCTGAATGATATTTTATAAAACATAACGTAAACCCTCGCATTTCCTTTAAAAGAAAACCGAAAACTGTAATATAAGATAATACATTCAAAAATTTGTTTCAGCGATAGAATTTCAAGTAAAGATGTATAAGGTGTTAGAGGTTTCAAATATTTAATCGTTGCATATTTCGAGGTTTGTATGTCGCATGTTAACAAGGTACAGCAAAGTGCACGCTTCAGCGACCTTCCCTTTGATTTTCCGGGTCGCCGTGCCCGTTGCAAATAAACTACATAACTACGGATGTACCGGAAAAAAGCTGTAACGTTGCGAAATAGATACCTTGTCACGTTGGCCCGGTTTGATTCTATTGAATGGTACGCATCGCTACAAATAATCTAATATTGAACCGTATTGTAAATGAAAATTGTTGATTTGTTTTTTATGGATTTTTACATCCTAAAAAAACGAAAAAAATGTCTTTTGATGCTAATCTTATCATTAGCTCACTATACGTCCTCACTGATGGGCTCGGAGCTACCCTAATTTAGGGGTGACTAGGCCATAGTCAACCACACTGGCCTAGTGCGGATTGGTTGCCTTCACACATATTTTTGAATTTCGTCGTAGATATATGCAGGTTGCATCACGATGTTTTCATCACACATTTGTAAATCGTAAAGCGAAAAACACATCGGTACATGGCGGGATTTGAACTGCAGATTACAAGTCAAGTGCTTAACCCCTGAGCCACCAACGCTCTCTGATGCTAATACTTACAGTTTATTGTCGATTTCTTAATATTCCTTTTAAAAATTATGACTAAGCTGTAGACCTGTGCTAGGATGTAATTCAGTTAAAGGACAGAAATCGGATCATTGGCCGCGTTCAATAGTATGTACCCTTAACCACTAGATAACCGATTTTTCAAAAATGAATCTTCAAATCTTCTCTGATTTTACAAAACGGCTTGAAATCTGAATGTTAATAATCACTTTAATTAGAATACTCGAATAACTTCCTTATATGAGGCGTTAAATTTGTAATTAGTAAGCTTTTACATGTTTTAGTGCTTTAATTTCGTTGTACGTTAGGAAATAACAAGCAGTATCGTATTAACTTAATTTGAGATAAATTAATTATTCTTAACTTAAAATTTGATAATAGTTGTTTTAATAACGCTTTACGCATATCATATCTTATCTATAGTAATATTATAAATACCAAAGATTTGATTGTTTGTTTGTTTCCAATAGAATCCGAAACTACAGAACCGATTTGAAAAATTCTTTCACTGTTGGGAAGCTACACTTTTCACGGGTGACAGAGGCTATTTTTATTACTAGATTTTTTTAATTCTGCGCGGTCAAAGTCGCGGTCAACTGATAGTGTCTAATACTTTAACACTTTTACGGTCACACGCAGGATGGGTAATTAGTAACTAAGGGAGACGCTAAGAAAATCTGCATTAAAGATATATGTGCGTGCCGGAGACCTAATTTTAGACAACGTTCCCTTCCCACCCTTTTTTAAGGAAAGGATGTTAAGAGGAAGAGGGTACGAATAACAAGAGGACTTACTCTTTTCTGTGCGTCTCCTCCTCTGTTGATTAAAGGTAGGCAAAGTATATGTAATTGCAGATGTTTATGGGCAGCGGTCGCTTCGCATTTTAGGCGTATTCAGGTGGCCGTTTGCTCGTTTGGCACCTTGTATTATATAAAAAAAAAATTTGAAACGTGAGTTCGCACTCACATGTAAGGTCCCATGTTCAGTAATATCTTTGTTAATTTCACTAATGAACTATACTCATTTATATCCATTATAGACTAAATTACCGGGTTAAATTTTCTCAGTAATTATTATAAAGAGGCGCGCGGAATAAATGATGTTAATTCTTATTAGAGTCGAGATATAAAGACTGCTCAAGAAACTTAATTAAAATATAAATGTGGAGTAATTCAAGCATATTATATCTTCATATTTCTTAAACAATTTTTTCATAGCATAATCTTCAAGTTAAAGTAATACTTTAGAGGTAATATTTATTAACTTAAAGTTCTAAGTTATTATACTTCAGTTTCTATGTTAAGTTTTACTTATTAAGAGTTTACTAGCATTCTAAGTAAAGAAGACTTTCAGTTTTTTATTTAATTTAAATATTGAATACGGGGTTGTTATTTAAAAATACATTCGAAACGGGTTAAGTGAGAGTCGAAAGGATCGCGATATTATTGTCGCTTATAGAGGTTATTCTCTTACCCAAGTTTCGGTCTTCCGAATTGCTTATTGTGCTTTCTCGCTTATCCAGGTTCGACTGTATTTGATTTTAATGTTTAAGAATCAACTAGACAATATACAAGAAAAATATCTTTTGCCCAGTTGAAGCGTCAATTTGACAAAAAAGGGATAGTCTATTGACCTTCTACGTTGTATTACTTTTTTAATCATCTTAATTTCAAAGTTAATTTTAAAAAATATCATTTTTAACATAATCAACTTGGTATAATCCTCTATATTCTTACGAGTATAATATTTCCGAGTAATAACTTAAATAAGTCTTCTTTTGTTTTAATAACTAAATTGAATCTTAAGAATTTATATCCGGAATAAGTAAGTTTTTAATTAAAGCAAGATTATACGCGAGTTCTTATCCGAGGATTAGAGTGATCTCTTTTTACGGTCGTGGTGAGATAATTCTCTCCATGCGGTCCGCTTTATATTGACCACTCGCCACTCCACTGACACTATAGTAAAATTTGATATTTTAATGTAGTTAAGAATACCAGTACTTATACATTCTTTCAATAGCTGAACGTACAGTTTATTTGATTTATGTTAGCTTAATTTCTGTATTGTGATAAGGGTCCCGTTACTTACGAACTTTATACATAGCTTTTTTATATAACAAGGTGGCAAACGAGCAAGCGGCCACGTGAATTCGCCGAAATGGCGAAGCGACCGCTGCCTATAGACATTCACAATTGCAAATACGTTGCCTACCCCAAATCGACGAAGGAGGAGGACTCACAAAAAGAGAATATTTAACCTTCCTATGCATCTCCTTCATAAAATCCACATCTCATTCCCATCCTTTCCTTATAAGAAAAGGGTGGGAAGTGAAAGAGGACTAAAATTAGGCCTCCGGCATAACGAAGACGAAATGCGGAATTACTTCCACTTCACGCCTGTCTTCTGTGTGGTCGCCTGTCTTCTACGTGGTCGTGGTATTTCATCGGGCGAGGTCAATTCCTGCAACGAATGTTGTTGTTGCTGTCGTCTTCCACTGTTATATGTTATAGCAAGCTTAATATGCAACCATATGTCTATTGGCGATGTTCACTTTGCTATTTCACTGATACCATTTGGCTTTTAACTCGTTTCAAATTTTCTAGTATAAAATGTAGTAGCTTATATTAATATCAATTAAAGTAGTGTATAAAAAGTTGTTTGAACAAGTCGGGTATTGAATGTACTTTGAATTTTAAAACTCGGCCGAGATCATTTGCATAAAAGGCCGGATAGGTCTAATGTAAATTTATTTTTCATTAGGTTAATATAGAGTGAAGAATGGAAATTATACCGGTGTGCATTATTGTATAGCTCATTAGTGTGAAAGGTTTGTTTGTTTTGTACGGACTTGGGAATTGAGAATTTATGTAAGTCATTTTTCAAATCCGGACGATGCGAGGGCATCAAATTGTTCTTTTTCCTTCCGGTTTTTGATCGCTTATGTTTTATAAAAGGGATATTAAATTACACACTCTAGTTTAATTTATGTTATTGCAACAATGGTCTACATCTTTCTTAAAGAAAGACATTATCTCAGTTCTTTTTTAATAATTTAAGATAACCCATAGTCTTACTTATATTATAAATGTGAATGTTTGGATAGATGGATGTTTGTTACTACACATTTCCAGTACAACTAAACGGATCTTGCTGACATTTGGCATAGATGTAGAACATAGTTTAGAAGAACGCATAGGCTACTAATTAAGTTTTTATTAATGCCAAGCGGACGGAGTCACGTATAAAAGCTAGTATGACATAAATACTTAAAAAAAATTATCCATTGATAATCATGTTATAACACGAAAGCCTAAGAACTTTATAATTCGTTATACGGAATTAAATTTCATCCACTATCGAATAAAATATTTTATATGTATTTTGCAATCCACAAAAATGCATTTTCAAATAATGATTTAAAACAGATTTTCTTCATTCCTCAATTTTGAATTAAAAAATTATAAACTTGTGGTGAAAATTAATATTTAACTTTGATATGTCACATAACAATTGAAATATTATCTTAAGAATTCCTTTTCCAGTTGTCAGAGAAGTGTGAGCGCATGTTGTATCCAGGTGCGCCCAGGCCGGAGTCGCACGGCCCGTTGGCCACGCGACCCTTTGATTTTCCACCTGCTGCTCGCTTGAAATAAACTAGACAGACGCAGACAGGGCTAAAGCGACAGCTGTGCTTTGCCATATATGTACCGTTGTCGTTAAACAATTTTATTGAAACTAATATAAGAAATCTAAGACGTTTTTCAGACAGTATAATATTATTTATGTGGTATAGCTGTCGCCCGTGACTCCGTCCGCTATTAATTAAAAAAAAAAAACTTAATAGGAAGCCACGATCGTTTACGTTTAATACGTTCTTCTTGCTGATTATGTTCTACATCTTTGCCAAATTTAATCAAGATCCGTGAAGTCGTTCCGGTGATATCTGCTGACAAAAATGCATTTATCCATACATCCAAGCACTGACGTTTATAATATTAGTAAGAAGTAAGATATTACTGTATAATATAATTTCAAAATATTTGTAGTAAGTGTTCGAACTGTAAAGTCTAGTATGCAAAGTCTAAAGGAATATAATAATTACAGGGAAGTGATTAATATGCAGATGTATCTGTTTTCAAATCAATAAATAAGGGTTACATAGAACACGCAATCAACGCTGTGACCGTCTATCTTGAATTGCATTTCAATGTGAATGTATGACTAATTTTGTTTGCTTTGATTTTACATTTGTATTTGTCTTTGTTATTGATTATGTAAATGACATTTTAATTATGCTACCCTTTTGAAAGTTAAATAAAACAATATTTCACGTTTAAAGCGACTTTATCTAGTGACAGTTTCAGAAAATAGGGATCCTGAGTTAGATTAATAGCATAGTTATAGTCCCTTTAGTTCTGGAATAATGTGCAAATAAACACTTAAGTTCTACAGCCTAAATAATTGTATAAAACATAATGCCATCCCTCTCTTTATCTCGGAAAAGGTAAAGACTATGTGACTATGTGTCTATATATATATATATATATATATATATATATATATATATATATATATATATATATATATATATATATATATATATATATATATATATATATATATATATATATATATATATATGTTTTGTAGAGAACAAAACAGAGGTAACAATATGTTTTAAACTGGGATTTTGGTCTCAGAAACCCAGGGTAAGTATTGTTAATTATTCCTTAGAAACATTAATAAATAGTTATTAACGTCGAGTTATGATTCAAACAGATTATATCAATTGAATTAAAATCAACGTAAAACAATCTCACTGACCAAAGATCTGTTTATTTGAAGCAATTCACCGTGAACGTAAACTTGAAATTTGTCCGAAGTTATCCGAAACAGACAAACTAAGTTATAATCTGGCCACATCAAAGCGATCATCAACAGTAGTGCTTTACAACTTTACAACTAAGGTAACCGGTGTTATTTCTTATATGTAACTGGACTAATTGACTTGGTCGAGTTACTTACTGCCATACTCCCCTGAGTGGCTCTTCTTTTAATGTTTGCTGAGCCGTCCCTTAGTGTAGATTAATCTCATTAAAATACTCTAAGGTATTAATAATATGTGAGTACGGCAATTAGTTCCATTTTTGTTTAGAGTCTTTATAACATATACTAGATGGAATTTCTTGACACCCCTGCTAGAGAAAATAGCAATAAATTCTTTGGCTCCAAAATAACATTCCTTTGTCTACAAAAAAGTAAAACTGATTTCAAAGATTTTAAATACACTTATTGGAAATTAAACTACGTAATTGAAATTTGGACAAACAATATCCTGTATTTTTATTATATCAAACGATAGACTCAATGATCACAAATATCTCACTCCAACAACCATAATTAATGAGATGAAAGAAAAAGCATGAAACGTAAGCTTTTATAAATAGTATTGAACACTCGATTAACCAAATTAGTTTAGTTTCAAGATAGGATAAAGGTCAAACATAAGACATGTTGTTAAACTAACAGCCTGCAGACATCGCGTAATAACCTTTTTACTGTCACGAACAAAAAAAAAAACAATAACAACTCTTATCCGATTAACTATACTTTTATCGGATTAACCCTAATGGCTGAAATCGTCTTATGCGGTTTGGCTTAAATTATTTTTGACGAGAAATGTGTAATTTCCGTAGTATTCTTTACTAGAGTGACACTGAGGAATTGTTAGGTATTTTTATAAGCTGTTCTACCATACGATGTCTTATCGTCTTAGATTTTTAAATATACATGTAATGTGAATAACTATAAGCAAGGTAAAGTCACAATGTTCCATTCAGTAAACATGTCTATTAATTATGTTTTAATTGTTCGTCTTAAATTGCTCTTCAAAATCCATATAATTGCGGCAGTCAAACGAAGATTTCATTTCTAATTACTTGTGTAAACAGATGGCATCGGGTTGTAATTGAACATTTTGAATAGCGTTTTTATTTAAAACGAAACTTTGTCTTAAGCAAAATAAGGATGCTCATTTATTAAATTAATTTAGCTAAAGATAGTGATTTCCTACACGTGTTTATTTAGTTTTATTTATCCAGTTAACTCTATTTTTATTATTGCAATAGCTGTAATTGTACGAATTTAAATGAAATCTCTACAATGTCTTTGCATATTTAATTATATTTAGGTGTAGGTAGACATTATGTTTCAGTACGTCACGTATATATAGACGCAAAAACATAGTAACTTGCTACTTAGGGATTAAAATTGACTAGATACGGATAGAAAAACGAAATCGACCGAAAAGGGACTCATCGAAAAGAAAATATCTTCATTCGTAGTGGAATGTCCTTTTTATTTTTTTATCCGTCCAATTTGGCAAAAAGTATTCGATAACGAAATTAGGAAGATATTAAACTCGTAGAAATTGATTTAGGATTTGATTGATGTTTGTATAGCGTATATAATGTTATTTCATATTAACTATGAATTCAACACAATAGTTTTTCATTTCCAAAGCATGTAGTTGAAGCAATTCCGCGTTCCGTCTGAAGAGTGTGGTGCCGAAGGCCTAATTTTAGTGCTCTTTCCCTTTCCACTCTTTTCTTATTATGAAAGGATGAGAAGAGGAAATGGATTTGGCGGAAGACGGGACGCATAGAAAAGGCGAATATCTCATTTCAGTGCGTTGATTTCTCCGTTGATTAAAGGTAGGCTCGTAGGTTTGCATTTGCGGATGTCTATGGGCAACGGTCGCCTCGCTATGTCAGCGAATTCAGGTGGCCGTTTGCTCATTTGCCACCTTTTAATATAAAAAAAAACACTACTATAATAATTAGTATGGTCTAATCAAGGTAATAATAATGTAGTTATCTATTACGTAAAGTAACAAAAGACTAACGTATTTATACTCCAGATAATAAAATATCTAACATTATTTGCCGTTTGACTTATTTAATAAATAATATGATTGTTTACTAGCTGTATAGAAATCCTGAATTATTTACCGTTCTCCTTTGTTATCAGTAACAATGGTCGCCGCTCCGTAGAAGCCTACGCGGTCGTGAGATGTCTTTCGTTATGGCATCGGAACAAATATAAAGGTATGAATGTAATAAATATTTTCTAATATTTATTATTTATCGCCATACTCAAATTTTTCTTTTGATTACAGTTTACAGTTCAATGTTTTTTAGTACAGGCAGGCTTTAGTATTAGCAGTAAAAATGTGTTACAAGTGATCGATAGATGCAAAATGAATGAAAACTAAATCGGCTAAAACACTCACGTACATTTGTCCTGTGTTGGTGTCTCACGAATGTTTGAATACTTTAATTGTCAATTGCAATTCCGAATTATGTTAAACTAGCTTTTACCCGCGACTCCGTCCGCGCGGAAAAAAATAGAAAACGGGGTAAAAATTATCCTATGTCCTATTCCTGGTTCTAAGCTACCTGCCCACCAATTTTCAGTCAAATCGATTCAGCCGTTCTTGAGTTATAAATAGTGTAACTAACATGACTTTCTTTTATATATATATAGATTTTTATTATGTTTTCTTACGTTAATTATCTTATAGAATGATTTAACGATTTATTTAAAACAATTAGGTGTAATAAATACCCGTGTAATAGAGCTGTCAACAACATCTTATGCAAGAATGTGCTAGTTCGAGAATTGATGAATATTTTTAAAAGTTTCCAGCCTTGATATGTTTAAACTTTTTATTATTATTCTTTTATTTTATCAAAGCTACAAATAACGTCGTTGTTGTCTAAAAGGTTTTCGCGTAATGCAAAAGTTTGAACACTACGTGATGTTATTAGGTTTCTTTTTTGAGTTTGAAATATTATTAGGCTTTATAAAGTTTCTTGTTTATTTACGACGAGATTTGTTTTGAGTATATTTTTTCGGAATATTATAACAAACCTTCATTTCCAGAGTGAAGAAATGACATATTGACTGAAATAATTTACGAAACGAGAAGTTTTAAAATACCAGCAGTAAAGAAAATTTAAATAAGTTTAAGAGATACCATAATGCTCCAAAAAGTAATTGAAACATATCCTTCAAGAAGCGAGCATATATAGGTATCTTTCTTAAAGGCCGGCAACTCATCTGCAGTTCCTCTAATGTTGCGGATGTCCATGGGCGTCGATGATCACCTTGGTGTTCACGCCGCTCGTTTGCACCCTTATCTTATGAAAAAAAAAATATATATATATATTGTAAATTGTAACTTTTTGGTCCTAGCAACGGTTCTGGCATTAATAATAGAATTCTAATTATATAAAATTAATTCCGTTCAATCCAAGATCTATTTATAAGCTTAATTTAAGACAAAATTCGTTTTTAAAAGTTATTCGATTTTAAAGATTTGTTTCGAAATCTCGTGCCTCGGGCGATCGGCTCGCTAACAGGGTCAACGAAAATTAGTAACTTTCAATAATACATATTTTTAATTTCAAAATCTATATATATAAAAGAAAGTCGTGTTAGTTACACTATTTATAACTCAAGATCGGTCGAACTGATTTAGCTGAAAATTGATGGGGAGGTAGCTTAGAACTAGGAGACGGACATAGGAACTTTTTTATCTTGTCTATAAATATAAAAGAAAGTCGTGTTAGTTACACTATTTATAACTCAAGATCGGTCGAACTGACTTAGCTGAAAATTGATGGGGAGGTAGCTTAGAACTAGGAGACGGACATAGAAACTTTTTTATCTTGTGTGCATTTTTTTTATTCCGCACGGACGCAGTCGCGGGTAAAAGCTAGTAATTTAATACAATCAAGATTAATTAATATAACCGTGATTTTCCACTGCTGAGAAGTCTGTACAAAATATATTGTCTGATGAGTGTGCGTGCCAGAGACGTAATTTTAGTCTGCGTTCCCTTCCTGCTCTTTTCTTATAATTTTCTGGATTTGACGGATGAGAGGACTCATAGAAAGATAATATACTCTGTCGATAAAAGGAAGCCAGCGCATCTGCAAATGTGGATGTCTACGGGCAGCGGTCGCTACGCTATTTCGGCGAATTCAGGTGGCCGCTTGCTCGTTTGCCACCTTATGGTATATAAAAAAGTACTGATTTTTAAAAATTCTTACACTATTGGAAAGTTAAATTATATCCGGCACTGTTTTTTTTTTAATTCCGCGCAGAAGAAGTCGCGGGAAATTTTTTTTTTCTTTTATTTCAAAAGGTGGTTAAAGAGCAAACGACCACCTGAATTCGCCGAAATAGCGAGGTGACCGTTGCCCATAAATATCCGCAAATTCAGATGCGTTGCCTATCTTTAATCAACGGAGAAGGGGACGCACTGAAAGAGAATATTTGCCCTTCCTATGCGTCCCCTCTTCCGCCAAATCCACTTCCCCTAAACATCCTTTCCTAATAAGAAAAGGTTGGGAAGGGAAAGAGGACTAAAATTAGGCCTCGCAATTGCTAGTGTAATAATGTATACAGTATATATTCCTGTTATCATTCGAATGACTTGTTCCAATTTCCTTTGGTACGGTTCATTGAGTAATAGTAACCGAATTATAGATATTCAATAGAAATGCCTTCGACTTTTGACATCGATAGTTCTCTCGTAATTTCCTTAGTCAATGACCTTACAGAGTAGTCGGAGCTCACGGAAATTATATTTCTGTAGAGGTCTACCAGATACTAATATATCTACTAAAAGGAAACATTTTTGATTAGGGTTTGATCCTAAATGTATATTAACGTTTTATTACAGTAAATTGTTAAAATAAATAGTAATTTTTTTATTTTTTATTAAAGGATATATTTTCATTTGTGTGTTATGTAGTGGGAAGTCGAAATCATAACTTATGACATTTGACACTTCACGAAGATTTGTTTTATATGATCAAAAGAAGGGGTTTTGTGTAACATTCTTATAAATAACATGAGATTTTCCTTGTTCAGTTACGAGTATTACAGCGTTATATGATATGTAGAAAGATTGAGTAGTGGAGGAATATGATTTTTATATACGTACGACAGTTACAAAGTAAGTAAAACTATAATACGTAGACTGCAAAATTAGTTAAATATAGTTATAAAAGTTAGTAATAAAAAAGCCAATAAACTAATTATACATCACTATAATTTTATTATTTACTAGCTGTTGCCGGCGAATCCGTTCGCGCGAAATAAAATAACTTAATAAGTTAATGTGCTCTTCCAGGCTATGTTCTACATACAGATATAGAATATAGGCACTTGCCACAAGATGTCTTTAATCCATCCATTAATCTAAACTTTCTCATTTACTATATATATAGTTTTTAAGTTAAATAAAAAACTTACAAATTACTCTTAAACAGTAAATAACAGTAAATTGCTATTTTACTTAGATAACTTACTCAGGATGCAACTTATGTTGTGTTAAAACAATTATCAGTAATGGTATACTTTAACCGATAAGTAAGTTATCACAAAGTACGTTTCAACTGTGTGGTGAATCGTCACTTAATTGATTTAAACTACGTCATTGTGCTCGTAGTAACAGCCGCGACTCCACTCACTTCGCACGTTCCACTTCCTTTTATTTAATTTGAGAGTTCATTGTTCGCTCTCTATCACAAATTTCTATAGTAATTTTACTGAAGTAGATACGTACTAAAAATTTCAAAAGAATTTCAATATAAATAATAACACGGAATTAAACGCAATTAAAACGTCTACGTGTAAAAAAGTACTACAAATTCATCTGTAAAAATAAAATAAGTCCATCCATGTCTATCACAATAAATTAATTAAAAACTGATTAACTCACGTGGGATCGTCCGGTGACGGCACCGACTAGTTTCGAACCTGTCGGTGGTCAATCTTCAGAGCGAATGTTTATTTTGAGGACTTCGCGGTTGCGTCGCGTCTTGCACTGAAACTAGTCGGTGCCTTTACCGGACGACCACATGTGAGTTAAGCCGTTCTTAATTAATTTATTATCATATCTCATGAAAGTATAAATAATTTAATTACACGTCTATCACGTTCGTTGTTCTATGTTGTAAAAGAATCTTAAGTAAGCTTAAGTATATAATTTTAATGTCGTATTAAAACATATTGTTGTGTCTTTATTTTCCAAGTGAACGAGTGGGATGTCAGATACACTAGGGTGGTCAGTGGACAAAGAACAATAAATACTTAAAATAATAAAATGTCAAAATAGTTGACCAAGTCCCTAGTTTTCGCGCGTGGATAAACAAAATTTTCCGAGCCGTCGCGCTGGAAAACACAATGCAACTACGAATTTTAAAGTTCATGATAACGTTACTTTAAGCGCGTATGGCCCGAGCCGCGTGTCAGAGACACACCGAGAGAAGTTCAATTATAACTTTGAGAATTTAAAGGGTTTTGTGTTATATCAGACGTTGTTTGTTGAGTATTTCGGAAAAGTTTTGAAGACAATTCTTTGGGATTTTCTCAGTTGCTATAAATGTACACTTATGTATTATTTTTCATGAATGTTTCTATCCTTAAATGGAGTAGGTAGTGAGATTTCCAGATTTTGTAGATGGATGGTCTCGATGTGAACTATGGATACAATATTCTCAAATGCTAAACCCACCGATTCTAAAATTTATCACCTAAGTGATTTAATACAATTAACAATTAAAAAATATATTTTTTTAATTGTTCCGTCGACTTGGAAACTGAATGAAATGTTTCACAAGACTGTGATATTTCACCAACCCATTCTTCTAATTGCGAGATATAAAGGCAATATTTCTTTCAGCCATATTTAAAACTATAATTTGCTTACATTTTTTGCTGTTTTTTGTTATTATTACGGTCCCAATTTTCCAATATCTGTTTCACAATAATATTGCCGTATCTCTCAATTTCTATGAATTTCTATGACTTTGAGTTTCCCAATTGTGTAATACTCTTTGTAACCAAAACCTTATGGACAGGAAACGATAGCGTGCATATTTATTTCGCTTTAAATTTAAAAGCGTTCAATGAGGTTAATTATAATTTTCACGCGTCGGCCGGCGTTTGGCCGCTGTAGCCGCTGGTGGCGCTGTTGTTAAATTTATTCTTTGAAACATTTCAAATTAATTGTTCTCTTTATTACTTAAATTATTTTACTATTTAAATGTAATGAACTGAACATATTATATTTTATAATTGAATGATTTTGTATAACCATTTAATGACACTATAATAAAAAATATTTAGTTGGAAAATGATGCAACATATTTTGGTACTAATTTTTTTAACTGTATTAATCTTTTTTACTTTCTGCTTTTGATAAAAGTCTAATCGTCTTCCAAAAGATATTGCGAGTTTCTCATTTTTATTAAGTACATAAAAGTACTGTAGTATAGAAAAAATTCTGTCCCTCGTAAGGCTACGACATATACGAAGGAATGTAAATATAATATTTCTGCCTCCAAAATAGTCTTCCGATTGAAGTTCCGTATTGAGGAAATTATGCGAGGGAGCAAGTAATTATGCTCGGAGACATTCACATTCACAAAGGCGTTACTCTCAGTATACGTACGTCAATAAATTAACTAATGGAAACTGCTATTATTGGATTTATGTTTGTTACATTATTATTATTAATAACGTAATGTATTTACAAGTTACAAAATAACGTAACAGGAGTAAAAATTTTATCAAAATTAAATTGTTTGCAAGAACTAAGTTTTTTGCACATAATATCGACGCCCCCATCGAATAATCCTGTAATGGACTCTTACCGGGTTCTTGATTTTCCGTCGAATTCGGCATCTAAAGGTCCTACACATACACGTTGTGAGTTTTTTTTTATATTTTTCGTAATATTAATTACGGAGATAAAAAGTCATTATTGACACAGATTTTTTTTTAATTTCCGGTATTATAATTTTTCCTTCATAGCACAGAATACGTCCGGAATATTTGAATGAAAATTAAATACAATGTAGCTATAAAAATTAGCTTTGTTTTGGTATCTAAAATATTCTTGTACAATAATTATTGATGAAGTTATTAAAGAAATACGGTTTTATGTTTCTCCTGAAAAATTAGATTTTTCCTATTACAGGGTTATTCGGCGGGGGCGTCGATATACCCTATACAATTTCTTAAATATATACTGATATTTTTCATTTACTAGATTTCACTCAACTTGATTGAAATAGAAAATATTAAGTTTGGCTGTAGTAGATATAGAATCCTCTATAGATTGAAGTAATCAAAGGAAAACCTCAACAAATTTTCTGAAACATATCTTAAATAATAATATTTGCCGGAGGCCTAATTTTAATCCTCTTCCCCTTCCCACCCTTTTTTATAAAAGAGAGGATGGGAATGGGATTGGGATTTGTCGGAGGAGGGGACGAATAGGAAGGGGACATGTTTACAGAATTTTAACACATGGTTTAGTTTTTCTTCTTAAATACATAAACAGTGATTTAAATTTTACGTATTTATTATTTTTTTCTTAAGTTATACGAATTGTCATTTATTTAATATGGTTGAATTTTTTTTGGCTTTATTCAAATTTAATAGGTAATAAGGTAAGTCGACTTTACTTAGGTACAACATAAAATAAAATGAACAGCGTTTTCAATGAACTTTAGAAAATGATATCGTTCATTTATGATTTATGGTGTTCAGGGACATTGTGTTTGACGCGCGAATGAATGATAGGTATTATCTTACTATCATAATAAATCTTTGTTTAGGTAAAGTAAGTAAGCTTGTTTATCCAAATAGAACGGAAACAAAAGCTTTCTTGGCTAAATATAAAATGATATAGAAACGATATTTTTTTTTTTATATGGATGCTGACAAATGTTTTGTATGTTGTGTTAACGAATGCAAAGCCTGGATATAAAAAATGATACAAGTATTGCAAGATTGATGAGAAATTTCTGCCGAAATATAGAAGTCCCTTAGGGAATATACTACCATAGACAAGTGATATATACTACTAAGGGCGCTGAAAATGGTATCGATTAACAGTGTATGTAAAGTTTTCGATCATGTTCTATGTCCTATCTTTCCTTAAATTTAATTTAATTTAAATTAACTTTATTTAATTTAACTTACTTTAACTTTAAATTAAATTTAAAATTATTTTCTGACCCTCGAGTCAAATTATTTTAAATAGTTTTGTAGGACTTAGTTCTAATCCCAAGGTTAACAACGTATAATATAGGGTGTCTCAGTAAGAGTGCACTTTTTAAAATTGGAATATTTTTTTTTCAGTGCAAGTGGCGAGTCTGAAATTTTACAGTTGTCACCTCTGTTTATTCCGATTATTAAAAAAGGTGCGCTTTTCGAAAGAACAACTCGTTATAATTGAGAAAACTTATTACAATAATGGGAAAAATTACAGCCGAGAAAGTGTACCTAATGTGTCAACCATTTGAAGAGTGATCAAAAAATTGATATGATAATAAGAATCCTTTGCGCAACGTACCGGTCGGTCTCTGAAAACATTGCTGCTGTAAACGAGAGTGTCGCAGAAAATCCGAAAACATCAATACAACATCGTTCTTAAAATTTCACAATTTTTCGAAAAAAGTCATTTTCTCCGATGATCCATATGGATCCATGAATGGCTTCGTGAATACACAAAATTGTCGAATTTGGGACTCATAGAATTCTCATGCAATCCATGAGAAACAAATGCACCCCACAATAAGTAACTGTCTGGTGCGGATTTTGGTCAGGCGGCGTGATTGGACCTTACTTTTTTGAAAATGAGGCCGAAATTGCAGTGACTGTGAACGGCATTCGTTACAGGAATATGATTACGGACTCCTTGTGGCCTCAACTGAACGGTATGAATCTGGACAACATGTGGTTTCAGCAGGACGGCGCAACCAAATCCAACGCGTCATCGGTGATATACAGCCACATATCTGTGCAAAAGTCATGGAAAAATTCATGAAAAGAGTAATGGCCTGTCATCGGAGCCGTGGGGGTCATTTGCCAGATTTTTAATTCCATACTTAATCGGAACATGTCTTCTTTACAATACAATAAAAATATCACAACTCTGTCATAAAATACTTGTTTTTATTTTAAAATGAAAAAGTGCACTCTTACTGAGACACCCTTTATTATAAATAAATGAATAAATAAAATAAATAATGTTTTTGCCATCTTTTGATAATATGTACTTAATGTAAATGTTATAACAATTATGTATGTTCTTATTCAAAGTATTGAAACATTATTTATAACATATTCTTTTACCATATAAGCTTATGTACAAATAACTCAAAACTTTCTCTAACAGTTCCCTAATTTCTAGTCGAGTAACTTCCAGAGGAGTGCCTTAACAAAATATACAGCCTTTTATGTTGAACCCAAATAAGACAAATACATTCACTTGAGTGGAAACGAAAGCCTCGTCCTTTGAATAAACGTAAACATTTCTAGTAAATTCATATTCAGATATTAAAATTAACTTTTATTGTAACTAATTATTGTAACTTTACGATACTAACCTACAGTATAAAAAAATATTAGCAATATTAATAAGAAAAACAGAATCACTAACAAATATAAACATAGTACAATTAATATTGAGTTAAATGTAATTATACTAAAAGCATTAATAAGCAGGAACAAACTATGTAGCATAGGGATAATGTTAATAAACCAAAAAAGGCAATAACCGAAAACTGTGCAAAAAAGAGTACGGACCAAGCTTTTTTTTTTTTTTTTTTTTTTTTTTTTTTTTTTTTTTTTTTTTTTTTTTTTTTTTTTTTTTGTGACTGTGTAGTCACTGTGTAGCCTTGAAGAGGCATTTACAGTTTAAGGCATTTACAGTTTAAACGGACCAAGCATCTGTAAATGTAGTTTTATTAATTTAAAAAAAAAAAACCTACAGTATAGCATCACGTGGTCTTCCGTTTAATGGACAATAATTAAGCCGGGACCCGACGTTATAAGTACAATTTAAATAGCAATTACCAAGAAATATCAGCCATAAGTCTGTTCTTGTAACAAATTATTTAGTACGTCCTTAGAGTATCAAGAGAAAGGTGCATAAAATGTATAAAATATATAGGTAATTCATATATTCATTTTACTAATTAACAAGTGGTTTTATCCAAATTATTCCGTCAGTGGAAATCCTAAAAGAAGATGTGATTAAGAATTATTAATATTACAATATTCTATAATTATATAACAAAAATGACGTAACAAGGAACGTAACAAGTCGATCAGAAAGTGTAATTAAAGTTAGAGGGCGGCTGTTAAACTAGTTAATATGAATTATCGGTTAACACGACAGCGCGGCGCGACTCAGTCGACGAACTCCTATACGTATAATATGTAGGTTTCTACACTCTACTAGAGGTATCGTTTTCGTATTTTTTTGCTAATGGTCATGTTAATTATGTAAATAAAGTGTTTCTTTTATTTCAAACTTAACTTCAATTTTGTGTTGATAATATAGATCTAAAGTTATTAGACGAATTATAGACTAACAATATTTAATCCATTAGTAGTATAAATAGTTACTAGAAAATGCATCTAAACCCTTGACTATATTTAATTTAGTTATATAAAAGATTTTCTATCACTTTTTTAGCTATTCTTATGTTCTATGGATATTTTTTTATTTTGTAATGGTCTTTTTTTTAGTCCAAATAAAAAAAAGACCAGAAATAAAGTTTGATCGTAACTTTAACAATGTAGCATTAGTAACATAAAACTTCTGCTAAGTTCGTACATAAATGGATGGATAAAATTTTACGGACGCAAAAATAAAGGCTTAATATAGGCAAACAAAAATATAAGTCATGAAAGGGTATCGGATGTGCGTCGCAGAGCGCTTTGTATTGGATATTTTCGGCTTTATTATGTCATCGAAATGGATGCGTGCATATTTTATGTCGGCCTATCCCTATTAATGGACTTAGTTTATGGACCCTTTACCCAAAGCTTTATATCATATCCCAATACTAATGTATATAAACCTTGGAAACAACGACCACTAAATATTACTATAATAATGTAATTTCATTTTTTATATAAGAGAAGGGGCAAACGAGCAGCGGGAACACCAAGGTGTTCATCGACGCCCATGGACATCTGCAATACCAGAGGAATCGCAGATGCGTTGCCGGCCTTTGAGAAGGTGATAGGTATCCGCTACGCACACTCATCAGACGATGAGTATGCGTAGTGCATACTACACGCCTCTATTCTATGTGGTCGTGGTACTGCACCGGTCTACCCGGCCCATTCGTGCACCCAATAAATATTGTTGTTGTGGGATCTACCACTTTTAAATTATTGTATTAATGCGTTTAGTATAGTAAATTGACTAAATTCTCAATTGAACCGTGACATATTAAAGTAAAATTCGCAGTTATTTTTGTAAGCATCAGTTGGAGTAATAATGTATACGATAAGATGGCACATTAGTCTACTTGAGCTAAATGTGACTCGTCTTTTATCGTATTAGTGCCGGTTCAAAGCTTCTGCGAGCAGATTCATGAGAAACTGTGGAAAGGAAGGGGCGCATCGTCGTACGCTTTGTATCACAATATAATTCTTTTGAACTATCGGAAAATTGTTTTATTCTGTAACTATCGGGAAATTGTTTTGTTCTGTAAAACAGACCCTGTTTAAAATTTCCTCTATTATATGAAATTATGTAACTTTTGGTTTCTGAGATCAAACTCTCGGAATGTAACATATCGTCATCTTTAGCGAAACAGAGAAAATAACTTGTTTTAAATGAATATTTTGGTCTCAGAAACCCACGGCGTGTGAAGTTAAAAATTCCATCAGATTGGTAGTAAATTTCACTAACAGAAAAACATTTTTTTTAAATTTTACTTATTAAAGAACACACACCAACGTGCCCTTAAAAACACCAATAATACGTACTTATATTTTTGTTTACGTAGAAAAATCAAATTCCTGCCGCCGAGTTCCGTCATCGGACGACCCGACAGACCGCCAAGTTCCATCCACACCACCTCGATGGCTGGCAATCCACAACCGTGCGGTTTTCGCGTAGCTTTCTACCGCGTACCGCCGCGTTGTGGAATGGTCTGTCCTCGGCGGTATTTCCAAACCGCTACGACTTAGGGTCCTTCAAGAAGCGAGCGTATCATCTTCTCAAAGGCCGGCAACGCATTTGCGATTCCTCTGGTATTGCAGATGTCCATGGGCGTCGATGAACACCTTGGTGTTCCCGCTGCTCGTTTGCCCCCTTCTCTTATAAAAAAAAAAAAAATCTTAAAATCAGTATAGACTAGTAAACCTTTGAACATTCTGTCAACCCATGTGTAGTGCAGTGGAGTCCATGTCGTGGGCAATTCGATGCACGTAGATCAAATGAAGCCGCAATTAGTCCGGCCCGAGCTCAGATGCTCGTAGCTAACATTTCGTTGACTTCCGTCCCTAATTTCTATTCCACTTTTACGTTTTCTAAAATGAAGTATTTTTTTAGTAAAATGTTTTAATATTATTGAATTTAATCGACAATAAAAAAAGTACATTCGAATCAGCTATTTGGAAGTTTTATTAAATTGTCTATGAATTCATTAAAAAAAAAAAAATTATTGTCATCAGATCTACATTAAAACTTTCAACAGCAATTGGGCGTAATTTGAATTAGCTAGATTTGATCTCAATAAACAGAACAATCTCAACTTATGGTAGGTTCCGAGCCCGTTGATGGGGACTCAGAACAATTAAAAACATTTTTTCTTTGCTGTTATGCATGATAGATATTTTATATAAAGAGAAATGCAATTTGTATAAACGTATGTAACCAATTCTAATACAAATAAAAAAAATGTATAGCATACAACATTATGTAAATTTATTTTGCCTCGAGTTTGTACATAATCCTATTCAAATAGTGAATCGGGTTACACGAAATGTTGACTAGAAGTTTAACCAGAAAATATCCATTACATATTCTATACGTGTTTAGTTTAAACAATATACTTACGTGTTATTTTGTTTTACAACAAGAAGACAACAATACTCACTCAATACTTACGATACTTATCAACGTCACATTATGTTTGAGCCATATAATTTACGATCTGAACAAGTTAATCTTCTAGTAAAGAGTCTTAAGTAATATTGTCAACAGTTTGTGCAGTGTAGTTTAAATGTTTAACTTCGAAATATAAAGTTACCTTAAGACAGAAAACATGTTTGGCCAACATTACACTTTCTAAAGAAAACTAAGAATACATAATGCTCAGACTAAATTTATTTATGAGTAAAAGTGGTCACTTAATCTGTATTATTTATGTGTACACATTAAAAATTGTGTACACTTGGAGATATTTTGTAATACAGCTTGTACACATTTGAGCCAATGTGTACAGCTCATGTGTGAACGCTATGCGCTTGGGTAGCGCGTTTGTGATGCTTTACCGCTCACAAGACTGACTACAGAAAGTCTTGCTCACACGAAGAATACATATTAAAACTCGCATGAAGTTGACAGCGACTCGACAACACGTCACTTATGTTAAATTATATTTTCACTAAAAATTATGGAATAATAATAAAATTTAATTTTAATACTAAAAAAATGGTTAGTTTCTGAAATTGTAATAACAATAAGCCCGTTTAACAATTCTATTAACATCATCACTTGCATATAAAGATTGGTAATTTTTTAAGCTTTTTGTTGTATTTTACTACGTGTATAGATATGTGTTTTATAAAAAATGGTTCCGGACAACCCGGACGAGGTAAATTGAATTACGATAAAAAAGGTTTTATACTGCCGAACGCTACTCGCTTTATTGGATACTCTACTCCTTATTGTGTAAAAGTTGGATGTATGCATATTTATATTTGGAACACTTTGTTTTTATGTTGCACGAAACACATTCTGACAAGGGATGGCGAATTTATTTTGTTAATTAATCTATCTAATATTATATATGCAAATGTTTGGATGGATGAATGTTTGTTAGAAGGTATATCCGGAACGACTAAACGGATCTTGATGAAATTTAGCACAGATGTAGAACAAAGTCTTGAAGAACACATAGGCTACTAATTAAAATTTTTTTTAATTCCTCCTGGACGGACTCGCGGGCGACAGCTATTTTATTGACATATCATGAAACAATGTATGTTTTTATACTATATGCTTATGAGGTGGTTAATTAATCTTGTCTTAATTGGTAAAATGATGTTTGGTTTACTCAAATTGTAAACATCTATACTCTTAATGTAAATGTTAATTATGAATCGTTAGTTATAATTGAAAACGTAATAACAGACGTTAACCCTCCCGCTGCCGAACAAAGCTCGTCTCATTTGGAATGCGCGTCGCGTCGATCGGCCAGGGTCGCAATTAGCTCGGGACAGCTGCTTTTTGGAACGGCCAATTTGTCAACTTCTAATGGCGGATTACAATTTAAATATAGTGGCATTGTTTTAAACTTAATGGTCTCGCAATTAAATAGCTATTAATAGAAAATAACCAATTAAATTTCGATATATTTGTACAACATAACAAGGATTTTCCACTGGCTTTGTAAGTAAAAACGAATATGTTTTTTCCTAATATCGTAGGTATCTGGGAAAAAATCAAAAATATGTGACAAGTCAACCAACTCGCACTGGGCTAGCTTGGCTGAGTATGGCGTGGTAACCCATAACTTAGGATACGCTCCGGTCCCTCGGTAGCTGATGTTTATATCTGATTATGATTTTTATACAGTTTTTTTATGCAAAAAAACTTTGATTTCTATGTAATTTAAAAAAATATTAAATATAATACAATATAATACAACAAACTATGGATGGAGATGATCGTGATAAAAGGTTAAATGGAGATAGAAATCAAGAAATATATTGACAAGAATGTATTGTAATGCTTCTAAACGTACCATCTTTACGAAAATCCTTGTAAAATAAATAGTATTAGACATGGGGTTGGCGCACTTAGCTGCGACGATGTGGAGCGATGAGGGACTTCTGTTAGCGCATTAGTTTGGGTTCGGTGCACGCGAGGTCAGGCGCCGACCGCTCGAAAGTTGACGGAGATTAACCTTCGGATATTTTTCGTACGTACCAATATCATGAGATTAAAGTCTATAAATCTAATCTGTACATCTTTAAGTAACAGAGTCAGCGACGGATAAATGTATTAGACAAATAAGAAGTTCCAGGAGACTGCTATTGAGTTTATTGTAAAGGAGCGTTGGAAGTTTGTTATGAATAAACGCCTTACATAGAGATCTGGCATGACTCTCAAGTCATCTGGAAGTTATATGAATAACACAACCATGATATTTCGTGTTTCCCGTGTGGGGTATCGACGGCAGGCGGGCAATAACTTCTGTATACCCGTGCAATAAAGATTGCAATCACAAGCGTAAACGATTCCGTTTACCCAACACGTATTTATTCATTGCAGGGTTACCGATACAGTTCTGCTATAAGGGTAAACATTTTCTCAAACTGAAGTAAATGTTGATGTTTAATAATAAAAAGCCTCTTTTGTAGATAGTCATAATAAAAAGCTACTTCTGAGACAGTGTTGTTAGGTAGATTGAACCACTTGCGTCTTTCTCATATAATATAATATTTGTTCGTAAGATGGCAACCCTAGATATCGAGTATAGCGAGGAGGTCGTGGTGGGCAGCCGACATCGTCGAGCGTTAGAAATTACTTTTTGTCACTTGTTGCTGATGGCTTGTTACCGAGATATGGCGTGTAGAGCAGCGGGTTACATACATCCTCATTCCGCGACAAAGTGGAACGTTTAGAATTTGATATTAATGCGTTCTATGTGAGATAGGGAGTCAACTTGAGTGAGACAAATTGTTCACACAAAAAAATGGTAATTTAGAACTTAACAAAATAAGCAACTGACTATTTCTTTCGTTGATATAAAATGGTTATAAATTTGTAACTCTTTAATACAGGTACGAATCGGTAGGCATTTTGTGTTACCCAACGATTATTGACCAGACTAGATAGACCTTATAAGTTATCAGTAAATTGTACGATAGTCACAATGTGACGTGTAATTTAATGTCGTTTTATAAAGCGTCGAAAACAAATTTCAAATCGAAAATTCTACCTGGCAAGATATCAACCTATATTATAAGGCCAATTGTCAAGATAATATATTCGTTAAATATTGTACAAGCATAGATATATTTTCACTGCTGCCTCGAAAATGGCTTACGCAGTAAAAAAAAAGGTGTGTTTGGGCGCATAAATGAGATTCATAAATTCTTTTCCGCGCGATAAACTTGAATGTTATCAGTTCAATTCGTGGCCCATTTCCGTGGCCCAAATCGGAAAATAAATTTACAGCTGTATAATGCAGGTGCTGGCGGTGTCAGTACGTTATGGGGACAAAGGGGGGAGACACAATATGCCAAAAAGTAATGGTGGCAAAATGGGGAAGGAACACTTTTATACTCCTTACATCAGAAATTTCATTAAAGGAAATTATATTTCATTGTTGTTGCATAATCTTGAATTAAGCACAATGCTGTATAATTTCAATTTTGCTTTGCGACGTTATCGAAAGCGTGCTTTTTAAGTAACTCATTCAAGCCAACTTAAATTGGACATTTGGGATAATGACTGAATTTATTACTTTGACTATAAAATTGATAGAAATGAAACTATTTTTTTGTAACATGCGACAAAAATAGTCCGGTTGATTTACACACTTTGATTTGACACATGACATGACACATGTCATTTTGGGCTTTCAATTGAATTTTAGCATCAGTGCGCGACAGTAACAAGAATTGATTCTGTTAATAACTATAAATAATACCATAGAGACTCGAGCATTTTTTTCATACGAATTTCCAAATTAATTTAGACTGGTTTGGAACTTGCTAAATCAATCTTCACGAGAGACAACCCTTGTTATGATGATTTTGAAGATTTTTATCTTTGCGCCACAAAATCTTTACTATGTAGCCCTGAATGCATGAATATCCATAGAAATTGACATACAAATAATATTCTAACTTTTTTTTTGTGACTGAGCAGTCACTGTTTGCCTTGAAGAGGCATTTACAGTTTCACCGGGCTTGAGGTGGCCGGGCGCAGATGACGCTTAGCCTAAGCCTTGTTTAAGAGTAACTAGGCTCGAGGGCTCCCTCAGGAACCTCGGCTCGGGCTATTACTTCTTTATTATTCCCGGATTGGGAGGTCATCGAGTTCTTAGATCGCTTCGGTTGACGCTCCATGGAGTGACTGGGCGCAAGGGCCCCCGAGAGGGGACCTCGGCTTGGGCTGTCACTCATTACGCGTTTAGCATTCTGATTCAAGGGTGCCCGAGAGGGCCGGACCTCGGCTTGATCGGTTACTATTGTCTGATTGCATTCTAATTTCACTTAACTACCTAACTTATAATTCAATCCAAGAAATTTAAAGTAAACATGAGTTATTCGAGAAAATTACAATTTTTTGATCTTTATTCACATTCTCAGAGAAACGTATTCCATAACTCTGAGCTGAAAAATATAAGGCGTAAAACTACTTTGTTACAGCACAAGCGTAACAGGTTATACGAGAATTATCCAATAAATTCCATCTAACATGGTTACTGTTACGTCGCGATGTGTATTTTCATAAAATTGAATAGAGAGATAATAATAAAATATTTTACGTGTCTAAAATTTTATTAGAAACATTTACTAAAAGAAAAATATGCTTTTGTATATACGAGTATAATCATAATTTATAGAATTACAATATAATCGCTTAGGAAGGGGAAATATTATTTTTCAGTTCGTCCCCTCCTCCGTCGATTCTATATAATGCATCTGCAATTGCGGATGTCTATGGACAGCGGTCAATTCGCTATTTCATCTATTTCCCATAGGTGACCGCTTGCCCATTTGCCACGTTATAAAAAAACCTATCGTGTTTCATAAGCGTATAAATTTCCTGATTACACGCCAATATATTCATACTTTATTTAACGAAACTCCTGAAGTCCCTTTTGATACGACACGTCCCTAATAAGGTTTCGTAATGAAGTGGGGTCAGGGTGACATGCAACTTTACTAATTTGAGTAAAGACCAATTAGGTGCGCGATAACTTAGAGTTCCCTCTAAGAAGCTCGTTCCATTTCATGTTTATTTGAGAAGCTATCAAATACTATTATTTACTATATCTAGCTGTTTTTTTCATACGTTTTATGTTTCAAATACAAATGCGACAAATATTATAGTAATTTATTTCAATTTGTGTATGGTAGCTTTATTCTGCTTTTATCTGTTGACATTACACTAGCGGGCCACAATGTTGTAAATTATTTGTGTTTTGTTTTCATAAGCTTATTGATTGGTTGAAGAATATTGTTTTTTAATTCCTCCTAATGAGGACGTCAGGTAGAAGTTTTGTTTACGACGTGCAAAATTAAAAGTCTATACGACTCGCACACATGGAAGAAAAGTTATATCTCGCACAGAAATAAAAATAAGATTGTTAAGGACGTCTCGAAATAAAATGTCAAGGATCGTGAGTAGCACGTTTAAAGTTAAGTATGGCTGAGTCGGTGTGAGCCGGTCACGTATGCCGGACGTCAAATGTGACGGAGCGTCGAGCAATCACGCGTTAAGGCTGTCGATTGCTAAATGGAACAAAAGGGACATAGGATTTTTTTTATTTACTAATACTAGCGATGTTTTATTTTGTATATTCATAAAAGTCAATAAGAAAGATATTTTATTAACTACTTAGCTGAACTAACCCAAGTCATAATGGTTTGGAAATACAGTTGAGGATTGCTAGGCATTGAGATGACGCGGTACCTGGCGATTAGTCGTGTCATTTTTGCATTCTCCTATGACTAGCTATGCATTATTTTATAAATTTCTGCAGTCAAAGGCATTTTGCCTTTACAAAATTTGCTGCAAAGAAGAAGGCAATGAATGTGATAAAAGTTTTCAATTTAAATGCTCATATGTTTCAAATGCTCGTAGTTAAACAATAACGCATTACTTCTTAACTTTACACTTATTGTATGTATGAAGTTAGCAACAGTAACAGAGTAACGCATGCTTGAACTCTACGTAATCAAGACGGATAGCGTGATGTTAGCGATCGCTCTTTTCCGCTTCACTGTACATTACAGCTAAGAGTAGAATCTTAGATCTTTTTATAACTTTTGGATTGAATTGTCGTCTTACAGATTAAAATTATCGATTAATTTGCTACTTGTTTTATTTGGACTTGGAAATTTAAGGCAAATGAATGGCCTTTGCTTTAAATGTACAAATATTTTACTTAACTGTCGTGAAGACGAAATGTAAATTTGAAATTATTTAACACCATTAAATCACTTAAAATTTGTTTCTTTCCCTAAAACACCTTTATTAAATTTTACAGAGTTTTTATTTAATAATAATATATAATAATTGTTTAAGTAACTAAAACTTTGAATTTTGTTTAAGGAAAGGTCACGAAGCGTAGAAAAAAATAAAGTAAAATCAATGTCGTGTCGGGAATAAATCTAGGGATTACCCAAACTCGATTTGATTTCAAGATAGGAATAGAACGACTTCTCAGCTGTCAATATGTGATGTACATTTCGGTAGACAATTCATTGTAAATGAATATTTATATATAAATAATCACATTTAAAATATATGTCATTTAATGTTACAAATATAAATAAAATAATTTTCTTTTTTCTTTAATAATTAGTAAATATTTTCTTTGTTATAAAAGGAAATTAAAAAATAAGGTTAATAATTTAAGCAAATTATCTAAATTACTTTGCTCATTTAAAATTCTTCAAAGAAATAAAGATTAAAATAACCGTAAAAATTCTTTAAATATTTCATAATTTAAATTTTTAATTAGTTTAAGCATTCGCGCTTTAACTTCTTTATAAAATAGTTTACCAAAAAAACATTTAGCATTTTAGATATTAAAAAGAAATTTTATCAACGAATTTTATTTAAATATAAACTTATTCCAGTTGAAGTAAAATAATAATGAAAATTAAATAATAAATATAAATACGTTTCAAACTTATTTTACAAGGTACATTTTTTTAACTTTAAAAAATTGTTATTTTTATAAATTTCCAATTTACGTATAACACGTAACGATACTGTGTGAAAATCCCTATAACTCGAATAATAAAAGAACAATAAAATGATTTGTAATATGTGCTTCGACAGTGTAAACCGACACTTAGAAAGAAGTGTTTTAAGTCAATTTACACGCCACGCGTCAGTTTAATAGACTAAGCTTTGTTTTTGACACTAAAAGCTATAAACAATTCTATTTCGAATCAATTTGAGGAACTCTAAATAATGTGAATGTTTAGGTGGATGGATGCATGAATGGTTGGATGGATGGATTTTTGTTACTACGGCTCTCCAGAACAGTTCAACAGATCTCTAGAAATCTAGAAGAACACATTGGCTACTAATTACTTTTATTTTAAGTCTGCGAGGACCGAGTCACGGGCAAAAGCTAGATATTTTCATTAGATATTTTATTCTTGATATACGTCCCCACCGAGGGGCTCGGAACCAATCCTAAGATAGGGGTCTTTGAATTTCTTCTCAGATATGTGCAGGTTTCATCACAATGTAAATGTACATTTGTAAATTGAAAAGCGAAAAACACATTCGAACCCAGAACCCAGCCACCGCCGCTCACTTGAGATATTTTATCTAAATAAAAATTTCAACGCTGTCATTTTAAGTTTCCATTTATTTCCATATTTTCCATATACGGGGAAATATATTTATTGTTGAACAACACAAATAAGAGTCGTAATCGTATTCAGCGGCGTTGAACAAAGAAAATAACATAAAGTACTCTGTACACTGCACGAGAAAACTTCAAACGCTTTTCAAACGATATTTTTATTCGAAAAATGGTGAGCAGTGGCTCTAGTTTGTTTTGAATTGTCATATTTAATTGAAGTCTTCACTTGTTTTGCAATGCTTTTAAAGATCACCTCGATTTTACTTCACATTTAAATTGTCACTCATTATTTCCTAATACATCATTTAGTTATGATGTAAGTATAGTAAGCGAATTCTTCATTTATTTTCAAATTTTGTTCTTAAATATTTAAACAAAATACCAGTGACATTTTTAGTGAATGGATAAATTCAAAGATTACTTGAAGTCGATTTTGTTTGGGACGGAAATAGAGCGATCCCTCCTCTATCAGTCAAGCGCTCTATGTGTCTGAACGTCATTTGTATAAAAAATATATTTGGAGAAGACCTTCAAGTGACCTTTTATTTTATAATACTAGAAAAAGAGAGAACATTTTGTGAAAATATTTCTTAACAATAATGTAGACAGTTAGCCGAGTACGAGTATTTACGACAAGCGTCTTCGTACTCGTCCTCGTACAATCAATTATGTCTAAATTAGTATGAGGTTTTTTATGTACTTTACCCCGGATACTGCACAAATTTTATTACAAAATTTCATGCAGTTCAGGAATCAGAAATTGTATGCATTGTTTAATAGACAAAGGAAAACATACATAAAAGTTGAATATGGTACTTTCCGTCCGACATTACGGAAATCTAAAGCCAAATTAAACATAATTGTTCATCTATATTTAAAACGAGAAAAAATATGCTTTAAATAAAAAGTGAAAGCTAGTTTTTGTGGCTGTATTAAGTTGATATCGGTTTGAGAAACAATCCGATTTGGAACTATGTCAGAGCAAGCATTGTAAACCAACCGAGATACGATTGGCGAAAGCCGTACGAGATAGACGTAGCTTGACCGTGTATGGATATCTCGCTTTGTAGTGATTAATGTGATTGCTGAACTATTCAATATATTACATTCTACTTTTCATTAATATTACAAATACGAAAGTTTGGATAGAAGTATGAATGGTAACACAACGTCGCTCCAGAAAGGTTGAACGGATCTAGATGACATTTATTATAAATATAGATAAAAAAGCTGGAGTAGCGCATAGGCTGTCATTTATCCTATATATGATCGGTTTTCGCGTATATATTTTTACTTCAGCCATAATAACTCAGCAAATAAATAAATACTATTTCATTAATTTCAAGCTAAAGAATTGATAATTTACATAAAATATTTGATTGTACAAATTAAAAAAAAAGTTTGTTCATGGCGCGTAATACGGCTCGTAACAAATATTCAATTTGTTTCGTTACTAATTGTTGTTAATAAGGGTAATAAATAATCACACTTTCCCTGTAATGTCTAATAACTTTAACTGATTGTTATCAGCCGGTAAAGCTAAATCTGACATCGACAAATTTTCCAAAGCTGACGCTCAGGAGCTTAAAGCCTACGGCATCATTTATTATAAGATATTATTGTTTTTTTTAACTAATTAGGTATCGTAAATAGGTTATAATAACGTCCTTTGATTTGCAAAAAGTTAAAGTAGTTAAAGTTACGAAATAAAAAGAAGGATAGAAAATTTTATCGCCTAACATTTTAACCTAGAAAACATATAGAAACCAAACGTAGACGTTTCTATTTGTCTAGTGAGTTGTCATTTGTTTCGTATTCTGCCGCATAGAGTTGGTTGATCAGTCAGTCTTATTTTAAGGTTTTTTGATTCACAAATAATAGTCGTTTTAGTTTTTTATGCATTTGTCTGATTTTGATTGTTAACGTACGAGCTCTCGATCTATCTCGGGTGTGGAGGAATCCAGATAATACGCAGTAAACACATAGATTAATTAATTGCAGAAGGTCACTCTATCATTACTACTCTGTGGTGGCGTCGAGTTAAGCGGATTAGTGTTAATAGAAACGAAGCTAAAGTGTAACTTATTTTTTTTATACATATTATTATTAAAAAAGCTCTTTTTTATATCACTAAAGCTAATTATAAATACTAGTAGCTAGTAGTTACATATTGAAAACTTAAAATATCTTTGACTTTTGTCTCTGGTTTCAAGACAGATTAAAAACACATTTCATATCTTCTGATGACTATTCAATAGTTAAATAAGATAATAAAAATGAAAATAAATATGATTTAATTATTTAGTTCTCTAAGGAAAAATCGAAAATGTTTTATTCTTTTTTTGCGCTTTATTTAAATTTAAACGCTTCAAGGGCTATGCATAAATATTGAATAGATGCAGTGTATATATAAACCAATAATAAATCAGAATTTGATTATTTACAAAACAGGAAAAAAAACACTCCAATAGTTCCGGCGAACGATATAATGTTAGCAAGATACAGAGTTTCTGATATGTACGGACGGAGAACAAATTTATTGCAGTGCAATTCTCGTTTTTTACTAACTTTGAAATCGGAATAAAATGGAATTTAGATTCAGAATTAGAGGATTTATAGTCAGAATTACGTCATTCAGAGGAGGAAAGATAAAAATGTCCTCTCTTGCAATATACGATAGGATTTAAGAAAAAAAATGTATAAATTTTAAAATCATTATGTTTATAGTAACATTTTATTTAATAATCCGTTAATCTTAATAAAATTAAAAAGAAAACAATAAAATCTATATAATCCGCGTAACATTATATACAAGAAATCATACATAAGAGGGTTACGTGGTTGAATTTCTTAGAAAACATATCTAAAATGTTTTACTAGACAAAATTAAATAATCTTAAAAAGATAAAAATAAATTTATTTATAGAAGCAGGTTAGCATTTTTTAAATTAAACAAACTTCCCTATTTAATTACTTAAATAACAGTTTGCGATAATTAAAAGAAATACATGAAGCGTATTTTCAGCGACTCCAATTAATCAAGCGAGTTCTTTCTTCGCAATGCGAACAATCACGTTTTTCATTTAAACAAATACAATGGTTTTATTTAGGAAAAACATTTCATTTGATTAATTTATTCAAATAGTCAATTTGTTCATTTTAGAAAGGATTCGTTTACAAACGTACCTCGATAGATATAAAGAGACATTATGTCTAATTAGTACATCTAATAATTTGAAATATATAAAGACATGATACAAGGAGAAAAGTTATACAATCCCATAACTTTGGTATTCCATTGAGAGATACCTGTGCAAAAACGTTTTATAATACCTCTCGTTGTCTTTCAAAAAATAGGGATAAAAATATATATTAAATTTCCCGCGAATTCGTTTGCGCAGGATTTTAAAAAAATAGAAAAACTTGAGAGGTGTCAAGGGACACCCGGATGGAACGAAGTTCCTTTCTATTAATTAGTGAAGGAACCAATGTTTATTCTATGAATAAAAAACTTAAGTCTTCACAAGCAGTACATTTTATTTCTATGAATTTTCGTTATATATTGTCACGTCGTTGCCATGGTGAAGTAGCGCTCATTCGTCGTTAACATACTTACTATAGCAAAAAGTGTCGTGACAACTTTTCGTAAGAATTTTTTCCGTCTAGCCCCCTTTCACAACGCGCGATAAGGAACTTCGTTCCAATTATGTGAAGTATGTCATGTGTTACTTGAACCGTTACGGAGTTATCTAGGATCATACGTATACTATATTTTCTTAAAGCCTCTGTTTTATATCTACGCCAAACTTCATCCAGATCCGTTAAGCCTTACTGAAGATACCTTCTAACAAACATCAATCTATTTATCCATCTAAACATTCGAATTTATAATATTAGTAAGAAGTAATATTGTCGAATAGTTTTTGCATTGTATAAAAATTTACTCATATGTCTGATATGATTTATTGATATTTCTGTTGTTGTAGCCAGAATATATCGTGTAGCTGTCATAGTACAGTGCCTTACAACGCAATATAATGGCATAAGCTTACCGAAGCACATTATCGGTGCCTTCCGGTTCATTAAAACGTTAGCCGTCTACGTAGGTTTATCTCACGTTCTAGTATCGATATATTATTTTTAATATACCTCGTACAGTATCATATTAGACAGTTGTGGTCGGATTTTTAAACATTAGTGCGACGTGAGGTGTTTCAAATCCCTTTATGAATGATACGTCGTGAAAGATTATTGAACTCCTCGCACTGTGTAAAAGTAAACTAGTACCATTGACAAAACCTTGCTTTTTCGTTGAATAATCACAAATAAATCGTTGTTACATTTTTGCTTTTATATGCCACATTATTTCTCGCCTAATTCACTCTCGTAGTTTTCTTTTTATTTATATTTTGTCTATTGCATTCTCGGTGGCCAGCACCTCATTGAACATTCATCCTCATTAAATATATTACTTTTTAATATAAATATGTTTTTACGTTTTTGGTTACAATAAAAACATTGGTATTTCGATCAGCGCCATCTAGTGTTTGACATGTACTAACACGCAATCAAAGTGTAAAATAGTGTAAAATAAATCACACATTTTCATAAACATTTTGCATGAACATCGGTCTATTATAATTTATAATATATAGATTGGAATCCATTAACAAAATTGAAACACAGTAATCAAATACATAACCCAGATTTGTCAAGTCTATAAAAACATAGACAGATACAAATAACAACATAATATATATCGGTATTTGAAATTCAAAAGCAAACACAACAAACCAAATGTAATCAACCTTAATGTAGGTAAGTATACACCTCCCTGACAACCTTAAGCTTCTTTGTTCTCTCGCAAGGAGGTGTAAATTTCAACAAATGCCGCCTATATGTCGTGTAATTTACACATTAATCTCTAGGCTATAAACAAAGGTCCACGTGGAAAACAACGTATAGCATATTTTAAATTATGCGATGGAGAGTAAGGCTTAAAGATTATGGAGTGAAGTTAATCTTTCACAATTGTGTCAATTAGGTTATCGTTTATACTATTTTAATGATGTGTGAGAGCAAGGAGAAATAACTGTTGATTAAATTAAAAGGGCAGATGTTTTATGTTTTGAAAAGTATTACTGCCGCCAAGAATAGTTTTGTAAAAGTAATTTCCCAATCTACCAGACAACTTCAACTCCTTCCAAATTTAAAATGTAAATGGTCATTAATGCTTAAACTAATTAATAAATATTTTATCAACACAGATAGTTTGTGTACAAAATCAACAGGAAGTTACGAGACTTTAAAATAAAGTGTCCCGTGAGCAATCAGTTAATAATTAATTAGTTCTCAGAGTCAGCCTCATCCGCACTAATTGATTATAAATGATTAATTATCTGCGGGATTAAAGCCGCAGATGGAATTGATACCTCTTTTACATACTATGAATTTTATATTTTATTTCCAAGCATATGATTTGTTATTTATTGTGGTCTGTTAAAATATAATAATAATACTTGTTTGATGAAATTTCGACACAAAAAATGTAAGGTTATGTAATACTAGTAGTGCAAAGCCCCGGCTAGTTGTCAGTATCACATAAAAGACTTTAGGACCTTATTTAAGACGGTCCTTTTTAAGGCTTATCAGGGACACACGCATTCGACTATTGGCCGTAGCCTTCTGAAGGTTAAGGTCACTGTGAGCCAAGTTTACGAATAATCTTAGTTAATAGGATAAGAGAAAATTGGAAGTGGCGTGAAATTGCCGGCAAATTTCTTTTACGGCCGATACCCTAATTAATTTTCTTCATATTCTTCAGACTTTTGTATTATAATAACAGATAATTTATTGTTAATATATTTTTGTTAAGCAAGCGACTTGTATAACAGATAGTCTAACTTAACTGACTAGCATCTCGGCTCTAGCCGCACGCGACTGCTATTTCTGTGACAAATAGCACGTGACTATTGTCGTGCTAATCGTCTCAGTAGAAAATGGGTCTAAAATCAAATAAGCGTTTGAAATTAAACCAGTTAAATGATCATTACACCTTAATTCCGTCAAGAATGAATACAAAATTTTATAAAATGGGCCCACAGAATTTATTTAAATTATTTTCCTGATATCTTGAATAAGCGGAGTGAATATTTTGTGGAAAAACTTTGGGGAAAAAAGCACAATTTCTATTTGATCGTTTGTCAAAAGACGCTTTTAAAAGTAGTAATTTCATAAGGACATTAAAAGTGACGGAGTACCTGATATTGAGTAAGGAAATTGGAAATACTTATTTGAATAACTTTTCATATTTGCTATATTTCATTGGAAAACGTTTGAAGTCGTTTGTTTTATGAAATTGATTTACATTGGCTGGAAAATGACTAAAATATGAATGAATTAGAACATAAAACATTAATTGAATTTCTACAGTCAAATCAAGATACATACTTACATACTTTTAAATCTGGTCATCCATACTGCCTAGAGACTGAAATAGTGAATGATCGATCTGGAGGAAAAAAACCTGGTGCGGAGATCCCACGTTCATTGGGTTAGATAAGTTTATCTGGATCACTATGAAAACATGTTATTCGCGTATCTTTTTAAAAAAAATTATTACCGCTTTTTTATTATTTGACATATTTTATATCATGTTAGTCAATTCCTCTATAAAAATTAAAACACGGTATAGCTTTTAGGAAAATTCACAATATTTTTTCCTCCTCACAACCAAAGTAAAAGTTGATAGATAAATTCTCGACTCACTCATGGCTTGATTTACAGCATAAGTTCTCAGGTAAATTACTAAAAGACTACGATAAGGAGAGCTTTCGTATGAAGTGGGTAAAGTTTAAGTTTAACTCAACTTGGACACGCACAAAAAGTATTTCAACCAATAAATCAGAACGACCTCGTTTTATAAAATATCTACCTGTAATTACTGCTGTATTAATAGTTATTTTCTTTCATTTACATGTCTATTTGAAAAAAAGGCTTAGTAGACTTACTTTCTACTTTCGATTTAGATTTAGACAAACCATTTTAGCTGAAAAAGGAATATAAGTAACTAGCTTTTACCCGCGACTCCGTCCGCGCGGAAAAAAAAATAGAAAACGGGGTAAAAATTATCCTATGTCCGTTTCCTGGCTCTAAGCTACCTGCCCACCAATTTTCAGTCAAATCGATTCAGCCGTTCTTGAGTTATAAATGGTGTAACTAACACAACTTTCTTTTATATATATAGATAAGATAAGATTTTAAATTACATTGCTTATATTAGATATTTATTTTAATAATTGTATTAATTATTCTGATATATTGCTACACACTTTCTAGACATATTTACTCACCAAACATTCATCGTGAAGCCGTCAAATTACAAGTTTTCGACCAAAATACATTTGTGAATAATCGTTTCGTCGAGACCTTATTTACTGAGTTCGTTACAGATTAATAGAACTCGATTAGATTTTGTGCTGGAAATATATTGAATGTTGTTTGTTTCGTGGTTAATAGAATGGATCATATTTGATGTGAATATTGTATTTTCAAAAAAAAAAAAAAAAACTACACAAAAATGCAACAATATTTACGAATGTTCATTTAAATATTCCAATAATACGTCGACACCCTGAAAAAAAATCTAAGTGCTTTATTTTATATCATAAGGCGACAAACGAGCAAACGACGACCTGAATTCGCTGAAATATTGAAGCGACCTCTGCCTATAAACATCAGCGATTGCAGACCCGTTGCATATCTTTAATCGACGGAGGAGGGACAGAAGTATAATATTTCACCTTTATATGCAAATACTAATGCGTAATAATTTCCGATACAACCCTAAATAAATAAAATGCTCGGTTTTATCTGGGGAAAATTCTTTCTAGTTTAAGAATCTTTCTAGGTTCAGAAATTGGCTTTTTTTCAATACTTTTATTGATGAATAGCCTTAGTTAAGCTCACAATAAATCTGAATTTACTTGATCATACATTTATTTGGTTAAAGTGACGCCGTATGATAAATTGCTTAGTATCTGAGGCAGCCATTACACGCGGTTCTAAAGCCAATGAGTAATGACTTGAAAATTTTACTTTTTTATATTTCAACATTATAAATACACCTAAGTGATGAAATATCAAAAAAATACCGCTGAATAGAATAATGTATGTGGTAGGAATATGCACATTAAATTTTACAATAAATTTAATATAAAAAAACACAACTTAATAAATGCGAAAAAGATGTAAAAACAAAAAACGTTAAAAAACTGAATTATGTCTAAAAGAAGAATATTTTATAAAAATGTCCAAAAAGGCTGCAGGAAAAAGGCAAGATGCAACCCCGAGGCCGCAACAAATAATAAAAAAGTTGCATTTGGATTAAACCTGTCTGCAATACATATTCTTTGGCTTCTTTATACGAACTTTATAAAATTATCTGATAGTCTTTTAAAGATCAACTTTAGTTCTTTGTATGTGTCGATTTTTTTCTTTGAATTCCTTAAGGAAAAAAAATGCTTTAGACACGAAATAAATTATTAACTGCCTCATTTATAGTTGGTTTCTAGAACCAAAGTGTATGTATAAAACATATCGACATCCTTATCATTATTTTTGACAAAACAGAGATAACAGTATATTTGAAACGGAGATTTTGGTCTCAGAAACACAAGATTAGTCATTAAGTGGGAAATAGTTGAAAAATTAACACTAAACTGTACTTAAATTGTTTAAACTTTCGTGAGACATAACAATTAATTTATTAAGAAACGGCTTAACTCACGTGTGATCGTCCGGTGACGGCACCGACTAGTTTCAGAATAAACACTCGCCCTGAAGATGGAACCCCGATGGGCCGTTTCTTAATGAATTAACTAAACTATACTTTTTCACTTAAGCGAACTAATAAGTAATACATTTCTATTTTGAGAAAGTAAGTCAAATAAATAAATGAATCCTTGATATAGTTTTATGTTAGATCTTAAGGCGAGTGATTTCTCTCGCAGTTGTAAACATTTCCAACTTTACAAAGTCCAACAAACTCGGGACACTATTAAAGCTATAAATTGCCTGATCTGTATCTATCTCTTACTAAGTTTCAACATTGCAACTCTACTTTAACTGATTTAATACAAAACATTACAATTGTAACTTAAAAGATGCAGACAAAAATCGAAACGAAAACATTTCATAAATCTTACAATACTTAGCTACTAAACAAATTAGGTTGTATTAATTCAGTAAGTGAGACTGAAATTTTTAGGAGAATAGCGCGGGAAGTCGAAGTGTTAAGAACGAAATGAAAATTATTAAATAGTGTTTTTAACAACGGAATAAAAGTATTTTGACTGCCATGCTGCTGTTTTCAATTTGATTCAACAACAAAAAAATGTTTAACCTTAACATTGTTGATTTATAAATTGTGGTTGTTTGCCGTCAGCTGTTTCAAACCACAGCTTCGTGTTTATAGCTCGTAAAATAATTTCGTTTAAAAAACTGTCAGAATATTTGGAAGAATACAACAGATTGTCACGACCATCTGTAATTTCATTGCAATAGCAAAAATATTTACGTGGGATGCGAAAGCGAAGGGATTTCATTTTAATAATTCAGTGACTGTGACACACTTTACCGCCAACAAAAACAGTTTGAATTACCATAAATTTGTTTATTTTCGTATAATATCGGTGGACTACGAAACTACAATTGTTTTTTTCTTATTTTGTTACTTTAGTAAAAGCCAGAGAAACTCTGAATTAAGTTCATGCAACATTTAAAAATACTAGTTTCTAATTTAAGATACCAGTACAAAATAAGTAAAGTTTTTAAAAGGAAGTGGTTATATTTGTTAATGTCTTATTTGCTAAATTCATTGTGGTTTAAGTCTAAATTATTGGGATTACAATAATGTTAATATATTAAAAAAGTATTTTTCTTACTAGCAGCACATCAGATAAAACTATAGAGTTCGAAATCGTATGACACTAGTTGCGAGCTTTGTGATATCACAATAAGGTCGGTATAAAAAAGGGCTCGCTAAAGTGACATAAATCGGACAATTCTTATGGCACTGATATATTGCCAGATTTAGTTAGATGGAATTATGTCAGTTGCGCCCATCATTCATCACGCCCCAAACTCGCCAGTGCTGCCCTCAACGGAATTGTGATGTAACATTGTACATAAAATATTTTTCATTATTTACTAATGGTCGAACTCAAGAACGCGGTGGAATATTTTATATATCTCGTCTTTTACTAAGATAAATTTTGATTGACCTATTTACAAATTAAGGTTTTTAGTCACCTATTTAGTTGGAATACCAGCATAATTTGCTTTCTATGGAAATACAAAATAATAGTTAAATTGATATTCAAATATTAAGGCATCAATTGGACTAACTTTATTGAAACTAAACTCTTCAAGTGTAAAATCCTTGAAACAGCAAGCCGTATATAAACAAACTCTACAAAATAAACGTCAAAAATATGGCAAACCTCCAAGTTGTAACGAACAAAAAGTCAACATAAGCTCATTGATTATGCGCCGGGGGAAATAACAGTACATTAGTAACGTATTATTATTTAACATGATTTAAATTAAAAATACTTGTAATGTTGTGTCAATACAGTTAAAGATTAATTTCATGACAGTTTCTTCTTAAGTTTCACCAACAACTTAATTTAAAAAAAAAGTTTTCTATAGTTACAAAATCTGTAATATTTAAAACGAGTGCTCATGTGGGGTATACAAACTAGTTTTCGTCATGTGACCACAAAACTGACGTAATTGTTTTTATTATTTCATCTATAAATTTATGGAATGACAAAAACTGTCACAAAGCTAACTATGATCTATTTCAAAGCAAACTTATTGATTTAAATTTGTGAAATATAAATTTTATCAACGAAAATATTTTATATTCAGTTATTTGAAAAATAAAAGCAGTGTCTACAGAACAAGTAAACAAATTTACTTAAGCAATCGCATCAAAGGAAATGATCGAAAATTCCTCCCACTGAGGCGAATACGATGTTTGCCTAGCTAAATCTTTTTACGTACCTCTAATGGAAATCTTTGGGCGTCGAGAAATTTATTCGCATTTACGAAGAGCTGATTCTATTACGATCGATTTTTTTTTTAAATATTTTTCACGATTTTTCTGTCATGAATAATATATTTGTTTAATTCATATCCACGTCAAATAACTTCAAGAAAAGGTCCTAACATTTATCACGAATTTTAGACAATCGCGTTTACATCTATATATATTTCTATATATACGAGTATAAAAGAAAGTCGTGTTAGTTACACTATTTATAACTCAAGATCGGTCGAACTGATTTAGCTGAAAATTGATGGGGAGTAGCTTAGAACTCGGAGACGGACATAAGAACTTTTTTATCTTGTGTGCATTTTTTTTTTATTCCGCGCGGACGAAGTCGCGGGTAAAAGCTAGTACTCTATAACTTCTATTCTTCTATTGGTCATCTTCTAAGCGTAAAATATTAACAACATTGAAGTGACTTTACATTGTATCCACAGCTTCATTGTATCTGTTTACTTCATTGTTATTTAAAACATTCCCGAATATGAGAGACCGCATGTTCCATACAAAGAACCACATTAATTATCGATATGAAACACTGACTATTTACCTCTTTACATTGAATAATTTCACACAAACCTTCCACAAAATTATATTTGAATTTGGCTTATTTGTTATTAACACATTCATTTTACATAAAATATTTGATTTGTGTACTGTTTTTGTTTAAATTGTTAATCATTAATCAACTTTAATTAAGGAGCAGAAGGTTAGAGAGGTTTGGACATGTTATGCGGAGGGATGATAATCATATAAACAAAAAAGTAATGAGATTGAATGTGGATGGCTATAAAGGTAGAGGAACACCAAAGAAAGTATGGATGGATTGTGTGAAAGAGGATATGCGTAGGAAGTAAATTCAGATATGACGGCTGATAGAGATGTATGGAGGAGTAGTACATACTGTGCTTACCCTCTACAGGGATAAGGGCAGGTTGATGATGATTAATCAACTTTAAATCTTACTAATATTATAAATGCGAATGTTTAGATGATGGATGTTTGTTTGAAGGTATCTCCGGAACAGCTGAACGGATCTTGATGAAATTTGGCACAGAAGTAGAACATAGCCTGGAAGAATACATATGCTACTAATCAAGTTTTTTAAATCGGCGCAGACGGAGTCGCGGCCGACAGCTAGTATTAAATAATACAGATTATAAATACAGATATTAAAGAAAAATATTTCGTAATACTGAACAATAATCAGGATATGAATTATCCTTTAGCCGCTGAATCGATCGTCTTGGGATCGCATTCCTTTGGCCCGAGCGCTGGGGATATTAAATTGTCTAACGTTAATTTTTTATAAGAATATTTAATAAATCTTTTAATAATATTATATTCACTAAACAAGCATCTATAAAAGTTCTTAAATAGAAGAATTATTTTAGTGTTAAACCCAAAATATAAAACTTATTAATTTCCATATTTCTAAAGTAAAAGGACTAAAGTTTAAATAAGTTTTGAACTTAATTGTTACATTTTTATAGTGTAATTGGCAAACGTTCAAGCGGCCACAAACATGCGTTTTCGGGCAATAATCTAAGTTTCCAAATTGAGGTCATATTGTTGGGATAAATGTATATAAGATGTATTTCTAAGTTTAGAACAGGAAGTAGCTCTTGTTATTAACTTTGGTGAAGAGTTCTAGTTTCAGACTTAGACTATGAACTTCTTACCGCAACGTCTTCTGTTCGGTTTAAACTATAAAACTATTTAACAAACAAGACCTTAACTATAATGTATAACAAAATATTGATAGCTAGTTTTTGCCCGTGACTCCGTCCGCGCCGAATTAAAAGTAAAAAAACTTAAAGTACCTATGTGTTATTCCAGACTACGTTCTAAATGTATGCCCAATTTCAGAGAAATTCGTTATGCGGTTCTGAAGATACGTATTAACAAAAATCCAACCATCCATTCACCCAAACATTCGTATTTTTAATATTAAGAGTATTAGTGAGATAGTAAGATGGGATAGTTTTAGTAAATAAATTAATACATAAAATTAAATAATAAATACTTTGGTCAACAAATTGCAAACGTATTTTAATTACTTTTCCATTTTTAAAACAATACTCGTTCGCATTTTTACGCGGAAAGTGTCAAAGCAGAGACTGACGAAGGAAAGAAATGCGTATTTATAATTAGGAAAGAAATAATACAAGACGATGCCCGAAAACTCTCTTTGAAATTTATAATTGGCAGTTCAGATCAATTAACAATTATAATTTACCGGATTTTATAACAATTGTACGACTCCAGGTGAGTAATCTTTTCATATTCTTCATTGAAAGTAAGGTCAATAAGGTTTCTTGGTTTTTTAAATTAATTTCTAATGTACGTAAAATTATCATTTGAAGTATAGACAACTAAAATATTTTCAATGTCTGTTAAGGTTCTGAGCAAACAGTACAATTTCTGCTCTTTGAAAAATCTTCATTGGAGTCAAAAGTAACAATAATTTCCCATAACTTTATATAACAGTAATCTTTGACCCTACTTTGTCTTACATCAAACACAAGACTTGCTTCTATACCCGGAAATAAAACAGCGTTTCAAACGCAACTGTACGTGCTTTAGAATTGAGAAGTCTGCTTTTGTGTATCTTTTCCACTTCTCTACGTACATACTTTATCTTGTTATATGTACATAATATATATAGAAATTCAAAGGGAAACAGAAACTCGTTGCTTTTAAAATATTTTAACACAAAGAATGTATAACAAGGTTGAGATGCAGCTGAAGCATGTTGCATTATACGTTTTCTGATTAACTACTTTATTATAATCCTTTGCATCTGCTTCAATTTACTAATTGTGTGTATGTCCTAATTCCACTGGCGCTTCCGCAACTATATAAAATGACGTCAAAATCGTACGGCTAGGTCCTTAGTGGAAATATGTACTAAACATAGCACTCAAAACTTGGTGTAATGAAAAAAAATTAAGAAATTCATATTTTTCGAACTATTCTACTTCTAGTTTCAAAGTATTAAGTTCGCACTTCAAAGTAAAACCACTGAAGTGTCGACTCAATGCTGAGACTCTCAGAACTTCTGAACCAACTCACTATTTACTCTTTTAAATCAACCTCATAAAATATCGGTTATAAAAATCTTTTTACTTAACAATTTCTACAGTTAATTGGACGATAACCTGATATTAATAATTAACTAGATTCACAATTAAAATTAAATAAATACATACCAGTTACAAAACAATTGTACAAAGAGATCTTTAGATGTAAAGTATGTCTTTTGATATCTTGCAAATAACTTTGCAAGATATCCAATTTTTGCGACAAACAGACATTGTAATAATAAAATAATTTACTATAAAAATACTCTGATATCTAAAAAAAAAACTTTTAACATAAAATTATATTTATAAATCAATGTAGTCATTTAATAGGTAGCGAAAACGAAAAAAAAAATCTGGAACCCGATTGAAGTTGTTAATTGACACTTCCTTTTTAAACCAATTATGAATGTATAAATTATTCCTTTGCCGTCTTTAAAAGTTTATAAGGAATCTTGCTTTGAAAATTTATAACAAATTGTTGCTTCAGGCGTTTTTACTCGTTTAAGAACGTGGTTAGAAATCGGACATTGGGAAAGTCTAATGGTTAAGGGTGAATGCCGATATAGCTGGAGTGGATTTGAATCTACATTTTTGAAGTTTCGAGCTGGTTTAAATAGGTGAACCTACTGTCAATAACCTGCAAAGATTTTCATTAAAAAAACAGTTTATTAGCAAAGATTTATTAAAAGGGGTTCTACAATATTTATTGATAATTTCAAGCTATATTGTTTTGTGTCTTTTGAGGAAAATCTCAGAATTGTTTGCTTATTTCTAGAAAATTTATATCATATTATAATATTAGGAAGATCGATGACTATTAAACTCATTAATAAAATACATTTGATAAGTATTGAGTTGCTTCTATATTGTTTTAATGAATTTAATTTTACACTACGCTATAGGAAAGGCAAATACTTAGAATACTGGGCTACCAGATTATTATAATAATAATAAATAGCAAATGCTTTCGCTACGTACGATACAATGGATACGTTTGCGTCCTAAATTCTCTAAACATAAAAACCTTTAGTAGGTTACTTGTTTATTGTTAGACTAAAGCAAAATACCTTTATGCTATAGATTTATAACAATGTAGAGTTTTATTACTTGTTAAAGTAAAAATGTTGTATATCCCGTGACTTGTGTCTCGGATTTATGTTTCTTTTAAGAAGATTATTCCAAGTACGTTAAATATTCAAACTGGTAACACGAATACACATCTTTTATTCCGTTTAAAGAATAGAGTTTATGCTCGTCAGTTAGACAAATGTATTCTTTAAGACATTGATCAAATTTCCGAATATACAAGTGTTAACAGGATACGTATGAATCTTAGACGCACCAGATTTCTTTTGCAGTTTTTCAAATGATAAATCCACGAGAAAATAATGGAATTTTCGATATGAATTCTTCAAGAACACTTCTTAAATTTTCATAAAACTTTTTAGATCTTACTGCCGACGATGCTTTAGAATAAAGTTGTATAACCGGAAATAAGAGATGAGAATAGATTGCTCGGGGCGTCAGCTATCGCGATGGGGCTCGGATTCCATAACGATTTTTTGATATCATCTGTTTAAGTAGAGGAAGATAATTAAAATGCCATTACCAATGTCCGCGGACGAAACGGAAATTATTTTTTCATCTGGAGAACTTTATCGAAATTCCTTTTAACGGATTCGAAATTTAAATTTAATTTATAATAATATATCTTTTTGTTATAATAGAACATCGTATTATTAATATTAATTATAGAAAATATATGAAAAAATATTTCATTTAGTTTATTTTTTAAATGTTACGCTTTTTTAATTTGGTATTTACACCGCATTATATTTAAGAATTAAATTTACTCGCCTACAAAGACTACTCTACAAAGAAAGGAAAATCAAACTGTCAACTCCCAAACCACAGCTATATCTTAACAACAATGCCACGATAAATATATAATATTTCTATTTAAAGGAATCATATCCGGCAGTCAGTCACCGTGAGCTCTGTCTATCAATTCACTTAAAGAGGGTAATAGCTGTTAAAACCGCTGACAAAGGCGTGCCGTCAGCGTTGAATCTATCAAACCGAGTGAATTGCCCGGAATTACCATACCGCGGTCCGTCATACCTCCCGCATGATCTGTTCTACCGCCCGCAACCCCGACATCCCCTGTAACCATCCCATCAACCCGCAAACAGGATTTACATAAAAGCTGACATAGCCGACCTATTGTGTATATATTTATAACTTTTTCCTTGTTTTGTAAATATTGTAAGGTGCGTGTCTTTTACAATATCCTTTAATCGACTAACCGGAGGTTTCTGACCCCATAATCTTTGTATAAAACATATCGTCAAATCTGTGACAAAATAGAGATAAAAACATGTTTTAAGCGGGTTAAGGTATCTCTTGGTGTGTCTCTGGTACAGTTAAGTGGGCACTAAGCTAGACCTTTAGTGACGATTTAGTATGACAATATATAGCGAGGGAGTGTTTACGTAACTGTGACGTAGTAAGAAGAAAATTTTATGTGAAGGTCTAAAAATTTCATTATAGTCCTATATTTCAAAGGGTAGCAAAATATAAGTTACTTTTTTTTAAATAGACCGAAAAATATTGGGCATGACACCAAGTATGATTGATTATATTAAACGAGACGGTGTCATTATTAACACGAGTTTTCTATCAATCATAAAAAAATTGACTCGTACACAAAAGTCTGAAAGATATCTGTTACGAATTGAAATGAGGTAAGCGTAGGAAGTCATACTGTTTGTTGTACTGCGATATTATGAATGATCGATGTCCATCAAACTAATGGTTGTATTGGTTTGAACATAAAACACTGATTTAGCGGTAAATGGGTATTGATCATTCATTTGTTTACAGTATTTTAAGTTGATGTATGTTTCAAATATTTTTCTACTCCTTTCTAGCGAGCCGAGATAATATGTAATTTTGGTGATTTTGTAACTGGAAGTTATGATTCCTTAATTTCTAATTATGCGGGATTTAAAGATTAATATATTGTCTTTCATAAAATTCTGTAAACCTGCATATGTTATGTCTTTAACATAATATTTTTCTTTTGTTACAGATCAATCATGTGAACCAAAGATGAAGATGTAGTGAGATAGAAAATTGAAATTGAAATTAGAAATGGCAGGCACTAGATTAATGCTCAATGATGAAATAAAAATAGCTACAACAGTGTGATAGAGCCGGCCATGACTACAAGAGTACCATATTATTATAATACAGCCTACAATAGTATTACGACTTATCCATACCCATCTAAAAGACCTCCCGATAATATGATAAGACAAGCAAACAATAATTATAGCGACACAGAGAAAACGAAAGAGGATTACGAAAGGAAAGAGATTGGAAATGGCACCAGAAATAGAGAGAGTTTTATGATGCTAGTCGATGATTTTAGTGATTATTTCTATGGAAATGCAAGTCACGATATATTTAGCGTTCATAACGGTTCCTTAGACATTCTAAATGATGTATACGAGTACTCAAATTGCACGTTTAACGGGACTTTAAATGTTTCTTGTTTCAACCGAATAGATGTTACCCCTCAATATAATTTCTGGGCTTTGTTACTGTTGATATTTCCATTTTTTACTCTGTTCGGTAACGTGTTGGTGATACTGAGTGTAGTGAGAGAAAGGACACTGCAGACGGTGACGAACTACTTCATAGTGAGTCTGGCAGTAGCTGACCTGTTGGTGGCAGTCGTCGTTATGCCATTCGGAGTTTATTATCTGGTGAGTGATAGAAATAAGTTTTCAACGTTGATAAAATAATTGATAAAGGTAAATACAAACAAGTATAAATTAATACTGAAGTTTACATTTATTATATGGCGTATTTTGTAATTATTAAAATTGATGACAATTTAACGGACATAAGTTTTTAAATGTTTATTAATGATTTCATACGTTAATGGCTGACTGAGCCGCACTGCGGAGGCGGGTTGAGGTATTTTAATAGGCATAATTATTGGCTTCGAGCTGCTGCATTGAATAATCTGTCCAACTCGCCACCGACATGACAATTGGACATTCCACAATACAATTGCATTGCGGTTACTTCGGATTTCAACTACGTCTACTAGGATAACACTTCATCTGAAGAAGAAAAGTAGTGAAAAATTTTATCTAGCTACTAGACTAGATTTAGTTCAAGATCATTGGAAAATAATTCCTATGAAAAGACAATTAAAATTAAAGTTTTATTGAAAGAAGTAAACTGATATTTTACCAACGTTCGGCAAAGAATTTTCCTTAAAAACATATTCCTTAATTTTAATGAGTCGCAGTAGAATGTTTTAATTGAATTTCGTAATATAAAAGAAATGACATTTAATTTTCTTCAGTAAGACCGTGCGCTGAGCCTTTCTGATCCAGACATTGATGTGGGGACGTAATCATTTCGCAAGTCGGATTAATGGTTCAGCTAAATATGAAATAATATTAGCAATAAAAATACCACACTCCCGTGTACTCCTAGACGAATATAGTACTGACTTTTGTACTGTGACCGCCTAAGAAATTTTGTCATAAAACTTTTATGTCCCACGTGAAATTCGGCTGCTCGTAAAATATTTGTAATAAAATTATTTCATGTTCCACAATAGCGATAGAACGATTTCCTTTCAGGAATTTCAGTAAATCAAAAAATGGTATTTTAGAAACATCTATTGTGTTTTTTAGACATTAATGTCTTTTTTATTATTGACACGACTAGTTATTATTGTGTCAATGAATAATTTGTCTAGTAAATAAATAACTTATGGAAATAAAAATCTTAAACACAATCTACATAATCATAACATCACTAAATTGCATACATGTACGATAGTATGTCGATTAATATTTATGTACCAAACGTTGGCGATTTCTGAACAGAGAGACAGAGCAGTAGACAATGCGGTACTGCTATTGCTTGAACACACACTTACTTTTAAAACAGTACTGCTCCTCTGGCCAATCTATTATTCGATTAGGGATCAGAAATATGTCTCGTAATTTTATGTATTGATTCCTATATATTTTGACACATTTAAACGATTCTACTATTGAGATCGGTAATCGATTTTGTCTTAGGATTGCGTTCTGTCTCGACGTTTGCGTTTGCACTACTCTACCACACTGTTCTGCCCTCTTGAGAAAGCATTAATGTAATTCAAGTCACGTATGTATTGATTGCATTTGCAGAGCATATCGGTTGCTGAGAATGCGATGTGGACTAGCGACTTAGTCTTAGACCACGCGGCAACTCCGGTTTAAACTTAAATTACCTACTTACCATTGTGAAAATGTACTTTTTTACGTGATCTTACTTCTGCAGAGCATCTATATTATGTGTCTGAAAGCAAGAGAAGTAAAATAGCAAGGTTTTCTTTGCATTTATCATTACATTTATGCATTTTTCCTTCTAGGTAATAGTCTAATTGAGTCAATTTTCCGTCAATGAGTGCGCGAAATTAACCTACAAAGTTACTTAAATATAGCTATTATTTATGACACTAGACGTAATATTGGGGACGGCCCCACCTGAAGCTCACTCACTGTGTTTTTACATCGTTAATGTATAAATTTCGTTGAACTTTCATCTTGTTTTAATAAGATAATTGATTTATGGACATTATTAAAGTGTAATTAAAGTAAAACATAGGAACGTAATAAATTCACATTTGCGGACAGACTGAGCTCTCGGGTATATTAATTAACATACTATGTATGTATATAACAACTAAAATAAATATATATCTTACCTAATATTACAAATGAGAATGTTTAGATGGATGTATCGATGGATGGATGTTCGTTTAATGGTATCTCCAGAACGGCTCAACAGATCTCGCTGAAATTGGCAATGTTAAGATGCAGAACACAGCTGTTTTTTGACAGATAGTTATAATATAATTTTACAGTAAAATACCGAAAGATTCTAATGAAGTTCTTACCTTTTCTTTCCACAAAAAATATGACAAATCAATTGATCATAATTTACGAAACATTGTTTGTTTAAATCCAACCCGGAAATGAAAATAAAGTACTAAAACACTTTTTTATTGTTATCTCGTAACGTAACACTTAGTTAGCACAAAAAAAATAATTACTTTACAATCTAATATATAAAATTCTCGTGTCACAGTTTTCGTTCCCGTACTCCTCCGAAACGGCTTGACCGATTCTCATGAAATTTTGTGAGCATATTCAGTAGGTCTGAGAATCGGCCAACATCTATTTTTCATTTTTTTTTAACTGCGCGCGGACGGAGTCGCTGGCGACAGCTAGTGTTCTATAAAAATGTAATAGCTTGCTTTAGATAAAAGCGGCCTATATCATCATCAAATATGGCACGTTAGTCTAGGGCTTGTATTAGACGATATTTCTGCTCCATTTCTTATGCTGCGTAATGATCCTTGAAGAGTTTCATAAAAGGATATGAATGGACATTAAGCCTATGGATTATAATATTAATATACATTACATATATGAACGTTTGAATCTATACATATAAAAGAAAGTCGTAGGAGACGGACATAGGAACTTTTTTATCGTGTGCGCATTTTTTTATTCCGCGCGGACGAAGACGTGGGTAAAAGCTAGTCTATATATATAAAAGAAAGTCGTGTTAGTTACACTATTACTATAACTCAAGATCGGTCGAACTTATTTAGCTGAAAATTGATGGGGAGGTAGCTTAGAACTATAAGACGGAAATAGGAACTTTTTTATCTTGTGTGCATTTTTTTTATTCCGCGCGGATGGAGTCGCGGGTAAAAGCTAGTTATGAATAAATATAGTCTACATACATAGTACTGCTACAGTAGACGAATGTTGAATGCAGATGAAATCAAGTTGTGAAAGTTTCTTGCAAGTTAAAAAACAAAATGCGTGCAAAGTCACTGACAATTGTTAATGTAGTTGAAAAGTATGTCATTTCTAATGTTGTGTTGTTGTTTAAATAAAGTATTATTATTATTAAAAAAAAAAAAATAGCACTTAAATTCACGCATTTGAAGCGATGAATGTTATTCAATCGACCGTTACATAGCTTCGGTTCGGAAATTCAATTGGAAAATTTTATGCTTTTACAACTTTATTATAAATGGTGTTACTTTAACCAACTGTCAAAAGTAGCGCAATTTTGAAGTAGAGTTTAGGAGTCAGACACAAGAGCGGGCTATAGCAAAATCAGCGTTCAAAATAAACTCTGAAAAGTTACATAATAACATTATAATTATCTGCTGAAGACGACGTTTACTCCACTCAGACTATAAAAAAAGCGATATTGTATTTATTTAGTATACCTGTCTGTCAGTAAAATATAACAAGTTGTATTCAGTCTATGTAAACTTAAAAATATAACAAAAATTTAAATCAAAATGCTATTTAAACATTTGATAGATATCGGTAGGTAATACAATAATTAATGATATATTAACAGTAGTAAATAAACGCGATATCTGCGGTCAACCACAAACATCGTCGGTAGCGCTGATTACATCGCGGTGGCAGCCTCAAGTGATAATTAAGATTACACTCGATATTTGTATAGCATTTATGTATGTTATATTATTAATTCCTTGATTAACACAACACAAAACAGTTGTTAACTAGTTGTTAGTTGTTAACAGTTGGATTAAAAGAGAAAACCCGACCGACTTCGTGGAAGAATACGTATCATATGACGTTTCAATCTTTGATATATGTTAAATAATAACAATTTTATCCTACAAATAAATCTTTTCATTGACCTATATTTGGTTTCTATGTTCTGTTAAGCAACAAAACAGTTTAAAAAACGGTTTCAAACTTCATGAAAAACAGCGTAATTCTGAACTCCTCAAATTTTGAACTTTTATCTTACGTAAGCTAAACCGTTTTATAACAATGTTTATGAGATAATATTAGATCTCAAAAATTAGTACAAAAAAGTCTGTAAAGGCGAACCTATCTTTTACGGTTTTCTCAATGCGCATGTTATTTGCGGCGCTATTTTTTCTGTTTCAATACTAATCCTGATCCAAATAAATATGTTCGTTGTCTCAATAATTTAATGTAATTGCCTTTTAGAGTATATTATGATTCTGGCAAAATAGTTAATAAGATATCACGTTCACATACAATAAGCGTAACCCAAAAATCAGCTCATTGGCCTGGCACGCCAGTCCTGCGGATGAAACGTCACAGGCAAGGATAGGGTACTACTGAGCTTACAGTAAAGAAATTAGACTTATATCCTTTGGCACCCAAGGCACATACCGGGGACAGTCGCTAGTCTGTGATAAACAAAAAAAATCTTAATAAGAACTGTAAAAGAAATATTCATATTTATTTAAATCACAAAAAACAGAAAAATAAAAAGCTTTTAAGGAGCCATTAATTTTTACGTTAAAATACTTCGCACTTTATTTAATTTGATTTCATAACATCAAAACAATCATAATAATTCTCGCTTTTAAAACCACAATTTTGTGCTCTGATTGTATAAGAAATAATGGAAAACAAATATTTCCTCTTGCTATTCAAAGAAAATGAATACAGCCAAAGGAATATGAGATGCGAACAATAATTGAATCTGAGATACTCGAGTATTCAGGTATTTACAAAAAACAGCTTTGAAATTCAACACAATGGAAAAAACACCATAATAGCACAAGTAATAGAGATTTTCTTATTTAGAATAGTACAAATGAAGAAAAATATTGTTATAATTCGTGCATTTAAATTACAATTTTCAAAATTAAGTACTAAGTTTCAGATATGCTTTCATAAATCGATAAAACAATATTAAAATTATATATAACTATAACTATTATATATAACTATATAAGAAGTTATTAAACTTTCGTCCCTAAAGTATGTAAAATAGTACATAAAACATCATCATCTATCTTAAATTAAGTATCATTAAATACAACAAAAAAAGTTTTTAACTTAAGTGGATCAAAAATTGTACGTACATTTTATTCAATTCCATTTCGATAACATAGTAACCTTCCGGTATCAGTGAGTGCGTGAATTTGGTCGTTACATAAACCAGCCATGTAATAACACTGTAACATACATGTTATATATTTTAATCGCATATAAACTTTTACTGGAGCTTCGCTCGCTTTATACCTTAGAATAAATTTATGTTACGTATTTTCAGCATACATATAACCCTGTTTCAAGTAAATTATTTGTTTTTCATAGAGATTTTTATGCTTAAAACAAAATTTGTATAATTTATTTATGTTTATTCATGATGTTACATTAAAAGTAATGAGACTGAATATTGGCTACAAAGGTGGTGAAAGTTCAAAGAAAGTATAGGTGGATTGTGTGAAAGAGAATATGCCTAAAAAGGGAATGAAATCATGTACGGAAGTGCATTAAATACTGTACCGACTCTTCGTAGGTAAACAGGCGGTTTGATGACGATATTCAATATGTCAGTAGCAGTCGCTTGCGACTCTTAATCTAACCTCGAAACTTAATCAGTAACCTATGTGTTCTTCCAGACTATGCTCTACATATATGCCAAATTTCATCAAGATCCATGTAGCTGTTCTAAAAATATCTTCAAAAAACATCCATCCATCAATCAATTTAAATATTCGCATTAGTAAGATTATTAGAACATAAGTATTAAAACATGTTATTTTAGCAGTGGAAATACGCAATAATATTCTATAATCAATCCAGTCTTATTTTTAAGCAATCTGTCAAAAGTACCACAAGTTAGCGACAAAAAAAACAAAACAATCACAAAGAGAGTCATTGACCTGTCAAAGTTAGTTAAGTTAAGCTATGAAGAAAACCGCGGGAGCGAAGGATTTTAATGAAATAATTTAAATGTCAAACTTGGTATTGTAACAGAACAAATTATACAAAGTTACGAAGAGGATAACGACTTCTCAAGATTATTAGTTACAGTAAACGTGATTTTTCATAAACCGACTTTAATATTAACCGTGGGTTTTTGATACTAAAATTTATGTATAAAACATATCGTAATTATCTTTGACAAAAAGACATAAGAATATGTTTTAAAATGGAATTTTGATCTCAGAAACCCACGATGAATAACGGCATTTAATGACGTAATGAATAACGTCATGAAATAAATACTCTTTTGTAACCATTGAAAACTAAAACATCTTACAAAATTGTATTTAAACACACAGCGTTATAGATAATGTTTTTTTTTTTTTTTTAATTCAACTCCAAAAAGTTTTCATATGTCCATTTTACGGCCAGTTTAAATAGTGTTTCGATCAAGCACTAGGTAATTTTCCTATCACTTATTTTCGAGAGGTGCCAAGCTCCGAAAACGTCAAACCATCGCGCCGCTGAATATCTTTGATAAATTGCAGTGTTTGCTTGCTACAGGCTAAAAGAACGAAAAGATTTTAGAATAAAATTTGATTTTTAAAGCATTCTATTTCATGTCTGGTATTTGCAAAAAGAATAAAAAACGTGATGTCTCAGATGTTAACTAACTTGGTGGTACATCGATACCACGTTTGGTATCCACCGCCGAAACAGTTTTATAAAAACATTTCCATATCTCTAATTTTTTTTAAAATAACTGAAATGATAAAGTAGCAGTGGAATCTTACGTTTACTTAAGACATTAGTATCATTATGGATTTAAGAATTTGAAATCTAACTATTACAGTATTAACACTACATATGGCACATTAAGTACACATTTTAAACATAAAAAGCGAATTTCATATCATTCCAATGACTCGCCAATTTATTTTATAATTCGTTAAGTAATATTAATCAATTTAAAACGGCCCAGTCACTGTACACTATCAACGGATTCATAATGGATTAAGAGCTTTTAAAAGTATATGAAATGAAGCATTGCTTCAGATTTTAATTACATTATATGAAACAGCAATAAGTAGTAAATTGAAAATTTAGCTGAATTAAAGAGATTATGGGCGACTATACAAGGGCTGTATCCTGTTTAAACCACCTTTTTTCATGGCTGACTGCAAACTGCGACTCCATGTACGACGTACCTCGTCCACTGCCTACTGCTTGACGCTGTCCGTGATCGGCTTCCTTTAACGTTTATTGCCTGCGGTGAATTTAGTAGACAAAGAAAGATCTTTAACGTTCGATCTCAAATATTCAAACACACAAAATCGTATAAAAAGAAAAAGTTCTCGTTCTCTCCTGTCAAATGAAAATTCATAACATTTGTCTACCCTATATGATAAAGCAAGTATTTACACTCTACAGATATTTACAGATTAAATTCGTAGAACAAATTAATCGAATATTAAAATTAGAAATTTGTTTCGAACAGTTATTAGAATCGGCTTACAACAATTTTATCCGCAGGCCAGTTTCGAACAATATTAATTGAAACAGTTGTTTTGTACAAATATCTAACGATTATAAACAAAAGTCGGTGTAAACTTTATCATGCGGCTCGCGTCAGTGGAACACAGCACAAGTAATATCTGAAGGAATCCGCAGTGGTCGAGCCGCAAGCTGCAAACTTAAGCAATAATGAATACCCCAGTGAATTAATCACTTTAAAACTTTGTTTATCGAATATTTACTTGTGAATTATGTTTGCCACAGCCGAAGGTTCCAAAAAAAACCGAGATTGATTCTTATATTTAATTTAATTATAAAAAATTACAAATTAAAACTTATTACTAACTATGCTACGTTCCCTCCGAAGTCAGGAAAGGAATTACTTAATCTATTACAATTAATAATTATGAAATATCGGTGCCAATGCTGCCTCAGCGCCTCGTGTCCACTTAAGTGGGTCGCGGCGAAGACAACGCACTGCTGCGTCGGCGATCTTCCTTATAGGCATATATGTAACAAGTGTATTTGAACATGATTTTTCAACAAACCTAACGATTTTTTTTTATTTATTGTTTATTTCCATACTAAATTAATTAGAACAAGAAAATCGCTTTCGCTTGTTTCTCATTTTATGCAGTAAAATATGTGTATTACCAGTAAAATCCTACGGTGTTTTTAATCTTAAAGCTTTTTCTCTTATCTAAGAATTCTGATCTTACTAATACTATAAATGTGAATGTTTATATGGATGGATGGATGAACGGCTCAACGGATATTGACGAAATTTGGCACGTTTGGTAGAACATAGTCTGGAAGAACACATAGGCTACTTATAAAGTTTTTATTGCCGCGCGGACATAGTCGCGGGCGACAGCTAGTACAAGAATAAAGGTAAATTGCTAGCAGCGACCATTCATACAAATTTAAAGAAAATTGACAAGCAATTACTTACAAATGAATCGAACGGCCCACAAAGGTTTAAATGTAGATTCACAAATTGGAATCGAAGCTTGAGGCCGGAAACCAATTTCTAACGTTTCAGCTAAATCAGATTCAACATAATAATATGCCGAACACTAATTTCGAACGTTCCAAGGTACGCAAATGGGCTTCTGTAAAATCTATTCACCAATATAAGCATAAATTTCCATTGTACCAATACAATGCTTTCAAGATTCCAAAGATAGTATTCCTAAAAAACAAAATAAAAAGCTTTGGTAGCCAAAAATTTCCTGCATAAATTATATTATTTGTCCTTCTAACATTCATCTAACCCCTGTTCTTAGATTAACTTTAATAATTTTCTTTTTTTAAACTATTAACAAATAAACTATACTCTTATGAATCTTAAATTCAAACTCCTTAACTATTTATAAACCTAGATATATAACTCCGATTAATGTCTCTATTTACCTAATATTATATACAGTATCCCTTAATTAAGCGTTCCCGGAATCGTCCTCTCCAATTCAGGGCATTGCATCTTATGCATAATAAACGAAACATAAACAAGAGGGCGGAAGGCATTAGACGATCGTTCTGGGAATTATTCCCTACAATCTCTAATTAACGCGACGCTTACAAAAGCTCACAATTAATCAGGATTAAGACTTTAATAATAACAATAATACTCTTTCAATTATTTGGTTAAAATTATTTATTATTCATATTCATTTATTAACTTATTATACGTATAATAAATTTTAAAAATAGTATACCACCGGTTGCGGAATCCCATGATTTAAGCAACCAGTTAAGCTCCAGAGACAGGAACTTCCTCACAATGCGCGCGGATTCTAAAATGACTGCCTCTTGTATCAGGCCATTAACTAAATTAAATAAACTTAAACATAATTAAATTATTTATATTATTCAGACACTACCTATTATAAAAAATAAGCACAGTAACGTAAATTAAGTAAGGAATTGGTTACTTTTAATTAACTTCATTATCCACCCTTAAATCTGTATCTAGTTAAATTATTTCGCATCTCGTAAACACGCAAACGTACCGGAATAAAGAACCTTTTATAATAAACAAAGTGGTGTGCACTAAACAGGTCGGACAGTAAAATGTGTTCAATAAAGTCCGCTCCACTCACAGCAATATAGAGCCGACGTGTCTCCGCGAGGATTGCCGAGATTCAAGCCACGTGGCGGGTAAGATATTGCGTCCATCTAGTAAGCTTTTATAACCAAGGAGAACGTAAGGGACCCTGCACACTTGCTAAACAAATGAAAGTAACTGAGTGACATAGTAAATAAATGTATGTTTTGTTTTAATATATCTTTTTATATGTAATCAACTAGTTACATTTCATAGAGACACTATTTCGCTGTCTCTCATTAATTTAAATATAATATTATATTATTCAAAGTAACATGTAAATATTAATAAAATTTTGAATGTGAAAGTTTAGTTGGATGGATCGGTGTTTGTAAGAAGGTGTCTCCTTAACGGATTAAAGGATCTCAGTGACATTTTGGATAGATCTAGAACAAAATATGGAAGAACACATGGGCTAGTAATTAAGTTTTTTTAGTTCCGCGCGGACGGAGCCGCGGGCAATAGTATATAATAATATGTATATTGTATCGACTAAAGCTTTAAAATAAAATTCTACATTTTAAAAACGATAGTAAAACTAAAATGAAGATCGTGAACAAATTACTTCTATATTTAATAAAATAGAAAGTGCATATGGACGTTTATGTGAAGAGGAATGGGATAAAGGTAAAACGTTAGAAAAAATTGTGGGCGAAAGTTTGGTCGGCGTAATCCTGACGAAGTGTTGCCTCAACCGGTCGACTACCCGCAAAGTGTTACTTCACGTTACAATAAACCCCTAGTCTGTCCTTTTATAACATCTTTATTGTGTAACTTTACATATCTTTTGCACTAAAACACAGATAAACTAACAGATGGGGTTTATGTTCAATTATTGTTAACTTGTGACAAACTCTACATTTTTCTTGTTCAATAAATTAACATGTTTTACTGTTTTAGCCAAAAAATTATGCGACTTAGAACTCTATCCTATCTAATTTGATTTGAAGTTTACGTGTCACGAGGGTTTTTCCATTCAACGTTAGAACAAAGTCTTTTAAAATAACTATTTCATTAACAACAACAAACTGTCAAAACAACTGACGAGGAAGTCAACAGCTGCATACTCTAAAAGCCAAATAAAACTGACGCAGAGGGATCGCGCCTCGGGAATAATATGTCAGGATTATGGCACACCGCTGACGTCCGGACTTACACAAACTTGTCTAGTTGTTAACTTGAATAAGCTAAGGCACCCGACACACTTAATAGCAAAACATAAATGATATTTTTAAGCATATACAATAGCAATTTTATACAACAAAATCTATTGCACGAATTGGCCGGCTCGACCGCGAGGCGTGCCAGAGGCCTAATTTTGGTCCTCTACCTCTTCCCAGGCTTTTTTGGTAAGAGGAGATGGGAATTGGCGAGAGAATCGACGTAGAGGAAAGAAGAATATCCTCATTATGAGCGCTCTGTCGGTTAAAAGTATGCAGCACATCTGCAAATATGTTTACGTATATTATTAAATAAGCGAACGTAGACGAAGGGGAAGTAAATCATCATCATGGTCACAATGTCCAGTTATGTACTGTTACAGTCTGTATATAGGCCTTTATGTAGCAGTTGAAATAAATCACCAGAGGCAGTACGCAATCGTTTTTCAATTTCCTATGCGTTGGAAGTCCCATTCAAAACAGCAGAGTTAATCATTCGAGAGACCCCTTTTGCGATTTAAACTCAGGCATAATAGTAAAAGCCACGTCACTCAGGTTTATATCGTAGCTTCTCATTCTGTCAACATACAACATATGAACGTCCATCAGACACGAGCGAGCAGAATATATTTATTGGCAATTAATCAAACTGTAGTTGGAACATTGCCAGAAATACGCCGCAAGGACACAGGCCACCGATATGATTCAATTACTTAGAATTTAACTTATATAAGCTGTACGACTATTCAAAAAGATGTAGAAAGCAGTAAGTGAGAAAAAATAATGTAAAAACGTTATTTACGACTTTGTTTCCGAATTATTTATTTTCAAACCTATTACATATGTAGTCTTTAGTGTTTATGTGCACAAAATCCTATCCTTAGCATACTTGTAATGTTTTATTTCCTTAAAACTTATTATTTCCATAAACTATTGTCTTGAAATAAGAGCGTTAGCATAAGATACAGTAATTCATTTACACATCTTTTTTTATGTTGCAGTGGCAGAAATGAACAGGATCTGGTTTATACATTTCTAATATTTATGCAAAAATTGTTTCTCAATAATGATACGAAATCATTTCCTTCTGTCATAAATAACGTTGGTAAGGAATACGATATGGAAAGCGTTGTTTCCGCGCGAGGGCGGCGGGCCTGAACCACTCACCCATAAATTCTTCACCAGTGCACTCCATTAGCTCCAACAGATACTACCGTCTCTTTATCCTATACATACGAGTGTCGCAGTGCATTTTGAAGTTTTGTTGTTGATGTTTTTATCTTACTAATATTATAAATGCGAAATTTTAGATAGATGGATATTTCCTCGAAGGTATCAACGGAACAGTTCAACGGAACTTGATGAAATTTGGCATAGATGTAGAACATAATTTATAAAAACACATAGACGACTTATTACGTTTTTTTTTTTATTAACCGGGGACGTAGTCGCGGGTGACAGCTAATCTATATATATAAAAGAAAGTCGTGTTAGTTACAGTATTTATAACTCAAGAATGGCTGAGTCGATTTGACTGAAAATTGGTGGGCAGGTAGCTCAGAACCCGAATTTTTACCCCATTTTCTATTTTTATTCCGCGCGGACGGAGTCGCTGGTAAAAGCTAGTTTCTTAGATTTCCGTTTTCTTTGGTTATGGATATGGGAGGTTATAAGTTATTTTTAATAATGAATAACGTCTAATTGTTTTATTTGCTAACTGCCACACTCATTCAAGGTTATTTAAACAGTTCCGCAATGTAGATTTTAAATACTAAATCTACACTAAGCGGCTACCTTAAGGACTCTACATTTGAATCCATGAATGTCAGCCAATGCTCTGTTTTTTTTGTTCCTCTCCCCCTTACTATGTCACCTTGGCTCGTGACATTTGTTCTTTAGTCCGAGCGACTGACCTACATACCAGATCATATAAGTGAGAGCATTGTCCGGGCTTATGTCTCAAATGTCTAGCACTTATACAAGACTATACAGGATAAACTTTGTTGTTCTTGTGAAAGTATTTTTTTAGTAGTTAGTTTATTATTTGTAAATAAACATTCCTAGTGTCTAGAATATTAAATTATACGATTTGATCATTTTACTTCTGGAGTTCGGAGGAAAGTTAGTATAACTTTGGTCAATGTAATCAGATACTTAATAAAATAAAAAGATATCAATTGCCGAGGAAAAAATAAAGTCTTAGTAGTGCTTTAATTCCTAGAATACTGATATTAGGTTTATTACATATCTTATGATTTTTTTTACTTTAAATATGTTGTGATCGTCATGATTAATGATGGTATTTAAAAAGAAATATAGATTTGGATCATTTTAATTAAGTTTAACTGAGTGACGTTTTCAATTTGTTCGTAAAAAAAACAACAGCAAATGTATAACATTATTAGAACTAACTTAGTTACTTGACGATAGAACTTGAGCTAAAAGAAGATGAAAAATTGTTTTAACTAAATATTAATCTAAAATCTCCTATGAGATTTTCCAAATTTGTTCACAATGCCTTTAATTTAGCAAACCACAAATCACGGCATCGCGCACGTCACGTCACGTCACGTCGAACTCTCGCCGTCATTAGATAGACAAGCTGCGGAAATAAATCCTCTTACAATTCTCTTCCTCGATAATCAGTATCAAGATCGTGAATCGTAAGAAAACTGCCTTCATCAACCCTCCTCGGATTATATTATCGATTAAGCTTTCCAAGCATTAACATAAAAGAAAGAAGTATTTACTATTCAAACAGTAAAACAGTTCTTTAAAAAAACATATTAAAAAAATAATCGTAAATAATGTTTAAATATTGCTTTAGCTAGTTCACTAAATTAACGTAATCAAATAATTGTTATATAGTTTAAAATAAGAATAACATTGGAAATGAAGTCTCGGGCGTTAAATATATTGTTTCAAATAATTATAAACATTCAGCGATACTTTAACGATTTAAAATCTCTAATAATCAATGCTACAATAATTAGATGAGTCATTAAAAACAAGAAACATTTTAAGAGACGTTGCTTCGTTAAAATTTGCGAGCCAATTAGTGTTTTTCATGTTCAATGTAGCGTTTACTTGTTAATTGTAGCGTTTCATTCGACGTTCCCCGTCTTTGTTTTGTGCAAGAAGCTTTCAACATGCCAAACAATTTCACGGAAGAAAGCTACTGAGTGAACTAGTTTTATTTTAATGCATTTTATCTTTGAATCTAAGAATAAGTCTATTATCATAGTTAAGACAACACTTTTATATGTGTAACATAATGTTGTATTTAAAATCCACTTCAGAAACAGCTAGTACTAGATAAAAAATAGATGTACAATTTTTAGACAGTTTTACGGTCATATAGTTAAGTTAATCGCGAGTTCCCACTGTCAAAACATCTGTACAAAAACATATTCTTCTTTTTTTTAAAAGAGAATATGAGATATGGACTTCTTGGCTAATATAATTTTAAAATCATTTAAACATCTTTTCGCTTAGTTCTTAAACTCCTTAAGTGGTTAACTCCAACATACGTGAATAGCACTTTAATATCAAAGCGGTTACCTTTAATATTGCGAAGCCTTTTGCAAACAGAGATTTCTTTTATACATTAAATAGTGTACATTTTACTACAAATTCATTGTATTTCTAAAAATACACAAAGTATTTTAATATACGTATTTTGAATTCTAAATAATACACTTGTTTTTAAATTATTCAAACTTTCGTGAGACATTATCACTAACTTATATAGAAACGGCTAAAACACTCACGTATATATATATCCGGTGTCGTCACCGACTAGTTTCGAGCCCTACGGGGGCTCTTCATCAGGGTGAGTGGGATTGGTATTATTTCGCGGACGTTATGCGACACTCAATTCCTGCAGGCTGAATTGACGCACGTACGGCACGTATTAGAGAGCAATGGATACAACTGGCGACAGAGTTACCGAATAGCGAACACGACTAGCAAACCACGGCCTCAGGTTGCAGAGCGGGTCCCGGTCTATTTACCATTTATGCGAGGGGTTACGGACAAAATTGGACACCTGTTACGCCGTAGGTTCAGCATCAGGACAATTTTCCGCCCAATGACACAGATCAAACAACTTCTGCGATCCCCAAAGGACCGGGATCCCCTAGATAGTCCTGGTGTCTACGAGATCCCGTGCGACTGTGGTAAAAGTTACGTCGGCGAAACGGGGCGCAATATAAAGTCGAGACTCTCTGAGCATATCCGCAGTATGCGTAAATTAGACGGCAACACCTCGGCGGTTGCGGATCACGCACTTAACTCCGGAACCTCGCATTATATTAGGTTCGACAAAGTTAAAGTGCTGGCCCGTGAGAGGAACTTCGTGTCTCGGAAGCTTCGGGAGGCTATTGAAATAGGTCGTCGACCTAATTTCAACAGAGACAAGGGGTGGGCTCTGCCGCGTACATGGGAACCCGTCTTAATGAACGCGGCGCGACACAACATCAACAGTGCTGAAGACGATATTGTGGATATAATCAGTACATTTTGTGCCCCCGGAAACGCTAATAACAACACCAACACTGCTTTGGTATCAACCTCGTCAACGACGCCGGCGCACCCCGCGCCCCCCGCCCCCTCAAGACGCGCCCTAAGAGCGCAGGCGCGCAGTGAGCGACGGGCCGCGTCCGCGAAATAATACCAATCCCACTCACCCTGATGAAGAGCCCCCGTAGGGCTCGAAACTAGTCGGTGACGACACCGGATATATATACGTGAGTGTTTTAGCCGTTTCTATATAAGTTAATACACTTGTTTATTTTAAATGGTTATTGTCTATGTTCGTAATAACAAAAACATTACTAGTTAACTTACTTTATATTAAAAAAGTTATTTGTCTCATATCTTTTCAGATAATTTGGGGCATGAGTATTATTTTTTAAATATATAGCTATTATTTTAACATATTTAACTTTCAGACACGTAGTTCAAAAGAAGAATTTAACCCGTATAAAAATAAGTTAGGAGTAATTTTAATATTGACAAAGGCACGTTCGAAATGTATCTTTGAGCTGGCAGCGCTGGCTCACCTGCTAAAGGCTTTGTCACGTTTGCTATTTCAGCTTCAGGTCACGATCTCACTACACTGAATATTAAGTGTAATGGCTTTCACATTAGAGGGTAATGTAGTTTTGATTTTATTACTGTCCTTGATGTACTCGTATTTTCTTTCCTTTTTCCACATTCAATAATGACATTTATGACAAGATGAACTTTTTATATTATAAGGTGGCAAAGCAATTGGTCACCTGAATTCGCCGAAATAGTGAAGCGTCCGCTGCCTATCTAGACATTTATAACTGCATGCATTGCTTACCTTCATTAGACAGAGGACGAGACGCACAGAAGAAGAATAGAATATTTCCCCTTCCCATGCATCACCTCCTCCAAAAACAAAAACAGGTTGTATTTACTATCATTAATTTTAAAGAGAAAGGAGAATTTATGTTGTTTAAAAACGAAATTGGAATTAATGACGTTCTAAAAAGGTTATAAATGATTAAAAATTAAACAATTCTTAGAAAAATGCATCAAAAGCTAAACGGATTTATTCCCGCAATCAGCGATCGCTTGCTCTATTTAATTTGCCATCGATATTTGAGACGAGCCATTTGAGCGCACAGAGTAATGATAGCCAGAGAATACTAAATTTAATTTAAATACTGTTAGTTGTGGACAAGTTTGTTTGAAGTCTAAAAACAAAAATAATCTAAAATGTTGGACTTCAATTTTATCTTCTAAGAATAACAGGTTAAATTTTTTTTTTATATTAAACTAATGAATTAATCGTAGAGACGTCCAAAAATTTAGTTTATTGAATTATCTATTGTTTTCTAATACAATAAATATAATTTAATCTCTACCGTACATTGATCTGTACAGAATATTTTGCTATCTCCTGCCGGCAGGTGGCGGTGGGGCGAAGGTCGTAAATTAAAAGTTTCAGCTTTATTTGAACTCTGCGGAAAATATGGCGGCTCTAAACCGTGAGACATCGTCTCGCTCCATTTTAACCCCAACACCGGTAGGTAATATTTGAAACAAGTAAAAATATATTTTTATTTGTTTTAATAAAAGTGCATGTTGCCGTGTTAAAATACAATGGAATTCTTTCGAACAGTGTGAAGATAAAAGGTGAGAGAAAATGATCAGAAATAAAATATGGATCTGGTCTCTAAAATATTAGAAATAGTGAATCTACAAAAATATATACAGGATGTCCATATAATACCAATGAAGTCAATAATTTCTGTCTCTGCTCGTAACCAGTTAGTAGAAAATAAAGTAGATAAACTGACGCACTTGTTGTTAAGCGCTAAGGGAGACCCTTAAAGTAAAACTAAATGTTTTCTTAAGTTACCACTAAAGGACATAGACAGCAGTAAATTGTCAATAACCCAGTATCAAATAAGACACTTTGAAAATTATCGCTTAATCACAAATGCGAATGTTCAGATAAATGGATAGATAGATGGATGTTTGTTGCAAATTATCTCCAGAATGACTGAAATTCGGTATAGATGTAGAACACAGTCTAGAAGAACACATATTCTATTAATTAAGTTATTTTTTAATTCCGTGCGGACGGAGTTACGGACGACAGCTATTGTTACAACAAAGTTACTTACTGTAAATTACAAGATTTACTGGTGGGTCTTTATAGGAAGAGGTCCTCGACTTACGTCTGTTATTCACGCAGCACTCGTAACTCTCAAGCGGCCGACAATATTAAGAGTCTCTTACGAAGAGTTGTGTAGTTCTACTCGAACAGGATTTGATTAAGTGTACGCTATTGTGAAGTAAACTCCTCTCTACGTTTATGAGAAATTTAAAAATATTGTAATTTAATCTCCGTGTTTTATGCCAAGAAAAAATTCAAAACTTATGTCTTCTTTTATTACGCAATGTTAATGGGCCCAGTCGTTTAAAGTCTTGACCATTTGTTTCTGAGACCAAAAACTCTGTATAAAACTGTTTTAAACGATGATTTTTTTCTCAGAAACCCACGGTAAGTCATCTCTATTCTTAACATAGTCATTTATAGTGAGGATTTCCACATTGTTGAGATTAGTCACACAGCATTTTAATAGCGAAAAGTATTCTTTGATGATATTAAGTCCTATTTATCACAGCCTGCAAGTCATAAAAAGTCTTTTTTATTATTATTTACAAGATATTTAACCACCATTCATACTATAATTAACAAAAAATTAAGAGTAAATTTTAGACTGCCGTGTATAAAGTAATTTCATATTTGTAGGGACGTCACAGTAACATTTCTCGCCAGCTGCTAAGCCAATCCGAAGCGCTCACTGGCAGTGGAATGGTGTGAGACTCTAAGAGCTTACTCCAATTAAGTCAAATTTCCTCTTGGCAAATATCATTTAGCTTAAGCACTAGCGCTAACGTAACTTATAACTTGTTGTCAGAGCCCAGTCTCACTTAGAATTTTGATTAAGTTAAATTAAAAATTACATTATAATCGAATAAAAAGGTTGAGCCAAATAAAACAGGGTGACATTTAAACTTTTAATTTATCAGAATGGAATGAATTTTTAAAACCATAATTTCTTTTTACAATCTCAGCTTAGACCGAAGAGTTTAAATAAAGTCTCTATTTTAAGATTGGTTAACGACTTAATTAATAATTAAACTAGTTTTAGATATTCATTTAAGTCTAATTTTATCCCTAATCTCTCATACTTAATGAAAATCACGTATTCCAGTGACGTCACAACGCACTATAAGTTGTAAATCTTAAGCGCCTTTCAAAATGTCGTTTGCTAAGTTGTCGGGTTAAATCAATTTGGGGTCCGCACATGTCGGCCGCAATGTCACGCGGTTCTGTAATGGAACACTTTGGAGCGATAACCTTGTAGAATTCAACCTTGATAATAGTTTAAGTGTAACGTAACTATCTAACATATCTTCAATATTGTAAGATATTTTTTATGTTAAACTAGCTTTTACAAGTCCGCAAGTCAAGTTCAGCAACTCCGTCCGCGCGGAATTAAAAATATAAAACGGGGTAAAAATTATCCTATGTCCGTTTCCTGGTTCTAAGCTACCTGCCCACCAATTTTCAGCTAAATTGATTCAGCCGTTCTTGAGTTATAAATAGTGTAACTAACACAACTTTCTTTTATATATATAGATTAATTAATAACGGCTCAACAATCGGCAAACTATTCGGTGCCGTCAATCATACTTGAGTTGAGCTGTTCTTAATTAATTTATTGTTTTGTATGTATTATTGTATTTTCATTGTTAAATGGTTCAAACAACAAAACATGTACTCCATTTCAATATCTTCATCGCATCTTACTCTCTAAAAAAACTGTATTTGACTATTAAAATCGGAACAATAAACGATAACATCGGCCATAAATCAGTCAGTCTGTATTGATCAGATTTTTTTTTTTTTTTTTTTCCTTTTTTTATATACGAGTAATAAGGTGGCGTACGAGCAAGCGGTCACCTTGATTCGCCGAAAGCTGTTGCTGTTGTTGACGTCTACAACTGTCGATTTCTACTTCTTGTGTAATAAAACTTTTACACACAAAATTATATCAGACCAAATACGTTATGCTATTTAATGCTTCGTAAAACATAAGAAAAACTCGCAGAGTGCCTTGAAAGGATCTTAAAGTGAGCTCCACTAAGTTTCAGGGTTGCAATCAATTTTGCGGTCACACATGTTGACCTTAATATTACGATCTCGCTTCTAGAGTTATTTAACATGAAATTGTGGTCACTACAACAAACGCAAAATTTCAAAAATCATTTTAACATGTCCAGTATTCCTTTTAACGCAATTGAGAAACTACTCAACTAAAGCTAAGCTTTATTGGTATCGAATATTATTTTATTTTCCTAAAAAACTTTCCAACATAAATAAACAACTAACAAAACAAAGTTGTTTGTTGTTTAATTTGTTCTAGTTTCGGTATAATTATGCAAACTGTAGGCAATTAGTTTGCGAATAAACAAACAAGTTATCACGTACTTCTGTCAAATAGTTGGGAACAAAGTCTCTGTCGTACATAACAGTACGAAAATAAACAACAATTTAGTTTGTCTCGAAGGAAAAGTAATAAGACATTGATCATGTAATAAGTAAAGGAGCTTTAATATTTCGGAAATTATAAATAACTTTGGTTGTGCACTCATATCATCCTTAAGATTCTCTTTGAAAAAAAAAAAAGACCAAGAATAGTGCGTGGAAGCCCACTATAGAATTGTCCTGATCGCAGTGCAAACATAACCCTATATAAATTACAAGATAAGCTCAAATAATGTTTTGTGCGACGTTATTTTTTAAAAGCAATAATTGTGTAAGTGTGGAACATATTCGCAAGATCGTAGCGAAGTTAACTAGAAATCTCATTAGCGCGGCTCGCGTGTGATTAACGCGAACATTATCGTCCGCGCCGGCAGACCGACACTCTTAGCTCACTATAGTGATGTGCTACTTCAATATCGATACATTGATATAAAAATTGTTATGCAGTATTTATAAAAAGTTATAAATTTAGTAGTTCTGAAACACCTTAAAGTGTTAGTTTATTAATTTAAAGACAGCAAAAATATCCATCCATCCATCCATTCAGCCTCGTAACGCCCATTGCTGGGCATAGACCTCCCCCAAAGATCGCCGCAATGATCGGTCCGGTGCAACCCGCATCCTGGATACTCCCGCAACCTTGACCAGATCATCAGTCCATCTTGCGGGAGGCCTGCCCACGCTGCGTCGACCTGTACGTGTACTGTAACAAAAATATTTATGCAATAAATATAAATACCGTAATGCTACATTGATGCTTGATGAATAACAAGATCGAGTTCTATTCTCAACTGAATAATTTCGTTAAATGTCGATAAAAATGTTGTATTAATATGTACAACACTATAAGCGTATTGCAATCAAGGATAATGATCAGCTATTAAGACGCAGGTAAAAGTGGGACAGGCTGGCTTGAGGGCACAATAGGCTGTACCGTACTCGACTCTATGTTATTTCTAATACAGTTAATTATGTAATTAATTATCCCTCTGTATGTATTAGCTATTTCATATATTCCTATTTATCACTTTATTCCTTAAAAGTTAATAAAGACAAATCAGTACATTACAATTATTAAAATGGAAAAAAAATGGAAAAAAAAAATGATGTAAATATTATGTCGAAGATTAATTTAATTTAATTATCGACGGTTCAAAGAGATTTAGAAAATTAATCAGAACAAGTTGCCTGTTTATTGTTTGTGTAGGAAATTTGATGAATATTTGTGATACAACATTGCTCCATAATATTGAAGGAAATTTCGTGTTTTGTACCCATTAGACATAATGTAGCAGTACGCTGTAATTCAAAGTGTAGCCACGAGGAAATACAATCAGACTTCTTGGCAATACACCAAGAGGTTTACACACTTCAAGAGCTTAAATTAAAAAGATACTTTTATAAGTTGTTTTATTTTTGTAAGTAAATGATAGGTTGTAGGTAATTTAAAGCATCTGTACCCAATTTTTGTTTACGTTTATTTTATTATAATTCAATTTGCGTTACAATAATTCACAATTATTAAAAAAAAAGTTATTCGTTCAATTGTAAACTAATAGCTGGATAACATTTACAAAAAATTTAGCTTAGCACTTAGCATGTGTCAAAATACTTTTACATCTTGAAATTGTTTCTATTTTAATGCAGTTCATAAACTGTTTTGTTATCTTTCAACTTGAAGACGCACCATCTAATCTTAAGATTGTAACTTATTATGATATGTTCGATCATAAAACATTGCTATTCGACAAGGGAGCGCTATAAACAGCGTAAACAGGAGTAAACAGTGACGAAACAATCCCCATCGGGGTCTTCGTCGATATAACGGTGTATTAGATAAACGGGGCAATACGCGGACGCTTCCGGTTCATTGGTCGAATCACACCGCCTCGTGGCACGCTGCTCGGTAACACGCTGCTTCGTAGCACATTATCACGTTGCAGAGATGAACGCTATCACTGGACCTTGTAGCCCTGTTCCCGTGTTAAGCTGTCGCTTAGAACAGCGTGTTAACACCAGTGTCACGCTGCTACTCTCTAGGTGATATTGTAATAACTTGAGGGAGATTTGGCGACACAAGTTTGTTACGTGAGGTTGACGTATATGTACATACAACAATATCAGTTGCACGAATTGGCCGGTTCGCTCGGTGAAATACCACGACCACACAGAAGACAGGCGTCAAGTGGAAGCAATTCCGCTTTTCTTCTGATGAGTGTGCATGTTGGAGGCCTAATATAGTCCGCTTTTCCTTCCCACCCTTTTCTTATAAAGAAGTGGATTTGAAGCAGCGGAACACATGTAAAGGAGAAATGTCCTTTTTCTGTGTGCCTGTATTCCTCTATCGAGTAAAGGTAGACAACGTATCTGGAATTGCGAATGTCTGTGGGCAGCGGTCTCTTCTCTGCTCTGTCGGCAAATTTAGGTGGCCGTTTACTTGTTTAAAAAATAAAAATAAACAATCCCAGCAATATCTCATTCGCGATACAATAATTTATAGCTATTTGTTTGTTTTGCAGCGTTTGAAAAAACGCACCCTATCTGCTCATATGGGAAAGAGATTTATTTCTATTTTGTTTGTCTGCGATATCGGAAATAATCACGTTAATAATAGTATACATTCTGTTTTGTTTGTATTCATTCCTATATCGTTATAGTAAATTAATTTCGAAGATTCCTTGAAGATATTTAGCAGTGAAATTAAAAGTGTATTTTGGATACAAAAAGCTAATGTATATGTAAACTACAATTAAATTGCTAACTTTGTTACACTCATTATCTATTTTATAAGATGCATTAAAAAGGGATCTCATTGGCTCTTTAAATACAGATTAACCTAGTAAGGAGACAACGCGATATTGATGCTTATCATTTAAATATGCAATAAATAACTACGTGTATATACGTTTGTTTGTTTGTTTCTGATCTTTACAGTCTCCTACATATCTTTGAAAGTCGTTGAATATAAACAAAAGTTAAAACATGACTACATAGTCATGCGACGCAACTCCCGGACCACCCAACAAATGCCTACGCGCACAATACTTATTCCAGGAGAGATAAGACATTTATAAACATCCGATGTGCCTTGCAGGCATAATCTGGGTGGTCCCTAGCATAGTGCATGGTAGAGATAAGTTAGTATTATTAAGTTAGTCTTAAGCGAGCAGTCGAATAAATGACATCTCAAACTTTAGTTGTCTTTTTAAAAAAGCTCCATCTGTTCGTTAACATTTGAGTGGCGCAGCCGGTAGGATACTCGTCATCCTGCTGCCGTGCTTTGCGTATATCTCGAGGCCCCAAAATTGGCCTTGTCGTGAGTGCTGGTAGCAAACGGGTATCCAACGAACCAAAGAAATAACTCTAACCAACGGCGAACAGATTCGGACATCGCAGTAAGCAGACTCAACGGAGGATGTGTGGCTTGTGAGTAGTCTACTTCACTATCTCCTTTTTCCACATCTTTTCCATTCTTTTTGTGTGTATAAATATAACTTTAGGTCGAACTTCACCTAATTGTTAACTGATTTTCGATATAGACGCACAAAAATTGGCGTTTATACGACGGCAATAGTAAAGTAATTTATAAAATAAGTATTATAGAGACATTAGAATAAAGTTAGTAATTTAAATTTTTAATTTGAATTGTGTAATTAGTTGATTGTTAATTGAATTGTGTAACCTTGAAAATAAAGTAAAATGACTGAAAGCAGGGAAAGCAGGGGAATTGTGGCCGTTCCCATGGAGATGTCTAAGGTCATACCAAAATTTGATGGGGACGAAAAACTCTTAAATTTGTACATTAAAAAGTGCGAATACGTATTAAATTGTTATAAATCGGAAAACAGCCAGGCACAAAATTTATATATGTTTCATGTAGTGTCAAGTAAATTAGTAGGTAAAGCCGCTCAATTACTGAGCGAACGACAGGATATAGAATCATGGGCCGAGTTGAAAACTGTATTAATACAATATTTTGGCGATCCACGGTCAGAAGAGTGCATTGCAATTGAACTCGAGACATTAAAAATTAACAATAACGAATCGTATCTCGATTTTTGTAACCGAATTCAACAGGTTAAAAGTACTTTAATTGCGAAAGTCAATACCATCTCAGACCTGCATGTTAAGAAAAGTAAAATTACGATCTACGACAATTTAGCGCTGAACGTTTTTCTCTATAATTTGCCCGAGGACCTCATACGTATTGTCAGACTCAAGGGCAGTTCAACACTTGAAAATGCGCTGTCTACAGTATTGGAGGAGGTTAACTTCCAGTTCCAGTACAATGCTAGGAATAAAATGTTTAGATCGAATGTAAGCAAACCACAGTTAACATCTTCACAAAATCCGTACGTAGAAAAGTTCGGTCTCAAACCATTTTTACCATCAAACAATAATGGAGGATTCAGATTCGGCAGCCCGAATCAATTTAGAATGCCCAGTCATCCACAAGGGTTGAATTCAGTACAACAATTTAAATTTGGGAATCCACCTCAAGGTCAGACCCTAGGCGGATTTAGACCGCCTACCCAAAACTTCCGTTTCGGTATACCTAATCAAGGACCTCAGGGTTACCGACCGAATTTCAGTCAGGCACCCCAAGGTTACCGACCGAATTTCAGTCAGGCACCCCAAGGTTACCGACCGAATTTCAGTCAGGCACCGCAACAAAGACCGGCCTTTAACCAATCATATCAAAATCAGTTCAAATTCGGCGTACAGCCGCCACCGAAACCGTTTGATTCCGATGTAACTATGCGCACAGCTTTACCAGCGTCCCGACCAAATAAAACATTCAATAATGAGATCGAAGTATATACGGAAGCTGACCCTAACGGTTATGACTATAATGCTTATAACACCTACTGTGACTACGATAACTATGACTATGACCCCACTCAGGTCAACGCGATGAATGTGACTGAATTTCACCACGATCAACCCCTAATGGACGAGTCAAATTTTCAAATGCTAGCCTCGGACACAGCCATGAAATAATAAATTTAAATTGTGCTAATTTTGCAAAATTGCCGTACATTTATTTACCCGAATTAGAAGCGAGATTCATGATAGACACTGGTAGTTCGCGTTCGTTCATCAGTCCACATAAAGCCGAAGAATTCTACGAACAAAATAAAATCGCAATGCCATTCGAAGTTATCAGTACTCATGGTAAAAGTCTTCACGACGAGGCCATACACATACCCCTGCCACCGACATTTCAAAGTGCGGATGCTCACACATTTTACGTGTATAGCGTGGACAAGGACTATGACGGCCTAATTGGTTCAGACTTACTAGCGCAACTCGATGCAAATATAGATATGAAACATCAAGTTCTTAGAACACGCGACACGGAAATTCCATTTATATATAACCCACTAATTAACATTAGACTCGAACCGCGATCTGAAACACGCGTGCAATTGCCCGTAGATTTATACAGTGGCACTGGCATTATAGATTATAGAGAGTTTTCAGACGGAATCCGAATGCCAGCTGCTCTTGTCAACTGTGTCAATGGACAGGCGTACACGGTTATTCAGAATATCTTGGAGACACCGGTCACTCTTAAAATAAATAATATTACACAAGTAACTCCGTATGAACCTGTACAGTGTGACGTTAATTTGACTAATGACTTAGACAAGGACGTTATTACCGAAAATGACTTGGACAAAGACGAACACCTAATCGCGAACTTAGAAAGGATACGTCTCGATCACATGAATGACGAAGAGAGGCGCGCCATTAGTGAATTGTGTTTCGAATATAGGGATATCTTTTACTGTGACAAATTGCCCTTGACTTTTACCAATAAGGTCAAACATAAAATTCGCACTACCAATGACGACCCCATTTACGTACGACCATATCGTCAACCCCCTCCTGTAAACGACGAAATAAATAGACAAGTTGAAAAATTACTCGCAGATAACATCATTCAGGAATCCGTATCACCATGGAATGCTCCCGTGCATCTCGTACCGAAAAAGATCGACGCATCGGGCGAGAAGAAATTCAGGATGGTCGTCGATTATAGAAGGCTGAACGAGATAACTACTGACGACAAGTATCCGTTGCCAAACATAACCGACTTGTTTGACAAATTGGGTAAATCTAATTATTTTACGACATTAGATTTGGCAAGCGGGTACCATCAGATAGAGATCGATGAAAAGGACCGCCAGAAAACTGCGTTCAGTTCCCAGGCTGGACACTTCGAGTTCTTAAGAATGCCGTTCGGACTTAAGACAGCTCCGGCCACGTTCCAGCGGGCAATGGACAGTATTCTGCGCGGACTTCAAGGAATTCATTGCCTTGTTTATTTGGACGACATAATTGTGTTTTCTACAAGCCTCCAAGAACACGTGGGAAAACTACGAAAAATATTCGATAGGTTACGCGAAACGAATCTCAAAGTTCAAATTGACAAGTCGGAGTTCCTCCGTAAAGAGGTTCTATATCTAGGACATACAATTACAAAGGATGGGTTGAAGCCGAATACTGATAAAATTGACGCTATCCTTAAGTATCCACTCCCTAAAACTCAAACAGAAATCAAGAGTTTCCTGGGGCTGATTGGATATTACAGGAAATTTGTGAAAGATTTCGCAAAATTAACAAGACCAATGACAGTTTGCCTTAAAAAGAACAGCAAGGTAACAATCACAGAGGAGTTTGTAGAGGCGTTTGAAAAATGTAAGCAGCTGCTCACAAATGCGCCCTTACTACAGTTTCCCGATTTCGAAAAACCGTTTATTCTAACCACCGATGCTTCAGATTACGCTATCGGCGCCGTCCTATCGCAGGGAGCTGTCGGTAGCGATCGACCAATAGCATTTGCATCTAGGACGCTGAACGACGCTGAAACGCGTTACAGCGTTATAGAAAAGGAAGCACTGGCTATAGTATGGGCAGTGAAATATTTCCGCCCGTATCTTTACGGGAAGAAATTCACGATATACACGGACCATCGGCCACTGGCGTGGTTGAATTCATTCGAAGAATCTAACAGCAAAATAACTCGCTGGCGCCTCCGATTGGCGGAATATGACTATGAAGTCATTTATAAAAACGGCCGTCAAAACACTAATGCTGATGCCTTATCTAGGGTTAAAATCAATGCGTTAGGCAACGGTGAAGAAAACTCATCTGTCGCTGTGAATGTCGACGAAACGGAAATGCAAAAACGTCGTGACACTAAGAAAGCACCTAAACCTGACAAAAAGAGAGGGCGGAGGAAGACACCAATTAGTCCTGTAGCTCTTTCGTCCGATTCGGAAAAAGCTATAACGATTTCTTCTGCAAGCTCTATCTTAGAAAATAGAGCTCGTTCCCCGTTTTCGATCGCGACACCATCTAGCGATACTCTTAGTGCTCCGGAAACGGAAAGCATACTTTCCGAAACTGTACACTCCGCACGTGACGTTGACTCTATAGGCATACCGATACTAAAAGAGGCTATCGACACGAAACCTAATCAGATTTTAGTATACACATGGCTTAGAAATGACATTTCAGTCAAGGACATTTCAAACAAGAAACAAAAAATCTTAGAAATTCACTTACCCAAAGGAAGACCTGACCTAATAACAGATTTTCTCAAACGATACATCCGGAACAAAATAAAATATTTCATTTACTTCGAAGACGTACAACATAGAGTAGAATTCACAGCGGTAGTTATCAAACTGTTTAAAAAGGGATCTGTTAACATCCTCGAATGTACGGAAAGAGTAGTGTACATTGAAAACGAAGATGAACAAAGACAAATTATCCAAAAGTATCATATGGGTAAAAATTGTCATCGCGGCATTAAAGAGACGGTTACACACCTTAAGCGAACATATTTCTGGCATAACATGGACATAACAGTAGCCGCGGTTATTAATGCGTGCGAAGCATGTCAAAAAATGAAATATGATCGTAAACCTTTAAAACCCGCGATGCAACTAACACAAACTCAAAATAAACCATTCGAAGAAATATTCATAGACCTTTTTAAAATTGAAGGCAGATGTTTCTTAACTATCATAGATGCATTTAGTAAACTAGGACAGGCGATTGAGATTTCGAATCAGTCAGCACCTGAGGTTGTTAGGGCCCTTATCAAATATTTCTCATATTACGGGACTCCTCGCAAAATCAGTTCAGATTCCGGATCGGAATTCAACAATCGCCTAATACAGGAACTATTGGATTTTTATAAAATCCAACTACATTTAGGAACACCGAATAATCCTAACTCCATGGGATTAGTCGAACGATTTCACTCCACATTGATCGAAATATACCGATTAGCGAAGTATGAACAAAAATTAACAGATGCAGCATCCGTTATGACCTATGCCGTAATGGCTTATAACCACTCCATACACTCAGTAACAGGATTCACGCCTTTTGAGGTAGTATTTGGCCATACCGAATCCAAAAGCACCTTTGAAACAAACATCGATAAAGAATATATGCAAGTTTTAATGCGTGATCATCTTAAACGAACGAAATTTATATATAAACATCTTACAGATAAAATGATACAAACTAAAGAAAAAGCAATAGCGAAAAGGGGAGGTGAAACAGATTTCAAAATCGACATAGATGACGTAGTTTTCTTTAAGGGGACTAATGTTAGACGTAGTAAGGATAAGCCTAGGTTTGACAAGGCGATAGTTACAGGGGAAGTGGAAAGAAACGTGGTAACGCTTAACAAGAACAATCGCGACATACGAGCTCCATTAAAGGATGTTAAACGTCCTCCACAGGCGCATCCTGATCGTCCTGCTCGTGCTGAAGGCGGCGAGTCTACTGCAGGGCCTTCAAATGCAGTCACTTAAGAACGTGCCGGGAATATTTCCCGTCAAGGAAGGAAAGGCGGTAATAAGCAGAGAAAAATGGACACTCATAAGAATATTGGACCTTAATAACATTCAAGACGATTTAACATTAAACATCAACAAACTAAAAGAACTAAACACGCTTATAGAAGCAAATTTCAATCAGACTTACATAAATGTAGTATTTAGAAACTTTAGGATACAAGTAGAGTATATTAAGAATGTAACGTTAAATAAATATAAGCAGTTAGTTCCTAGTTTTAGAGTTAAGAGGGGTCTTATTAACCCATTAGGCAGTATCATTAAAACGATTACTGGCAATTTAGATCACGAAGATGCTAGGCGCTACGATCGGATTATTGGAGAAATTAAAACTAAACAAAACGCTCTTAACTACAAAATAACGTTGGTCACTGATTTTATTGAAAATCTTAACAACTGGTCTGTATCTGTTTATAATAATATAAACCAGTTAAATGATAACTTTAATATCGTCCAAAATAACTTGGAAAATATTAAAGAACAAGAAAGAACAGCTTTTAACACTAACATAATTGTTCATACGTATTCACTCATTTTACACAATTTTCAGAGCCTCTATAGCAGATTGGGTGAAATAGAAACAGCCATTGCCTTTAGCAAACTTAAGACACTACATCAATCAATTGTCGATTCTGAGAAATTGCTAATTGTACTAAAGGATATTGAAAAATCGGCAAGATTTGCATTTTCAGTAAGTTTAGATAATCTTGTTAAAATAGAACAAACTATAACTATAAAAGCATATTGTAAAGAAAATCAGTTAACATTTTTATTAGAAATTCCACTTATAGAGAAAGAGACCTATACATACTATAAATTGTACCCCACTCCTATTTCCCGTGATCACGATACTTACGTCATCCTTCCCAAATATCCTTACATGATAGTGAATGGACTCAACTCCGAACCACTCGCTGAGCCCTGTATAGCTACAACACCCTCCAACTTCATATGCTATGTTGACTCTACTAGCCAAATTTTGGAAGACCGTTGCATCACGGACATCATGAAGTACGCAACCAATCTCAGTTCCTGTGAATTTATACCTGTGGTCATCGACAACATCCTGTTGCATCATATTCATCCGAACCGTTGGATCATATTTGTGAAACAGAATACCCTACTGCAACAACAATGCAACAACGATATTTTCCAACGCTATGTACAAGGGTCACATGTTATAACTATAGAAGATCAAGCGTGTGAAGTGAAGATTGACAAATTTACCTTAAAAGTACATCCCCAAATGACAGAGCTCATGCAATATCTCAAGCTACCGGTTATAAGTCTGCCCCACATCAGTAACGTGAAGACTCGACAGCGAAAACCAATAATGATGGAAGATATGAACTTGAAAAACATGCAGTTATTAGTAAAATCAGTAAAAAGTATCAGTGAAAGTGAATTGGAAATTGGTAAAATTAGAGTCTATAGTGTCAGTGTCTGGACGATCATATTGTATTTAATTATAGCAGTTTTCATTGTGGTCATTTGGTATATTAGACTTAAGAAATTAGATTACACTTGTAACTTTCGAAATTCTCAGAATACTGATGATTCTGATAATTTCGAATCTCAGGGGGGAGAAGTCATGCGACGCAACTCCCGGACCACCCAACAAATGCCTACGCGCACAATACTTATTCCAGGAGAGATAAGACATTTATAAACATCCGATGTGCCTTGCAGGCATAATCTGGGTGGTCCCTAGCATAGTGCATGGTAGAGATAAGTTAGTATTATTAAGTTAGTCTTAAGCGAGCAGTCGAATAAATGACATCTCAAACTTTAGTTGTCTTTTTAAAAAAGCTCCATCTGTTCGTTAACATTTGAGTACATACATTGTCAAAACACAATTGTGTAACAAACATTAATACGTTAGCCGGAAGCGATTCCGTATTGGCATTTATCGACCGATAGCGCAGTTAATGTGCCCCCGTGGATATTATTTCATACATTCAATGTTACTAATATATAGTTATTATTATAGTCATGGATTAGTTAATATTTTAACTATTTGTAAATTTCACGTTACTCTAGTAACTTGTACCTGTAATTCTAACATCTATCAAATTTGTCTGAAGTAATAAAAACATTTTCTTGTTTGTTTTTCTTCTATAAAATTTGATTAAAATCATTTTAGATTTAACACATTAATTCTGTTAGTAATGTTTTTCGAGGTTAAAATTGTTTTAAGAGGCAGTTTAAGATAACATTCAATTCTTGAATTCAAACATACGACTGCACATTACGCTTCCATATAATAAAACCAATGGGCTATTGGCGCTTAAAAAGTCCCTTACGTATATAATAGAAGAGATCGATTGGCCCTTTGGCGCACTTTGTGACGACAAACGCCGTGTTTTTCCAAACAAAAATGATCCCGTTTTCGTTCCGGATGTAGTAGGGTTCGAACGCAGGCTCTCCTGTCGTCCCCTGCGAGGTTTTACTGAATCACTTTACTTTTGTGTATTTCTATTTGATCTTCACTTTGGAAATAAAATGTCCTTTGAGAATTTTATAACCTATATCACTGGAATTCATTCCTTTATATGTTTTGAGATTTTTAATCAAGGTAATATAGGAAATGGAAACTTTAAGCTATAAAAATGACAAACTCTTAGAGATTAAAACTGAATAGGCAATAAAAAGAAAAAGAATTTTCCATCTACAAACATTATTGCTGACAGGGAATATTTGAAATACAGTTCTTTTTTAAACTTATGAATTGAATTGATACTTAAATTTCACTGGACAAATTTACATTAAATAATCAAAGCGAAGCAGTTACAATACAAAAGTCGGCAACTGGCATTCGTAAGTAGTACACTATTCAAAGACAACAACTTAGAGGAGGAGCGATCTTATTGCGCTTTTTACGAGACTCCTGAAAAATAAGAGAGCTCGGTCACAACTCTCTTCTACAACTAGGTCAAGCATTCCATCTATCGGCAAGACTCGGCAATGTTCGGCAATTCCCGGCAAGACTTGGCAAGGTTTAGGAAAACTCGGGCGACGTGCCTGCATCCTCCCGACGAAAACGACCCGGATGTTTGTGCGCGGCCGTAATACAACGGTCAATGAATTTTAAGTATATAGGTTCGTTTTCAATGCGCCCCAATGTTAACATAGATTTTATGGTTTTATATTGCATTCATGTTTTTTTAACATTACTGATCTTCCTTTCTTAATAGACAATTGAAATTGATCGTTGCTAATATGAAATCTACAAAAAGGCGGAGGATCGAATACTGTGGAAGCCATTGGAAAAGGCCTTTACCCAGCATAAGACTAAGTCCGATGATGAAACCTTTAAATCGATGATAAATCAATATGCTAAACGTATAAATTTTTAATTTAATGTTATTACGACGGTAAAAAGTATGAAATGATGAACCCTAAAGTTACATTTATTTATGCAGTTTACCCATGAGTATTCCACTCCGGTCATGTAATTGTACAATTAAGTAATACAACTGAGGTCTTCAAACAATAATTTATTGAAGCATACATATTTAATCTGACTGGAATCGCGCACGTTTATCTCCGACCAAAGATTTATTCTCGCAATAAAATAGCTGTAATAAAAATAAACGTGGCCCATAAACCTAATGCAGGTGGATCTAATCAACTGTAGCTATACCAATTACTCTAATATATAGAAATAATTCATGATGCGTTTGAGGTAAAATACGATTTATTGATTTGATTATTATTGTAAACAATATATCGTTATATTGAGTTTAAGTTGACTCTCGTAATTTAAGCTGATGGGAAGATGTTTCGAATAGGATTTAAGATAATGTTGAAGAGATTTGAAGATAATGGGAATCACTTACACTTGATTAACGCGTAATGAAGATAAAGAAATTATTGCTTTCCGCGTGTATTATTATTAAAAATGGTGTTGTTACTAATTTTATATTTATCGATCTCTTTGAAATGTATTACTTTGATTGTTTTTAAATAAAACTAAATTCACAAATTATTAATTTTTGTTTATTAATGTAAAGAGCTTCGTCATGTTAAATTTATTTAAAAAAAAACTAATGAAGTTACTTAATTACAGTTTCAAGTTTAACAGATGGCTGGAGAAAACGGGTGCGGAATTAGAATATGGGGTGAATTGTAAAGGCGCTTTCGGCATATCTTACAGCGGGCTAACGATCATTAAGGCCTTCCTTAACTTTATTCGCTGACAAAATGTTGCTTGCGAGACCATTTTAAACCATTATCTCCGCTATTTAAACAACAGTATGCCCATATTATCCTTTTAATTGATTAGTACATTGTAAATTTGAATTAAATTTAAAAACAGGCGATTTGGGATCCATCAAACTGAAACAAAATAAATATAGTAAGCTAAACGTTTTGAGATAATCAACTAAAATAATACAATACAGTGCTTGAAGGTAAAATGGAATCTTTAATTAATATAACATTTTAAAGATACACGCAGATACACTTCACTTAATACAAATTCTTGGATAATTTGTATAAAATGAACTTCAAAACTATACCTCCGTACATTAACTCCACCGTTGAGTAAACCAAAACTATTAACTTTACAGAATGAATGTCTGTTAATGAATTTCTCTATTGAACTATGATATAACTGTTTCACTTCAATTTAAATTATAGTATTAAATTAACTATAACTAATTACTTCGATGAATTTATTTCAATGTTGGAAGTATAGTGGAAATGCGCTTACGTTACGACGAGGTGTATTTCTTAAAAATTACCCTATAAAATTATTATATATACTCTCTATTTTTCGCTAAGATATTAATACTCTAATTATCAAGAATAAAAATATTTAAAATAGATAAAAGTCTTCACAATCATTTTCAATTAATACAGACCATCGGCATGGGCATAGTACGATGTCTATTTACAATTAATATTGTGCCAGTATTTAAGAGATGTCCCTTTGATATTATAAAAAAAATTCAATTGTATAATTACTCATTTAAATTCTTAATTTAATTGTTTAATCGTTGTAATAAAGTCGTATTTCATCCATGTAATATGCCCAAGCTTCACACAAAAGCCATACATCTCATTCCACCAACACAGAAATTATCCACACAGCAGTCCATTTGTTATGATAATTTGTAATGAAAGTGCCCCAAAGCGAGTGAATTATACGTATTGGTGTTACTTAATGCGAGTTATCCATTCCCTTTGCGAACACATTAATCATCATTTAAACAGACATGATTGCGAGACCTCGAAAATTATTTTAATTGATCTTAATTTATAAAATAATTGCTTTCGCCTGCGACAACCTTAGTGCGAAATTAAAAAAGGAACTTAATTAGTAGCCTATGTGTTTTTCCAGGCTGTGTATCTGTGCTAAATTTCAGCGAGATCCATTCAACCGTTATGGAAATACCTTCAAAAAAACTTGAGAGGTGTCAAGGGACACCCGGATGAAAAGAAGTTCCTTTCTATTAATTAGTGAAGGAACAAATGTGATTCTATTCTATTTTATTCTATGAATAAAAAACTTAAGTCTTCACAAGAAGTACATTTTATTTTACTAATTTTCTGAATTTTAATGAAAACTAGGAGATGGAAATAGGAACTTTTTTATTTTGTGTGCATTTTTTTATTCCGCGCGGACAGAGTCACGGATAAGCTTATATTATAAAAGGAAGATACCATATCGTATTATATGAATTAGGACGACCCAGAAGAAAAAAGCTTTAAAATAAGAATCTTACTAAATAAATGCGAATGGATGAATGTTTGTTTGAAGATATCACCGGAACGGCTTAACGAATCTTGATGAAATTTGGCACAGATGTAGAACATCGTTTGAAAGAAAACATAGGCTACTTATTATGTTTCTTTTTAATTCCGCGCGGACGGAGTCACGGGCGACAACTAGTAATAGGATTAAATAGAAGGAATAAATAAGCTTTAATACATGCCCCACGATATGAAATACAATATTTTTTGCAGACAGTCTAGTGGTCTTAATAAAATGATTTAACATGTCTGAACCGAATGTGAGGTTTAAATTCTCTATCTCCGGTTTGAGAATATTGAAGCGACTTCATGAGACGGTAACTGAATATTGGTAGTACGGTGCGTAGGACGAAAGGTTCGTAGCTCGTACGTTGTGGAAATCGAAACATACTTTATAGAGTATTTATTTGTTTGAGTATTTGAGTCGGCGAGAATTTTATGATGGTTTTATTGGTTTTTTATAGACATGTGCTTTACGATTATCTGTTTCTTCAACTATAGACACTCCGCGAATGAGGTTGTATGAACAAGGTTATATGTGTAATAAACAGGCGTCTGTCGGTCTATCAAAATATTGAAAGGAATGTACATTTGGAAACTACATGTAAATGTTAGAAAGTGATAGTTTACAGCTTTTTAGTATGCACATTTCGATAGTAAAATTGTTCAGCAATTCTTAGAAAATAAACTACGAAAGACATCGTTACATTCACACATTAAACAAATAAATGGCCACATATTTTCGTAACAGAATTTAACAACAATAGAAAATATATTACTCAAAATATAATCTAATATCCGTTACTGAAATTGATAAACTCTTTGTATATTAGAAACGTGAACGCTCGTGTAGTCTTGTAAAATATTACTTGCTAAGGATTCCCAATAAAAGAGGTAAGAAGGGCTATTACTCTACTCGTTACAATAGTTGTGCTTCAACGCCCATAAATATCTTGAATCGAGGTTAAGTGAGGTGCCTCGGATACACTGCGCAATAAACTAAAGTGCAAAGAAATCTAGATACAGGAATTGTTAAAAGATAAATCTTTTACAAAAAAAAATCCGCAAATTAAAGTTACATTAATCAATCTTAATGAATTAAGAATATATTAATTCACGATGACGACTCTATGTTTAAATACTCTGTTCACTTAAAGACGAATGAGAGCGAAGTTATGTGACGTCACGTCCATTGATTGGTATAAGGCGCGGTACTTTCGACAACGCGTCAGATTTATCCCCCCTCCCTAATTTATAAGGGGCTGACAATGTGACCACTATTTTATTTTCATTAATAGTTTTTCAATATTTCGCAACTCATTTTTCAAAAAGTTTTCATTCAAACAAATCATTATAATAAGTGCAATTTCTTGTTTCATCAGAGTGATTCAAAACTTTAAATGCTAGACACTTGTAAGCCGTAGGTCCCTCATAACTAATGTATTTTCGAGTATACACGTAGTTCTGATATGAAAAGGGTTCGGGAAAACAAAGAGGTAATACAAGCTCCCTACTTCATGTTTGACAAAATCAATATGTGTTATATCAGAGAAATTTGTGAATGAAATGTCGAAGCACTTGAGATACAATTAATGGCAGGATACACTTCATTTGAATTTATAAATACTAGAATTAGTAATAAAATATGTTTTTAAAAAAACAATGGTGAGGAATGTCATATTTAAAATAGAGTTTATAGAGTTTTAAAAATAGTAAAACGTCTTAATACTTTTTTATTGAAGTAAATTGTACACTAAAATTTAATTTCTATTCTAACCATGAATTTTCACTGCCGAAGAAATTGACCTCAAAAAAAAACTTAAATACTCATGTTATAAAAACTCATGGTAGTACTGTCCAGTACGGTAATACTCAATAATAGCGATGTTAGAGATACAATTACAGCTACCGAATATCGTGACTGAAAACGTGAAAACTAAATAAAGTACATATATCTCGTAGTGCAGTTTAGTTGACTTTCTTATAGTTGAGAGGGAAATAGCCAAGAGTTCACTGAGGTAAGTGAGACTGCAATCAAATTAAGCACTTAATTAATTAAAACTCTTAAGGACGAAAGGTAAACTTTTCGTTGAACTCAATGAATATTTTACTAAGAAAATATTGCAAGTATCAAACTTTTGAAGTTGAACTTGTTGAAATACTAAAACAGACTTCTTGGAGTAAACATTTTAAATTAATTTTACTAGTGCATAATATGTTTTTTAAATTACTTTTTTTATATTTACAAGATGTGCAAGAGATATTTTAGTTTAAACCACTGTCCATACTTTTACTTTGAATAACAAACGTTTAGTCATTTCAACTATTATTTTATTTTAAATTAGAAGTTTCATAGAAATACGACAAAACTTTTAAACACCTGCTGTCTTAGATTTATTACTTTGCCAAGAAATCTTAAAAACTGGACCGACGTAACTCTATATTAAATGCTAGCTTTTTCTTTACGCTCTAAAAAAAATAAAGAAATTGAAAACAAAATGTCTGCTGTCAATTCCCATTGAAAAAAAAAACACATGTATCTCAGACTATGAAGGGCTACTTCTTTCTTTACTTCATATGCAAAGTTTTTTATCGTGGGTTACCAGTGCTGTAGACGTTGTCTAAACGACAAACTATAAGAAGTTGAAACACATAGAAACAAAAAATTATTTCAACTTTAAATGTTATCTATGTTAGATTTAGACTAGGATGATTCCTTTTAACCTTACTGAGCGTCCCAACTAGCCGTACATATAAATATCAGTAGAATAAAGTCACCGGAAAGCTTATCAAAATTTGCTTCGATGTTAAATCCGCTATGATATAAAAGTTAGTTTCCCTGCAGTCTTTCTAACTAAAACTGGATATTACTTCCACAAACCCTATCACAAAATTCTACAGAAAAACTACGTTACAAAATATACGTTATTTTTATAAATAACAATAATGTTTACGCACGAAATGTTGTAGCCAACTCAAAGCTTTCATAAAATGAGGAATTTATGAGTGTTCATTTGAGAAATATTGTTATTTACAACATGTGTAAGTACTTACTTATTGAAATGAAGGCCACTTGATCTCCGACATGTAACAAATGTTGTATGCTGAGTGCAGCTGTTTTTCATTTTGCGGAAGCGCCAAAAGAAGTCATTACTCTAAGGCTGTGAACTCACGGGATAAAATAACAACATACATTGATATGAACGCAATGGAGGACCCACATTCGTATGCTCCCTTATTATATAAAAAGGTGGAAGAAATTTAGATAAATATCGCTTATAACAAATTCATCATCAACTTCTCCGCTCACGTGACCCGGGTCAGGAACCGCGCGGCTTTCATCCTAGGTCGTCTTTCCGCGTTGATTAATAGAAAGAGTAAAATGTCCCTTCGGAACAAGGTGACACTCTATAAATCAGTAGTTCGTCCCGTCATGACGTGTGCTAGTCCGGTATTCGCGCACATCGCCCCGAAACAAATACATCGACTTCAGGTAATTCAAAATAGATTCTTGCGTAGAGCCACGGGAGCCCCGTGGTACATGCGCAACAGCAATCTTCATATAGATTTGGACTTGCCCACCATTGCCCAACACCTGAAGTTGGCGTCGCGTCGTTATTTTGACTCTGCCGTCGGTCATCCTAATCCGCTTGTTGTAGGTGCCGCCACCTACAATCCAATCGCGCTCGGTAAGTTTCGTCGGGATTATCGTAGACCTAGGCACGCTCTTGACTTTCAAGACGATGCAATAACTATAGCTCAGACTAAGGCATCACAGACAGATCACACGTCGCAGTCGCTGTCGGCTGCGACAATCATTCTCGCGATACGGCCTCATAGCAGGCAGGTTTTCACCTATTAATAGTAGAAGCGTTGCTGGAGTTTCTTCCGCCACTTCTTCTCCCAGCGCTAACGCTTTTCGAAGTGGTAGTAATGTTAGCTGTATTAATAATAGCAATCAGATAATAGCAACCGATCAAGCCGAGGTTCGGCCCTCTCGGGCACCCTTGAATCGGAATGCTAAACGCGTAATGAGTGACAGCCCAAGCCGTGGTCCCCTCTCGGGGGCCCTTGCGCCCAGTCACTCCATGGAGCGTCCACCGAAGCGACCTAAGAGCTCGGTGACCTCCCAATCCGGTAATAATAACGAAGTAACAGCCCGAGCCGAGGCTCCTGAGGGAGCCCTCGAGCCCAGTTACTCTTAAACGAGGTTTAGGCTAAGCGCCATCTGCGCCCGGCCACCTCAAGCCCGGTGAAACTGTAAATGCCTCCTCAAGGCAAACAGTGACTACTCAGTCACAAAACAAAAAAAAAAAATTCATCATCACTGATTATTCATATTTGTTTCAACAAGTGCTAAAAAATCTGTATCAAGTGTGTATCAACCTTGCATTTACCGCGTCGCGTCGTTAAATATAGGTAAGATAAAATATAACACGTTAATTTAATTTGCATATGGTGCTTTGTTAATTAAATAGAGCTCTTCACAATTAGGTTTTACTCTACCAGGTTCTCTTTCTCTCACCAATATTTCTGTAATCTGTAGCTTATAATCTCTATCCGTCTATTCTATCTTTGGCAAAAATATGAGAACTGTTATTTTTATTCTTGTGAAACAGTTCCGAATATTTGAGAGCGCGGTGAAATATCATCCCGTGTGTTCGCACCACTAACCGATACGATATTTGTTAAGGAGTGTCGTGTCTTGTGTTTGTGACATATATTTTCCGAATGAAGGTTCCGAAGGCGGAACGGAGACGCAATTTTATGTAGCGTGCTCGTGAAGTGGAACGCAAGAAAAATACGCTATCAAGTAGGAATGTCTTTGATGTAAATTTGAAAGAGAATATTTTGCTGTTTACACGAAAAATGTTTTTAGTAGCCAAAAGCTAAGCTTCTTGAGGAATTTGTTAAAATAGTTTTATTACATTTCGCTAATATCGACTGTTAATAATGTTACTTTTTATGTGATACCTAATCTAGTCCACAAACGTTTCTACAATTTAAAGTTTTAAAAAACCCTTACAAGTAATTTGAGAAGTTACGTACATAAACCAGATAGATACGAGTATAAAAAAGGTTATACTATGAACTGATGTTACAAAAATTTTCACTAAAATTGCATCTATATTTCAGTGAAGTTGAGAGATTGACATTTTTATAAAGCTTAATAAATTACAAAAGATATAAAGTCAATCCTTTATGAGTCGTAAAAGTTTATCAAAGCAAAGAGTTTTATAGCGTAGAGCAGTATGTACGTTGTCGTATTTTTACAAAAATTCTTCAGTTATTGCAAAGGAACGTCGTTTTTGTCGAATACCGATATATCGTAGATTAATACTGTTGGCAACTATATGTTACTTTTACGTTTTTGATTCATCTATATATAAATGTGTAAATGGGTAAGCGTGTGTGTCTGTGCACATAGTTATGAATGCGAATGTGCATTTTTATTCTAATATGGCTAAGATTCGGTATTTCGTTATGCTTTTTTATTGTTAGTAGTCATTAGAACATTATATATTAAATATTTCGTTGTTTAGTATTACGTAAATACTTACTTAATTGCCGGTAACCTTAAAAAATATCACTAAAGTATTTAACTATACATTATTATAAAAGTATGGTATTGTTTAAATTCTAGTTAAATCTCAATATATGTCTTGTGAACTAAGTAGTTAATCGACTTACCTCATAATAAAACCAAAGACATATATATTATGTAGATACAACTGTAAAAAAAAACATTAAGAAGATTGAAACTGAAACAAGAACGTTGAAGAATGAAAGAAAAAATAATAAAGATTAAAAATTCCGTGGAATCCAATTGCAACACAAAGCAATTAAAACTTTTTTTACGAAATCGCTTTTATGTTCAATTATACTGGAAAGTTGTGGTAATCCGAAGCTTAAACCAACAGGATCAATGAGAATTGACTTTCCAATTTAATCTACGTAGCTGTGATTGCAACAATCAAACAAACTTTTAATATAATCCAGAACAAATCTCCAGCGGTTTTGTTATTACATTTGGTATTTTGAATTTGTATCGCTATTGATACAATTACTTCAAAGAATACAATGGCAATAAAAAATGAGATTATAAATAATTTCTGGTGATTTTTTCATTAGAAAATTTGCTATAACTTCCAAATCCTAGGTATTAAGATACAAAGTAAAATGGACGGACGAATGACCGATATCATCATTGCGATTAGGGTTGCCAGGTCGCCAAACCTACTAGCCGGACAGACCAGCCAAATTGGCCGGACATTTGGGTTGAAAGGTCGGACAAACAGTATTAATTAGAATTTTGTGTCAGTATTAATAGGTACACTCTCGTTTAGGAAATGTAAAAAGCCTAATAAAAGCCGGACAAATGTTTATTTTGGCCGGACACGCAATCAAAAAGCCTACCTATGTCCGGCTTTAGCCGGACGCCTGGCAACCCTAATTGCGATCATAGTTATCGTACATACTGTATAGGTACCGATTAATTTAGGTTCCTTACTAACGCTGTTTTTACTAATTAAAAAGAAAAATAAAGATTTTTTGTGCACAGTCTTTTGTCAACAAATCCGATATATAGATTGACCAAATACATAAATACAGTTTAAAAATACTAAAGACTATATGGCTCTTAAATTAAAGTTAAACTGATATTTGTAGTAGCATAGTAGAACACGTGTTACCAGTTATCTGTTACAGCTCTTGTTTGTACGGAGTACTGGCGCGACGCCAGCGCCACGCCGCCGCCGGCGCTACGACACACTTCTTGTTTTATAATTTCTAGTGTTGAACAGCTTGAACGTTTGAATTTCGTGTTATGCTTTTAAACTAGCTTATTTGTCTTCATACTAATTGTTCTCTTGAATGTCCTTTTTTTAAACTATTTTTCTTTCTTTCTTTTCATATTATTCTAATCAATATCTAGATCTAAGGACCAAATGTATTTTGAAGTTCATAGAATAAGTAATAAAAAAATACAACATTTTAATTTCAGATTAGGAACTATCGGATTAATTTTATTGGTCAAATTAAAAAAAAAACGTAGTTTAAAAGGTTTTTTAAGCCCGTCTTCCGTGAATTCTTGGTTAAATTTGCCGATGGGTGTCGTCTGCAACTTACAAATATAGCTTAAAATTTAGACGCAGTTTAGATAATCGAGAACTCTCGTGTCACCTTTAAATGGAGAACTTTAACCCGAAAACAACAATTGTTTTGAAATTGCCAAGAATTATTTGCAGTAAAAGAGAGTGAATGCTTGTCTTCTTACTAACTTATATTGTTACTAGCTGTGCCCGCGACTTCGTCCGCGTAAAATTCTGTCTTCGGATAGAATTTTTTTAGGCTAATTATTTTACTTAACCGACGTGCTATGATTTGATGTATGGATGTAGAAGAACATAGAGAGAGGTGTGCCAGGACCGCGCCAAATGTCTAAAATATTCCCAAACAAAATTTCATCCCCTATTTTTATTTAGCATCCTTGAAAGTAATATTTTTTCAAACGTTGAATTTCATATTTTTTTATATCAAATTAGCAGCCACAAAAATAAGTTTTAAACTTGTAACTGTAAAAATGACGATCCTCCCATACAAATTTCCACGCCCACTTTCAACCCCTTAAAAACCCTTTTTCGCATTGAAAAGTAGTCTATGTCCTTTCTCGGGCTCTAAACTAAATATTGGTAAGGGTAACAGCAAAAAATATTAAACAAAACATTCGCCAAAACCTCACATATTGCCAAACAAATTTTCATCCCCTATTGTTATTTAGCACCCGTGGGGGTAAAATTTTTACAAAAAATTAATTTCATAATTTTTTATATCAAAGCTGCCTTAAAAATAAGATTCAAGTTCTAACTGTAAAAATGACCATAATTCCATACAAACTTTCACCCCCACTTTCAACCCCTTACAACCCCTTTTACGCGTTAAAATGTAGCCTATGTCCTTCCTCAGGCTCTATACTAAATATTGGTAATTGTAACAGCAAAACTTATTAAACAAAACATTCATCAAAACCGAACATATTGCCAAACAAAATTTCATCCCCTATTATTATTTTGCACCCTTAGGGCTAAAATTTTTACAAAAATTTAATTTCGTATTTATGTATATCAAGTTAGCAGTCTTGAAAATAAGTTTCAAGCTTCTATCTGTAAAAATAACGATAATTCCATACAAAATTTCACCCCGACTTTCAACCCCTTACAACCCCTTTTTCGGGTTAAAATGTAGCCTACGTCTTTCCTCAGACTCTAGACTAAATATTGGTAAGGGTAACAGCAAAGCATATTAAATAAAACATTCACCAAAACCGAATATATTGACAAACAAAATTTCATCCCCTATTGTTATTTATCACCCTTGGGGGTAAAATTTTTACAAAAATTTAATTTCATATTTATCTTTATCAAATTAGCAGCCTTGAAAATAAGTTTCAACCTTCTACCTGTAAAAATGACGATAATTCCATACAAACTTTCACCCCCACTTTCAACCCCTAACAACCCCTTTTTCGCGTTAAAATGTAGCCTATGTCCATCCTCAGGCTCTAGACTATCTATGTACAAAATTTCATTTAAATCGGTTCAGTAGTTTTTGCGTGAAAGCGAGACAGACAGACAGACAGACAGACAGACAGACAGAGTTACTTTCGCATTTATAATATTAGTAAGGATTGCCAAACTTATTACATTACGCTCGTAACTTTTGTAATATACCCACTAGATGTCGCTGTAGACCAAGTATACAATAAAGATAATAGCGCTAACCGTAGAAGACTATTTCGGTATTCTAGAAGAATTTAAATTCGATCAGTTTAGTGACATACTAGGAAACGTGAAAGTATACTTGTTACAATAGAGCTGAAAATGTTTTTTTTAATAATGAAAAAATACATCCAAAACCATTGTACTTCTTTGAGTGATACAAAAGTTATTTAAAACCATTTTCGGCTTATGTCATTTTTTTATAAATTGGTACCCGAGATTTAACTATTATATTATCTTACTGCCTTGTAAATAAACATAAACTTATTTCTTTATGGTAACTATGTTTAAAACCTAAGTTACTATTATTTTATCTTCCTAACGAAAACTTTTAATAAAATTATTAACTAATAAAGAAACCAGCTAAAACACTTACGTACATTTCGGTCGTACACATGACGGGCCGCGTCCGCGAAATAATACCAGTCCCAATCACCCTGATGAAGGGCCCCCGATGGGCTCGAAACTAGTCGGTGCCGACATCGGACAAATGTACGTTTATGTTTAGCCGTTTTCTATATTAGTTAATGATAATGTCTCACGAAAGTTTGAATAAATTAATGAAATTATTAATGTTTGAAGTTTTATAAAGTTTGTTTTAGGTAATATAGCAGATGTTGAGATTGAGAAAGTGTATTTAACACAGTAAGGCTAAACACTATAAGTTCTAGGTTATTCTAAACTTCAAACACAATTTTAAATGTTGATCATATCTTGTTTGGAACAAATATTAGCCGAAATATTAAATTTCATTTGTACTTTAACTCTTTGTTAAAGATAACAGTATAAAATTAATTCAAAGCATGTTTAGTGAAAATAATTCTTTCATTTTTTTTGTCTTTATAATTTTTAATTTATTCATAAGCGCATTTACTTCTTGAAATTCACGTTCCATAAATATTTCTCAGTAATTTAAACGGATTAAAGTCGGACTAACTAATCCGCGAGACGACAGGGGGCGCTCGCGTTGAAAACGTTCCGTTATTCATTTCAACAATGAATTTGTGTAAAGCCAAGATAAATTCACTATTCTGTTTGCGTTACATTTCACTTTGATTGATAACTACCGCTGTTACATGACATTGTCAATCGAAATACAATTATAAATTGTATATTGTGAATAAAATTTTTGTAGTCGTTTTTGTCGTGTACATTTTTTTTATTTTTTAAATTATTTTCTTCTACGTAGAAACATAAAAAAAGTAAACCATTGCCTTATTAATATATCAATATACAGATATAATTAAATAAAGAAGTATAAGTTGATTTGTCGACCTTGAATGTTTGCTGTCGGTCAGATTCAAATTTGATTCATTTTATTGGTAGAAAATCGAATTTTACTGGCTGTATATCGATACGAAACAGCAGCGTCGATGTTTACGAGCCCGGCACTTAAAGTTAAGGCTTTTATTTAATTTATACTCGACTGAGTGATGACGATTCCGCTTTCAACTCAAACTCATTCAAGACCAAATTAATCCATTGAATCAAAAGCTTTCTAACCTCACAATTTAAATACAGAGTAAATGAAACTATTGTTGACGTATGAAAGGTTTTTATTAATGTGACATTCAGTCGCTTGCGAAGTTATGTAGTAAGTACTTTAGATTTCATAAAGGTTGCCATTAAAAAGTTTTAATAAATATTATTTAAAAGTTTTAATGGATTTTATGTCTCAATTTTGTTTAAAGCATAAGTGTGTTTGTTTAAAAGTAATTCATACCTTTATATGGATATCAAATCCATAGAACGGTGGAGCGCACGTTTTTACATTCATTTCATTTATTTGAATATTACGTGACTCCATCTACAGGACAATTTATTCATGTATACGATTCAGTTATGTTAATTATATTAGAATTTGAAGCTTTGAAATATACTTTTTTTTTATAAACCAGAAAGAACGCTTAATACGCAATTCGATCAATTATTTAGGTGTTGTTTTAAACTGTGATCTTATTAAATAATTCGCTTAAGTAATAAAAGAACAAATGTAAAAAACATAGTATATGTCATCGTGCAAAAACAGAGATATTTTTTAACATTATAATTTCATTTTGTTTCTATATTATGTATACGTGCTAAAACAGTGGGAGCAAGTTCTAAGAATTTGCAACATAACAAGGTCGTATTAACTACATGGATTGTCATCATCATCAGCTCCTACCCTAAGTTAGGGGTGACTAGGCCATTTACCACGCTGATTTAGTACGGGTTGACTTCACACATATCTTTAAATTCCCTCGCAGATATGTGTAAGGTGCATCACGATATTGGATAAACGTACATATTTAAATCAAAATTCGAAAAACATGTTGGTACAAGGCGGAATTCGAACCAAGGACCTTCAGATTACAAGTCAAGTGCTTAACCTCTGAGTCACTGCCGCTTAGTTGTATAGGAAATAAAAGTAGAAATATGAACGCACTATATAAAACATGTAAATCCACGACCTCTCAGCGAGTGAAGAACTCGGTAATGGAACGGAGTCATTATTTTGTTTCAAAAAGGCCAAAAGTAACTCTTGCTTACGTTTGATTTACGTTTATTACGACAAGCCGACCGCTTTTTATTAAATTGCAACAGTTCGTCTCATCTTCGCACGGTTGCTTTTTTTGGAGTACAAAGTAACGAAGGTTTTTGTATTTGTTACTACAAGTTTGATTTTATTTTAGTATTTGGAACAATTTTGAGTAAGCGGAGGCTTATTAACTTTTTATTTTTACCCAACTAACTCAGGACGTTAAAGTTTTTCGTGCGTATGGTTTTTTATATGTGGGTTTTGTATGAATTCAGGTGTACACTCGTGTTGTCTAAACAACTAAACCGAGGATTGTGGTCAATTCGATTTGTTCCGTTCTTAAAGTCGTTCGGGTTTCTTGATTTTTTTTAAACTGAATATCATTTATTTACATGGACAAAAATGTTTATATGGATGTTTGTTAGAAGGTATCTCCGGAACGATTATTGATGAAATATTGACATAGATGTAGAACATAGCCTGGAATAACACATAGGCTACTTATTACGTTTTATTTTAATGCCGCGCGCACGGAGTCGCGGGCGACACCTACTATTAAATATGTTGGTAAAAGTTTTGTTTAAACTACAAGTAATTTTTAAATCATTAATAATTTATCACCGCCTAGCTCATTACGTCCGTGGTCGGAACTGTTTCGTTCGAGTGTTAACGATTCCCAATGAATTTTTACGCCTTAGAAAATCACTTTTATTTTCTTTTCGAATTTAAAATTTAATTGAATTTCAACAGCGTGGCTAACGTTCCGACTCATAAAACTTCAGTTCCCATGTTTACGAGCGCCTTCAAAACCTTGCTCCGAATATCGAAGTATTATTTATTGGAAGGTACATTAAAGGCAGTTGATGTGTTCTTTAAATTGTGTTTAAATTTTCATAAAATAAAATACATCAAGAATGTCTTCAAAGTTATTTCAGATATTTAGTGAACATACTTCGTTTATGACAATGTTAAATTCTTGAATAGCTGAAGATATTTAAGACAGAATCGAAGTAATAATTCCTTTATATTGAGTCAAATCTGACTCATCAGTATTTCTTGCATTTAAAAGTAGATGAAAACAACTTTTTAAAAATGGAATTGTTGTTTTTCTAGTTATTTTTATAATAACTAAAGAAAACATTAATGTCAAGTAAAATGACGTCAAATACGCCAATTGTTTAAAGTTCTGTCGTTTGCACAATTCCGTTTATATTTACAATTGGTAAAAGCCGTCTCTGCACAGTAATGCAATATTCCGGGCTATGAGATGTCGGTGCATTTCGTTATACTTCCATTCATTTTAATAAGTTTCTCTTTAGCATCGCTTTACTTAAGAATGAGATTTGAAACAAGTCTTTGTTTGCTCAGTTGCATTCTTTCAAATAACAACTGAATTGCTTTGTTAATATTATATTCATACTTTTAAAATAGTATTTACTTCATTTGATAGCGTAACAGTTGTTATTATCTGATATTTAATGAAATACAGAGTTAAGCTTATGCATTATTAAGTCAAACGTTCCTCATTCCTTAATTAAAAAGGTTTTTCAAATTAACTATGTTAACTTAAATTTCTGTAAGATGGCGCAGACTGATGGATTGACGTTATGTTAAAAATCGTTGTTTATAAGTACTATATTATTTGTTTAGGAGATAATGAAATCCACCCACAAGTTCTTTTTCATGGGAGAGGGTAGACAATCAGCGGATCACCTCATTGATCCGACGCCCATAGACATGCAACACCAGAGGAACTGCAAATGCGTTGCCAGCTTATTGAAATTTTTATTTCATTTATTGTAGTTACAATCAATTCGAACATCCCGTTCCAAACTGTACCCGTTACAAAATTATAAGAGAATTAGAAAAATTGTTTTCTACTTGTCACGAAATAAAAAATATCGTCTCAAAAGAGTTATAAATATATTTCCCTCGGACATGTTCTTGCTTTTAAATATCTGCAGAACATCATATGGAATGAGAGTTTCTCATAAATCACTTTTAAACATGAAATTCATTCAAGCTTCAAATAGAATTTTTAGTACGTATTCTTTATAAGTTTATTTCCAATGAAAAATGTAAAAGAATAAATATTTTTTTCTTGTTACACAAAACATATCCAAATCCTGTATAATTCCGTAATTATAATAAAACCCTTCCTTTTTAGTACCGCTTACATGAGTAGTGTATTTTCCTCACGTTGTTATGATAAATTAAACAAATTAAAAAAGATCACATCCTGCGTCAATGAATAAAAAAGCAATTAGTAACATTTAACCTCACCTGAATAAATTACGTATGAGAGCATTTTTAAATATAATTTCTTTTTAACCTTTTTCACTGTACAAAATGTACCCAACGATTACCCTTTTCCAGATCTTTCATATCCTAAATGTAATTTAAACACGGTCCCAATATTTGTACTTTTTATACAAACATGAACTCTATATGTTAATATTGTTGTCTTAATATTAAGACCCTTTCACAATTTGTAACCTGTCCGTTTCAAATTATACTGACAGGGGTCAAAATTAGAGTGAACAGTTGTTTAAACCAAACATATCTCATTATAGTTTTTAGACGAAAGTTTTATGTTTATGAATTAACTCAGAACCTACGAAATACAATAAAATTAGTTATTAGTAATAGATACCATGATCCAAATTCATATCGGAACATAACTTTCGAGTACAATAGACTTTAACAATTAGGAATGAATAGAAAAAAATAATTAAACCCATAGGAAGTGGAGATATTCTCTTTTTGTGCGTCTCCTCCGTCGCTTAAAGGTAGGTAACGCATTTGAATTGCAGATGTCGCTTGTGTCGCTTCGCTATTTCAACAAATTCATATTGCCACTTGCTCCTTTGCTACGTTAAAAAAAATAATAATAATCACTGTTAAATGCTAACTAAATCTTTTACGGCAAAATAATTTACAGAAAGCCTAAATAAAACTGGTCATACTTTCGTTATTATGCGTATGCTTTATTACTAAGTTCGGAATTACAAGACAGAGACTGCCGTAAATGTGTAGTCCAGTAATCCAGTGTATAACAGTAAAGGTCATAGGGTAGTCTATTGAGATACAAGGTCGAAGTCATAGAGCAGCACGTGTTGTACATACATATCCCGTACAAGGTCGAAGTTACAGAGTAGTAAAGGCAGCAGCATATGTCCAGTGTAACGATAATCTGTGGCACGTGGCCACTCTGCTTAGTATGCGGCGAGCGCACGCAGACCGGAATTATCACTTTACTCCGCAGAGCTTGATTTTCTTTATGTGGGTCATATTTTTATTCCCCTTATGCCCTTGCACTGGTTATTTCGTACAACTCAGAAAGAAATTATTTTGAAAAGTTATTATTCCACGTAAGTGAGAAAAGGCCAGGGAGATGATGATGTCCTTTTAAAATTTTACATTTAGCTGCAAACTGTGCAATAGTCTTTCAAAATTAAACGTCCTTTGCAAAATATACATATTCCAATAAAGTTCCTAAAGAGTATATTAATGCGAGAGGTTAATAGCATTCAATAGAATCAACGAACAAAAGAGGTCACCAAATCTACCCCCAGATTTAAACCGGAACCTCCCTCCGTATCTTCGATGCACCTTTATCATATGAACATTGTGAATTATTTTAGCATTCATTGTTGAATTCAATTCATTTGGATCGTTGCCAAGATATCGTGGTATCATTGCATCTCTACTACATCTCTCTCTCTCTCTCTCTTCTTCGTCGCTGCAGTCTTTTCAGACTGGTCGTGGTCATCAAGTATCGGTGACCCGCTTTACGAGGCGCCGCCACTCCTCCCTACTCTCTGCCTTTTTTGTATATTCGTGCAGGGGGACCGCTACATCTTTACATAACATTATTTCAATATACTTGAAATACTAACTTACATACTAATCTGATGAATCCATAATGTGATATACTGTTGCGTGGAAGCTTAGATCAATACTCATATTTTGTATTTTCTTTCTTAATAAAGTTGTGCAGGAGGCTAAAAGGTGTCTCGGTGCGTTCCTTTGGAGATCCTGTAACTCTTACCAGGGTACGGTAGGTGCCTGACAACCCCCCCTCCCCGAAAAGGTTCCAAAAAATTTTAATACGCTCTGAATGTAAATCATAAATATGCTTAGAAAAATTTGCTTGGCCATTTCACCTATAAATTTAAGGGCTCACCAGACGTATTTTATTTAACATGACCCAATGATGAAATGAGGGAAGCAAAGGGTTCCCTTTATTCACATAATATGCTAATTTTGGCCCCCATAAAGCAAATGCGTTGAACCTTCGACCCTTCTCCTGCTGAGCTGAACGTAAATAAGGGACCGTATTAATGTCGACCATGCACTGACACGCATCTACTGGGCTATTCCGCCAGGATAAATCTAATTAAATAGCACTAAGGACATAACGTCGTAAATCAAAATTTCTATAGGAAACACAAACCTTATAGATATTTTTCGAATGCATCCAATCCTTATTGCGCTTTGTCTGCTTCCGGATGAGGTTGGCAACAAACTAACCACATTATATCGTAGTTGTTACGGATATTTATGAATAACGGTTATCCATTAATTCATGTTGATTGTGAATTTGTTTATATTTCATCTTCTGCCAAAAATGTTTGCCAGCTATGGCCATATTTTTATATCCTCAAAAGATCTACATCTTCACAAATGGATGGATATTCTAAGAATTCCCTGCTGTCAATATATGAAACATGATGTACACATAATTCGGATTTTTATTCGCGTTGCGTGTATTTTGCTCCGTGGGGAATACGTGTACAATTTTGACCCTTCCCTTGTCAAATTAAAAACCCTAATAAAGTAGTCGTTTCCTGAAAGATACTGCTTACAATTTACTCTATTTCGTGCGATAATTTGGTAAACGTAACGGATCAGAATTATTTTCATATAGTTTCATAATTGTTGTGACTATTCGATTATTTTTATTGTTGAAACTACAACATTCGTTACATTAATTAGTGTGGAATTAATTTCAGAATGCAGCATATTCAAATTAACAGTGTCTTATTAATTTCATATCTGGCTCAATATCATGTAACTTGGCCTCATATATTAATTCGTTCACTAATAACAATGCTTATTATTCCCTACTGTATTACCTACAAACGTCACATTTGCATAATTGCGTTGTATCCACGGCTCACTTGTCTCGTCAGCTAACTGACTGCTGAAAGCAGAGCATCTGATCAAATGTTACGATATGACATGTCGATTTCAATTAACATATGACAGCAAATCAAATTGATTTCGCTGTTTAGTTCAGTATTAGCTTAGTTAATGCTTTTAAATAAGTTAACATCGATGTTTGTGACATGAATTACATTTTGTGTGATGTCATGCTCACAGATTTGTAAATCAAATTAATTTTTTGAAATTATTTTAACTGAGTCTCTCAAAAAAGGTACCTTAACCAGATACTACTGGAAATAATACTGAGCATAAGTTGGAATCTACTGGTAAATGCAGGCCAATCCAAAACTCTCAAAGGAAGTTTAGGCAATAACAAGCATAGTTGGGAATTTAGCTCACAGAGAATGCATTCAGATGCTTTTAATGAATAACTTATATAATTAGGATTTTCAAAATCACTTTAAGAAAATCACGATAACAAGCTTTGTTTTTTATTTCAGCAATATTTGCATCGTGTAGATAAGGATAATTGAATTCTAAAAGAATGAACTGAAATGTTAAAATTAAAATAACAGTGACAAAAGCGTTGACTGTTAAAAAGATTACAAACGTTGAAGTGCATGCTTTTTAAATCCTCATTGTGATAAAAGGATGACAATAGTTCGTTAATACAACGAGAGTACGCCGAATGCTCCAAAATTATTTTGCGTGCGGCAAGTCCCATGTTATCTGTTCCGAGCAATTGCTCGTTAACTGGTTTATTTTCAACTTTTATTTTTAAAAGTTTAAATACCATTAAAATGAAAATATTTCTTTTTGTGTCTGCTTGACAGTAAATGCATCATTAATTTATAATTAGACCCAATTATATTTCCAAATTTATTATACGTATTATAGCTACCGATATCTTGTCGTTTTTATACTTTTTCTTTTACGGCTGCTTAACTACTCCAATGTATATACAACCTAATCAAAAAAAGAAGCATTAATTTGAAAATAGTAGGAATTTTCAGTAGTATTAACATTTTGTCAGGGAAAGTTTGACTTGTTGACATTGTAAGTCAACATCTTCAGATTAAACTAATTTGCTCCGCTGAGTTCTTGTCATCTAATGTTTATATAATGAATTAATTGCTATCATCTAACATTGTTTACATAATGAATAGAGTACATTTAAATGTTATTAACATATACTCTATTACATTGTATGATAGTAGAATATCAAATTTGTAATTAATATCACAGAAACTAGGTGTTTAGTTTACATTAATAAAGCCAATTCTTGATATACTCATTACATAAGTGTTGATTTGGATCATAATATACTCGTAGTTAAGGAATTTGTTTTCTTCAGTTACTTTTCGAAAGATATTTTGTACGAAATAATTTTAACTTTACTCGACATTACAAGTGTTTACTTAAATGGTAGGCAATTTTTTAAATTTAAATTGCTGAGAACAATTCCGCGAATGCTGGTAATCGTCCCAACGGCGAAAGTCCGGAAACATTATCCTCCCGCGGCCATACGAAAAAACGAAAGCGACCGAAAAATCTTTGAAATCCCGAGGGTTATTACAATTAGTGCCGTGTCGTTGGTACGGACGGGATTTGACTTCGTTAAACTGAATCAGTTTGTCTGATTAAACAATTGAGTTGCCAAATGCAAAGTAGACCAGAGATTTAAAAGATATTAAAGAAATCAGCTACTTTTTTAATTTTAATAAACAGCATACATGACCTATATCTATTCTAGATAATAATGGGTTGTTGTGGCAGTTAAGAACATGTCAAGATTATTTTAGTCAGCAAATAATCTTTGTGGTCTGGCCATTTTGTCGTTATTTAAATGTAAAAAGAAATTTTACACAAACTGCTGGAAGTTTGTTTGAAAAGATTAATTAAAAAAAACTTTACCTGTAACAGCTTTCTCAGATTAGTTTTTTACCATTTCTTTTCGACAGACCTTTCCTTTTATAACGTTGTAAATTTTTTGAATGTCTAAAGTTGTGCAATATAAAATTAGAATCATTAACTTTATTAAAAGCAGTATGCGACACACCCTTTATATATGAGCTAGTTACGTTTCTTTCATCGAAGAACACAAGTATGATGAGCGTCACACACAATTTAACAAGTTAATTACTGTTAATCCCAAGAGTATAGCTTTTCCAACATTAATTATCCGTCTATTTTAATCTCTCTCACATTTCGAGGTACCGTATCATTATCTTATCAAGAATACAGCCGTTTAGCAGTCGTTTAACTATCTGATTTAGTGAAACTGTCTACGCAAATGGCTTTCCTTACCTCAATCAGTTGTCCGTTCATTTAATATCGGGTATATATTGTTCTCTTTCTTTAAATTCTACTGATTTAGTTCTTGGAAAATACGAGTATTTATATCTTTCCAGTAGACTGCAAGCCATATATTTTAGCAGAGTTGGTTCTTTTGCAATGTTAAATTTTGTAAGCGCTCATCCGTGAAAGAATCACTCGAGATGTGTTAAACGTTCGTTCCGAACGAGTGAGCAGGTTGATTGCTATCCGCACTTCCTACACTTACCCCAGCTCCAGACCAGCCCTGGGCTGGAGCGAATCGATGCTACGTTTATAACAAATACCATAATGTGAACATTCATGCTTGTTTTATCATACGGCATTTGTAAAATTGGTTACTTATCGCAAAAATATGTTTTTGTTATATTTCCATCTATCTTCAATATTAAATATTCCACTAGATTAATATAGCAATCAGTCTGTAAGTTTTCTAGTTCTTAACAAGAAAAAAAATGTGCTATTTTTTGCTTTCTTATTATTTGATACCCTCATATGTTGCTCGGCTGTAATAAACCCGTCGGACCAGTAACTACGTTACTGAACTGATCGGGTTAGAAGGGATAATGGAAAGCTGGAAAAATCGAAACGGAGAGCCAGCTTTAACAGGGCCGCAACTGATGAGTGTGTGGTCATAATTTTATGACGCATAACAGAACAAACAAGAAATATTACGCTAATACCATTGCATATATACATCTCTGACATGTTTATCTTTACATCTGTTTATTTATCATATAGAATTTATTTCAGAGAGTGCTTCTCTGGTCTTCGGTATTAAGGCCCGAGATCTAGCCATTCAGACGTGAAGGGACCACTTGAGATGTGTTAAACGGATGTTCCGAGCGAATGAGCCGGCTGATTGCTCTTCAAGCTGTGCACTCTCTGGCTTGTGTTTTTGCTCATTATCTTGTTTGTCTGCGACGAAAACAAAGGACGCTTTAAATGTGTTCATTTAATAGGAAATACTCGTGAAGATGTTGTTACATTGTTATGTGAAATTGAAATTTAGACCATACCTCTTTTATGTAACAAATGCAAATTTTTTTGAATTAAACATTATGAAAATATATTAAATTAAGCACTTTTTAGATATAAGTTTTAAGTGCATGTTACTAGCACTTTACAGGTCATGATTTCGTATGATTGAAACTACAATCTATTTCTGTGCCATTATCATTAACAACCGATTTATTTCAAATGAGCATTCTCATAGTTAGTATTCACTTATTATTTTTGTCTTGAAATAATTATATTCGGTTGATTTAACTTTGAAATAAGCGTAATGTTCGTGTACTGCCGTTTATTAAGGAAATAAAACAAATTAATGGAGGGTACTCGTAAAATTTATTCTCATTACACAAACAACTCACAATTTTCTTGAGCAAGCGTAATAAAGTTAACATTTTTATAAATGTTTCTTTTAATATATTCTGAAGGAGAATAGGCATCAGTTCATCTCATCATCATCTGCTTGCCTTTATCCCACTTACATAAGGTCGCCGCAACAGGTTTCATCTCAATAAATCGCAATCATTGTTACCATATATAATAGTTCCCTCCTTATGTTCTTAGATACGCTTTGTATTAGTTACAGAAATTTAAAATTAAATTTTGTAGTTTTTGAGTTATTGCGAATAAAAACAATTAACTTTATTTCAAGACTATAACGTGTAATTGTGTTAAAAGTTAGCAATATTAGCAAATCAATTCTTATTTCCCTTCCGTATGTTAGAGGATTTTAATAAACATAAAGCACACACTAGAGGGCAATCGAAGGGAAACATCCTCGCAAGGTATTGTAATACAAAAAGTTAATATTCCTCTGATCCCTCGGGCCCATTCCGCTTCAGTCCATGCTCGAATAAAACTTTTTTAATTTATCGAAAAATATTTAATGTTGCACATTAACATTGTCAATAACTAATTTTCTTAAAATTATATTTTTATGATACAAACTCTGTAATTTTTTCCCGTAAAGGATTTTTTTCGATTTTGAAACAAAATTTAATAGTTTCTTGTAGTAACTAAGTACATCTCTAACTTCTAAATACCGTCTAGAAACTAATCAGCCATCATGCCTTTTGAATTTACAAAATAAACTTAAAAAAGCAATGTGAATCCATTTCTGTGGCACGCTTAGCAACTTTAGACATTGTTGAAAAATCTAAAGAACTTCTTGATTGTTTTAAGTTTTTTCAATACAACTTCTCAAAACAAATAAACCCATTGAATAGAAAATCCGCGATACCATATTAGCGCTATCCATGGATATAATGCTTCTATCGCGTTATGGATTATTATAACTCCGACAATAGGTTTGTACACAAAAGGAATGACATGTACAACCAAAAATTTAACCCTCATCAGGCGCACCCCTGTCACATACATAACACCAGGTCACTGGTCGTAATCAAAGCAATAATGGCCACTTAAAATGAAGATTCTGAAATAAAATTATAATTAGTGGTTTGGAAACTCTGAACTAACCATTATACGAGTGTATATTATATTTGTTGTACTTATATACCCTACTAAAAAGGAATAGAAATTAATTTCTCCTAAAACAATTTTAGAGGAAACGACCAACCAAAGGTTATGCTTAATTTTTATTAAAATATTAGTATAAAGATGGGTGACCTTAATAGAAACAATAAAATTATATCAACATCTTTATTTGCCATAAAAAAACGTTTTAAACTAGAAATTAGCATTTTTTCGGGTAAGTAACTTAATGCGTTGCTTAATTTAATTTGGGAACACGTCAGATAAGTAAGTAACGTATTTACTTAGGCCTCTGAGCTGTATAATTAGGAGTCTATTAGGAGCCGGCATGGAGGCTCGCGTTTGAACAAGGCCCTTACTTACATTACTCCACTCCAGTCAACTTATTACATTTATAATGACATTTTTAATGGCGGTCTTTTACAAATATAGCATAGATGAGTTATTTTTTTTTATAACGTAAAGTATCTTCAATCAAATTATTTTACAGTTGCCAGCCAGTATTTTTTACTGCAGTAACACTTATATCCATTATGTTATCGTCTTTTTTTGACAATATATTTCGACAATTATTTAGAGTAGATAAAATATATTTTGTAGTGTTAGTATGTACTTGTATACTTTTTCTTTTAACTAAGGGCGGATTTACCAAACTGGAGTAAGTTTATACTCACCAGGAAATACTGCTTGATTAATATTAAAACTAATTTTGCATCTAACCTAACCACTAAGATAAGAATAAAATAATTATACGCGAGTAAATATTTACACGTACACGTACAATTTTTGTACACACACACAAATACACGTACAATTTTTGCGGTATAAAATATTGAGAATAGTAGTTTTCAGAACAATTCAATTTTGTAGGTTTATACACTTCTTTATTCTTCGTTCTTTGAAATTAGAGGATAGCAATACCGAGATAGCTTATTCTTCAAGTAAGTGTGTTGTAATAACGAAAACAAATGATATATCAAAGGGATACATTAAAGGAGTAAAATTATCCGCCCATATAAATACTAAATATATTATACATATATCTCGATTTAAAACTACAACTACTTGATAGTACAAACATACAATGTTCAGTCCTTCAAATATAATGGAGCACTTACAGAGCGAGTTAACTCGCACTGCAGACCCGTTACCGTCTCAAGAGTGTCGCTGTAGCACAAGACTCGTTACAGCAACACGTGGCAGTTACAACATACTTGAGTGACATTTGAAGAAATTCATTTCATTTTTTCTTGTTTTCTTCGAAGCATTTGTTTTTTATATACACGATTACGAAATGAGGCTATGAAATTTAATAGATCCTTAGGGCGCACAAGTTAAATATTTCAGATGTAATAGACAGATTGATTGTTAATACATAATTTTATGTATGTAAGTTGCGTTATATTATAGTGTAATTGCGTATATTTTATAAGTTGCGTTGTTGTTTTTAAGACGTTACAACCAAGCTGCCATTTGACAGCCACTTAGGAGGTTATTAATGGGTATAGTACAAGAAATCTACGGTACTGCTCCAGTACCATTCAATTGTGTTATTCTGAGTTCGCTCGGGAGTAACTTCTCGTAATGTAAGTCCAACTACCTCATAATAGCAAAAACTATTGAATGTATGTTTGTGTCACGAACTAAAACAATTAGGTACGATGTATTTTCCATAGTATTATTTCAATTGTCAGAATTATGTTTGTGAACATAAGTCCTATTCAATTAAATTTTAGGAAAGTGCAATAAACGCTTTACGTGATTTAGCAAAGTTTGTTGTTGGAGCCTTCAACCGTACGTGTCGTGTGGCTGGGCATTATAACTACGGTCGTAATGTTGGGCCATAAAAAACTGATTTAAATTACAAAATCTTAAAAAAGTTTAATAGAAGAATATTTTGACGAAAGAGTATAAATGTAATATTGTCATCTCGTTAAAAACTGAGAAAAAAAATTATCTAGATATTTCGACAGTAGAAACAAGTAAAAGAATAACGTAATTTAATTTTCCCTTTGAAATAAAATAACATTATCAATACGACATCGTCCCTAAAAGTAAAACAAGAAATTTATATGCTAAACATAAATAGACTCAAAACACCTTAAAATACTTTCAATAAATAACAGTGGAAATCGTAAGCAAATTTTATTTAGATCGAGTCACAAAATACATTTTTTTTTTTGTATGTAATGTCAGTGATAGAATACAAATATGTTGGACACCGTATGATATTCATCATGGTAAGGCCGACAGTTCGGTTATTTATGTATGTACACAGTAAGTCACGATAACTTTATAGCCCCACTCTGTCCCGCCATAAACAAAGGAACAAACAGCGTCCACCTGAGACTCAGACCGGGCATTAAATATGTTACGAGTAGTGCTGCTGCCAGCGCCTCGCCTCCGACGATTTAATCTCTCCTACGTTGACTATATTATTACCTTTTTGTTATACAAAGGGACATATATATATACCGTTTTACCAAACGATTGTAAATTTAATAAACATCTAATCGGACTAGGAATACTTTAAACTCATAAAAAATAGTTAACTGAAATAATTATTTATTTATAACTTAATACATTTGATTTTGGACAATTAATTAGTTTTTGTTTAGTTAATTTTTAATCAATTTACAACATGCCTGGTCAGATTATAAACCATGCGTGTTGAAAATTGATACATAACACGAGGGAAAAGTTGTTTTATTATCATCAAAAGTCGTTGTGTTGACCGAATGCTCGCTTCCGCCATGACGACCACAGCTCGCGTTTGGCGGGAAATTGCGCGGGAAATATTACCCGCCATGTCCGCCATTTTGAATCATTTGAACTGTCAGAACGAGAACAAATTTGATGATGTGTTTTAAAACACCCTTTATTTTGTTTACCAAATACCTTTAGCATTGTCATTTTTATATCTACAAAGATAAAAAATGGGTTCAGAATTAGAAAATTGATAAATTGTTTAGTTTTATTTTAAGAAACTAAAGTTATAGATTTCTTACGCTTATTAAATAATAATCATATGAAACCTTAAATGCATATTAATGTTTTATATTTTTTAGTGTTTAATTGGCAAATGCAATATTTCATTTCATATTTGAACATTAAAATAATATAATTTAAATGTTTTACAAATATTTTCAAACGATTTTTGAACGTAACCATTATAAAAATTAAAAGTGGGTATTAAGAAATCATTCATCAAAATACCAGGATCGGTAACTTTACTCTCTCATGCGTTGTTATCTTTTTTTAATTTCACCATTTACAATGTAATCAGTTTTAAAATGTTATGTGTTGTGTGACAAAAATACGTTGGACAAAATAAAATCAGCGACTAATTGATCACCATGAACACTCCAGCGGAGGTAAGTGAATTTTTGGTCTGTTTACTTTTAATTTACAACATTATTAAAGCCTTTTGGTTTAAGTTGAGTTTTAACTTTATAATACTTTTACAACTCGGTAAGTTATAACTGGAATACAGCTTAGGAGAATGCTAGTTGTTAAAGTAAAAAAAAGAACATTAAGATAACTTCTTTTCTATTTTAGTTTTTTTTTAATATCTCAAAAAAGAAAGTAATGTACTTTTCATTTCAGGTTCGATGTATTGTTTGTCAATTAGTATTTTGTTGCGGGAACTGCCGCCGCAAGCACGAACGAACAGAACACAATCTGACGTACGACTGCCCAATCTGCCGCGGCAAGCGCTTCCTCTGCCGCCCCGAGGACATCAACCAGGACCTCATAAAGCACCTTGCTGACGAGCACATACCTCTCCAGTGCAGGAAGTGCAACAAACTGTTCAAAACTATGGACGATCTCATTGATATCGATAAGTGTGTTACCATATCAGAATTAGTTGACGAACCTTTGCACAAAGATGACGTCGCCGAAGTAATAGATAATGAATTTGACTCACTATATAACAATGTCTTAAATAATAACGAAGGTGAAAATATCGCAGCTATAGTATCTATTAATAAATCAAATAGAACCGCTGTAATCACACCATTGAGTAAAGGTCAGCATTTAGTTGATTATGAATCGAGTGACGCTGAATCTAAAAGTAGTCCTAAAGTGCAGTTTATGACAACTCCACATCCTAAAGTAGCACCTAAAACACCTGTTAGTAAGAAGTATTATAGATCTGCCACACCACACGTAAACAAATACGTTCAGTTAATGAGACAAAAAGCTATTGATGATTACGAGGAAGCCATAGCTAAGGAAGAAACAAACATGTCACCAATCAGTGGGGCTATGTCTGGCGTCGACCGCTTAGAAGGTAATAAAATTAAAAAATACTTGACTAAAGACAGCTATACCCTTTCAGTATTAATGCTGAAGAGTTAAACTATTCAGTTAAATCTTTGTGTGTAAGCAAAACGGAGAACTGTGCATTTTTAACTGAACGGACGAACTTTTCAGTTAAAACAGAAGGTGTGCTTTATTATCTGTTAGAATCATAACTACCATTAGCTTTTTACAACTAACATTTGAATTCCAACAGTTACAGACTCTCAAAAAGAGATGACGACACCAACATCCCAGTTACCATCGCACTTGATGAACCTGGTACAGTCGGTGACGACCAGCACGCCCACGCACCCGGCGAGCGGCGGCTGGACTCTGTTCCACGAGCAAGGAGCGGATTCACCTCTTTCAGAAATAGAGAACACAGAAAGCCCCGCTCAGACAATGGAAAGCGATGTAAGTTGATGTGTTATTTAATACTAGCTTTATTCCCATGGCATTACTTTTGCTATCTCACAAAAACAACCCTTTCTTAATAAGATATGTATTGTATTTTTGGGAATGGACGCTAAAACTTACATGAATATTGCTTAAGTTATTATGACGTCATTAGTTAGGATTTGTAAATCTTGATACATAATTAAAAAAGTCCAGAAAATATCTGTGTTGTTAACATTTTAGACTACCAATTTTAAAATTGTTTTAGACAAAAACGGAGTCAGATATTGTACAACCAAAACTGAAAAGTATAATCTCGACCGCAAGCCGTCAGCGCTTCAGTAGCCAGGAAAGTTCCGAGAAGGGAAGCTTAACAGAAACAGGAAATAACAGCACAGAATCATCGATAAAAGCTAAAAAAGTTAAATTCGCGCAAGATACTGTTTTTGAACCGGAACCAAAAGTGAAAAGAGGTATGTTTTTATTTCAAAAATATGTAAACTACCAACAGCTTTGCAATTTATGCAATATCTGGCAACATAGGGGTATTTATTCATATATTTAATTTACATTTCTTCAGTATTTAGGAAACCAAAAAGAATGCTGACACCTGGACCTCAAAGACAACGGTTTTGCTACAATCCTCGTTTCCAAGCACTCGTCAATAGATTTGAAACTCAAGCAAGAACACCGCTTAATATAAAAGTCGAGAAAGATCAAGAAACAACGCCACCTATCGGTCAACACAATATGCAAGCGAGAGCAATAGACTTCAAAGAAGAAATAAATACCGATGAAGTACCAAGTCAATATAAAGATTCCAAAGAATTGTTTAAATCTTGCGTAGACACTCCTTCTAACCCAACCGATAACACTATAACGACTGTGACCACAAACATCGCAACTACTTTAGAAACATGCATCAAATCCGCTTTGCGCACGACTGAGGATGAAACGGAAATTGAGTTCAAATTCGTAATAACAAAAAAGAAAGTCAGTGTAAAGAGGATTGAAGAAGACTGGGAGAGTACAGATTTAAAAAAGATTAATAATAAAAAAACAGAACCACAACAGAATAAAGAGAATATTTGGTCATCGGTTGCTCGGGCGATCAAAAATGCGTTTTGGAGCGAACAAGGTTTGTACTTTATATACCATTTACATCTTACAGGTAACAAGCGACAAACTCTTATTACGGTAATTTACATCACAATAGACATGTGTTGTTCTATAAATCATATATATTACGATGATGAACATATGCTACCATTGTTGTTTGTTGTTGAAGAAAACAAAGTATAATTTTCAAATTTTCCCTCCGTGTTATAAATTTTCACATTTTCGAGCTTACGATGTTGCATTTTCTTATTTCTACTTCAATCACTTTATTTTACACGAAGGGTCGACGTATTTTAATACACTTTATTTCTTTCCCCTTTTTACTTTCTACGCTGCGGCTCGCATTTACGGTGATGGATCGTAATTTTGTCCCTACTTACCACCTACCCTGCGATTTTATTTCGTACTTTATACAAAACTTATCCGAACTCAGCTGTATTATATTTAGTTAATTATACATTTAACAAGTTTTATGAAACTTATGTTAAATATTATTATAGCAGAATCAATGTTAATCAAAAATAGCACAAAATAAATTTATTTATATAATATTATGCCATTAAACATATCTTAGTATCCCTTCTTATTTATGTTCCGAACAAAATAAATCATAAAACAGCAGAAAATTTTCTTAGGTGACAAAAATCTAGAGAAAGTTGCCGTATGTCTTACTAATATTATAAATGCGAATGTCTAGATGGATGGATACTTGTTTGAATGTATCTCTGAAACGGTTGAACGGATCTTGATGTAATTTAGCACAAATGTAGAATATAATCTGGAAGAACACATAGCCTACGTTTTAATTTTTTTTATAATTCCGCGCGAAGGGAGACGCTTGGAAAAGCTGGTCTTAAATAAATAGAAATCTCAACAAAAAACTACAGATTATTTGAATTAATTATCCTATCCGTTAATAAACCAGAAAACAATAAACCACTAATCTTTTGCAGCTTGTTCAACACCGGTTGGATCGCTGGATAGCAACGACTCGACATCATCTTCAGCGTCTAAACGCAAGTACGAGCAGATGTCGGACTACAACCTGAGTCCGATCAACCACAAGCGATACAAGTACGAGGGCAGGATCCCCGGCCGGCCGCCGCTTAGGCGCACCAAGGGTTGGGGGCTGCCCGGATTGAGACCGACTACGCAAGAATGGGGCAAGGATTTACCGGAGTGTAGCCAGGATTAATTAGAAAATAAATTGGAAGAAACAAGTTTACACTATTAGTTTTTAAGTATTTATTTATTTTTAGTAATTCAACGTTTTTTTTAATTTTTTTTTATGTGATTTTAGTAAGTGTAAATTATGTAGAATCCAGTGGTAATCGCTAAAATGATCCTTAAATGAGTTAGGTTAATTATATTTAAGTTAAGAATCTTTTATACTTAGTCATTTTATTGATTGTGTTAATAAGTATATGAAAAACGAAAAAGGTAACAGATAATTAAAAGAATTACTTACAAAATTATTAATCAAGTTACTTTTGTTTTAATTTTACTGTGATTTGTTGTGTCCTGTTTGTGTGGTTTACAAAAAAAATATATAAATTCTAAAATTAAAGATTTCTTTTACATAGGTACTTTTCTTTATGCGTAGATGTGTTTTCAAATTAAACCTATATGTACATAACAAATAAAACACGATAAGAACTGCCATCTAGTTTTTAAAAGTTTAAAACGAGAAATTCGAATATTTTACGACACAATGATATTTATTGCGGTCGTTTTGATTCACCCCCAGCGAGTTTTCCTATCATTTCACGGTCTTGTTTGGTCACGTATCGTATAAGTCTGTTGTTTTTCTTTTAAATTTTCACGTACTGTACGCCCCTCAAATGTTGACGTTCGACAAGGATTGTAAAGTAAATAAAAGAGACGTACCTAAGTAATGCTAGTGCATACTAGAGTAGAACATTGAGGCAGAACTGTACACACTAATGTTGTTTGAACATACTGACCGTAAAACCCCACGGTGGCAGTGGAGTTTCACAGTTTTATTAACACCTATGTATATCTTTGTTTTTTTTTTTCAAAGTAAATAAAAGGGATAACAATATGTATTAGTACTACGAATGCACGTCAAACGAAACCAGACAACTGCGAGACAGAACAACGATAATTTGACAGTAAGTGTGGTTGAAACAATATCAGTATTGAATTGTCTACTGCTCTGCCACATTGTTCAGCCCTCCTGTGAAATAGGATAAACGTACATTTTCTGAGACCAAGTAAATGACACGTCACTTTAAATTCTCCCTGGCGGCCGCAAAACACGACGGAATGCATTCAAATACATTTTGTTCAAATATAAAAAGAAGATTTAGATTGCTCGGTGCGTTATTCGTATCACGATCGCGGGGCTACGTGACGATATTATACCAAATTCAAAGGGTAGGAATCGGGAGAAGGCGTATTAAAAGAATCGTTCCTATATTATACAGAACGCTTCCATTCGAAAGTACGATGCGACTTTTGATAAGAGTGGGTAAAGGTAAAAAGTTTAGTAACATTCAAAGCAAACTAAGTCCAAAGGATATGGGAGTCAGGCAAGATTTGAGTTTCTTGCCAATTTATAATATAATTTCAAGTATTTAAATATTCCAATTTGAATACGAAAATTGCTACTTTCAATTTTATTAGTTATTCGATCAGAATTGATGTTATATACACAGGCAAGAGTATTTTATTTGTTTGCAAATTAAATGAATGTTAATTTAGTATGCAAAACTTCAGTCGCGCGAGCTGTCCGCCCGGACCCGGATTTTTAAATAAAACATTTAACTAATTGATTTTACACACTCATGCGACTTTTTTGTTTTCAATTTAAACACAATTTTTTGAATATGCGAATTGAAATTATCTACGTGGAAAAAAAAGGTAACACAGATATGGTTAGTGATACATAATTAAGTGTTCATCAGTTGGATTAACTCTGCCGTCGACAGTATTGATGTACTTATTGTTATTTAAAAAATCAGATTATTTTCAATATTCTTAAACTATTGCTTGATTTTATGTTTGTTTTCTTATTAACCTAAGATGGAAAGAATCTATCGTTATTACATATTCATATCAGCTTTTAAACGTTATTTAACGTCTAAAAAAAGTGCAATTGACACAATGCTCGAGGTAATGAATTTGTGGAAAGAACAAAGAAGACAAATACATCTCGCGTGCAACGGACGCGAGTTCCGCTTTTAATGTTTTTTGGCCAGGAATTAATGGCTTGCAGCCACCAGCGCCAACAGCGCAGCCAGATCCGCCATCAAAGGCAAAATACACATTCACTACGATTACTTTCAAATATCATTAAATTTAGTTGAAACTGCATCGGACATTTTTAATTCATTAAGCTTGTTGATATCTAACAGCAGCAAAATAATCAAGAGTTGATTTAATAAAAGCTGGAAATTTTCAATCGTTTATCAGATACCTAATCATTCCCTAGATTGTATTTGTCAAATGAAGTCTCTAGACTCATAGTTTCATAGTAGCCACTGAAAGATTCAAAGTGTGGCAGTTTGTCGTGCATTTCTAAGTGGTCACCCACTATTTATTAGCTCACATTTATAATGCCTTCTTTTTCCCCAGGTGAACGGATCGTGGGGTCTGCCGGCGTTCGTCTGTGACGTGTACATAGCCATGGATGTCACGTCCTCTACCTCCAGTATATTCAATCTAGTTGCCATATCTGTTGACAGGTTAGTGAACTTTATATAGTTCTTGATAGTAAACAGATTTTTTATTAATACGTGCCCAGATCGTTCACAATTACGTTACAGTTCTATATCAAATATCAAAATGTCAAAAAATGATTTCAATCCTCATTTTATAGTGATTCATATAAACTGGTAGAGGAGACAGATAGGTTTACCAGTCCCGAAAAAATACATATCAAACAGGTTTAAGTCAACAAGCGCCATTCCCGTGGGGTTTCTTGGCAGTCGTACAAACGTTTCATCTCAGAAGTAACTTGAATTTAAATAAGAACATTGTAATTTGAAGATATTGCATTTCATGAAATTCGTATGATTCGAAATATAAATATGTCGTTGTATGTTTAATACTGCTTAAATTAGAACAAATGTGAACGCAAAAGCTTATTCCAGTAAATAAAAACATTTTAAATTGTATTTGGCACCATCCTAGCACAAACCAGTCCTTTCTTTTATACTTTCGTTTTGAACATAATCATCGGTTACTCCAGGTATATCGCGGTAACTCAACCAATAAAGTACGCGAAGCACAAGAACAACCGTCGGGTGTGGCTGACGATACTGCTGGTATGGTTGGTGTCTGCGGCCATCGGCGCCCCCATTGTACTCGGCCTGAACGACACGCCTGACCGCAATTTCGACGAATGCCTCTTCAATAGCCAGAACTACGTGCTCTACTCCTCCATCGGTTCCTTTTACATCCCCTGCATTATGATGATGTTCCTGTATTATAATATATTTAAGGTCAGTTTACAAAAGTCTATTTGAATTCGTTACTAAAGAACTGTAACTTATTTGTTTGCAGTTAACGTGAGGGTACAAACTTATTTTCTTGTTTATACCTTTATTGTGAATATTCCATGATTATTAGGTTATGTCTTTAAATATATTTAAATTCTGAAAGTGCCTAGATCAAAGGAAAACCTGGGACTTATAAACACACGCGTAAAATAACTGGAGCTATACAACACTACACTTTATTTTTCATGTAAATTCAATTGTGCAAAAAGCTTGAAGCAAACGTGGTCTCGTAAAGCGAGCGTTTCCAAAGCATTTCACACGACTGATATAAAAATTCTATTTTATATTGCAATTGCTTGCCGACTACGTTTGCGTCTTTACTTGAATACCGTATTGACTTTTCAAAACAATACAATTTTCATTTCAAGGAATTGGTCGATTCGTATGTCTCGATCTTCTAAAGTTTTCTTTTTTATTTAGATTTCCGTACCAGAACCATCCTGAAGTCAATTACCGCTCTAGAATAAAGATTAGTTTATTTTATTGTACAGGCACTAAGAAAGAGAGCGAAAAAGCAACGTGCAGCAAAAAAACCTCCGGTATCTGGTGACCCCATAACCGGAGCCACGACCGCCGTGGTCATAGAGAACGTGGCACAGACCAGAATGCTGACAGAAACCGCGCTGCACGATGACCGTCCCACGAACACTGGTTCCGGGAGCAACGAGGACGATCACGATGACAGGTAAAACGTTAAGCTATCAACCACAACATTTTTAGTCGCCTAAACAGATTTTGAGAAACTTCTAAAAAACAATATCTGCCACATATTATGTCAGATTATACACAATGGTTCTAAGGAAATCTGTTATAAAATGATGTCATAAAGAGGACAGTCATAATGTCTGCAATGCATATATACATTTTGTTTTAGCTTCGACAAGAGGTCAGTGGATCTGGAGGCTGACGCTGAAGACTGTCATGTTATACCTAACGACAAATCGACGGACTTCATGCTCGCTGCTGTCGCTGAAGAAACAATCAAGTAACTGCCAAAATGAACAACCCGTAGTTCAGACAGGAAAATTCATTTGTTCAGACATTTTCGAACCGGCTCTTATTTATTTTATAGATAAAATAGCAATATACTTACAGGACACCAAAGAGAAGTCTGAAGATACAGATGGTGCCGGACACAAACGGGAACAACGACTCAGGATATGCGGCGTCAGCGGCGGAGGAGGGGCGTGAATGGCGGGAGGTGCGGGAGACGTCGCCGCCGGGCTCACCAGGTCCACGCGGCGCCACCGTGCTGCGCAACCTCGCCGCTGACACCAAGTTCAAGAAAAACGGCAAAATGACCAGGCTGGATACAGACTCAAGGTTAGTTTTTTTTTTTTTGAAGTTCTGATGTTTTTGGAACTAGTGTTACAGAACTTGTAGTCAACGGTAAGAAATTTGTTATCTTAAAATTATTTAAAGGTCTATCGGTATAGACATCGTTCCGAATTATGTATACCTCTTTAGAGTTCATTAGCATATTAAGTGATGAAAGGTAATGTTTTTTAGAAACGCGTCGCTGGGCATGCGTTCGGAGGATGAGCACGAGGCCAGTACGCTAGAGCTGCGCGAGTGCAGCAAGAAGGAGCGCAAAGCCAGCGCCGCCACCGCACGCTTCACCATCTACAAGGCTAACAAGGCCAGCAAAAAGAAACGGGAGAAGTCCTCCGCAAAGAAGGAGAGGAAGGCCACCAAGACATTAGCTATCGTCTTAGGTAACAACTCTTATAATTAAATGTCCTTGAGGTCAATACAGTGTACAATTCAAAATACTAGTATTACATTATTGAACGTGTACCGATAATTTTGGTATAGGTCATTACCACATATAATGGAAGTTAAGGTCTCTTGTATATCTATCTTAAGTGCTTTAAACATTTTGTGCAGTCCTTTGTATGAAAAGAAAAAAGTTGCTATTAAGCAAGCATTTTCTTTGTTAGATAACCGCTGCAAATATTTATAATAACTTATTAAGCTGTATACACGTTAGCTACGTTAGACATTTCTATTTTTATTGAAACATAAAATTGCCGCTTTTCGTAGGTGTGTTCCTGTTTTGTTGGGCGCCATTCTTCACGTGCAACGTTGTAGAGGCAGCGTGCGGCAAACTAGGCCTGGAGTGCAGCCCTGGCGTCACTGTCTTCATCCTCAACACCTGGCTTGGATATGTCAACTCCTTTCTCAACCCCGTTATCTATACCATCTTCAACCCCGAGTTCCGCAAGGCCTTCAGGAAGATTCTCAGGTGCAGCACCTAGCCCATAGATTATTTGGTCGTTTTCACGCAGTAGATCTCGTATTAAGGACGGGTAGGTACTTAACAACTTCCTTGTTCTTTACTACCTCATGACTGAAATAAATTCAAGAATCATAGGGATCTATTGTAAATAAGGAAGACTCGTTAATTTATTTATCATATAAGTATTACTGAACTGAAAATTAGTTAATTTTTTTATTAGCGTGTACTAGTATTCTGAAGTATTGGAAGAGGATAAACGGTATTTACAGGAATAAGGAAGTTGCTTATTTAACTTATTATAATTATGTACATTATGTATAATTCTAGTATTCTATTCTAATGACAACGAATTGCTAAAATTCATAACTTTGAAGTATCGACCTGAACTCGAGATCTGCTAACGGCCAAATAATTAAACTGAAAAACAATAATAATTGTTACGTTGTGATAAATCAATAATAGAATAACTATTTGTATCCTAGATGTAGATATTTAGCATATCAAAATTAAATCTATAGTTTATTATACATACTAAAATGTATCTTAAAATTGCAAAGAAAATTGTACGTTGCGTTTTATGTCGGTAGAATTCTAGTCATGTTTCAGTATGGTACTGATTCCTTTGACGCGCCAAAGTTTAAAAGCGATATTATAGAGCTTTAGTTTTGAAAGGTTGTGATATGTTTACTTTCTAATTATTTGTATAATTATAATTTACTGCTCATATGAGATACAAGCATTTAACATTTTAATGCGTTAAGATAAATTGCATATTACGTAGATATATTAATGTAAATGAAAACGTTAATACTAAGTACATTTAAAACACCAAGAAGCTAAAAATATTTTATTTGTTAACCTTGAAATATTGTTTCTTTAAACTTTCTGCCTTTCCGTCCAGTATTTATTTCTACGCTTATAATCCTGCTTTGAGCTACAATCAAGAAACATTCAACAATGAAAACAAATGTCTCTTAAGGTGAAGTATACACTAGAGCATTTTCTCAAGCATTTCTATGTAAATGTTATTACGAATGGTATATTATATGTAAAAGCATAGTTTCCAAAGCACGTCTGGTTCGTGAAAGTGTACACTAGAACATATCATAGAGCGGCTCGTTATTTTGTTACAAGTAAATGCTCTAGTCTATACTCACCTTTATAGTACGAGTACGAGTATTAAATTAATAGCGTATACCTCTTTTTTGACGTAGGAACTAATTATCCCAGCTACGATTCAAATAAGAATGTGCATGAAAACGTTGTCATTATGTGTTTAAGGAGTTTCAATAGTTTTTAGTTAGATGTCACATAGAAAAAGAAGTAAATTATAATTTTGTAAATATCAATGTCAAAAATATTTTGTTTTTTTCGTCTTTTCTGTTCATATATGATACAATGCTTACACATTTAAAAAAAAAAGTGAATTATTATTTAATCCCTTAAACATCATGTGACACTATAATTTGTATGTCAAATCGAAATTTTAATTGTTTTAGAGTTAATGAAACCTTTTTTTTTTGTCCAAGGACGTAATTAATTTTATTCCACTCTTAATATGTCGAAGTCTTCAATGCACATTTTTATTAGAAACGCATAGTACATAATATAATATATTTCATAGTAAATTTATGTAATAGGAATGTCCCATGTGATGAATGCACTGCGCGATTTGATACTGTAGATAAATAATTATTGTCAAATATTTTATCATATCAACAAATGAATAGACGAAAAAATATATCTAAAAATGTGGAATTGAGGAAATTATCTTTTGAAATTCTTTCTAGATTTTATAACATGTAGATTTTGATGTAGTAAATCCATATGTTATAATTTATTATTATTCGCGATTATGTTATAAAATGTTTACACAATTTTATTAATTTTTAAAGCAAACCTGTTATAGATATAATGTTGTTTTTAAATCGAAAATATTTATTTTATATTTACCAATTAATTCTAAATGTAATTTTGAAATGACATTAATTTGCTCAAAAAAAACAGTATTTTCTAATTATTTCTGTGATCCCTTTTTAGTCGTAGTATGTGCTCAATATTTGTGATTTTTCAAATATTCCTCTTCTTATACATTCATTTGCTCAAAAGTCGTTATTTATATTTAATAATTTTAAAATTGTTTATTTAAATTTTACTGTTAAATGAAATACATTACACTACTTTTGTGCCAATTTCTAACTTTAATTTGGTTGTAGTTACATTGTAATTTGCGTTTCGTACTATTATTATTATTATTATTTATTTAATCTTACGATCCATTTTTATATGGAATTGGAACTATAATTATATAAATAGATTTTAACATGGTTCCTTAAATGATTCCATTACAATATAACAACAGTAACTGCATACTTAAAATGAAAGTACATATTTGTAAATTCTAAATCTATATATATAAAAGAAAGTCGTGTTAGTTACACCATTTATAACTCAAGAACGGCTGAATCGATTTGACTGAAAATTGGTGGGCAGGTAGCTTAGAACCAGGAAACGGACATAGCATAATTTTTACCCCGTTTTTTATTTTTTTTTTATTCCGCGCGGACGGAGTCGCGGGTAAAAGCTAGTATATTAAAATACTGATTGATTACTTGAAAATGCAAATGTAGTTGAATAAAAAATAATAAAAAAATAAGTGTAAGTATAATATTTGTAATAAGTAATTAAATAATACTTAAACATAATAATTAAATAAATATTTAAACTATTCAAGAAATATCGAATGTATATGATATATTATTCGCCAAACTTAATATTAAAAATTGTAAAATATTTAAAACTATGTAAATACATATTATTAATCAATTAAATAGAATTTGAAATTGTTAAAATGATGATTTATATTGAATTATAGCGTAAACACTTCAATATACTTTTGTTTTGTTGTACAGACGAGTGCAAAAGTGCATTCAAAATTTTCAAACCATGACCAATCTGAATAAGTGGCATGTGGTTTAAACCTTTGAAATTATAATTAAGTTTTCTATTTAATCTAGTTATGTTTATTTTTTACGCGAGTTGTGATGAATCTTAAATATAACATTCTGTTTTTACAAAATGTCGTTTGATTTTTTATACCTTATTCATAATATTTTGAAAATGATGGAATTTATCTCACTGAAGTCTCATGATTTATTTCGATTAAGATCTTAGTTGAAAATGTGTTTGTTTTTATTCTAAATATAAATTAAATTGTATAACAGAAAATTAAATGTAACTTAAAAGTTATGTTGAAAGTTTACACAGGCACTCAAGTTAGCCCTGAATAATACAGGCGGGTGTAAGAAGCGAGCAAACAGGCTATTATACTGAGCAAGTCGCGTCAAACACCTTTTGTTAGGCATCGTACCTGGGAGTTGTGAGCATTCGCTCGCTGTTCACAGCGTACAGTAATAAAGGCAAATTATTTACAATAGAACGCAACATTTCAAAGTTATCTCCGAAAATTTGATATTATTTAAAAAAAAATGTTCGCCGCGTGTTACACTTTCTTTTGAAGCAACTTTAATAAAATCGATACTTAATTTGCTTATAGTTGCATTTGTAATTTATTCCCTTACTAAGGACTACGGAATGGTATTAACATATTAATGTAACTTTACGTTACTTGGTATGTATAATAACATCTTAAAATAACATAAAGATTTCATCACGGTTCAAATCGAGGGGACATTAAAAAATCGCACTAAGGCTACACAAGGCAACAACTTCAGTAAATCTTCGAAAACAAGCGATTTTAGTACGAAATGAATTATCATAGAGTTTCGTACACAGCGCGCGATGACATTTCTAACTGTCATCGCCAAAATCAGTCGCAAACTGTTTATCAAGATCGCCGTGAGAAAAGTTGCTGCTATTTTCAAGATGGCGAAGCAAATCTATACATTTTGTAGTCCCTATCCTTGTACTGACCGTATAGACGACACATGTCCACGATTCAACGTTATGTGTACGGAGCGCGCGCAACGCAATTCTCGCGACGCAATCATGCAATATTAGTTTCCACGATTATATTGCCTTGTGTACGAAGGGTCTAACGCTGCCTCGACAGCTTAATTAAAACAGCAGCGTTGTGTCGGTATTAAAACTGACGCTTTGTGAAGCAAAAAATATATTAATAGCGCCCGCGTTGATTGAAAGAAATCGCTGCGGGTTTTACAGCGCAATAAAAAAGCGCACGCTACATTTATTGCATTTTGATTCATTCAACTTTACATTGGACTTACTTTAGTGATGTAATATTGACAATTATAGCAGGGGTATATTATTTTTATTGTGTGTCGCATTCTTTAGCCAAAAATTGTAACTTGTCGCTACATTTATAGCCTCACTAGCTGTTGTCGTGATTCCGTCCGGTTATTCCGCGCATAAAAAAAACATAAATAGTAACCTATGTATTCTTCCACACTATGTTTTATATGTATGCCACAAGATCCGTTGAGCCGTTCTGGAGATACCTTTTAACAAACATCCATCCATCGATACATCCAAACATTCGCATTTATAATATTAGTAAGATTAATTATCTAATTACAACATAGGTACAGTAAAAGACAGTTAAGCCAAAAAAAAAAAAATATGTAGAAAATTTTAATTCGTGTTAACTGGCTAAGTTCCAAAACAGAAAATATAAAAGACATGTTAAAATTTGTAGGCCAAGAGAAATTATTTTCGATGACAAGTTTGCTGAAATTACATTCTTTAACGCCGCGCTGGTTAGTAAAAATTCATTTTAAAAAACCCTGACTTGGCGTTTTTATACATCGCCTTTCATCCCTATTATATTATGCAACTCGAAAATTATGCTCGTGGATGTTAGATGTGGGTATAGAATATTAAAACTGCTGCATGAAATATAAAAACGCTCACGCCGCTAAACTCAGGTAGTAGACAGAATTAATGGATGCCATTAAACAGTGTCTTGTGATTGTGAAACTTCTCGTACTTCGTCTCAATCAGTTAAGTTAAAAGACCATATTCTAAAAAATATTTACCTATCAAGACTCATATCTCTTAAGACGAGATTATCTCGAGGTTACGCTCGTGTTCATTCGGCCACCGCTAGTGATTGTTTCTCGCAATTCAATTAGTATCGCTACTCCATTCGCACGGCAACCGACAACTTTACGGTCGAGAAATATTTACTTAATTGCAGAAAATAATCTTACCATAGTAAATAAAAGTACAAAATACTTCAGTATTCTTAGTAGTACAAACAAGATAATATTTAGCCTTCCGTGTAGTCACCTGCGTTATCTCTGATATATTTAGTACTATCTATTTAGTGTTATTAGGACGATTTTGCATAACAATAAAACCGATATTATGTGCCGAGAAAACTGGCTGACGAGTGAAATAGCAACCGTAGCTGATACCAACTGTCAACGGCGAAAGTTCGCGCAATTTAAGCTAAGTATATAATGCGTCTTCATAAGCAATGCTGTATTTTTTTCTAAAGCATATAATACAGTAGTAAAGCTAAAAATATTCGTATGGTAACAGCAACGCCAAGTTGTCTACCGCGTCTTAAAAATCGTAGTAGCACTGAACGTGTTGAAATACGACTTTAGTTAGCACATTTTTTGGACACGTTTTAATCACAATTCTAACAGTTAAAAGGCGGTGCTAATTAGTTAAAAGGTAATAAAGAATCAAATAAATTATAAGAAAGTGACCGATAGGAATTATGTTTGTGTACATTTGACCCCAGATTTTCCAGCGCAAAGACCGACGACCCCCCTCCCCCACCCCCACAACGCCGGCTAATGAACAAACAATTCAATTAGTTCCGCCAATGTAACGTCCAAGTGGGGAATTGACTTCGGAATTGCGTAGAGTAGCCGATACTCGTTAAATAGCAGTATATCAATTAACCATATATAAACGAATTCCAATACTGATAGGATTTATACGTTTTTTTATTTACATAATAGGAAAGTTCATCATCATTATCATCATCAGCTCATTATACGTCTCGGGACGGTCTTGGAGGGGCTCGGAGCCTACTTACTCTAAGTTAGGGGTGACTAAGCCATAGTCAACCACGCTGGCCCTGTGCGGGTTGGTTGACTTGACACATATCATTGAATTTCTTCTCAGATATGTGCAGGTTGCATCACGATGTTTTCCTTCACATACATAAGTAAATCGAAAATCGAAAATCGAAAAACACATTGGTACATGGCGGGATTCGAACTCAGGACATGCAGATTGCAAGTCAAGTGCTTAACCACTGAGTAGGGATTGCAATCCGGCGTCATTTTCAGTCCGGCCGGATACGACCGGATTCCCATCGATCCGGCCGGATCCGACCGGATCCGACCGGATTGATTAAATCAAGATGATTTTCGCTTTTTAGTACAAAATAAGTAAGTTAATCAAGTGTCACTGCACTTATATGTAGGTAGTTTATTAAAAATAAATCACAAATATATAAAATCGACTTTATTTCTTAACCAATGTTAAGACAAATAGACAACAAGAAAACAATTAAAATTTAGTAGTGTAGGTAACTAGTAATAATTTTAAGACGTTACGAGTAGCTTAGTCTTTCTAGATTTCACTTTCACAGATAGATCAATTTATAAGTAACAATATTAAATATCAAGTAACTATAATATCTAATAGATACAATTAACCTTACGTAATTAACTGAAATGAGATCAAAATCATTATTAAAGTATTTGAGAATGCTAACAAACAAGTCTTATAGGTATTTATGATTATAACAGATACCATCATGATTTGATGAATCTGTCGAACGAATGAATGGCAAAAATTATCACAATAATGAGTTTAGAACTCTTTAGTTTAATCAACTTACGATAAATAATTATTTTAAGTAATAATTGTAAAAAAATATAAGTATTAAAAGAAAATCAATATTGATTTTGAAAATAAGATCGTAGAAAACAAATATTGTTAATTGTGTCATCAGCTAAACGACTTCTAATAGAGCTGCAAATATATACGCACAACGCATTTAAAGTACCAACTCATGCAACAGCTATATTATTTTCCCACAAACTGCTAGCACCGGATCCGGTTTTCGGATCCGGTATATTGGTACCGGATCCGGTAACCATTAAATGATGCCGGATCCGCCGGATTACCGGATCCGTTTTTCCGGATTGCAATCCCTAAATGTGAGATACGACGGTGCCTTTTCTTACAACATTTATAGTTGAAATGTCTCAAGCACATCTCGTTGACCGAGTAATGTAATTGTGTTAGTGTAGGCCGCTCTTCAAACCGAAAGCCATTAATATTTTACGAACTAAGGAGAAATAGGCAGCGATGTCCGACACTCAAGTATAAAATAAATACATATTTTATAGTAAGATATATTATTCTATTATCTATGTTGTTAACGACAATACGGTTTAATTTCCCAGCGACAACTTTGTTAAATTATTATTATTAATTATTTATATACAGTACACACTACACGGCTTCTAGCAACAATATTTTTTTACTGCTGTATATCAAATATTAAAGACCGCATTCAATAAAAATGTTGATCCACGGGAATATAATTGATTGAAATATTAAATTAACTTTTATCCTATATCTTATACATTAGAATATTTACTTAATAAAGCAGTTCAACGCAAAGTTCGCGATGCATTTAAGAACTGACGGACATTACACATCAAGTCGTAGAAATAAAAGGGCTGAGGGTGTCCCCGCTGAGGGGCTCGGAACCTACCCTAAGTTGGGGTGACTAGGCCATAGTCAACCACGCTGGCCAAGTGTGGGTTAGTTGACTTCACACGTATCTTTGAATTTCATCTTAGATATGTGCAGGTTGCATCACAATGTTTTCGTTTACCGTAAGAATGTCGGATGAATGTACATATGTAACTCGAGAATCGAAAAATACATTGGTACATGGCGGGATTCGAACCCAGGACCTGCAAATTGTAAGTCAAGTGCTTAACCACTGAGCCACCGACGCTCAATCATGCACTAAATGCACTATTATCGTGTCTAAAAACATAGATTTTTATTACATTTTTGAAATTTAATGCATAAAAATGATGTCCTTTGACTGTTTCAAGAAAATAATTTTTAAGTTACAGTTTCAGAGTTCATACACAATTATCTGTTTATTTAAGTAGAAACTTTAATTACAATCTTCTAGCTTTATGAAATGTCAAGTGAAATTAATTTTAATTAAATTACATATAACGCCTTTGATAACTCAGTTTCTCAGCTTAAAGGATACGTACTTGTTGTCAAGATGGAAATCTTAAGCATTCTTCATTTTATAAGGTTAAATTAAATTCTCGTTACAACATCCTGTTTATTGTTCTTTTAGCGTACATGATACTAGCAGTTTTACTAAGAAACGACACGAATAAATATAGCTAAAGGCAAATGGCTCAAGATATACTAGCAGAAAGTATACGGAACACACTTTGAATACGTTGAAAAATATTTGTTTCATAGCACATTTAGAATACAGTGTTAAATGAAAACCACTGATTTTTTTTTAAGTATCAAATATCTGTCTTAGTAAAATATTTTTCTGTTACAAAAGGTAAATCTTGAAGAAATTTTTACTTTTTCAGCATTAGTTAGAGATGCAGGTGTTGCCAACAAATTGTAAGTTATCAGCTACAATATATTTTACGTCTTCAAATATCACACCTCTTGCCAGAAAATTTTTAGTTACGGTTACATCTATTAAAATTTATACGTTTATTCGTACTGTAATAAAATGTTGAACATGTCGGCCATTTTTTTTTTTTTGTAGAATAAAAATATAACACACAAAACCCGTTAAGTTTGCACAACACGTGTTCTGTGTCGTTACGGACCAAAACATTAAAACATGCTTTTGCCATTTCACTGCGCCGTATCGTGAAATATTGTTGAAACAGAATCATAAAAAAATACATGACACATTTGCTAACGAATTTACAAGAGATTTTATAAAAATATTATTTTATAACCGCTATGAGACTCGTAGCCTAGTCCTAATTGACCATTGATTCCAAAAGATCTGCCCCGTGGCGCCCTCGTCCGACGCACTCTCGACTTTAACCAGATCATTGGCCCATCTTGTGGTAGACCTACGCTCGTTACCTGCGTATCAACAACTGTGACTATCTATAAAAGCTAAAACGCAGAATCAATATATCGTACAGTTTTAAAACGTAATTGTTAACACAGTTTTTGTTATAATTAAGCAGTTGCGACAGTAAAGACTTTGTTTTACCATTAGCTTAATACATTTCAACTTAAAGTGGAATAAAACATTTAACACAAACCTGCAAAGGTTTATGAATAGTGTGGTTCAAAAGGAGCAACGCTAAGTAGCGTATGCTAATAGAGGACCGTCAGATGCTGGCACAACGACTACAGCCTGCACACAACGCAAATACACTACGAATTTATTTGACAGCTCCCAATGAATATTCAGAAGGACCTTTGAGGTAACTCAGACCCTACCTGCGATGTTTGGGCCGCATTCCGCTCGTACACAAATTAGTAAAATGTGCTCTGACGGAATTATTTGTTAATAAAGATAACAAAATGACTGAAATTTAGAATTGTACAATAAATATGCTTATCTCTGTAATGGGAGGTTTCTTTTTAAATGTCTTCTGTTTGTAGAAATTACAGAAAACAACTACTCAAACACAATTTTTTGTTATATTTCATGCAAGGTACAAGTCAAGAATAATTGAAGTTCAGGAGGTAAATACACACCGAAATTAAATATATATGCAAACCATTATATTCCCATTGAAATGGAAACCCACGTAAACTAGTACTTGTATATGTTATATATTGGTGCAGTCGCAAAGAGCCATGTACGAGTACGAGGTGTAGCGATATGAAATATGGATGATAATATAAAATGCAGCGGTCGAGGTAATAAGCTGCAGTTCGCTCGAACATTTATCCCTCCTTATATTTTCCAATATTATCTTTCTATATACTACATTCATTTATTTTCAAACATACCACAATACATGATAAGGATCCTCGTAAATAACGAAACTGAACAATTTTAAATCTGATTTAATTCCCCTTTTAATATTATTCAATTGTCTAGTTGTACAATTTGTTTATGTAAATTCTCTTTATTTCTTCTATGAGAGATGAGAGAAAAGACCTTGCCTTTCAATGACACAGCCATTCCAGATCAGAATTAGTTCTTAGTCCCTAAGAACATGGCATAGTTTATAATACACAAAATAGTGTGTTCATTAAAGTGTAGGAAACACGAAGAGATCGGTGCTGTCTGCACCAATAGATTTGTTTGTACAACTTCTATCAAATCAATGTTTCAAAGTTGATTAGGTCTCATTTTAAAGGATTATTCACTTGAATTTTAAGAATTTATAAACATTTTTTATTCTATAAAAGTTGATCTAACACTTGCCGGTGCGGTTGAGGCAAAAGTTTGAAACGTTTAAAGAAATCGAGAGTGGGGAAAAAAATAGAAAAAGTGCTGCTAACTTCCCGCGTTCCAGCGCTTTTGAATATAAAGCAGTTAGAGAGGCGCGGGCGGTGAGCAGTGAGTAGTGAGCGTTTAGCGGTGAGCGGTGAGCGATGGTCGTTTGAAAGCTAAAACTATATTTACATTTCATTTTACACTTCATTCTAAATACACGGAAACGAATATCAAAACCAAAGGAATAGTAAGATTTTTTATATCTTTCGCTCAAATTGTATTATTTCCTACAGTGACTCAGATTTTTATTTAATTTGTTATAATTTAATTGAATCACAAAACAGACGTCGTATCTAATGAATAACAAAAGCTAAGAGGACCATAAACAATGATCTAAAAAATGACTACAAGCTTACAGTATTAGCAGTCGATGGATCAATTTTTTCTTTTGATTTATTAGGTTGAGTAACAAGGTGACAGATACTTTTCTGTTCTCGGTTCTTTTGATGTTGATAAATGGTCGCATCGCTTTTCAATTGAATCTGAGAGTGCACTGTCAACCGTCAGGTAACGACAATAGATTGATTACTGTTGTTGCATGTGAAACAAGCATTTACCTGCGAAAAAACTTTGAATTTAATGATTTGTCTTATAAATGTAAAAACAATATAATACGACATCAAGGTGAGCATTTACAAAAACTAAACTAAACGCTAGGGACGTAATTATGAAGAGAAAGCGAAATTCGTAAATTAGCACGGTTCGTTCCTCTTAATTGCTCGGGGACCGTTTTATCGCGACGCTTTTAACGTAATTCTTTTCGCTCGAATTGTTTATAAAAATTATTTCTATTTGCTACAATAAAGGAAAAGGAAAATATGAATCAAAGTGTCGAGATTTACGAAATTCGTGTACGAACCTTAAGTATTTTTCTTTTTAACACTTCTGTTAACTTCTTTTTAACTCTTCTTCATTTTATCAAGTTTAGAATCATTAAAAAATACACAAGTACTCTAGTTACTAGGAGTATTTTGAGTGTACACTAGTTACAAAATAAACGGGTCGTACAGTGAGATTATCGAGCAGGGGAGTGAGGGGCGAACAGCGAGGGCAGGGATTAACGCTATCTGCTCCGGCAGTTCCTCCTCGATTTGAATTTACGATGAATCGAGGACATTTTATTACTTCTTTTGATAATGTCATCCCATATATGTTTTTAAAGCATTCCTACTCTAAAGAGGAACGATTTATATTTTTATATATTTATAATGAAAAAAGCCAAACAACCACGCAAGCTAGACTTTTATAAAAAATGAGAGAAATTTTCTGCTAGTAAAATCGTGTAACCTATTAGTCTACGTTCAGGCCGAAGTTAGAATCGATTCCGTGCAGTTCTGAGTTATCTGCAGATTGAAAAAGTTTCTTGTCTGTTACAAGCAGCTCTTGATCTTTGCAGATTCGCTAGTTTACTTTGTTTTTATTCCGTTTCGATTAATTGAAGCTTGCAGATATCTTTTTCGTAAATAGTACTGCTGATTTAAAGTACAAACATGATGTGTACGGATAAAGGGGATCTATACCCCTTAATGGGGGTCTAGTCTATAAAACAGGTATAATCCGTAGCTCCCACAATTTTAAATGTACCTCATAATGCTAGTAAGAGGATAAGAAAATATGCATGTTCTTGCTAAACGACGATATCTTATCTTGATATGGTAACTTTTTATTCAAACTCTTCCTTCGTGTTTCCTGCAATGTTTCCTTATAGCCAATTTACGTGTAAACGGTAACCCGCAGCTCTAATTTATTAGCCACTCGCATACATTGTTGTGCCGTGAAGAAATTTGGAGAAAAATAAAAGAATATTTTTTTCTAAATATTTTTCCTACTAGAGATTTGTATTCTGTTGTATGATCTTAACAAAACCATAATAACTTAAACCACTGTAAAGGTTAAAATCTTTATTAACTTAGGAAAATATTTTTTAAAATATAAATATAATACATGATGTAGATTTGTCTCAATCGTTCATTCATTCATTATTATTATCAATCGAAGTATATTACGCAATGTATAAGTTAACCAGAACTTAAAATAAAATGCACACTGGCTGCCAGTATTTTAATGAACATAAATTAACAGGAATGTAATTTAAATAAACAAGGACAGAGAATTTAATTAACTCGTAAAGAAATGTATAAACACTGCACTACGGTCAGTGCCAAGTTAAAACTAAATTAAGTGTTCTTATTAAAATACATTTCGTAGCAGAACTTATGAAGCTCCGCTGCCACGATTGTTGAAAAGACATTGATTAATGTAGGAATAGTGTGGATTAACACTTTGTTACTTATACTATAGCTGTGTATATAACAACTGATTAAATTCGTCTTGCTAATGTTAAAAATGGGAAAGTTTTGATGGATGGATGTTAGAAGGTATCTCCGGAACGGCTAATGGGAACTTGTTGAAATTTGTCGTAAAATATAGACTGGAAAACACATAAGCTACTAAGTTTTTTAAATTCCGCGTGGATGGAGTCGCATATCGGAGAAAGCATATTATCTGTAAATTCTAGGTTAATTTCTATACAATGTAAATTGTACATAATAGACAAAAGTTGAACTGAGAGATTAAAATTAATTTAAGAATGTATTAGAAATAAATTTGAATAGTGAGAGTTGAATTAAAAGGTCTCTTGAATAGTATATTCACATTTAATAGAATTGGTCCACGGTTTATAACTTACATAGTATTGAAACCATTTGAATCTAAACGGCTGCTATATTTAAGTTTATTTATTTATATAAATCATTTGATGAACAAAATCCTATTGTCTTCAGTATACGAGCGTACAATAGACTTAGAAAATAAGGCGTCTTCAACAATACGTACGGGGAATGAAAGATAACAGAGCCATTCTTGTCGCGGATAATATGAACGGAATTGACTTCGGGATTCGAGACAACCGTTGGAGCGACTTAGCGACGTAGCGACAGGACGTAGCGGAAAAGTCAATGGATTTCCTGGATGTTCTTACTTTAATTATTATTCATAAGAAAACGTTTAATATTTATTGATTAAAATTGTCTGTATTAGTCGTAATATCAAGTAGAGTAGATTTTTATAGACACATTTAATAAAAATGACACATTTTAACAATACTTTTGTTTTTAATAACCTAACCTTAATTTAAAAAAACCGACTGACTAAGGAAATAATGGATAAAGTACCGTCATGTATTAATTGCATTTTAAAGCAAAGATTTTATATTTTTTTATCTTAAGACTTTAAATTCCGGGGAAGACAAATCGGATGACAGCTCAGTCGTCAAAATCTGTTCAGTTCAGCCTCGCAGGAATATTTGCGACAAAAGTCTTTTTGTATCTTATTCGTCAATTGTGTCAAAATTAGTATGACGTTTTTGGTGTACATTACGCCTGATAGGTGGCGCTGCACAAATTTCAATAGATTTTTTGAATGACGATGGCGGTTCTTAAAAATATTCGTGCCAGGCCCACAGCTGTTTAAACTCTAGGCCATCAAAACAAAATTACATACACACAAATCCCCATACATACATAAAAACACATGTACGAGTACGTGCAAAAAACATTACTCTCTTGTCAGTTGGGTAAAAAAATTCAGATTTTAACTTTTAGGTATTTATTGTTATAAATAAATAAACATTTACTTGTTGGTGATTTCACGTAGTACCTTATTTTATTTGAATGACAAAGAAGATAACGTTTTTATTTCTTATTTCTATTTGTACATACAATCGCCTTTCTTATTAGAATCGGGCCACGGGCGGGGATAAAATTCTCGCGGGCGATATATTGTCCATTGTGTGCTCTGACAATGCTAGATATTGCCATCACTGCTTTCAAAAGCATGTCGATTTGATAATCCTTGACTTTTTCCATCTTTTGAACGTCAATTGAATACGATTCTTAAGAATGTGTTGGCTGAATCTCACTCGTCTCACACAAAAAACAATTTAAATATGCTATTAATAAAATGAAATTAAAGATATAAATGTAAATTAATAATTGGATACCAGTTGAAAATAGTTTTCAAATATTTAAAGTAACTGAACAAACGCAATGTGAACATATTTTAATATTGGAATCTACTGGGGAGTTTTTATATATTAAATATTACGACCTTATTGACGTTACATTAAAATATATCAAGTGTAGAATACGACAAGAATGAGATATTACTTTAATTCAACCCTTAATACATCCACATAAATTTATATCCAATCAAAATAGGTTGTATTAATAAATTGCTTACATTTCGCAGAATTACGTAACATGAAGTAATTGTTAAACATCTAGGCTTTCAATGTAATTTATCTGAATGAGAATTCCCTTAACGATAATAGTTGACACAGTGAGAAATAAGATTTGCGTACATATAAATACAGCAAGTTTAATATTATTTTGAATTTACTCGGAGATAAAGGAGCAAACCTCTGATGTGCCAGTTGTCATTTAAAATTATTTATATTGAAAGAGACAATATGCAACTCATGTTTATGTCTAATACTGTTTAATTTATAATTTACATGTCGAAGAGTGTAAGTCCTTTTTCCACTGAGTTTAGTGAGAATTTTTCTGTCAACCGTAAAAAGTTTATGGTTCTTCTTTGTATAATTTCAATCGAGAATTTCGCAAAGCAACAACTAAGTCAAGTAAAAGCTGAAGACACGCTCTTGTATAGATTACATGCAATTGATCCGGTCTTAGTACCTTGGTGATCTGATTGCGTCGAGTAGCTCAGTGTCGCTTCGGAATTATCGATATCTCTATAAGTATACAGAGTATGGAATGTTAATCCGATTATTTATTATCTGTAGCAATATTAGGAGATTTGAAAAGTAATTTTACTACACTAAACTGAAATCTCAGAGATTAAATACGAATTAGTATAAATTTATGAATGATATAATATTTAAGGCGGGAAACGTCGGGCGCGATTTTTCTTTTAATATAATAAATAGCCAGTGATCCCGTATAATTGTCATTCCTGTAGACGAATTAATTTCCTTTATCAAACAATAATATTCAACGAAATAACGCAGGTGTGAAAGGTATCATTTTTTTTTTTAATATTGAAAAAGTATATTTTAACGTTTGTATTTTCATATTTTTATTGCATTTGTTATCTTTTGTTTTAAAACATGCTAGGAGATGTCGCTATTTAATATAATATGATCATGATATTGAGTTTCATGTTTACTTCAATCTTATGAGTCTGCAACAAAATTCTGTTTATAGCAATACTACAATAGTACTACGTGGCATTGTTTAAATTTTTGTTTATATTTGCTACTAGACAAAAGATGGCAATGTTGATAACATTACAACACGATATTGAGTTTCAAGTTTATTTAAATTTAACTACTAGGCAATAGATGTCGTTGTAGGAAATGATACAACGCGTTGTTGAGTTTTGCTCTCATTTATATCTAAGATATTTCTGTAAACAATTTATTAGTGGCGCCCTGTCATCCCAAGCCTGGTGATGGTAAATACCTCTATAAGGCAAGCGTTGTGGACTATTAAAAAAAAACTCACGGTATGATATTCAAGGTCAAAGTAAATGTTGTAGCAGCCCGGGAAGATTGGTGATAGGTCGTAAACGGTTTAGGGTTTCGGCGTTAGCGATGCCAAACGGTTAATTTGTTTTTCTCTACTAGTCGAAAAACTCGTTGACTTTGTCAACAAGTTTCTAGTCATAATTATCTTTAATTTCAACTGTCTTCCTAAAATAATACCATATTCAATTTTTTACAAAGCGGAGTAGTTGATTTGAATCCTGAAGTCAATTTTATACTTATTGTCCTCAAAGAATGATCCGACGGGAGACTTGTGATATGATATTGAAACCGTTCACAATGATGCCGGCATAACATAATGCAACTAATTCAAGGATTAAAGCGATTCACAATAGATTCATCTCAAGATCTCGTCATATTAAAAAGAAAACAGAATCCGTCTTTAAATGATTGAAAATTATTTAAATTTTAAAGTAATAGCATCGCCCATAGATGGCTCTGTAGGTTGAGTTCGTTCTTAAATAGAATATTACTTTTTTTTAAATGATTGTTTCGTTATACTAGTAATATGAAAAAGGTAAACAATTATTTCACGCAATATTTTTACATACTTATTCAGAATTAGCTTCTTTACGGGACCACCATAATTCGAGAACATCCTAGCGCGTTTAAGCGAGCTTACAAACGGGCGTAAAGTTAACTTCAACGTCGAAATGTTCTCTTTACAGCCGCGTTTAACTAAACATGTTAGAGGGTGTCTGTTTTAATACGAACATTAAATTTTATGAGTAAACTTATTATCGTCCAAAAGCTAGAGCTGAAATTTCGTAAAAAATTTAGAAGGATAATGTTTAAATTAATTTAACAACTTTATCTGCAAAAAATACAGCAAATGTTGTGCGAAGAAAAAATTGCTATTATAAAAAACTCCGTGAAGTCGTATTAAATTAAACGAAATATTATGCTAAACATGACTGAATAGCGGAGTTGAGACTTACTCAAAAACATTTGTATTTCTATTTGATAATGTTTGAAGTTAAAATATTAGCAATTCAAATAAAAGTATTCAATAATTGCTTCAGTAAGGGGGCGCTGTATTCCTTATTCTCTAAATGTTTTCGGCTCGAGAGCTCAGCGGTATTAAGAAGAGTAGTATTTGTGTTCAAAATAAATTGTTCGAAGCTATTAATAAATTTAGCATTTTGTTTAATTCACTGTATTCTAAATATTATTTTGCCAAAATAGCGAAATGACCCTGCCAATAGCCATCCGCATTTGCAGATGTATTGCCTACCTTTAAACGACAGAGGAGGGGAAGCATTAAAAGAGGATATTACTCCTTCTTATGCGTCCTCTCCTCCACCAAATCCACCTCCCCTTTCCGTACCTTCCTTGCAAGAAAAGGATGGGAAGAGGATGAGAGCCAAAATTATAACTCCGACACGTTCACCCAACAACGAAACAAGCTTCCACTTGACGCCTGTCTTCTGTGTGGTCGTGGTATTTCACCGGGCGAGTCGGCCCATTGTTGCAAGAAGTGTTGTTGTGATGGTGTTGTGTTGAAACATTTAGTTTTTAACGTGTTCAATAATCCAAACAAAATACACACAAAATATAAATTTGTTTTGTATTATTTAGAATATTATTAATTATTTATTTTCCACCAGACTATTGTAATTAAATAAAAATTAGTAATCTCATACTCTTGGTAAAGTTACAGATGTAAAATTTTGTAGGTATGTACCGTATCAATTCCAAAAGGCCGAACGGATCTGAATGAAGTTTGGTACAGCTACAGATTACAGTCTGCAATAATGTAATAGGCTACATTTTAAAAAGAATAATGGTTTCCGTAGCATACATTAGTTTTCGTAACTCAGCAACGAAATAATCTTTTTTTAATATTAATACCACGCGGACGATGTCAAACAAGGTAGTAAACATTTGATATCAAAATTCAGAATGAAATAACAAATCACAGTCACAGAATCGGAAGACGCCCAGCAAATGTCTTATGACTCCAGAGTCCGGGAGCTACTCCAGTGATACATGCATAAATTAAAAACATAATTTGTACAACATAATTCATTTGTTTATCGTGCTGTAAATAATAAGTTTTTTTTTTGTTCGTTTATTTATTTTTAGTAAAGAAATTTTTTTTTATATCATAGGAATTATAAAGATCTTACACGAGGGGGATAAGAACAGGGAGATGTATAAAACATCTCCCTGTTCTTATCTGTTTATAATAAACTATCTGTCGCCCGCGACTCCGTCCGCGCGCAGTTAAAAAAAAGTAAATGGGGGGGGGGGTTATAAAAAATAGATGTTGGCCGATTCTCAGACCTACTGAATATGCTCACAAAATTTCATGAGAATCGGTCAAGCCGTTTCGGAGGAGTTCAAGTTCGAACCCCGTGACACGAGAATTTTATATATGATATGAAAAAAAAAATATGGTAAACATTTATGTAAATTGGATAGAAATCATTATATTATGGAGAACATATTATAATAATTTCAATGTACTCGTAGAAGTTGTTACATCGAAGTGCTACAAAGGGTTTTCGTATTTTAATGACATCGTAACAAAATTCCGTTTTCTTACGAGACAGGAACAACACTTATTTTAAGGGACCGTAAAAAGATGCTTCAGTTTAAGGGGCAATTTCGTTTTCGAAAGGGCTTTGTAATGAAGAGCTAAGCATTTATGAAAGTTTCTCAATACTTTGCATACTTGTGACGAATATGTTAATGCTATTTTTTAAAATAAACTACTAAATGGCCAACACACACGGACTGTTTCAAGTAATCGACAGTTTGAGCAGTCAGCGTTAGACGAACTATCACGTCGTGAAGCTATCAATACTGCCTATTTAAAACAGTCACTAAGTAAATACCTACACTAAATAAGTACAAATATACATTTGTTGTAAAAGATTTGTTTCGTGTAATCGCAATAAAAAAGGATTGGATGTAACGTCGGGCCACGAAACTGTCGCGGCGTTGATTTTATTTATTTCACGCCCGCCTCGAGCCGCCCTTTAATTTATGCGGAGTGTGCACTTTGACAGAAACGAAGCACTCAAAGTAAACTTGGAATTTATTCAACAAAACTATATTTACATGGAGGCTTTTTAAGCATTCGACGCTTTATTTGAAGTCGGTAGTTAGTAACTTTCCCTACAGAAGTTAGTACAGCTACCGCAAGGAAGTTTATGTTCATATACAAAGTTACAATTGAGGGGAATTATGAAAAAAAAAATGTAAAAAGCGAGATCTACAAAAGTACAGACAATTTTAAAACATTAACCTGTTATGCAGTAGTTATAATTATAAATAATATATCATTCTAATACTATGAAAATATAAGACTTTAAAACCTGATCTGTGTAGTAGCAAAGATCTCAAGTGTACATGTACGGCCTCTGAGTGGAGAGCTGCATTTGTGTGGCTGCAGTGTGCAGCGCGAGGCGTGCCGTCCGCCGAGGGATTTGCACCTCATCATCCTTGAACTAATATCTTTTGATCTTGTGAACTTTAGAGTTAATATTTTGAAAGGATTAGCAGCTACGTGTTTCTTTACCGCTGAATTAAATGAGGACATTCTCCTATTTCGAAGTCAAAGATAGTCAACGACGAGTATACCTAGTTTTTAACAATTTATAAATTTTAAGTTAATCCTTATAGCTATTCTTTAATAACGCGATTTCTTTATTATTTTAAAAATACAGAATATTTGTATGGTATATTAAAGAGAAATTTTAACAAAGGCTTAAATGTCAACTAAACTAATTTACATCTATCGAGATACACAAAACACTTTCTAGTTTCAGTAAAGATTTTTTTGATTTTTGCCTTCGCTTTCTCTTCGTTTATTTGAACAAGATTCTTCAAACAAATTTCCCAAACTCTATACAAATGTACATATTCAGATAGTAAATGTAAAATCCTAAACCAACAAATACGTAGTTTCACTCGTTCCACAGCCGCTGACGTCGACGCCGACTGACTGATACAATATTTGTGCCGATACACACTAGATTAAAATCATTTTAATGAATTCCCTTTCTTTCCTTTTGAAATGTTAAATATTTTTCACACTATCTATTTATTCATTTTCATATTTTATATCTAAATATTTGTAATATTGAAGAATTTTAACTGACACAATAAAAAATGTTAGTATCTGGAGACGTGGTCACTAAACGTAGATTTAGTAAGGGAAATTTTTAATTTTTCAATTTATTATACTAAGAAGATGCTTAATACTTCAACCGACTTTGTTTACTACTACACTAAATCGTAACTAGCCACTATTGTATTCCATTGTACTAATCCACAGGGACACCTGAAGATAAAGCAACATTATTTAAAGCTTGTACATTGAGCATAAACATTTGGACATGTACAATTGGTGTACATATTTAACGTATCATCCGCCGCCGCGACGTCCTCTCCACTTTTAATCTACTAAATACGAGTACAATCTGCATTGTAAATGACTTTCATTTTACGACTCAATTTTTTATTCTGTAACAAGAATGTATCTGTAATATTCTCACGAGTCGGAAACTATATTTATATAGTTATTATTTAGTAAGAATACGAAATGTGATAAAGTGCCCTGTGAGTAGTTACAATAGTAGCAGTGGTCTCCTTGTTTTTAATTTGGTCGGATAATAGCCTGTGTAAACTTCTTTTTGTGTTTAAAAATGTGTAAGCAAATAGAAAAATTATAAATATATTTCTTCTTATTACGATTTCCAGCAGTAAGTAATGTTTAAAAGAACAAAATAAAGTTGCAGAGCAGCTCATATTTGATGCAGATTTAGCTCGGCTTTGTGGACGGCGCTCAGAATGCTTGAGACAAAAGGAAATAAATAAAGAATGGACATTGTACAGAGCTCTTGAAACTTCTATGGAAAGTAGGATGACTGCATGTCCTCACTTTTAGTTCATCCTCTATACATAATAATTTGAGTTAAACTATGTTTTCGGTCAAAGATATGCGGAATATTTCATTAGATCTTGTTTACTTTTACTTGAATTTAATAAAATTTAATCACACAAGGATATTTCTCAACGTACAATTTAATAACCAAAGAAATTAAAATAATATGTAGTTATAGAGAGGACAAAAGGCCTACTTTCCTTCAGACAGTTTAATGTCCTGTCCTTATATTCTTAAATGTATTTGGTTGTATATTAACGTCCAAGTGCCATCACCACTTTGTGGCCAGTTTTAGTTCTGTCTCACAGTTGACGTAAATGTATTTTAATGTTCCTTTTTTTTTAAATTAACATTCTGTGCATTAGAATAGAAGAAGGAACTATTTATTTCTGTTTCATCCTGATATACCTTTTCAGAAACATGCTTTTCTTCTATGTCTTCTTTAAAATATAATTAGTGAAGGTATTGAAGTACGGTTACGAACTTGTGTCAGAACTAGCCGCTCCTAAAATGAAATTGTTTTTTCTTTCCAAAATTGTTTCTATCGATCTTTTTATCCAAACTTCTTCCTGACACGACAATTTATTTATAAAAAAACTTTCCTTAAATCGTTTACGATTTCGAGTGTGCGAGAAGTTTCACCCGTGAGGTGGGAATTTCGGACATCAAAAAAATGTCACGTGAGAAAACTTGTTAAACCTTGGTATAGGAGGCAACTCGTTAAATATTGGCGGTGAAAAGGTAAAATTGGGCAAGTTGACACGTTGCGTAAAACTATTTCATATCGTAGACATGTATTTTATAAATTTATTTTGCTACAAAATTTTCTTAAAAGCGTTACTCGTTTACATAATAATAATAATAATTCACATAATTTGTGCTTTATTTTGCTATATTTTAAACTACAACCAGTTAATTTAGATTTTCGTAGAGATCATAAATATGATCGAAAAAAAGACGATGTGATTTACTTAACTGTAAGTTTAACCTCAAAGCTTATGTTTGAAAAGAAATTGTTGAAAAATTTGATAGAAAAATTTGTTGAATAAATTATTTTAAGCGTTTAAAAAATGTAAAAGGTAAGACTTGTGTAGAAGTTCTTCAATGTTTTTAGAGTAAGAAAAAAAGACTTCAAAATGATTGAATTTAAATTTGATCATTCTTAAAAGAACTATACAGAAGTAATTAGTGCGGCCTTGTATTGACAAAGGTAATTAATCACAAGTAAATTTATTAGTTTCTCTCAAATATTGATCAGTCACGGAGGTCTGGAAACAGTGGTGGGCGTTTCGAATCACAACATAATTGTAATTATCGTTACTATCTGATATATTTAAACTGAAGACAAACTAATTAACGTTTAGAGCTGTATCGTATATCTATAGAAATAAAATATTGTCATCTCTATCAGTCTCTAAGAAAAAAATGATATAAATAATGTGAATGGATGTTTTAGACATTAGTTATCCAGCTCTAAAGAACTCCAAACAAACAACTCCAATTAAATTCACTAATTACCTTATTAACTTGTTAAGATTTTACTTTGTGAGGTTCTTGGTCTATGTGTAAAGGCAAATGTACTAATTGTTTGTAACTTGGTTTGTTTGGTAAAATGAATAAATGCATGAAATATAAACAACTAAGCGAAATAGCTTGCAGAGCGTTAATACACTCGATCAATTAACGTCTTTATAAGCAGAGAGTTAATTGGCTCGTAATCCTATTACAACATAATTTAATAGTGCATTACATCTGATTTGGATTGAATTTAATGGAGCTTCAAATTCGATAAACCTTACAGATTATACAAACACATTATCCAATATTGAAACGTTATACAAATTCATAGATTATATTGAACACATTGATACATGTGTCGATTGAATTCAAGTTTAATGTGTTATTTTAAATGACTGACTTGTCATCATGTAAGTATCAGGTAATACTACTTACTATGTATAAAGACAACATCGCGTTGTATAATCACGTCCCATTTGCGACACGCGGCGTCTCAAAACTAATCCTTACTTCCTTACTAATATTATAAATGCGGAATTAACTTTAACTGGCTTTCTCGCTTTCACGCCAAAACTACTGAACCGATTTAAATAAAATTTAGTACACTGATATTATAGAGCCAGGGAAAGGACATATGCTACTTTTTAACGAGGAAAAAGGGCAAGAAAATTTTAACAGCTAGAAGTTTGAAACAAATTTTTTAGGCTGTTAATTTTATATAAACAAATATGACGTTTGTACAAGTTTTATCCTCATGCGTGTAAAACAAGGAAATAGGGGATGAATGTTTGTATGGGAATATGTAAGGATTATGTGATTATTTTGTAAGATTAATATGTTTTAACTTTAATTAAACTAATTAGCCTAACTAATTAAAATGCTACCCGTAGACAGTATTTCACACAGACAAAGTTGCGGGCGCAGCTAGTGTTGAAATAAAACGTCCATACGTTTTCCCTAAGCATTTCCATAGAGCGCATTTACGCGAGTGGCTAATAATTTAGAGCTGCGGGTTACCGTTTTCACGTAAATTGCCTATAAGGAAACATTGCACAGAAACAAAAGGGGTCGAGAAAAGGTTTGCATAAAGAGCACTCGTCCTCAGACACGTTGCTGTCTTTTACAAAACATATATTTCCGACAACAAAAAATGTGCACGATCCTAAAGCGATAATGGTACGACCAGGGATAATGACACGTCTGCTTTGTCCTATTTCTATATTATTGAGTTACAACAATATTTGTTGTTACGTGATATAACATACGCAGAATATTTATTATGCTATAGTTATGTTAAAAAAAATTGAATTTAAATTGTTATTTTATTAAAAAATATCATATTTTAATAGTTTTAAACTTAGAATAGTGAAACTGTAATGAATGTAATATTAATTATAACATTTTATGTACTCGTATATTAAGTTTTTAAACATTTTAAAATGAAGAAACAAAGAGAGACCGGATCCTAGGTCCCTGACCCAAAAATATGTAGTAAGAATAAGAGGACGGCATAGCGCTGGACAGTAAAAGAAAAAAAATATGTTAAAACAACCAAACCTAATACCAATCAATGTATATGTAGTCCAATGTTTATAATAATTTCTTTGAATTCTGTACATTTTTCCCGTTTTTTTTTTCAGGAAAAAATAAATAATATTATAGCTTAATTTAAAACATCTGTAGCTACAGTTCATGATAATGATTAGATTAGATAGAATTTTCGACATTCCATTCAAGTATTCTAATTTGAAGACGGTAATAACTAAAGTTGAGACAATAGGATCTTGTACTCTTGTATTGAATCTGCACATATCAAGAACTATCTTAGAATGAACGAATAAGGAACAACTTTTTCAATCTACCAGCGTCTGTTCCCGCTTCTGCCAAATTGATTTAAACTTCGAATATTGATCAAAGCCGCGTTGTACAATAAAGCTGTAGTTTCAACTTAATTTTTATTAAATTTAAAGGCAGATTAATTTAAAAGAACAGCCTCAGTGTAGCTAGATTTTTCAATATGTTTGACTGCTTTTGGGTTCTTGTTTCCTTTGAGGCGGATACTTTTAATTCTTGTTAGACGTCATTCAATTTATCTTCGGGCTCGACGACTACGACTTACTCACTATTGGAAAAACTGTTCAACAATTTGGCCACTTATATGAATAATTTTGTCACTGCATAAGATTAGCTGTCGCTTATTTATCGAAGGATTTTATTTATTTAGCCCAACTAGAAGCTATTTAAAGGGTTAATGTTATAACCTATCAATTTTTTTTATCTTTTTATCATCGTCAAAGAATATATATTTTATGTTACTGTTATTTAGGTTGACAGATGGTTGCTCTATGGCTGACCCTCGCTCTAAAACATTTGCATAGGACAACTCTTAACGTGAAAGCTTGTTAGATCATAAAAATATAACGAACACCTCGGCCTACTACAACTTTTATATAACAAATGTTAAATGTGTTTGACATGATTTTGTAATATACCTTTTTTATATATAATACACGCAACCTTTATAAAGTTACTGGAAAAAAACTGAATTAAAGCTGACAAACGTGTGGTACTTTCAGTGTAAATTCCGTTCTAGGTCTACTTGATGATAACCTTTTAAGTTTTAAGAAAGCCAACATATTATCCATAATTGACGAAGATAAGCCATATGGCTTCTAACCAGAGATTTGTGCAAGGACCTCGAAAATAAGTTCAATGTACAATTCTTGTATGTTAAGTCAACGTCTAAGTATACACATCACAGGTTAAAGTAAAGCTTTAAGAGCACATAAGCGTCTAAATACATCATGTAATGTCAATATAAGTCAATAATCTTTTGAGCGCACTCTTCTAATATCGTAAGTAGACGAGGTCGGAGCTTTGAGCTTAAGAGTTCTGATTTCCCAAGACGCGGGGATTCCCGCAATCACAGGCGATTCACCTGTTGTGCAATTCGCTGTATTGTGACGATAAAATACCAAATTCCTAGTTTTCTGTCACCTTGTTAGTTCTTTCTAGGCATGGTGATGTTGGTAGCGGTCGCGTAGGTTTAACTTTCGTTGTCAATCAGTTGGCACCACTGTTATCTTGTTCATGTCAACTTTTACCACACTCTACGTCAGTTAGTCCGAAAGAGCAGCTTGATAAGCAGCATTGCAGATTGATATAACTCTGTTGATATAACTCTGTTGTGCTTTATTTTGATTTGTTACAATAATACTTGTTAAATAAGCTGTTTTTATTCGCTCGAATAAAGGACAACCCTCCCTTTAATCTAGTCTAAATGATCGATTGCTTAATTTCCTTTTTCGCGTTTATGGGACGTAGTTTTTTCTGTATATATTTGAATAATAAAGGAAAAGGGTCTGTCGGAAAAGAATAATAAAAGTTGTGTAACTCGTCTTTGATTGCCTGCCTTCCAGTTTTTGTTTAAATCATTTAAATATCTAGTATTTAAAAAGCATTATAATATTAAGAAAGAACGGTTTTATTTTTACTGCGAACAGTAACAAAAAAGATGCTAATTATTGATAATGATAGTCAGTGAACATCACAAAATTTATTATTTGACGTGTATTATAACTGCTAGGTTAAAACTGTTGTCAAAAGTAAGAAAAAAAAATTAAAGTAGTGCGTGCTGATGCTGAAAAATGCAGTCAAATATTAAAATTAATTAATCATGCTCGAATGCAATTCAAAATTTCCTCCAAATTATCACCACCACCAGTAAATCACCACGTCTAAATTACAATCATTTAAATGTATCTGTGTGGTGAAGCTGCTCAAAAACAACTTTTCTACAAGTCCCATTTAGTATTTTGTGAATTGTTAAAATTTATATCAAATGTTTGTCTTAAATATTTGATATTAATTTTACTTAGGAACGTAATTAAAAAACCTACATCTAAAAGATTAGCATGTTTAATAATTTTAATCTTTATTAATTTTTACAATTTTCGAATAAATAGTTTTGAGTTTTCATTTTTATGAGACACTAGCTTTTACCCGCGACTCCGTCCGCGCGGAATAAAAAATAGAAAACGGGGTAAAAATTATCCTATGTCCGTTTCCTGGTTCTAAGCTACCTGCCCACCCTTTTTCAGTCAAATCGATTCAGCCGTTCTTGAGTTATAAATAGTGTAACTAACACGACTTTCTTTTATATATATAGATGTCGATCTGTCATCAAAGTAATCCCATCCTCGGCAATCGAATGCACTGCCGGAACTATTAATCCCGTGGGATTGCGGCCAGCTCGCCGTCGACGCCGCAATTGTCTTTAATTGTTAATTAACAACATGAAACATGCATGATACGAGGTTGGTTATTTACATTACGAAGACTATTTAGATTTCTAACACTAGTATTCTCCTCGAAACTCGCTTTTACTACACTCCAATAACATAACAATCTATTTGGTGATTGGAACTACTAACTACAGCTCTATAATGTTGATTAGCTGTCTCTTAGTTCGAATTTCAAAATGTCCGTTCAGAATTCTAGAGTTATACATCGCAACAAATATCCATGCCCTGCATCTATCCATCCAAACGTTGACATTTATAATTCTAAATAATCTAATTGTACCTGCCACTTATAATTTATTTGACAGCAACGCACTGGGCCTGTCTTCTAAAAGTTCAACCGGTAGACCTCCCGGCGGATAACTAATTAACGTCAAAGCGTGGTCACGATAAATTCCCGCCTTTTCAAGTCCTTCAGTAATTAAGCGGCTCGAAGGCATTTCTTTTGTAAATTTTAATTGTCTCGTCGTAACAAACGATTTCTACTTTAAATAATAATTGTAATAATTATCTTTGTGAATGTAAGTTTTTGAGAGAAAAAAAATTGCATTTATTCAGCTTAATAAAAGCACCCAGAAGATAAATTTAATTTAGTTTGGTCTAATATAATTTTAAATCAAATTTTATTAATTTTTGTGTGTTTTGCCTATGATGATGATGATGTAATCCCGGCCGATATCGGCCACGGCGACTGTCTTCAGCTCCGGTTTTGATGTCGGTGTGCTCGCATGTGGCTTATGTAGCCAATTTTGTTTGCGAAAATCCTCGCACATTGCGGACATGAGAGCACACCGTTCACGTAATTATAGCTGATAGCCGATTGTTTTGCCTATAACGGTAGAGGAAGACCAAAGAAAGTATGGATAGATTGTGTGAAAGAGGATATGCGTAACGAGGGGGTAAATTCAGATATGACGGCTGATAGAGATGTATGGAGGAGTAGTACATACTGTGCCGATCAGGGATCAGATCAATAGGGATAAGGGCAGGTTGATGATGATGATGAATTAATTTTTGTGTTCCTGCACTATAATCACGGATAAAATAGAAAAGTACAATAATTGTTACGCTATTAAACTCTACCCGCCTTATTATAAAACGTGGTCTAACAATAAAACCTGGTTTAAACCTACATTCGAAGTGGTTTATTTAAAATTCATATTACAAAACTTAGTTTAACGTTAAACCTGGACTATCTATGGTAACAACTTTAAACCATTGCGTTCCCAGGTTTAACTATTTAGACCACAGATTTAGACTTATGTCAAAAGTGTAAAATTTAAGGTTATTCATTTGAATTTGCTATAAGCTTAGTTACGAGTTTTGTGCCTTATCGGATTTTTGTTAAAAATCTGATTTGGTTAATTTAATGGACATGGAAGACATTGAAGATATTGAAACATCTCCAATATTAGAAATGTCACGTCAACCTAATAAACGTCAAGTTCGTTTGGATCCTTTTGTCGAATTGTCGAATGAAGATTTAAGACAAAAGTACCGATTTACTAAACGTTTTGCGGAAAAAATAGTGGATCGAAAAAGTAACGCACGATTGTGCGACTAATTGATGCAGTATTTCCTAAAATATTAAAAATTAAATAATTCCGGATTCCTTCTTCCGGATCAAAGAAAGTTTTTAAACGTAGTAGTAAATGAAGTAGTAGGTAATTAATTATTTACTTTCTTCTCAGAAGTCCAATTTGCAGATCATTTTGCATATCGTTGATCCATTTTCAATTAGTTTATTGACAATTACACACGTAAAAGCAAAGGTCGCGCGGGGCGGGCACTTTCGAAAGAATTCCGTTTGACGTGCTTTATTCTATTCCATTGTATATACATACCCGATAAAAGATAGCCAGATGTTACAACTTTCGCAGAAACGGAACGTTTATTATCGAATGACATTTAGTGAGCGAATGATTATCTGTCATAATCGATTGACCGTGGTTCAAATTCTTAGTTTATGAAGTTCTGGTTTGGTCTACGTTTTGTAATACGGATTCATTTAGACCATGGTTTTAGAGATTAAGCTAGACTACGTAGTTCGGGTTTAAACCAGAGTTGTTGAGATTTTTTGTAATAAGGCGGTACAAGTCCATTTCTTATGACCGTATAATAAAGGAATAATTTTTAAGTGTATAAATTTCTAAAGTAATTCTCTTGTGACTTGGGCCACACCGCGAAATGCAGCGATAAGCAATAAATAACGCGAGCTGCAGGCGACCGCTGAATTAGCTTCCCCAGATCTCTCCGCAGCTGTTTGTTGCAGCTTGCAATGCAGAGAGGAAATTGCATTCGCAATTAAGCACAAAAAGCGCTACCGTTTGTCAGGTAGTCACGAGACACCAGAACTATTTTAAAAAGGTCAATGAACTATTCATTGTTTCTGACATTAGCTGTCAAGATTATTCATCAACTAAAACTATTTTTTCTAAAATTACCGCTGTATTTCTTCGTCTAATTATAACAATAACTTTTATAAAGGTATTACAATTGAATTTCTAGTAAAACAAGATTCGTAGACACACTAGCATAATCTATGACAATGGTGTTTAGATGTACTTACAGCAAAATGATCAATTTTATACAACTTAACAAAGATTACACTATTTTTTTTTATCTATACAAGGCGTAGCATTATGTTCGCGTTTGTACAACTCCTCAGCTATCTGAATAAAACATTTTTCATTCTTGCACTCTAATGAGAGTTGGGCCATTCACCCTCAAATGGAATGAGTAAGTGTTAAAAGAGCGCTCTAAGAAGCCCTGTGCAAAGTCATTATGCATAAGGTACTTTTTATGGCATTAGAAGATTCATTTTGTCAAACATTTAATTGATTAATAATTTTTAATTTGTCTAGTTGCTCTTGCTAATGGGATTATGTTCATTTGAATGTTTGCTATTTTACATTGGTAGGCGTTCTGGAAAACTTTGTACGCAACTACGAAGCAAAGGAAATTTTTCTATGGGCACAGTATGCTTGTAATCTATCGTGGCCAAATGTTATTTGGTAAGTAAATAGTTAATCTCAAACTGCGAATGGCCTAACTGGTTAACATTACATAACAGTTCCTACATATTTTTAACAGTTAAATATGATTTATATTTTTAAAATACAATCGTAAAATGATGAAACATGTGACAAGCAATCGCCCTCCGCTTATCAATTGCAACAGAAGAGTAATTAGGACGTTTAGTTATCAGTGAGGCACTAAATATACATCTTAACCTTGGGTTTCCACTGCTGAAACATCCATATCAAATATTTTGATTATCTTGGTTTACAGATTATTAAAAACAAAAAGAAACGACAGATTTAAATATTTAGAATACAAAAAATGTATCATTTTACAACATCTGGATAAAATTATCCACAAAAGAATAATATTTTACAGTTGCCACTTAATTTTTCATTCTGGAACGTCCGAGCGAGTAGGGCTGTCGAATGTTCGCCGAGGGATTTACTTTCTGTATTTTATTAAAAGATGAAAGGTATGTGGTAAATATGTTCAATCATGTTTACCACAAAACTTGATTAAGCTAAATCAACTCATCTATGGCGTTTAACACAGTGATGATTTCTGTTAAATACTGAATCATCATTAGCAAAGGCCATGTCTGTTACTGGTATATTTCTGAATAAATATACATATTATGGATATATTATATAATGTGTGATTTGCAAAATTAATTGCATTGTATTATTTATATAATTCTAACAGTCATTAACAGTGTTGACAACCTTAAAACTAAACTGTATCTCATTCGAACCGCGTCTTTCAAAGGCATTTGTGATTTCAACGAGTAGGAAACCAGAGGAATGAAAATCTTTTATTTAAAATGTATAGTTTTATTACATATTTACAAAAGCTCAACAAATCCTTGCAACATCAACAACGACAGAGGAAAGAAGCGATTTTAAAACTTCTAAGATTTATGTACATTTTTGATAGCTCCTTAGATGTTATTACGAATACTGTAAACACATACATTGGACACGATTTGAAGCAAACAAATGGTAATCAATCGCTTAATGATACCGGTAGAATCCAAGTCCGCCGTATCCACCAAGACCACCGTATCCACCGAGACCACCGTAACCACTTTGACCTCCGTATCCATTGTATCCATATTTGTAGGGTCCACCGCCATAGTATCCATAACCTACATTTCCACCGTAACCTGAAATCAAGCACGATGTCATATGTATTAACAATATGGGAATAAGTTGGGACCTAAATTGTAAATTGAGATTAATGCTTCACCACATTCGCTCCATACAACTATGTACGTATGTCTTTCTTTAATACGTCATTTATATGGTCGGTTTACTATTCGACTAGTTGACAATATCTGTTTCTAATCTGCTTTCATAAATTCCTTGCAGAATGAAAAAACAAATTTTTAGACTTACCGGAGTATCCTTGGAGACCGCTGCTGTAAACTGGGGCATCTGTAACAATCACAACATTTAAAAAAAAATTCAGTCGAATTGATAACCTCCTTCTTTTTGAAGTCGGCTAAAAATCAGTCCAAATTCAATTATGAGTTATAAGGTGTTAAATTACTTGACAAAATAAGACTATTTTTTATTTCTTTGTTTATTATTTTTATGATAATATTATTTGCATTTTATTACTCTAGTATAACCAATAATTGAAAACAGATGGCGCAGCCTTCGCCGTATCGCACGAGCGCCCGCGACCACAATGTTCAATGTTAAGGTTAACGTAATATTATTGATGCAATGTTCAATGTGAAGTTTAATTTCTTTCTCTTATTTTTGATAATGTTACATTACAATTTTCTATTTAGATTACTTTTAATGTTTGTGGTTCATCATATCGTAGAAATTTTCCTTTATAATTTTTAAAATTTAATTTCTTAAATTAAATTTTATTTTACTTAATGTTAATTTTACAAAAACCAAAGTATAAAATAAAAACACGTCAACTGCAACACGAAGACGATTATTCTCTGGATCGTTAACTTTTATGGAAATTAGCCTCTTTTCAAACAGATTCAACAAAAAATATAGATTTACTAAAGTAAAAACTACTCGTAGGTAATTGAATTTCGTTCATAAAAAATATAAATTGATTACACGTGGATTGGCTGTTTTTTCCTAAAAGTTATATTAGCCAGACTCTCATAAATTATTAACTATATTGTTTTTGTTAAACCTCAAGACAGAAAAGATAAACAAAAGTCGAGTTATAGCAACAGAAGAGGCCGCCTTCGGGAATTTTGAAGTCGCTTCAACTCAAAAGTTGGCAATAACAACTAAGTTACTGGAAACTTTTTAGAAGTGTTCCTTAATTCAGGTAGAAATTATTCTAGCATTTCGCTATACTTTATTAGAAACAAGAACATTAATTGAAGAAATTTTGTATCGTTCATAATCCTAACGTTCGCTCAACTGTGGATTCTATACAGCTTGCGGGTGTTGCCAACAATTAATTTTTTGGTGGTTACGTTTCTTTTAATTTGTTATGTATTGATATTATTCAAAAAATGAAATTGGTAGCTGCGCCTTTCAATCAAATCAATCAATTCAATCACATGCAACATGTTATATATAAAATTCTCATGTCACAATGTTAGTTACGATGGTCCTCCGAAATGGCTTTAACCGATTCTCATGAAATTTTGTGAGCATATTGAGTAGGTCTGAAAATCGGCCAACATCTATTTTTCATACCCCTATTAAGTTTTTTTTAACTACGAGCGGACGGAGTCGCGGGCAGCTACTAGTTTCATATAAAAAATTCTCGTGTCACAATGTTAGTTACCATAGTCCTCCGAAACGGCTTGACGGATTTCTATGAAATTTTATATGCATATTCAGTAAGTCTGAGAATCGGCAACTACCTATTTTTATACCCCTGTTAAGTTTTTATTTTTAAATACGCGCGAATGATGGCGCGTGCGACTAACAATATACTATTGTTTAACAAAATTAATCTCGCTATTTATTGCGTTAAATGTTTATTAAATGTATGAACATACAATCTTTAGCTTTATAAATCACTAGCTGTCGCCCGTGACTCCGTCCGCGCGGAATGAAAAAATATAATTATAAGTAGCTTATGTGTTCTTCCAGAATATGTTCTATAAGTGTACCAAATTTCATCAAGACCCCTTGAGCCGTACCGAAGATACCTTCAAACAAACATCCATCTATCCATCTAAACATTCGCATTTATAATATTAGTAAGATGTATGTTTTATCAATAAGTGAAAACATATAAGTACAATGCAGCTACTCATTCCCTAACAGCTAACGTGGGAAACGCAAAGCCTTGACATAACGCATTTAATTATCATTTACTATGTCACCTTTGATTACTGTTTGATAGACACATAGATGAAGACATATAATAGGAAAACTGTATATTATGACACTAAATTGATCAATCTTTTTTACTCGTTTTTGTAGGAATTGTGAACAAAAACTGAAGCTTATATACATCGACTTACATTATTTTCCTGAAGTAAATTGAAACCAATTTTTTTTTATAAAACTTTAGATACTAACAGCACTCGCACTGAATACAAAATTATTATACAATTTCTTAGTCGTACTGTATGCTAATATTAGCTTATAAATTGAAAAAGAATGAAACATTATTTCCAATATTGATACTCGTAGCGACCGACGCCGGCAGAATTTTTTAAATAAGTCCAAAAGAATCGACAATGAGTCAAAGGAAAGTTTAGCTTAGATTTTATTCAGAACTAATGCGAGAGGGAATCAACTATTTGAATAGGAGCTAGTTGGTCTAGAAGCCGTGATCTGAAATCTTTTAGACAGTTTACATTTAGAACTTGTTTTCTAACCAAAAATAATTAAATAGAAAGTAGCAAGTGTTCTCTTACCGTAACCATTGTAACCGTAGTAGCTGTTGTAGAGTGGTGCGCTGTAGTAGCCTAGAAGGTTCCCGCTATAACCGTGGTCACCGTAGCCGAGCCCGCGGTACCCGTAGCCGAGACCATACAGACCTCGTTTTTCAGTCTTCTTAACTTCTTCCTCGCACATTACAGTTACAACTAAAGCAGCAATGAGCTACAAAAAAAAATTATGCTATACAATATGGAACTTTCTAGTTACTACCAAATAACATAAATCTAAACTTGAAGACCATGCTAATAGAGATGCCTAATTATAGAAGACTTTCATTGGGCCCCAAAAGTACCCAAATGAAAATAAAATTACAACAGTCACACTAACCCACCTAGTGTTTCGAGTACATTACAGGTACATGTTAAGACACACCAAACGCAAACATAACCTCACTTCCTTCGCTGAACAAAGTTACGCTTCGGCAACTTCAGTTTGATAATGCTCGATTGTCTTAAAAGCACTTGTGTTTCCTGCTATTTTTCGGACTTTGGTAAACAATAATGCCTTTCTCTTTATCAAATAATGAAGGTGATTTCCTTTGATTCATCCGCCACTATTGTTCTTTTTGATTAAATTCATTAAGAAATCTATTAATTAGTGTTTAAGAAAACCTTTTTTTAATAATAACTAGATAAGAAAAAATAGACCTGCAGATTCTTTGTAAAAAGACGGGTGCAGAAATATGTATGGTTATTCCCAGAGCATGTCACTAGAGTTTTAAGAAAGCAATATTGCAACGATTTATTTATAAAGACGTATTATGAGGAAGGTGAGAAAAGGATCAAATCTGGAGCAGACTGATTATGATCATACAAGAATTTGAAAATTCTTGACTACATAATTCGATCTCATTACTATCTAGTAATGCTGTTAGATCATTGTAGGAGATTAAATCTTTTTTCACAAGCATAAAATACCTACACCTTTTGTGAAAATTTTTAGATTACTAACAATTTTCACAAACTGTGCTCTCGCCGTTTTACCTTCAAATTAGGCGATGTCAAACATTAGGGGCTGATATACTGGGCTCAAATTATGATAATCTGGCATATAACCTTTGGTAAAGCGTCAGGGTTGGAACTGTTATGCTAATGTTATACTTTCCCGGATGGTATGTACGTGAGCCGCTGTATTTCCCCTGATGAAATTCACAGAATTACGTATCATCGTAAAAAAAAAAAATTCTGTCGTGCTCGTATGTAAGCGTTGTGTATTTTTTAATCCCACGTAGTTTAAATGTATTGTTAGTGATAAACCTGCATATTAATTAAACAACAAAAAATGTATTTTTAAAAGACATGCAAATTTGAATCGAAACCAGGCTCTACACCCAAAGTAACAGCAAAGCTTTTGAAAAAAAAATGATAGTTTTAGATAAAGACAACCAAGACAATCATCAATAGCCGGGAAAAAAACTCAAAGCAGACCAATCGAAAATGTTACGGAACTGAATACAGTTAGTAAACCCGACTCTTCAGCTGTTGTGGGTCCGGTAAACTTTATAATAAACAACAGAATTCTTACCAAGAACTTCATGGTGATTGGTTTGTGAGGTTTGTTGGTGCAGTGATGGAAGCTGAGTGGTCACTCGGCGAATGATGTCTTGAGGCCTCGCTTACCGCTTTTATACAAACCTCACGGCGACTCCGATTTACTAGGCTTTTTTATGTTCCAAGGATATTGTGAGCTATGCGCCACGGCGTAACGCACACGTTGGATATTGCTTGGCCTGATACGCGCTCAGTCTCAGTAATATTAGCTCGCAAATCGATTAAAAACCCCAAATAATTAATTCAAATTATTTTATGGTGTAAAGTGATATTCAATAAGATCCGTAGAATTGGGTTTAATTCATGGTTTGATATGTTTCATACCATATTTATTTGATTGCAATTATCTTTAGCAGCATGAAGTTGATTTTCTACTGTAGTTATATTTATTATCGTCGATGTTTTGAAATCGGAAAGTACGAGAAGATTCTTATCTTTAAAAAAAATTATAAAATATGAAGCTTTAAGGTAGATTATCTACCTTGGATGGGGGTGCAAGCGAAACAAAGAACGAGCGAAAAGAAGTTGAGTGAACTTCGATACAGTTACGATACTTTTACTTGGCGAACCTCCTTCCTTCCACCTTCTGTTAAAAAGATAATTATTAGTAAAATAATGTAAGTAAAAGTATATTACAACAAGATAGAATATGAAATTTAAGTAAACGATGTAAAGATTCGTTCTTCTTATTTAATATAATCAACAAAAATATCAAACCGCAACTTTTATCATAAACCGTAAAAAATACAACAACACAGACACATTATCATAATGTTTATGTATGTGTTAAAGGCATGAAGTTTTTGCTGTCTTTTCAACTTATCATAATCAATTAAAATTAGTTCGTATGGCAAATGTAAGTGTTACAATTGAAGTTTTAGACTCACCACAGAACCGTTTATGTTACAAATTATTTTCATGAGCAACGGATTTTAAAATTATTAAAGAATATTTATACTGTCAACATTAATCTGCGTGGCAAAATATACTTAAAGATTAAATATACATTTTGGTATTTAAAAAAATTTAATGATTATTAAAATAAAGTCGTTAACCATGGCTCTCTCGTCTTCATTTGTGACACTATCTTCTCCTTTTTGACAGAAAGACAAGAAACGCATCCATAAGATTACTGAAAATAGACGACATTGGACAACAAACACCCACAAAAACAACAATAAACATACTTGACATAAAATATAGAGTGATTTGTATGAGTGAGGGTAATGAGCTAAGTTTTAACCAGTAAGGTAAATCATAATAAAATTTAACAGTGATAGACGCCAGCAACAAAAACATCTGTTGCACGAATAAGCCACACGCAGTACAATACCACGGTAACACAGAAAATCGAAGTCAAGTCGAAGTAATTCTGCGTTTTGGTTTGATTAGTGTGCGTGCCGGAGGCCTAATTTTAGTCCCTTTTTTTACCCACCCTTTTCTCATAAGGAAATTATGGGAAGAGGAAGTGGATTTGACGGCGGAGGGAACACTAGGAAGGGGAAAAATAATTTTTCTGTGAGTCCCCTCCTCCGTAGATTAAAGGTAAGCTGTCTATAGTCAGTGGTCGCTTCGCTCTTAGGGCAAATTTGGGTGGCCACTTGCTCGTGTGCCGCCTTATGATATAAAAAAATATAAAAATGTGTAATAGTCATTCGGACATAACGCGTGACTTAACAAATGTATCACATAGACACGTCCGAAGCGACGGGACAACACGCTTCGTTCAATTTGAATTTGTATGAAGTATAAATGTAAATTTGATTTGGTCCAGTGAGTTAATATGACACGACTGAACATTGGACGTGCAAATGCTACCTCATCAAATACGAAAAAATTAAGTTACATACATACATGCCTACATGACAGTTTTAGATTTTCTATTTTTTTTTTATATTGAAAAAGTTAGCGCTTGACCACGATCTCACCCGATGAGGTGAAGATGTGGTCTAAAGATGGTACGCGCTAGCATTGTAGATGCCTACTCACTATACAACATAAGAGATGTCTAATATGTTTCCAAGCTATTTCCCAGGCCTTATCCCACTGACGTGAGGTCGGCGTACAAGGTTTTTATAAGCCTTAATGTTTTGCATAAATTTTTACGGCCATCCGCCTGCCTGTGACAATAATTTTTAAAGCAAAAAATGCATTATAGTGTCCTAACATTCTCTTTCAAAATTTCTTTGCTCAATTTATTACTTCTGGTTCTGTTTACTAAAAAAAGGTCATCCAAATAGACTTTCTCTAACGGCAATTAATAGACCATTGTTTTATGTATTCTTTAATCGAAAAGTTAGTTCTGTAAAATTGATGTGCCCCGGGCGCCGCGCGTTGCCGTGGATTCCAAGTGCCTGGGTGTCCTGGTGCTCGGGTGTCTATGTGCCCAGGTGTTCGAGTGAAATTAGTGCACACAATTCCTTTTACTACGCACATTTGTGTTTCTGTCTGCAGTCGTTCGTACAAAAGTTGGTGATGCTAATAAAAAATAAATAAACAGCACAATACGTAACGTTTCCCACGATAGCCGTTTCATTGAGAATGCGTCCTTTGAAGTCAGTGTAGTTATTTTTTACTAACGATCTTTTTAAGATTTCTGAGGCGATACGTGACAAGAATCATACCTACAGCCGACCTTCCCGATCCCAACTTGTCATCCGTTTGTCATGTGTAGTGATTATCCGTTAACTTTATTTGTTTTATTGCCTAGATTTCTATATGTATAAAATACCTAATATTGAAATGTCTAAATGGATGAACATACGATGTGCAATAAGATAGAACCAGATAGCGGCTTCTTGTTTTGTTTCCTGCCTAACATAAGTAGACAGATAAAGATAGTAAATGACTGTTCAATAGGACCTGATATATGTGATTTTGAATTAATTTCCCCAAAATGTTCATTCATTGAATGATAATTAATCTCAGTAAAAGATTCTATCATAATTAAGCTGCGAAATAATTCCAGAAGTACAGAGATCTCTATTTGTTCTTGTACACCTAGTATTTGGTATTAGTTTTGCAGCAGTACCTCACAGTACAATTTTTATTGTTCTGACACGACCTCGCAACTGCTGCGGTGGTCACTGTACCGTCTGCGAACGTGACCACTTTACGCTCTGTGAACCATAGATACGTATAATAGAGAATCGATAGACCACAAAGTAAATAAAAACAATGACAGTTTATGGTCATTATCTTTACCTTTAGTTGTCCATGGCGATATTACGTGTCATTTTCGCGTAGATTGATAGACAGCACAAGATGTTTCAATTCAATTTCATGTTACGGCCAAAAAACGCTTTTTTACTTAGTATTTTTTAAGTAAATTAATTTTCTTAACATGGCGTATAATTATAAACTACGAGATAATTAAAGCAAATAGATGTAACTTTAAATCTCATGCAGCCTAATTTTAGTCCTCTTTCCCTTTTCATCATTTTGTTGTAAGGAATTGATCGGAAGAGGAAGTGGATTTGACGGAGGAGGTAATACATAGAAAGGGGAAAGATTATCTTTCTGTGAATCCCCTCTTCCGTCGATTAATTAACACATCTGAAATTCGGATGTCTATGGGTAACGGTCACTTCACTAGTTCGGTGAATTCAGATGGCCGCTCCCTCGTTTGCCACCTTATGAAATAAAAAATTACATATCATGAACAATATTATCTACAAATCGTTACAAGACGTTCTATACACGTTTCTCACAACTTATATCGCATAGTTTATTAATTAAGACTTCCGTTTGCTAATTAACCTTTCGAGATAATAAAGAATTTAAAATTAAGTTTTTTGGTTACCAAAAAAAACATAAAATTATAATTGTTATTACTCTTTAAATATTGTATTGTATTTATAATACATTACATATACACTAGCTGTCGTTCTGTGATTTCGTCCGCGCGATATTAAAGAAAAAAGTAAGTAGCTTATGTATTCTTCCAGACTATACGAAACAACTGCTACAACTGTACGAAATTTCATCAAGGTCCGTTGAACCGTACTGGTGATACCTTTTAACATATATCCATCCATCTATCCATTTAAGCTTTCGCATTTATAATATTAGTAAGATATATTAGTGCAAAACTTATGGATTTAAATTTAATGGCAATCAGACATCAATGCCATCTATCGGGTGTATTATAAAATACTTTACCTTTATTGTCGGAAAATAAACACATAATCCGTAAACAATTTTTGGGGCGTTTTAAAATATTTTACGCTTAGACTAGACGAGATTTAAGTTTTATATTTCATACTCGGTACATTACTATAACAAAATTATGAATTATGTTTGTTATTTACAAAAGAATTCGTTAATGTAATAACCCTCTCTTTCATATAGGAAGCGGGAGGCGAGTTTTTTTCGCGCGGGCCGGACAACCCTTATGATAATTGCATTTGCAAATATTTGGAAAATAGGGCTATTCCAAATACATTGCAAGACAGGAACATGTTATAAAAAAAGTTCAGATCTATAATTTCCTTTACAAATACTAAACACTTTATTATCGCTAGGACAAATCCAGTCTTATCTTTAGGCGCCCAAAGTATGGCAATCTAAGGATTGTATTTACAATTTGCTTTTAAATCCTTTGCAGGGAGCAAATTTTTACAAGTTCTTTAAAATCTGACCTATAAACAAAGAAGTGGTAAAGTTTTAGGCAACCCTATAGCTATAATAAGGTAACTCCAAATTGTGACGGAGCCATGTGTAGCGGACGCGTTTGTTTGACGCTTTGTTATTTAATAATGAGCATACGTGTTTCGTGTAAATCTCATGTTTCCGCTACGTGTGATTTAGACGACCCCTATAACTTAGTGACAAATTCTCATGTGATTTTCTTATCTGCGTAAATCAGTTATTACCTTTCTCATAACTCCTTACACTTGCCTTGCTCATCTTACCTATCATATTCGATCTTTCAAAAAAAATTTTTTAAGATGTATTATGTTGATGTACGTTTAAATTTTACGCTTGTATAGCAATAGGCTGTGTTAATATTTGCAAGAATTTTACAGGTTTTAAGTAAACAACAATGTACATACTTTTAGTTTAACTACAAAAGATTTTAAACAATTCAACTTTTTAAGTATTGTTAACATAAGCTTCATTTTAAAAACCAAACAACCCGAGTCTCTAATTGTTGAAATTGCGCCATCTATTGGCAGCATATTAAAATAAGTTTTCAAATTATTACATTTTTTTATTTAAACTGTAATGTAATTACTATGTAACACATTCTTATTTTAAAATATAATAGAAAATGTCGAAAAACTTATTTAGCAATGTAAAATAAAGTTATGGCGAGTGATATTCAAGTCGCTTTTCACTAAATTAATAGTTTATTTTCTACTGTATGTTTTTTGTGCCAATGTAATTATACTAGTGAAAGAAAACCAATCTAATAACATCTCACTCGTTGAATTCGATTTCGTTGTTTAGGTTCTAGACTGTCACAATGGAATTTATATACATACAAACCCACATACATAAAAACAAACATACATACTAAAACAAACTTGATATTGATTATATCCTCCCTTTTTTAGATATACTTATAAGACTTACTATGAAGTCGGTAGTCAATTATTTCTAGGTAGAATGGCCACAGTAAAGTGGTTGAGTGACGTCACAATTTTCTCACAGCACAATATGTCTCACAGCTGTTTATGTGTCCGTCAGTACGTGGTACTCGACTAGCACTCCTTCAGGGTTACAATTGCAACTAACATAATGACGATATTCAAACAACGAGAAATGTAATAGGATCAACATAATAATATTAAATTATTAATTAATAGTGGGGTGTTGTTGTAGAAAAATAAATATACTTATTGAGCGAAATTTTTCACAAATGCCTGCAATTTTTTTAATTGATTAAGATCTTTTGGACTGATTGCGTGTCAATTTAAAGAGCTGAGTAGACTCAAAACCGACATAAAAACGAAAATAATATGGAATATACATTGGATATAAGTATACAAAAGTTTATCGTTATCCTACAATCCTACTACTATTATGTAGCATCAACCGGCCACAATAACTGACTCATATTGCATGCAGGTGCCTATATTACAACATTCAAGCTTTATGACAGCTCGTGGTTAGCTGCAAGCGCATGTCTACGAATGTGGTTGTTAATGCACTCTACTGCGGGTGGAGGAAAGTACACGCGAGTGTGACCCGCCCTTGAAATAAATAAGCTCCGGAGATACATAAATAAAATTGTGTTAGTCGCACGAATCGTTCGAAATAACACCTCGTGCGAGCAGCATAAAGTTTGTACACCACTATACTTACATTGTTTGTCCATTAGGCCGCCTGGGCCTGATGGAGGACCTAATGACTAGACTTGATTGATCACCGAACATCACGTCCTTTTATTTACCTACTTACGTACCCTTTGTTTATTACTTGACGCTCGATGCGTAACACATGGCAAGTAAACTAATAAATTACTTATTTGTTTATAGTAATAACGATATTATTTTACTTATGATTTACATAAATTACAAATCATAAACCAATTACTCCACAAAACAAAGATAAGTTATTATTTAAGCTGTCCTTAGCGATTGCATCCGCGCGGAGTTAAAAAAACTTAATAAGTAGTCTGTGTTCTACACTGTGCCATCAAGATCTCTTGAACAAACATCCATCCGTATTTATATTAGTAAGATAAATTTATTAATAATCTTAAACTGTTATTTAATAAACTTAATAAAACAAAACGTTCCATAATTCCATTACGATGCATACATAGCATTAGCACCTGGATCTGTCTCCCTCTCAATTGTTATCAATTTCATCAATTTTTTTTAAATAAAGTGGCCAAAAACAGCGTCAGTTAATTCGACACCCGCCTCTGCGATAGTTGAGGCGGGAGCGAGCGGGTTGTAATCAAAGAGATCATCTCCCAAGTCATCACTCGCTGTTCAGTCGAGTCAGTTAAGACCCTCCTGATGGCAACGAAACATGTTTCAGGCAGCGGACATACTATTCTTAGAGTGATAAACGATAACGCGATATAAAATACTACTTGCGCCATCTATTAATATTTTTCTTAACTATTTGTATAAAAAAATAATCGCCTTAAAACTATTTCACTTATTTTGCATAAAACAATTTATACTTTAAAATATAATAACAAATTAACCTGATTAAAATATGACTGCGAATGTGAAAGAAAATAAAAACACTAACGCCATCTAGTTGTAAGTTTCATTATATTGTTTAAAGAAAAAAATTGAGATAAGAAAATTAAACTTTATGTTTATTATTATATTATGTAAACAATTAACGTATTACGGCTAATCTAAAAAACTATTTGGGTGATTATTTTAATTTATTTCTATTTTATTTTTTACATTTCTTGTATGTTTTGTTGTGTGCTGCATGTACGGTTGGAATAACAAAACAATAACAGGAAACACTTTTAGATCCCTCTATGATTGAATCTCGTTTTAAAGGATTTGTATAAATCTAAGTAATGCGGGACTCATTTAGGAATGATATAGGAAATCTATTGTTCTTGTTACGAAGCGCCTGCTTAAGAGCGACATATTTTCCTTCGATTTTTTTTTATTTCATTACACACTCAATCACAATGAGATCGAGAAGGATCGTTGTCACATAGTTTTTGATTATCTTTTATTGGTAACACAAAAATGATAAAAAGCATTGGTACGATCACAGGGTCCAGTCTGAGTAAAAAATCCCTCAGCTTATGCGAAATGTGATAACCGGATGGTAACTTTCCCAATAATTTGCTTTTAAATTTTCACAGGCGCTGGTTTTTACAAATAATTATAATGTCTTGTTACATTATTAGAAAAACTGTCAAGTCTTAAATAAATAAATTATTATTAATAACATTATTTATTAATAATATTTAAAGTCTTCAAATTTTGTTGCCGCCGCTAAACATATCTGTTCTGTGGTGTACGGGCCATCTGAAAATATATTTAAACACAATTCAAAAATTAAGACATCAGCATTGCTTTCATGTTTATAGCTTTAAGAAATAACTAATAAAAACAAAAATAGTTAAATCTTACTGATTTGGAACCACTGATTAGTCGGTATTCCGGACTCTAGTCTTGCCGCAGAGATTGCTTCGCGCATCGCCAGCGGTATTGCTACTGCCAAAGAAGTTCCCGGTTCCCCAGTAGCTAAAATGCAGAAAACATCACTTTGTTATATAAGTTACAACTACTTTAAAAACATGTTTTTCATACCTTTAGCCCCAAGATAAGTGTTGGTACTATAAGAGTTTTCTCTGAAATAAATACGGAAATCTTGTGCAATGTCTTTAGCTTGCGGCACCCAGTAGGTCCACGTACGATCGGAGAGCACCTCTCCTGTCCTCGGTTCATATTCCATTTTTTCACACGTCCAATATCCGAGACCCATGATAAAACCTCCTTCGATCTGCCGAAATAGTTGGTTTAACAATAAATAATTAATACCACGTTTCAAAACAACGATGGTTAACAATTACCTGACCAACGTCTATTTCAGGACTAACACTTTGTCCTACGTCTTCTAATAGATCTACACGTTTTATTTCAGATTGCCCAGTTATTATGTCGATTTCAACTTCAGTCACAATAACACCATATACTTGAGAAGAATTCTCGTCTCCTAAATTAAGAATTCCTCGACCTTGTAAGTCAATGTTTGATTTATACGCTTTTTTCACAAGTTCCTCCCAAGTGGGGTTCCCACCCATCTGTTGTTTGATCGGTTCCAACCTTCGAAGTAAATCTTCGCAGCCTCTTTGGACACACAGGGCAACGTTAAGTGATGCCACACTTCCTGAAGTTGGAGCCGCATTAGGAGAAATAATTGTATTTTGCCCTTTCACAAGAATTTTACTCAAGGGTATTTGGAGGAAGTAGGCACAAATCTGAGCTAGCTTAGTGTTGATACCCTGGCCTATCTCGATACCACCATGTGTGATAGCAACGGTTCCGTCATCGGAGAACACGGATACAGTTGCAGATGTAAACGTAGTGTTGAGAGACGACCACCTCATGAAAGCTACTCTCAAGCCTCGCTTCAACCATCTGTTTTCTGAATTGAATTTCTGTACGTCCGCACGCCTCTCGTCATATTGTGATTTTATTTTTAAATTATCCCACATTTCCTGAACTGCACTACTAGCCAGGTCTAGGTTAGCTAGACGAACATTGACCGGATCTAGGTTCATTTCATAGGAAATTCTTTCCATTATGAGCTCGGCGTTTGCGATTGCTTCCAACGATCCTGCAAACAAAACATATAAAATCTTCTCTGGACTTGCAAGGAATTAAAATAAATTAATCGTAAGCTTAAATACCTGGTGACCGGCACCATGTGTTCGACGCGGTGTCAGTAACAACGTTGTACAAATTGTAGTTCCAAGTGGCTTTGTTGTAGCAGTTGTTGAAGACCGGCGCGGCGAGCATTATTAACGGCTCATTCACTGTGTATCCGTTGTCAGTGTACAAGTTGGAATTCAAGTATTGAACTACACCTTTGGCGTTTACTCCCACCTGAAAAACAAGTCGACATGCGTGAAATGGAATTGTTTCCTCGTTTCGTCTGATGAGTCTCTCTTTTCTAATATTGAAAGGATGGGAGAGGGAAGGGAATTTGAAGGGGAAAGGGTGTTGTCGGTGCAGGTTCGTGAAGAATCATTGAAAAATCTTACTTGATCGCGTGCTTGTTGTAAGGTTGAATGTTGAAATTGAAGTGAAGTAAAAGATGGCGCCGACGACCGCCGGCCGGTCGGCCGTCGGCGCGAGAGCAGCGATGACAGTGCACTGTCGCTGCTCTGTGGCAATGTTGCCACTTTTTAAATATGGCGTAGACAGGCTGCCCCCCTTGGGTCAGGAGCATCCTGGTCCAACGCAGCAGGTAGTGGGCAGAGGCGGTTGTAGGCTCTGCGCAGCGTCCCGGTTGTGGTGAGGACGTCAGCGACGCGGTTGACACCGTCGCTGCCAGGGTGGACGCCAGTGATCCTTCCAATCAGCCATCGGTTTGGTGGAAGGCGATCATCCTTCACGACGACCATTTCTCCTAATTGCGGTTGCGTTCCTCGCGTGCGCCACTTGCTGCGGGACTGAAGTTCTGAAAGATATTCCTTATAATATCTGGTCCAAAAATGACATTTTAATTGTTGAATTCTCTTGAATTTGCTTAAAGTTGATAATTGATGATTTTCCACCTGAGGTGCAGGCGACATAGTTATTGTTCGTCCAATTAGAAAATGGGCCGGTGTTAAGGGAATGAGATCCGTAGGATCGGACGAAAGAGGAGTGAGAGGTCTAGAATTTAGTATCCCCTCTATTTGTACTAAAAGAGAATTCATATGTTCGTAGTCTAAATGAGTCATAGATAGGACTCGTTTTAGATGGTGCTTTACCGATTTTACTGAACCCTCTGCCAAACCGTTAAAATTGGGACTATAAGCAGGACAAAATTTAAAATTTATATCATTTTCAGCCGAATATGAAACTATATTGTTGCAGTTATCCTTTAAAAATTTTGACAATTCATTACACGCCCCTTTATACTGAGTTCCATTGTCAGAATAAAGAGTTGCTGGCTTACCTCTGCGGGCAATAAACCTGTTTAACGCGTCAATAAAACCTTGCGAAGTGAGATCGGTGACGAGCTCAAGGTGTATTGCCTTTACTGCCAAACATACAAACACAACTATATAGGATTTGATAAGTTGTGCACCACGACCCTTTCTGTTCAATATCATGATTGGACCGGCATAGTCTGTAGCTGTGTTTAAGAATGCGAATTCAGACTGCAACCTCTCCGCAGGAAGTGTACTCATGATTGGTTGGTAAGTTTTGCCTGCAAATCTGAGACAAGTTGTACATTGATGTGTTATTTTTCGGCAGAGGTTGCGTCCTCCAACGATCCAAAATTTGTGCCGCAGTGTAGATAAAAGTAATTGTGGTCCTGCATGTAATAATATTGTGTGGTAATGTTGTACTAATGTTTTTGTTATGTGATGTGATGCATGTAACAGTATTGGATGTTTTGTGTCATAGTCGTAGTTGGAGTTTGACAATCGACCTCCAACTCTAATAAGATGGTCATTATCAATAAAAGGGTTCAATTTAATCAGTTTATCTTTTGGTGAAAGTTCACCTTTCATGAGTAAAAAATATTGTTTATTAAACATATCTAGTTGCACTCTTTTGCACAACACTAATAATGCTAGTTTTAATTCTGAAAGTCTAAGTGGACCAATATGTTTATTATTTTTATTTTGACAATTGTGTTTGAATCTTAATAAATAAGCTACGATATGTTGCATTTTGTTAAAATTTGAATATTTGGTTGTGAAATGTTCATCAATATCTTGCAAGACTGCAGTCGCAGAAATAGGAAAGTTAGATTTTATTTCTGGTAAATTTGAAATATCTAAGTTTTGAGGTTGGGCTGGCCAATCTATGTTTTGATGCCGCAAGAAGTGCGGACCTTCCCACCACATTGAATTGTTGTGTGTTTGTTTTTTCAGACATATGTCCTAACTCTATGTATTCATTCATGAAATTGATATATTCGTTTTTGAAACTAGGATTTCTTTTAAATTTGCGTTCTAAAGAGTTAAATCTAACCAAAGCTTGTTGGCTTGAATCACCCAGACAGTCCGGGGACTCTTTAAATGGAATTGTAACAATAAACTTGCCATCTGGGTGGCGTTTTGTTGTAGTAGTGAAGATCCGTTCGCACTCACTCTCAGCTTTAAGATCGTGCAATTGTTGAGTGACTGGAGCGGCTTCAGATTCAAAAAAATAGTTTAATTTTTCATCAAGCTCGATATCGTTTGTGAAATGGCAATGGACTGTATGTGAATAAAATTGTTTTGATTTTCTTTTGTATGGTAATTGAATTGAACCAGAAACTAGCCAACCAAGTTTTGTTTCAACGAGGATTGGTTTGTGTTTACCCAGAGATATTTGATTTGAAGAAAGAACATTCCAGAATAGATCAGCACCAAGCAACATGTGCACCTCTGACGGCACAGCAAATGTTGGGTCAGCAAGTTGAACTTGGGAAGGAATCTCAAATGAATTGGTATTAATGGGAACCGTGGGTATCAGCTGAGTGATATTGGGAACGATAAAACAGTTGACTTCTGTTTTATAATGATTTTGATATAGAGATGAAATTGTGACGTCACATCTTTGTGAGATGTTGGACGATTGTTGATTTAGTCCTTGGACTGATACACATGTGGAATAACTGGGTATCCCTAATTGCCTTTGCAAAGATTGTGTTATGAAACTGCTAGTGCTACCATTGTCCAATAGAGCACGTACTTTGTGTAATTGCCCAGCATGATCTTCTATGGTGATCATTGCTGTTGATAATAAAACCTGGCTATTGTGTATTGATGATAGTGTAACAGGTTTAGATAGTTCCTGTATATTTGGTAGAACAACACAGTCACTTTTAGAAGATTGATTAACCGGAGGTTCATTAAATTGTTTAGATGGATGCAACATAGTATTGTGTCGCTTTGAGCATAAGCGGCAGGAACTGAGTCTACAATGTTGTTCATTGTGCCCAGACCGCAAGCAATTTGTACAAAGATTCAGGTCTTTTATTTTTGTTAGCCGAGATTCTATGGACATTGCCTTGAACTTAGGACATTGATAGATGGAATGAAAATTTTTGCAAACAGGGCACTTAAATTGTTTTTGTTTAGATGTTTCATTAACAATAAATGTCTTGGGACGGTTGTGAGTTACATCACTATAACGTCGTGACTTAGGTTGTCCCTGAGCTTCTTCAATGGTTTCTAAAAGATCTGCACGGTTTTTTAAAAATTGCATGAACTCTTGCAAAGATGGTACATGCTGAATCCGATTACGCTCAGTTTCCCAATCGCGTATTGAAACTAAATCAAGTTTGCTTGACATCATGTGAATAATTAACACATCCCAATGTTCTGTTGGAAGTTTTAATGTATTTAGAGCCCGTAGGTTTTTATTTACCCAATCTATTAAGTTCCGCAGAGCCTTGGAAGACTCTTGCGTGACAGGCTGTATGTTAAATAGAGCTTGAATATGGTTGTTAATTAAAATTCGATTGTTATTGAATCTGTCACAAAGTAAGTCCCAGGCAACATCATAGTTCTCCGTTGAAAATTCTATAGATTTGATAATTAAAGCCGCTGTATCCTTTAATGAATTTCTTAAATAGTGAAATTTATGTATTTTTGGAATTGTGTGATTGTCGTGTATTAATGATTTGTAGGTGTCATGATATTCTAACCAATCTTGATAGCGACCAGAAAAGGTGGGTAAATGTATTGTTGGTAATTTGATGCTCGGCCCACCTGAATATCCAATAACACCTGAGCCCGACACCGATGCACTGTCATTGCCCGCAGCAGAAGCAGCATTAACAGCGGCATGCCTGCTGAGCAAATCCTGCGCAACAGCCATGGCGCTGAAGTAGCTGTTCTCGAAAGCAGCTCGTTCTGCATACTCGTCATCTGGAATGTCGGTTAATCCTTCTATATCATTCTGTACCGAGTCAAAATCATTGTACATTTCTTGCATTTTCCCATTTCTTATGGTTAATTCATGGGCCTGTACATTATTTATAGTTTTGCTAGGTAATAATGTATCTAGAAATTTTTTAAACACTGTTAGTTTTGATTTGAAGCTTGCTCTAGATTTTTTCAAAGTTTGGATGTCCATTTTGATTGTTAATTGAAAGTAAATTGATGATGCAAAGTTAATTAAATGTTAATGAAAATGAAATAAATTATAAATCCCTGCTGTTGTAAAGAAAATTAAACAAAGTTACATATGCAAATAAAAAATTAAATTGAGGGTAAGTAAAAAAAAAAAAAAATACTTAAATTTTGTAAAAAAACTTGAAAAAAGCAGGCAGAACGTTAGGTTATATTCAAGCAAGCAGATGGCAGAACAACCGAAGGCTCATGAGGGTTCACTCGGCTACCAACCGGCTTAAGCGGGAACAATGACCCCACATGGATTTCTGTAATGTTCGAAATTTAAGTTAGCAAATGGTTAAAATTATGCTGCATTAGTACAAATAGAGGCAATACACCGTTCTAGACCCTTTAGAAATGTACAATAGTTGAATTTTTTTTTTAAAGTTAGTGAAGGTAAGTGGGATGACGCGACAATTTTTAATTTGTTGAAACGAAATAAATTATAGTTTTTTTAATTTGGAATAATGATTTTTGAAATGATTAATAACAAAGAAATTGAATAACACACCTTTAGATAGTTGGTATGATTGAACAAATAGATTGAAAATTGCAATAGTGAGATTTACGTAAATAGTTGGAAAATAGTTGGAACGAACTCACTCATCTCCGCAAACCTCTCTAGGTATATATTGGCTTGATGAATTGAAGATTTGATATTCAGCACGCGTCCATGTCGATCAATCTTCTTTTTTCGACCGCACCGCTTCGAAATTTTTCTTCTTGGCCCCTTTTGATTGTTGAGTTCCAATAGAAATTATTCGAATCCGGCTCGAAACTATGTCGCTGCAGGTTCGTGAAGAATCATTGAAAAATCTTACTTGATCGCGTGCTTGTTGTAAGGTTGAATGTTGAAATTGAAGTGAAGTAAAAGATGGCGCCGACGACCGCCGGCCGGTCGGCCGTCGGCGCGAGAGCAGCGATGACAGTGCACTGTCGCTGCTCTGTGGCAATGTTGCCACTTTTTAAATATGGCGTAGACAGGTGTATTGGAAGGGAAAATATCCTTTTTCCATACATTCCCTCCTCTGTCCGTTAAAGATAGGACACGAATCGGACTTGAATGGGCAGCGATCACTTTGGTATTTTAATGATACCAAGTGACTGCTACTCTCGTGCCACCTTCTGGTACATAAAAGAAACATACCTATATAAAGACAACTTAATGATTTCTAGAAAGCAGATACTCACCTCGTAATTTGTAGTACAGGGACATCTTTTGCCGACAGCTCTGAGGTTCGTTGTGAGATTTTGTACGAAGCGACAGGGCCGGCCAAGGCGTAGAGTGGCGAGGCTGGCGGCCACAATGCCTTGATTGTTTCGCGTCAATTTATACCCATAAGCGCCGCCCACTTGACGGACGTACACATCAATCCTGTAAGTAGATTTCTTATACTTTTAAATTATTTTTTTTAGCCTTTTTATTCCAATAGTTGAACTCGTTTCTGGTTATAGGCCTAACTATTAAAAATTGATGATTTCTACACAACTACTTCTATATAATCTCTCAAAATTAAATATTATTAGTTAAAATCGAGTACATTTGAATGATATCTGAGATTTAGCAACTAAGAGTATTCACCAAAGTAGCGTCAGTCCACAAAATAAACGCTCCGTATTTGTCTTTGTAATGGCGAAAGAAACAGAGTGCTACTCAAAACTTCTCTGTTGACTCTACTTACCTCGAAAACTGTTATTGTTATACCATAACAAGGTTCTGTCTCATCATTCTTCTCATCTCGATTGAATAAATACTCCGCGAAATATATCATTTTTCAAAACATATTTTACTTACTTATTTAGTGGAATATTTAAAGCTCGAGAAATCGCAACCTGTACGCCCATTGAAAGTTGTGTTGCCGCGTGAACTTCTAATCCATCTTCTGATGGGATAGAAACGCTGCACAAAGACTCCATACAAAATGGATATTGCTGATAAATAGTCATGGACCCGTTTATCACCTTTGATACATCGGAACCTTTATTTGTTGCTGTTACTGAAGTATAAAGGCTCAATCTATTCGTATCTTTTATAGCCTCTGTAACATCTATAACTGGTTTCTTAACGTTGCTGTAAGAGACAGTGACGAGCTTCGCCGCTCTGTCCGCAATATGTTGAGTTTCTGCCACAATCATACCAACGGGTTGATTGTAATATTTTACATCACCACTGCATAAAATCTCTTCATTTGTTAAGAAAAACGTATCATCAACTGGACTGAACGAGTTAAGTCCGGGTATATCTTTGGCGGAATAAAACGCTACAACTCCTGGTTCTTTCTGAAAAAGTTTCGAGTAACTTAATAGTCATGCTTATGAAGGTGTTAAAAACTGAGTATATTCTCCGTTTTTAATATGCAATTTCATTTTCCTATAAAATGATTTTCTAATATGACACTTTTCTTACTTTGAATAACAATATATTAAGTAATGTTTACGATCTTACCAGGGCTATGCTAGGATCAATAACGTCTATATGTCCCAAAGGTACTGTGCTCAGCACAAATGATATGAAAACTTCATTTTTAATGGGTGGCAAGTCGTCAGTATAAATTGTTTCACCAGAACACTGCCTCTGAATATAATCAAAGAAATTCACATTATTAAAAACAGCATCAATTTTTAGGGATTGAAAAGAAGTAAATGGCTAGTAGTGGACTGAATAAATTATCACTAAAATTTTCCTTCTTCATTAAAGCTATATCGAAGCTAAAGTAAATTAAAAAACTCATTTACACTTGTATATAAATATGTTATGACATACCAGTGCCTCAATCTTTGGAATGGGTTTGGTGAGGGGCCACAAAGTGGGGTCGGTCTGGATCTCCTGGCTGCCCTGACTCACAGGGCGTGTGTCGTGGATAGCCACTGCTCCAGAACGGTATCTTGCACCGACTACATTTGACGGACAGAGGTGTAGAAGACCCTAAGATATTAAAACATACCTTTAAATCTTCTGAACAATAATATAAAGAGAATAGTTTATTAGTATAAAGCCGTTTGAACAATTTACTATACAAAAAGAAATCAGATAAACACGGTGAAAATGATACAGTAATTCCAGTAACTATGATTTTTACCTTATAAAACAATCCAATGGCAAGCCGTCTTCTATACTCTACGGAAAGCTTGGGCAGCTCCCGTGTTATGACCAGTTCATCGTCCAGTACTTTGATGGCACCCTGTAAGGTCTCGTTTGCAAAGAGATACTTTCCCATCAAGTAATTTTCTGTTTTACTCGCTCTGGTGAACGTCGGGGACAGACCACCGAATACTAACCTGCTCTCTAAGACTTTACCGTTTTCATCGAGTTTGTAAAGAAATCCTGCGTTGGTTATAGCATGGACACTTTGTGATCGTGGCATTATCTGTGTTAAATAATATTGTCACATTAATGTTTTTCATTTATTTATAATGAATGCTCCATATATTGATGATTACACTTATTATGATATGTCATAATTATCTCACCTTGTAAGTAACTAATTTATAGTCCTGAGACAAAGGCGGACAAAGTATGTTCAGGATTATTTTTCCTGTCATATTAACATTTAAAAATTCTTGCATTGTTACAATTTTTTTCTCTGCAGAACTTACTGAAATAATTACATAGATGCTGTTAAAATGAGAACATTATAAAATATAATGCGGTATTTGTGCAAGTAAAAGATCTACTTATCTGGTTTCAAAACACTGTTAAATTTTTATATCACAGACCAGAAATAAGTATGAAATATACTGTATACACTAGCGACCACTAGGTCGCCCGCGACGTCGTCAGTGCAGAATTTTAAAAAATAGCCTATAATATTCCCGAGTGCATCAGATCCCGCCAAAGCCTCGTCAAAATAAGTCCATCCGTTCCGGAGATTACCCGGAACAAACGCAGCTTTGATGACAGACATACAGGTACACAGACAGACAAACAGATAGACAGACAAAGTTTTGTTTTTCGTTATCAGCAACACAAATATTTTATTTATATGTGCACATATTATGATGCACTTGCAAAGAAAATGTACGTACAAATAGTCAATAGTGCTCCAATGGTTTCGAACAAAAGATATAAGTCAGAAGCAAAGTCACGATGTTTATGTTTTGTCATCAAGTTGCCAGCTATGGTGCCGATCTGGAAACCAGTATCACCATTTTAGAAACTTTTAGTTTTAAACATACTTATAAACGCTCCACCCAATGCTCTCCTACATATTTTTAATCTCACATATAGCCACTTAAATTGGTTACTTAGGAATTATTGATAGTCTTCGTAATACTGAGCAAATTACACAATAACATACGGCTAACTTACATTCCTCACAGGAATATGAGCTACCATTTGAATGTGATCGTATAGTTTCCGTAAATAACTGAAATTTTGTTTTTCACTCGACAAAGACTTGAAAATATCCAAAGCCTCCGAAAGTGTAGTCCCAGCTCCTAAAACTAAATTCTGATCCACTACAAATCCTTTTAACTCTGATATTCCAGTGGTATCTATTAACACCTGTGAATATTCCGCTATCGGATATGCCCCTGGAATAACAAAAAGCCTAAACTTAATTTTATAGTATTTTTATACCAAACTTGGGTTTTAATTCTTAAGATCTAAATTTCCACTTTAATTAGAAAGAACAATCAGAAGATTTAAAATATGTTTATTGACTATCAATGCGTGTTTAATATACTATGATATGATAACTTGTATCTATTTTGCATATTAACACAACTGTAGTGGAAAAGGATTGATAAATATTCTCACCTTTCGCTGTGTTGCCTGCAACTAACATGTATGAGTCCTGTCCTTTAGATACTAGAATATTAAAAACTTCATTTAAGTCGTATACCCTGTACCAATCCCTTCCATCTTCCAGTTTAATGTGTACCGTGGAAGCTTTATTAACTTCCTCTTTTAATACCATACACCAGTCATAGTCATCGCAATTCGTTTTTTTGCATCCATCACCCTTCCGCTTACAAATATGCAAGTCTTCTATGTCCATAATTCGTTTTGATGCAGGAGCATCTACTGCGAATGTCTTAAATGCCTCGAGGATAGTCCTGTATCCAGTGCACCTACAGATGTTGCTTCCAAAAGATTGTTCTATTTCAAGCATAGTCAACTTTTTTCCGCTTTGAAGTAAACTGTAACATTGAATATTCTTAGTTTGTCTTAAGGCTAGTTTGAATTGTATAGCAAGATTTATCAGTAAACATTGAATTATATAGTTAGTAGATTTTAGAAGGGTAGCACAGGACCGATCATAGTGGCGATTTTTGGGGGAAGCCGATGCCTAGCAGTGGGCGTTAAGTGGCTGAAAAGAAAATGAAGATTTTAGTAGATATACCTATGCATAGCCATGACCCAGCCGGGGGTGCAGTAGCCACACTGTGTGCCGTTGTGCTCTGCAAGTGTGGTCTGCACTTTGCTGTAACCCGCCAGCCGTCCGCCTGTGCCTTCCACCGTCGTGATATCCCAGCCCTGGCATGACGTCACCAGCACCATGCACTGAAAATGAAATTACCCTCTCAGTTTAGCTATGAACAGCGTGTTTTATGTGGTGTGGCGAAGCGGTGTTACCGAGTTGACGGCGGTGGGTGGCGTGTCCTGGCCCCGCACGGCGGTCACGATGCAGGCGCCACAGCCTGCCTCCAAGCACTTGTACTTGGTGCCGGGCAGCCGTAACCGGCGACGTAGGTACTCCAGCAACGTCACATCCGTGTTCACTTCGCTACCAACTTAGAAAAGAATTAAGTACTTATAACTATGTTGCAAAAACTTAAATGTACTGTACACTTTTCTGCAATAGGTATACATTGAATTGAAGCAAATTAGGCAAATCGAGTGAAATAGACATGATAATTGTTTATCCATGGGATAGAGGAGGAAATGGACGACGCACCTCATCATCAGCAGTATTATATTATTACTTAATCTTGTTTTCTACTTTTTTTTTCTATAATACTTTACAACTTACCTGAATATTCAATTCCATTAACTTTAAATGTAACGCGATCCATAATTACATCAAGCAACTGAACATAAAAAAGAAACTGACAAAAAATTTGCTAAAATATAAACTATGTTCACATTCTTATATTATCATATAAAATTCTTGGTCTTTACTAAACTAATATTTAAACTTCTTTTATTGTAACAGTGATAAAAATGCATCAGTGAATACACAGTTACAGGAAGGGGAAAACACTGATTTTGGTTCCGCAGAAAAAATATTTTGAATACACAAAAAACTAAAGGTTTTTAAGTTTAAGATAATCAAGTAAATTGATACGAATCCGAATTACTACTAACTTACAAAGTACTACTTACAGGCTACAGTTCAGTGGCTGTGCTGGTGACACAAAAACTTGAAGAATCTCTTAATTACAATGTCGATTCACATATACATACTTACATTTTAGGTTTTGTAATGCTTAATCGTATATGTTTGAACGCATCGATTTGTCACGTTCGTGTAAAGATCATGTGCAGAAAAGTACAGGAATCGCCGGAAAGATAGATACGTGAAGAAAATAAATTTCAAGTGCAAATTATTCAAGGTGCCCTTAGTCAAATAAAAGACATGTTTTCATTTTCATAAGTTTGTATTAAGTTTTATCAAATTTCTTGACACTTGTGATATCGTACTAAAAATCTTACTGCATTGTGTTGTTTATTTAATTTAACATTTTATAGGTATATTTTACTTCTTACTAATAATATAAATGCGAAAGTTTAAATGGATGGATGTTTGTTAGAAGGTATCTTCGGAACGGCTCAACGGATCTAGATAAAATTTGGCATTGACGTGGAACATAGTCTATAAGAATATTTTCAAAGTTTTTTTTTTTAATTCCGCGCGGACGGAGTCACGGTCGACAGCTAGTTATTTATAACCAAGAGAAATAAAATTATGATCATATATAAACAACATACAGTTTACGACATTTACTATATTATAGCGGTCGCCCGCGACTTCGTCAGCGCGGAATGAAAAAATGAAAAAGCATTCTATAGTATGCTCGTGTCCATCAGTTACCTCCCCATCAAAGTCCTGTCAACATTGGTCCAGCCGTTCCTGGGATTATCCGGAGCAAAGGCGGTCTTGCGGACAGACATACAACATTTTAAATATTATTTTTCGTTATCAGCAATGCAAATACATCTTTTATACAAAATTCTTGACTTTTTTATAGACATCATTACATTATAGACCAGCCGTCGCCGGCGATTGTATTAGCACATAAAAAATGGAGTGTCTGAAAAAATAAATCCCGCGGCATTAGGGGTACAAAATTGGTGTCGGCTCCAATGGCCGAGGAAAACTTGGAAAACTAGATATCGCACGCGACTCCGGCCGCGCGCAATTAAAAAAAACATAATAAATCTACATCTATGCCAAATTTCATCGAGATCTGTTGAGCCGTTCTTAAGATATCTTCAAACAAACATCCATCCATGCATCCATCCAAACATTCGCATTTATAATATTAGTAAGATAGGTTGTGTTATTAGTATGATTTCAGCATATTTTGATCAAACTGTCTTATTGGTGTACATAATATAGTATCATATAAATCAATATATTTGGCATTTTCGGAAAACTCACCACAAAAAGTGTTTTTTACTACTCGGGAACAGGATACAAATATCGCTGAATTGGGAAAATTACATAGTGCTTAGGGATTTTCGCTTGTCTGTCTTAAAAACTTGGTCTTTATTTGTATAAATGTACATATTTAATAAAAAATAAGAAAGTGTCGAGATATGAACTACGTGAAATTTTAAAAATTTATCAAGTTGCGAGAATAATCACAATTCAAAAATATTTTAGTCTAAAATAAGAATTCCGTGGTTTACAGCGGCAAAAGGAGCCAAAGTAAAGTAAAGACGTTATCTCTTAACTATTAGCAAAGTGATAAGCAATCTGTACCAAATGCCTAATTCATACCTACTTTCTACCTTCTACTTTCTAAAACATTGACAGATAAATATTGTCCGATATACGAAACAACTAATGAGGTGCTCATAAGAATACAGAGCAGCCATTATTAGCGCTTTGCTAGAAACATTCAAAATTAAACAACCGTTAAATTCCACTGCCCAACGGACATTATATTACACACAAATTAATATTGTCGTCTCTCCCATTCCCTTTTAAAACACAGGAATAACAATTTGTTCTAACACAGGTTTAAGGACAATGGAAACTTGCGGTAACGGATAAATGGCTGAAGCAAAAGTACTTTTTCGGTGCTTTTGTAATAAAAATATTATTTTGATCTGAAACAATTAATGCCGCGAATTTGGAATACAGCTGACCATTACACAGGCCACACACCTTACGTTTTGCATGACGAGCAAAATTAACATTTGTAGCCCGAATTACCGTAACGGGAAACGGCACGCGCACTTATGGCTTTACAACCTCAAATATCACATCATCAGCCTGCCCTTTTCTCTGCGGAGGGTCGCGACAACATGTACAACTGTTCCATACATATCAAACAGCTACAATATTGAATTCATTCCCTTCTTAAGTATATTATCTTTCACACAATTTATCAATACTTTCTTCGATGTTCCTGTACCTTTAGATTCTTTCCATCCACATTCAAATTCATTACTTTCTCGTTTATGTGATCGTTATCTCTTCACATAATTTCCATCATCTTCTACATCACTAGTGCAAATTACAAACTTCCTCTAACTATACTCTTACTTAATTTTATCCCTCCTCCTCACACTGCGAGTGTGGTGTGGCAAGAAGGGATGTGTATCCATCAATACGCCGCTTTGTGGCTCATTATGTTATATTGCTTCGCCTTCCTGTGTGCGCACACTCAATAAAATGTAATTTATGATAATTGATGTTAATTGATTTATCAACGAGGTAACATTGTATGTAGTTTCAGGTAATATTAATTCCATTCAATATTCATAAACCTGTGAACATAAGTAGTCAGCGAGCTGTCACAGTTGCTTCTGTCAGTTTTGTTATAGCAGACAGTTATGGATCGCATCACTTTCAAAGTTAATGGAATTTATTATTCGGGTAAGTTGTTGCTTGAAAATATTATTTATAATGGGGTGCAACACGTAGTTTGTTGGTGAAAGTAATACAAGTCAACTTGATTGAATTCAATAATGACTTAATCGAGGAACCTCCATCTCATTACATCAGTAGAAATGGACTATCAGCGGAGAGAGGTTAGAGGTAGCTTGAGTCGCATTGCCATTACAATAGATAACAATGTTGGTATTTCATTGGACCATTACTACCTATCCCTTGCAGCTCTGAAGCTTGATTATTTTCCAGTTGGTAGCGAAGTGAACACGGATGTGACTTTGCTGGATTACCTGCGGCGTCGGCTGCGGCTGCCAGGCACAAAGTATATGTGCCTGGAGGCGGGCTGCGGCGCATGCATCGTGACCGCCGTGCGGGGCCCGGACACGCCGCCCACCGCCGTCAATTCGGTAACGCCTCGCCACACCACACATAACACGCTACTCGCAGCTAAACTAATGGCGTGATTACGTTGTCAGTGCATGGTGCTGGTAACGTCGTGCCAGGGCTGGGATATCACGACGGTGGAAGGCACGGGCGGGCGGCTGGCGGGTTACAGCAAAGTGCAGACTACGCTTGCAGAGCACAACGGTACGCAGTGCGGCTACTGCACTCCTGGCTGGGTCATGTCCATGCACAGGTACATCTATTAAAACCTATTAACTAGACTTTTTTACTGACTACACAAAGCAATGATCTACACAATTCTTTTCTGTCTACTACACAATCTGTACTTATAGATTATCACTAAATATTATTTTCCAGTTTGTTTTGTAGCAGAAAAAAATTGACTATGCTAGAAATAGAACAGTCGTTTGGGAGCAATGTGTGCAGATGTACTGGATACAGACCAATTCTTGATGCTTTCAAACAATTTGCAATAGACGCCCCTGATTCTAAACGAATAACAGATATAGAAGACTTGCATATATGCCAAGAGACCAAAAATGGATGTAATAAGACCGACTGCGAGGACTACGACTGGTGCGTGGTGTTGAAAGAAGAAGTTGATAAGTCTTCTTGTATTTACATTAAATTGGAAGACGGCCGCGACTGGTTCAGGGTTTATGCTTTAAAAGAAGCACTTAAAATTATTTCTTGTAAAGACAATAACTCTTATATACTTGTTGGTGGTAATACAGCTAAAGGTATGAACATTTGATAAATCTATTTACGGTTAGGGTACGGTGTCAGAAAAAAACTAAATACTGAATTAAGCTTTGTAGCTAAGCTATTAAGCTTTGTTAACCACAAAAAATCATGAAAAAATCGTGTCCAAGTAAAACTCTTTCTCATTGAAAAATATTACTAAGTACATGTACTTTTGTCCTTGCACTGTATCGCACGATCCCAGAGCTACTTTTTATCATTTACAATTTCAGATAACTACTTTCAGAATTTACACTAAAGTCTTTTTCTTATTTTTAGGCGCATATCCAATATTCGATTATCCTGAAGTATTAATAGACATTACTGGAATATCAGAATTGAAAGGTTTTGTTTTGGATCAAAATCTAGTTTTGGGAGCGGGTTCGACCTTAACCGAAACTTTGGACATCTTTAAGTTATTGTCTAGCGAAAAAGACTATTTCAGATATTTAGAAAAACTGTACGATCACATTCAAATGGTGGCTCATAATGCTGTGAGGAATGTATGTATATGATATATTTACCCGTTGAAAAGGTATATGTGCACTTTTCCTGAACGTGATTTTAATTTACAGATTGGTACAATTTCTGGAAATTTGATGATAAAACACAAACATCACGAATTTCCCTCTGACTTGTACCTTCTTTTTGAAACTGTTGGAGCACAAGTCACAATTTGTACGTAAGAAATGTTTATATTCAATATATAGCAAATATTGATTTTCTATTTTGACCAAATAATTCAGTGTTTGTAATTAAACATTTTAGTGTCCCATTTAAAAAAGAAAACAGTGACAATGCAGGAATTTTTAAAAGAAGACATGTCAGGAAAAATTATAGTAAACGTACTTTTGCCACCTCTGACGCGTGACTATAAGTTGGTCACCTTCAAGGTAAGGGATGAAAAACAAACATAATAAAAACAATCTTCATATCATTCATTTGTCCGAAAATTTACAGATAATAACGATTTCCATCATCCTCAGCCCACTATGTCCGTCCCCGCTGAGGGGCTCGGATACTACTCTAAGTCAGGGGTGTCTAGGCCATAGTCAACCGTCATACCGGTTAGGCCAGATATATGCAGGTGCTTCACGACGTTTTCCTTCATCGTAAGAACGTCGCATAAATTTACCTATTCATATGTAAATCAAAAATCGAAAAGCCATTGGTACATGGCGGGATTCGAACCCAGGACCTGAAGATTACAAGTCAAGTCCTTAACCCCGGATCCACCGATGTTCTAGATCTCTATGTCCATGACATCAAGAATTTTTCAGATAATGCCCCGAGCCCAAAATGCCCACGCCATAGTTCACGCGGGCTTTCTTTATAAACTGAACAATACCAATACCGTTGTGGAATGCAGACTGGTTTTTGGTGGTCTGTCTCCCTCATTTGCTAGAGCGTACAGAACTGAAAAGTTTTTGGAAGGGAAATTTTTGTTTTGTAACGAGACGTTGCAATCCGCTATTAAGGTGCTTGATGATGAACTGGTTATAACACGGGAGCGACCAGAACTCTCCGTAGAGTATAGAAGACGCCTTGCAATCGGCCTGTTTTATAAGGTAGAACATTGCTATAGCAATCACACAACACACTTATTAATATAAATTAAAGAACTGGAAAGGGCTAGGAACTTGTATTTCCTGAAATTCAATTCAAATATTAGGTCCTTACATATGAAATTGGCGTTTTTCGTACTGGCCACTTTAATCACGAATTTCTCCTCTTTGGTAAGGAATTCCAAATTCAAATTTGTACAGCTATAGACTCATGTATTTGTGGTTCGATGACCGTCATTCATTTGTTTTTTTTCTTCTGTTTTTTTCTGTTTGCGTCACTCATTTTACAAAATGGAAAACTTAAAATATCGCATTATTTACGAGTACGAGTTCCGCCGTGGCACTAGTGCTGCGGAAACGACTCGAAGGGTGAATGATGTGTATGGCGGTCGTGTTGCAAAAGAAAACACAGTTCGTTTTTGGTTCCAACGTTTTCGTTCTGGAAATTTCGATCTGCAGAACAAGCCCCGTGGACGGCCTGAGACTCAAGTTGATAATGAAGAGTTGAAGGCTATTGTGGAAGCGGATCCATCGCAAACCACGTCCGAGTTAGCTGCAGGCTGCGATGTTAGTGATAAAACTGTTTTAATTCACTTGAAGCAAATTGGGAAGATTGAAAAGCTTGAAAGGTGGGTACCTCACGAATTGACTGAAGCAAACCGGCAAACGCGCGTCGACTGTTGCGTTACATTACTAAACCGGCACAATAATGAAGGTATTTTAAACCGAATCATTACCTGTGATGAAAAATGGGTTCTTTACGATAATCGGAAGCGCTCAGCGCAATGGTTGGATCCTGGCCAGCCAGCCAATCCTGCCCCAAGCGAAAATTAACCCCAAAAAAGTTACTTGTAAGCGTTTGGTGGACTAGTGCCGGTATTGTTCATTACAGTTTTCTCAAATCTGGCCAGACTATTACGGCTGATGTCTATTGTCAGCAATTGCAAACCATGATGGAAAAGCTAGCGGCTAAACAACCTAGGCTGGTCAATCGCTCCACGCCACTGCTGCTTCACGACAACGCTAGACCACACACTGCGCAACAGACGGCTACTAAATTAGAAGAGCTTCAATTGGAAAGTCTAAGACATCCTCCGTACTCCCCGGACCTTGCTCCAACAGATTACCATTTTTTTCGAAATTTGGATAACTTCTTGCAAGGGAAAAAATTCAACTCCGATGGGGCAGTCCAAATCGACTCCAAAGATTTTATTGATTCCCGTCCGACTGGTTTTTTTAGTAAAGGGATCAATGAACTACCTATGAGATGGCAAAAGTGCATAGAAAATAATGGTTCATACTTTGATTAATTAAATATATTATATTAAAAAATATTCGACTTTTTGTTCCTCCCATACAAAACGCCAATTTCATATGTAAGGACCTAATATTAAACTAGCATCATTTATCAGCTGTTTATAAGACAATGTCGATGAAAACGTTTCCCTTCACATCACTCATACGTTCGTGATATCACAACAGTAGGTAACAATTATAAATCGTGATTTTTTGCCAGATAACACAATAAGTTTCACTCGAAAAATAAAAAAAAAGTAATACAAAATAGCAATAAAGTATCAATATTGATATTTCTTGTGATATTGATATTTCTTGTGTAATGGACCGAAGTACTGGACAACTTTATCATGGTATTTCTATCTGGTATTACTAATCGACAATTAGCAATTAACTGACTTTAGTGATTTACACAGTCCTAATTTTTTCATTTCATTGTAATGTCTCTGTCTTGGGCCATTTTGCCTCTGACTGTGAACACCACTACCTCAGACCTTTGATTAATTTAGTCTAAAGTAGTTTAACGTTTACAGGGTCTTCTTCGCCTCTGCCCGCTGGATATAGTAGGGCCGCGATATAAATCAGGCGAGGTGACCGTACACGATACTCGCCCTGTCAGTAGCGGCTGCCAAGTTATAAGAACTGATCCAACACTATGGCCTCTCACCAAACCGATACCTAAACTTGAAGCTCTGGTAAATGTAACTCTGATTAATTTAAGCACGGACGGTTGACGTTGAGTTGGTGTGTAATCTAGAACATATCGTTGACACATGAAGACCTGTACATATTTCTAGTTTTCTGATATTTATCATGTGCCACATAAAAATATTACGTCTATACTCATTGGTTTAGTTTCAGAACTATCAGACATGAAGACCTACAGGTCTTCATGAAAATATTGGAAATTTTACAGCTTCTTACAAGAAGCTGTAAAATTTCCAATATTTGTATTATTACATTGTTGAGAATTTCCTTGTCTTCTACAGTTTCTGTTTCATGATTTAGCTGCAATGCTCCGGAGAGGCAGTGTACACGGACGACATGCCGCCCATAAAAAACGAGGTGTTCATTTCATTTGCGCTGAGCACCGCGCCTCTCGGACATCTGGATTTCATTGATCCCAGCAGGGCACTGGTGAGATTGTAACAGTTGGAATATTTAAAAAAAATATCTATCTACTATTAGGTTATTTGTTTAAAATTTTCAGAAAGAACCTGGAGTTACAGCGTTTTATTCTGCAAAAGATATACCCGGATTAAATTCTTTCACACCTTTAGGAAAAAAGCTTTATGTGGCGAACGAAGAAATATTTTGCAGTGGTGAAGTAAAATATTATAACCAGGCAATCGGTATGATCGTTGCCGAGACGCAACAAATCGCAGATCGAGCTGCGAAACTCGTAATCGGACATTACAGTAAAATTAGAAAACCAATTTTAGATGTTAAATTTGCTAAGAACGATCCGAAAAGAGTATCCCTTTACACATCAATAGAAGCAACCGACAGAGGACTAGATGTATATAAAGTTATACATGGATCGATGACTATATACCAACAATATCACTTCTGCATGGAAACACTTACGAGCATCTCAATACCAGTGGAGGATGGACTGGAGGTGCACGCGGCGACGCAGTACACAGAGGCCATACAGGTCATGACGTCGCGCGCCTTGAACATTGACCAAGCTAAGTAAGTATCATAATAAATTTAGATATTCGATATTCGCTAATATTGTCTAACTGCTATTTCAATTTCCTCTGCTGAAAATTGTACTTAAGTTGATCAAAACACGTTAAGATTAAGCTGTTTAGTTATATAGGGTGGATGTGCATGTCCGTCGTGTAGGAGGAGCGTACGGCTATAAAATATCTCGAGCAATCCAAGGCGCTGTGGCGGCCAGTCTCGCAGCGTATCTGTTGAACCGTCCATGTCGCTATATACAACCCCTGACAACAAATACCCGAGCTGTCGGAAAACGACTGCCGTGTACTACGGAATATGAGGTATATATTTTTGTTATGCTTTATAGAAACCATAGAGATTGGTTATTTCTTTTATACCAAAATAATGCATTGTACGTGTTCACCAATTTTCAGATTCATTATGACTGCAACGTTTCCTTTTCCTTTTCAGCCTTGTGTTTCATGTTTATAATACCATGATTTCTGATTTTACTCGTAAATAAGATGGCGTTTACTACAGCTCAATTCTTTCTTTCAATTCAATATTATTTATTTAATGTTGAACTCTTGTGTATACTCAGGTCGGTGTAAACGCTGAAGGTGTTATTCAGTACATAAACTGTGACTTATACACGGACAACGGCTATATAGTAAACGAAACTCTTATTATGATCGGCATCCCGATCTATAATAATTGCTACAAAAAGACGAAGTGGAATTATAAGTTTTATAACACTATTACGGATACTGCATCTAACTCGTGGTTCCGTTCACCAGGTAAATAATCTTTGTTATCGTAACAATACGTGCAATTGAACATTAGGTATCTTCCATATTGTTGCAATACTTGCACATTGCTCCTTTCCAATTCCTTACAGGTACATTGGAAATAATTGCAAACGCCGAATTTATATTGGAAAAAATAGCATATGAAATGTCATTAGATCCGGTGCAGGTGCGACTAGCTAATCTAGATAACGATAACAGAGACGCTATTGTTGAAATGTGGGAAAATATAAGAGCAAAATCTCAATATGACGAGAGACGGGCGCACGTGCAGAAATTCAATGCACAAAACAGATGGTTAAAGCGCGGACTTAGGGTCAGTTTCATGAGATGGTCGTCGGAGAATCCTCAATTTATCTCCGCAAACTTATCGATATTTTACGAAGACGGGAGTGTTGCTATTACCCACGGTGGGGTTGAAATAGGACAGGGTATAGATACTAAAGCTGCTCAAATATGTGCCTATTTTCTAAAAATACCGCTGAGTAAAATTCAAGTGAAACAGCAAATCACTTTTATTTCACCAAACGTAGGAGAAACGGGAGGCAGTGTCACATCCCTTAATATCGGCCTAGCCGTTCAAAAATGCTGCGAGGAAATATTGCGTAGATTGGAACCGGTGAGAAAGACTTTAGGTAATCCTACGTGGGAGGAACTCGTTGAAGCGGCGTTTTTGAATAATATTGATTTACAAGCACGAGGGACCGTCAATCCAGCGGAGTCGTTCCCGTATGATATTTATGGTGTTATTGTGACTGAAGTTGAAACTGACATAATAACTGGACAAACTGAAATAAAACGAGTGGATCTTATAGAAGATGTAGGTCAAAGTGTTAGCCCGATTATAGATGTAGGCCAGGTAAGCCGTATTTATTTATTCGAAATAAAATGATAGCAATTTAAACCGTAGATTTAATTTATCAAGTACTGTAAGTGAATTGTCTTTTCTTTTATAGATCGAAGGAGCCTTCATAATGGGTCTCGGATATTGGACGTGTGAAAAAATGGAATATGAACCGAAAACCGGGGAGGTGCTCTCTGATCGCACATGGAATTATTGGGTGCCACAAGCTAGAGATATACCTCAAGACTTTCGGGTGTACTTCAGGGAGAAGTCACGTAATTACGAAATATATCTTGGAGCCAAGGGTAAGTTATTGGATTATTATAGTAACTCAATATTTCTCTACTAATTTATGGCGGACTCTCTTTCACTTTTCGTTGAAAATTTATACTTACTACATTTTAAGAACCAGAATATTTATTGCTTATCTGTTAATTTATGTTTCCTTTGTCGCATAGTTTTCTAATTTTCTTTGTGCATAGTAGTGAAATTGATTTGCTATGCTAATCTTTACCTTCATGAAACATTCATATTTTCAATGGAATATTTCGAATGTAAATTAAACATGTTTTCAGCAACTGGAGAACCAGCCACGAGCCTCGCGGTGGCGGTGCCATTCGCAATGAGAGAGGCTATCGCTTCAGCGAGACAAGACTCCGGAATACCCACTACTCAATGGTTTCAAATTGGTAAGATATTCAATACTGTCGCCTACTTGATAATTTCTCCAAAAACAATTTCATTATGTTTTTCCAGATGGTCCGTACACCACCGAACAGATTTGCTTAGCAGCGGCTACGAAGTTTGAGGACTTTAAGTATTACTAATAAGAAGATAATTTTTATTCAATAAAATATACTAAATAATGACAATTTATTTATTTAACCAATTACCAACGTATTATTCTAATTATTAAATTACTCATTACAACCTGTTAATATAATCTTAAAGTGGCGTACTTGTTAAATTATATTGTTTTTCCAACGAACGGGTGCGACGTACTACGTTAAAGTAAATAAAAAGAAGTCATCGATAAAGGGGTTTCAATAAAAGAAAATTAATAATTTTAATATTATCTAGTTATAGAGTAACAGTATCAATGAGACTAATTAAATTTGAAATCTTCATATTTGGTATCGGCAGCTAAGCAGATACGTTCCACGGTCCAAGGTCCATCTGAAAGTATAAAAAAATAGATAAGTGATGTTATAACAGACACGAATTAATGCAGAAAATCCTAGCTAATCTTACCAATTTGAAACCATTTCGTAGATGATATCCCAGCGTCTGATCTAGCTGAAGTTATAGCTTCTCTCATGGCGAATGTAACTCCCACTGATAAACACAAAGGCGGTTCTCCAATTGCTGGAAAATATAAATTAATGACTAATAAATGTAAATACTTAGCATAGAAAAATATATTTAATGGAATTTGCTGTTTAAATTTTTTTCTTTAACAATACGTCTCAAGGCCTTCCATAACAAGTATGTTGTTTACTCAGTTGTAATCAAAGACTACGTATTTTATGTTACGCTGATAAAAGTATAAGTAAACAATTTACACATACATAAAACTGGGACAGCGGTAACGTTCTTAGTTAAGTTATATAGAAAATATATAACACCTCAAAAATTATTGAAATATACGGAGTACCTTTAGAACCTAGAAAAGAGGAAGGTCCTTGAGAATTTTTCCTGAAAGCAATCCGAAAGTCCTGCGGTATATCTCTCGCTTGTGGCACAAAGTAGTTCCAGGTGCGATTCGTCAAATTTTCTCCAGTCTTAGGGTCATAAACTAGCTGCTCACTCGTCCAATATCCAAGACCCATAACAAATGCTCCTTCTACCTAAAATAGCATATTCGCCGTGTTATGCGATATCAAACGTCGTTTTAAATTTAACATATCTATTATTCTTACTTGTCCAACATCCACGTCTTGATTGACACTCATGCCTGCGTCTTCTAGTAAGTCAACCCTGGTTACTTCAGACTGACCGGTTAATATATCAACTTCCACTTCAGTCACCGCTACACCATATATGTTGTATTCCTGAACGTCTTTCCGGCTAACAAAGCCGTGTGCCTGCAGATTTACGTTTTGACTATGAGCAGCGACTATTAGTTCCTTCCAAGTCGGATTTCCAAGTTGCTCCCTTATAGGTTGCAATCTTTCAAGCAACTGTTTGCAGGCTCTTTCTACACCCAATGCCGTGAACATCGAAGCCACACTTCCTCCGGTTATGAACCCGTTACACGCAATTATAGTATTATTAGGTTTAATTTTTATGAGGTTTAAAGGTATTTTTAAAAAGTAGGCGCAAACTTGAGCCGCCTTAGTATTTATACCTTGACCCATTTCGATACCACTGTGTACAATGTCAACAGTACCGTCGTCGTGATAGACAGATAGAGTGGTGACAAATATTGGACCTCCGGCTGGAGACCACCTCATCAATGAAAACCTCAAGCCTCGTTTCTTCCATCTATTTTCCTTATTGAACGTGTCAACTTCAATCCGTCGACGAGCATAGTCCGAACTTTCTTTTACTGTATCTATCATTTCTAACAAATCTTTGTAGTTATCTGTATCCAAATTGGCCAAACGCACTTGAAGAGGATCCGCTGACATCTCGTATGCTATTCGTTCCATTAGATATTCAGCCATAACGATGGTTTCCAATGAACCTGATTTAAATACAAATTTAAACAAGAAATACAATTAAATTAATTTAAGTCTAAACTTAAGATATATTCAAAAACATGTGTACTTCGGCAATATTATAGCAATATTGACCAGACTTAATTTTAATGGAATAACAACCTGGAGACCTGCACCATGAGTTGGAAGCGGTGTCAGTGATGCAGTTGTAGGAGGCGTAATCCCAACGCGAGGCTCTATAACAGCTGTTGTACACGCCATCTCCGATCATTATGAAAGGCTCGTTAACAATGTATCCATTGTCTTCGTATAAATCGTATTTTAGATACTGTATAGTTCCTTTATCATCAACTTCCACCTGCAAAATTTTGTTGGACACCGACCATCACAGAGAACAAGATATTTATCTGTTATACTTTTTCATATCGACGATTTGATAAAAATGTTGAAGAAATTTTACCTCAAAAGTAATAGTACAAGGCAGTCTCTTTCCGACGGTTCTCATGTTAGTGGTCAGGGATTGAATGAACCGACAAGGTCGCTTTAATTTTTGAACAACCATGTTACAAGCCACCGCTACTTGATTTGACCGTGATATCTTAATGCCAAAAGCTCCACCGATACGACGAACATAGACATCGATACTTAAATCACATAATAAGATTAAGGTACATATACATAATAACTAACAATGTTTAGGTTTAAAATGAAGATTAATTTTCTTACAAGCAAACAGCGCAATATCGTAGATAAAAACGGGATTTACTTTTACTTAAAAGATATACCAATAACTATTTATTTCTACTGCATTATACAATTTTAAATTTAAAATGCTAAGTACTAACCAGTTTTGTTGCAAATTCAAGGCCCGAGAAGTCGTGACTTGGACTCCGTCTATCCATTGAGATGCGGGATACACTTTTATTCCTTGCTCGGTTGGTTTTGAAACACATACTAAGGTTTCCATACTGAAATGGTATTGACCGTATATAGCGTTCTCTCCTATTATCTTTTTACAAACATCAGTCCCTCTATCTGTGGCGGCATGCGTTGTATACAGAGTACGCCGGCTAGAGTCATCTTTCGCTATCTTAATGTCCAGTACTGGCTTTTGAACATTGCTGTACTTTGCCTTTACTAACTTAGCAGCAACGTCTGCTATATAGCGTGTTTCCGCTACAATTATTCCTATAGCTTGGTTGTAATATTTAATCTCTTTGGCGCACAACAACTCCTCGTCTTTTTCATAAAAGACCTCACCCGCCGGTGTAAAAGAATTTACATTAGGTATGTCTTCAGCTGAATAAAATGCGATAACGCCTGGTTGTTTCTGAAAAGTTTTAAAAATACGATGATTTTAATTCAAATTGTTAATAATTTCTTCACAGTAATCAAAAATTTTATTAAACTTACCAGAGCTTCGCTGGCATCAATGGATTCCAAAGTCCCCAATGGTACTGTACTTAGTACAAACGCGGCAAATACTTCTTTAGGGATAGGTCGCATGTCTTCTGCATAATGTGCTTCTCCAGAACATTGTACCTAATTATTAAAATTGTAACATTAACGTATTTGGTACTAAAAAAAATTAAGACAGCTGTATATCTTACCGCCGCTTCTAATTTCATGACGGGCTGGTTAAGCGGCCACAAGGAAGGGTCGGTATCAAAACTTTGTCTGCCACTCGATAATCGCCTACTATCGTGTATCTCAGTACCACCGGATTGATACGGCGACGATAGTATACTTGGTGGACAAAATGAGAGTAACCCCTGGTGAATACAAATTGTTGTTAAACTTTGAACTTTTTTTCTAATATGCAATTACTTGTAATATGTATTTTGTATCAACGCTCACCTTATAAAACAAGGAAATAGCTAGATGTTTTCGGTATGCTACCGATGGTTCCGGAGGATTGTCAGTTACAACTAGTTCCTTAACTAAAGCCTGTATGGCCAACTGCAATGTGGCGTTATTAAAAATAGTTTTGCCTACGAGAAACTTTTCTGTATTAGTTGCTCTCGTAAATCTTGGTGACAATCCACCGTATGTAATTCTCGCTGAAGATACTATGCCTGTCGATGCAATGTCATACAAGAAGCCAGCGTTTACTATAGCATGCGCGTTCTGCGCCCGAGGTGCTATCTGGAACAGTTATGCAAATAACTTATATCCATGGATATAAGTAAAGGATAGCATCCATGTCATGGATCCAAAGACACACAAAAAAACAAGTGACTTCAATTTACCTTATATGTTACAATTTTATTACTTTTATTTAACGGGGGCAACATCACATTAATTATGACTTTCCCTTCTAAATTTTGATTAAGAAAATTCTGCATATTTAATGTAGTATTACTTAGTATGGAATTTGCTGTAAAAAAAACAAGTATCATTTTAAGAACATAATTGGTACTTGATATGCAATATATTATATAAAGTAACCATATACTACACCTATAGTAACTTGGGCTCCTACAGTTTCCAACAGCATAAATATATCTGACTGAAATTCAGGATTCCGATTTTTTATAACCAAGTTTCCAGCAATTGTTGCAATCTGTAATTAACAGGAACTATCTATGGACTGATTACACACAAACAATGTTTTGGAATAGTTAATGTGACTTACATTGCGCACAGCTATATGGGCTACCTTTTCTAAATGTTCATTAACTGTCGATAAATAGCTAAAATTTTCTTTTTTCGACACTGTCTTAAATATTTCAATAACTTCTGTTATTGTTAATCCTGCCCCAATCACTAAATTTTGATCAATCACGAATTTCTTCAATTCAGACACGTTATTAATATCAATCAATACTAGAGGATACTCAGTTATTGGATAAACTCCTGCAAGAAAATTATTACAATAGTTATGCCGATAAATTATGTCCATTACAGTGTCATATTATTCAACTGTAACCATAACATTACCTTTGGCCGTATTTCCTGCAACCAACATATATGACTTATTGCCTTTTGTTTTTAAGATGTCAAATATTTCACGAACTGTTTCTACTGAATACCAATCTCTATTATCGTGTAATACGATATGTTTGACAGTGGTTGCATCGATGTCATCTTTTGAAACAATACACCAATCATCATTTTTACAAGAACCTTTGCATGTGCTACCGGTACGGCTACATATGTGTAGATCTTCTATGTCTTCTATGGTAACTCTATCAGGGGCGTCGCTGCCGAATTTTTTGAACGCATCCAAAATGGGCCTGTAGCCAGTACACCTACAGATGTTACTCGATAACGACTTTTCAATTTCAAGCCTTGTTATATCTGGTTTACTTTTTAGAAGGCTGAAATTTGTTTTAAACTTCACATATAAGTTTTTTAATTGTTTTCGCATTCATTAGACAATACCAACCTATACATAGTCATGATCCAACTGGGGCTGCAGTAGCCGCACTGACTACCGTTGTCTTTCGCAAGCTGCTTCTGTAACTTGTGATAACCCTTAGCTTGATCTCCCAAGCACTCAATGGTCGTTATCTCCCAGTTCTGGCACGATGTGATTGATACCATACACTGAAAATATACAGTAGAAGAAATCATGGGTAAACAAAAAACAAAAAGCAAAATATAAGTAAAACTGTACTGCGTTCAGTGAAGTGTGCGGCGCGCCGGGTCGCTGCACGGCGGACACGATGCAGGCGCCGCAGCCGGCCTCGCGGCACATGTACTTGGTGCCGAAGAGATGCAACGACGACCGCAAGTAGTCCAGCAGGGTGGTCGTGGAATCTACCTCGCTTCCCACTGCGCAAATATTTTTAATGATAAGATAATTTCACTTCTGTCAACTTTATGGCATCTTTTACTTGTTAATAAAGCTGAGCTTTAATGTCGAATCATTATTTCGTTGTTATCGTCTAATCTCGTTCTTGATCTAATGATCGGATCCGGAAAGAGATAGTTTCAGATAATTTATCAGTGCAAGCGAAGAATTCCGAGACAAAGATGCGTGTTGGGACTCAATCACGATCAGATTAGCTCTTATTTGCTTATTACTAAAACATCAACTTACCTGAATATTTAACACCGTTTACTGCAAACCAAATCCTATCCATTGTGTCACTGTTGGGGGAAACCGTTCTGAAAATGTCTCGATCTATCACTCAGTGATCACTATTACAAATATCTACTCACTAAAACTTCGATTAGAAAAAACTAATTATTTATTTCTAATGTTTTATTTTGTTGTTTAATATTTAATATTCATTACTAATCGAAGCAGTAAACGCTCGTCGCTATTATAATGCAAATCGAATGATAAAAACCCTAGTTACAATGAAACATGTTCAAAAGGTTTGCTTGATAAGACTAAAGTGCTATTTCATAATTTCACACACACACACACACACACACACACACACACTTGAAATTAGGTAAAAAAACTCATATATGTTTGCATGGTAATGGCACATATACATAAACCAAACATTGTTAAGGTGCTCGTGTAGTTAACAAGTAACTATATTGAATAGTAATACAAATATTTTTTTTTATAAATTGTTTTTTTTTTTTGTAGTAAAAGGTAGAAGATGAGCAAGAAGTTGAGCAAGCAATACACAATGCGTTAGAAAATTGCAAATGCGTTTTTAGCCTACCTTTAAAGGAAAAAGGAAAAGATGTATTTACAGAATAAAGATATTTATTTTTCAATTCCTCTATGTTAATCCTATTCTATTCCAAACTTATCTTTATTAGAAAGACGGGAAGGGAAAAAGTGGTTCGCATTGACCTCTAACACACATAGCATCAGATGAGACGCGGATATATTTGCACTTCACGCCTGTCTTCTCTGTATGCTTCTGCATATCGTACCGGTCGAGTGTTTTATTCATGCACCAGCTAACGCTTTTGCATTTGTAATATTGGTTAGATTCATGTATTCCGTTTAACGCATAATACGGCAACAAGCCACCAATTTTCACGATAACTGCTATCAAATAATTTATTTCGAACCCGGTTTTTTATCTTAAGTAGTTATTGTATAATTTTTATCGCATTTACCTTTATAAAGCTTGTTTTTTGCGAATTAAATTCAATGAAAATGTTAATTGATAAAACAGAACACGTAGCAATGTAATTTTATTGCGTGTGTAAGTTTGTTTTACGTTTGTGGGTTTGTATGTATGTAAATTCCATTGTTACGGACTAGAGCCTATGTAATTGCATACGTTTGTCTCGCTCTGACTCTGAAACGACTACCGAGCGTTGTTCGTACGATTCCGGATTATGTCTGAACTTTAAGCAACTGATCCTAATTTGATGAGTGAGGAGTCATCCTATTTTTCTTCTTCCACAGAGTATCATTACAATGGCACATAACAAATACAGTAGATGTAAGAAATAAAATTCAAATTAGTGAAAAAAGAATTCGAATCTTACTCGACTTAATTTTTTTTTCACATTGCTAAATCAATTTTTCGTTGTTTTGGAGTATATCCTAAAATTATAATGTCTTCTATTACATAAAAGTTCCTTCAGTTTTTTTTCAAAGTAAGTAATAAATGGCGCTTCAGCCAGTCGGGGTTTACGTTTTTTTAAATTAGGTTATTCATTTATAATTGAAATGAAACTACAATTTTAATGCAGTTTTTATTTTAAAAAATGGCGTTTACAAACTCTTCATATACTCGTATAAAACTAAAATTAGTAAAATTTAAATAATTCAAAATTTGTAGCGGCTGAGAGACATATTTTTTCATATGTGTAAGGTCCATCTGCAATCAAGAAGTTAATAATGTATTAATTTATGTTATAGCTAGATAAATAGCTCATGTTATAGCTTTACAGAAAAATATTAAATTGTACTCAGTACTCATATGCTGCATATGCTGTAATTAGGTATTGAAAAGTGATGCTGACAATAATATACTTGCCTAAATCAAACCATTGATTCGTAGGTATACCAGATTCTAATCTTGCAGAGGATATGGCCTCTCTTATTGCAAAAGGCACAACTATCGCCATACATGTTGCCGGCTCTCCGGTTGCTATAAAATACAATTAACAGCATTACTTCAAAATGAATATTTAGACCTACAAAAGTGATATTTTCAAATGTTCACTGAATCAGTTGTGGCATATAGTTCAATTTACCTTTGGATCCGAGTATAGCGTCGTTGCTATAAGATCTTTTCCTAAAATATATTCTAAGATCTTGAGGTATATCCCGAGCCTGCGGTACCCAGTACTCCCACGTGCGATTTGTTAATAACTCTCCAGTATCTGGATTGTATACTAAATTTTCCGAAGTCCAATAACCAAGGCCCATGACGAAAGCTCCTTCGACCTGCAAAAAATATACGTACAATTAAAATATAATCAAAACTTTTAAAAAGTTGTAACTACATGTAAGTAAACACAAGTTACATTTTCATGTAATATCAAGTTGCGTTAAGTACATATATGAAGATAAAGTATTTTTAAATGTTTATTAAATTTACTTACTTGACCAACATCTATTTCCGGGCTGACACTTCTTCCAGCGTCTTCTAATAAATCTACCCTTAACACTTCCGTTTGACCAGTTAATATATCAACTTCAACTTCGGCTATTGTTGCACCAAATATGTTATATTTTTGCACATCTGTATTATTAACATGGGCGTGCGTTTGCAGATCAATGTCAGCAGCAAACGCGCTTTGAATCAGTTCCACCCAGCTAGGGTTAGTCATCCGATTTCTGACAGGTTCTAGTTTCAGTAAGAATGCTTCACAAACTTTCTGTACGCCGATTCCCACGTATTGTGATGTCAAGCTTCCACCTGATATGAATGCATTAGGTGCTATGATAGTATTGTTCGCTTTGATTTGAACCATTTCTACTGGTATTTTGAGAAAATATGCACAGATCTGTACAGCTTTGGTGTTTATGCCTTGACCCATTTCGATACCGCTGTGTGTTATGACTACTGTACCGTCATCATGGTAAACTGACATGTTAATGTCCAAATAGAAACTGCCTACAGGAACCCATTTCATAAAAGCAACTCTCAGACCGCGTTTCTTCCATCGATTCTCTCTATTAAATTTGTCAACTGCACTTCTACGTTCTGTGTACTGAGAATTCTTCATAATAGTTTCAGACAACTCGGTCATATCTTTTTCTACTTCAGGATCTAAATTGGCTAAGCGCACTTGTATAGGGTCTAATGAAAGCTCGTAACTTATACGTTCCAGTATTGATTCCGTCATTGCTATACATTCAAGTGTACCTGTAAAAATATAACACATATCTACGTTATACCCAAATATCTAAGAAACAAAATGAAAATATAAAGGGTTTAATAAGGACCAAAATATATCCAGCAACCTCGCAAGGTATAATTTTTTGTTCTGAACATTCAATATATATTTATTAAGTACCTGGAGACCTGCACCATGTATTCGATGGATTGTCAGTAGTGGTGTTAAACGATCTGTAATTCCATCTGGCTTTGTTGTAGCAATTGTTGTAAATGTCTGTTGTGAGTGCTAAGAAGGGTTCGTTTATGATATACCCATGGTCATCATATAGATCGTAATTCAAATATTGCACCACTCCTTGAGAATCTACACCAACCTAGAATCATTCTTGAATATTAATAAAGCTAAAGTAGAAAATTTAGTATGAAAAATCTACAATTAGCACTGTTTAAGTGACATTAAAACTGCTCTGCTTCAGGCAGGTAGTTATAATTATCTTCCTGTTATTGTAATTAACAAATCGTACTTCAAAATTAGTGCTACAAGGCAGTCTCTTGCCCACAGCCCGCATGTTGTTGGTGAGCGACTGTATAAACCTGCAGGGGCGGTTCAGGCGGTGCGCGACCAAGTTGCAGGCTACGGCCACCTGCAACGAGCGCGTTATCTTGTATCCGTACGCGCCGCCGATCCGACGCACGTGCACGTCGATCCTATAAACAATTTAAATAATGTCAAAATTTGACCATGACCTTGGTAAACATAAACTGCTTTTTCTACAACTATACGCAAGTTCTTGCCGATCACAGATATTCTTAATCTTTTGAACATGCTTCCCTTAACAATCTTCTTAATTTTTCCTTTGCTCAAAAACCTTTCATCGCTTAACTTACTTGTTCTCTGGTAGATTTAGTGCTCGCGACGTAGCCACTTGCACTCCGTCCATCCACTGCGTGGCCGAATGCACTTCTAATCCTTCCTCAGTGGGCTTGGTCACACAAACCAGCGTCTCCATACAGAAATGATATTGTCCGTAGATAGTAAACGAACCATTTATTACTTTAATTACATTGCTTCCCCTGTCTGTTTGAGGTATATTCAAAAACATAGTATTTCTCCCTGCTTCATTTTTAGCTACTTTAATATCAAGAAGAGGTCTTTTTACATTTTTATATTTAACCGCTACCAATTGAGCGGCTCTGTCAGCTATTGCACGCGTTTTAGCGACAACTATTGCTATGGGTTGGTTATAATATTTAACTTTTCCGTTACACAAAAGTTCCTCGTTAATCGGACTCAGCAATGAACCGGAAGGTGTAAACGAGTTAACACCTGGTATGTCTTTTGCTGTGTAAAGTGCTACAACACCGGGCTCCCTCTGCGAACAAGAGATTCAAGTAATTAAAAGTGCTAGTGCAAGATTTGCTCTCATTAATTATTTTTTAATGTGGCAATACTTCAAATGCAAACTACTTGGACACTTACCAATGCTTTAGTTGAATCAATGACATCTATATCTCCGAGGGCCACAGTGCTGAGGACAAAGGAAGCGAACACTTCCTGCGGTAAGGGCGGTATGTCTTCCACATACATAGCCTCTCCCGAGCATTGGATCTACAAATATGCTGCTATACTTATTACTTAGGTTTAATTTAAGCGAAAGACTTGAGATTATATATAGGCTTGAAACTGCACATGAGATTACTATAGAAAATCAAATCACATCTAAAGTAACTATTGTTTTTAGAGGAATTACTTAAGTTGCAAATGAATACATTATTTATTATTACTCGCCTGCCCTTCCAGCTTTGGTATCGGTTGATTTACAGGCCACAGGGTCGGGTTTGTATCGAATATTTGTCGGCCGTCAGACACAGGCCGGCTCTCCTTGAGTTTGATCGCACCTGACCGATACCGCTGGTGCAGAATGTGCTCGGGACATAATGTTAATAGACCCTGAAATTTAAAAATATACCTCAGTATAATTTTACATATCGAAAAAAAGGTTAACATTTAAATAAATACCTTATAAAACAATGATAGGGCCAACTGCCTCCTGTATGCGACTGAGGCCTCCGGAGGATTGTCAGTCACCACTAACTCAGAGTTGAGTATGTGCAGCGCACTCTGCAGCGTCTCGTTCGTAAACAGAGCTTTTCCGACCAGATACCGCTCAGTGTTAGTTGCCCGCACGAATGTCGGCGACAGACCACCATACACTATTCTTGTTTCATGAACTATGTTATTGTATCCTTTATACAGAAATCCAGCGTGTACTATTGCGTGAGCGTTTTGAGCTCTTGGCATTACCTGTAATATTATATTCAATTTAGTTTAGTAGCTTAAATATTTGACTGTACAACTTTATAAACAAATGGAAGTGAACCTTAAAAGTCACCACTTTGTAGTCTTTCAGAGGAGGTAAAAGCACATTAAGAATAATTTTTCCTCTCATGTTTTCTTTGAGAAAACCTTGCATTGTCACAACCTTTCGAAGTCCAATTGGATACACTGAAATAAAATTATTTTACTATTAAAAATTACTGTAATAATTTTAAACATGTGTTTATCTGTAATACTTACAAATTGTGATTTGAGCTCCGACTGTTTCAAATAGCAGAAAAATATCTGATGTGAATTCACGATGCTCATGTTTAATCATCAGGTTTCCAGCTATTGTACCGAGCTATAACATTAATATTTAAATAAAATAAGTAAAAACTACTATCATATTCTAATAACTTAAGGGTTGTAAAAAGTTCATCAATGTTTATCTAGTATAAAAAATAGTCATCTTTTAACATAAATTCTCATCATGCACGAACCACCTAAGAAATATTAATTTATTCATTCTCTTTTACCACTGTAGAGCTTAAATCACTTACATTTCTCACTGGTATGTGGGCAACGAGAGTAAGATGATCGTAAAGCTGCAGTAGATATTCAAAATTATTGCGTCTTGACAATCGCAAGAACACCTCCATAGTCTCGCTGATGGTCGAGCCCGCTCCAATCACCAAGTTTTGATCCAACAACACTTGCTTCAACTCGCCCACCATGCTGATATCTATTAGTATTCTGGGATACCGGAATATAGGATATGCACCTGACAACAAATACAATATGAAAATCTACGAGAAACTCGCAAGATGGAATTATGAATCAGGGTAGAAATACAAACCTCCTACTAATCATATTGGTATTCAAATGGAAATGTTCAGATTTCCTAATTAACTGTACTATTATCTATGAATTCAGAGTAGAAAATTGTAAATACATAATTAGACTTAACAATGCAAGTTTGTTAAATGGTCCTGCTGTTTTTTGATTTGCATAAAATAAAAAATGTTTATATCTAATTGACATTAGTATACCTTTAGCAGTGTTCCCGGCGACCAGCATGTAAGAGTCGTCGCCTTTCACTCGCAATATATTGAAGGCATCAATTAATTCCAAAACTCTAAACCATTCGCGACCGTCCTCTAACTTCACGTGAATAACCTTTTGATTTTCTACTTCATCTTTATTTACAACGCACCACTCGTAGTCATCGCAATCGGTCTTACATTCGTCTCCTGTCTTTTTACAAATCTGTAGATCCTCTATATCATATATCTTGTTCCAATTCGGAGCATCTGTTGCGAATTTCTTGAATGCGTGAAGAATTGGCCGGTAGCCTGTGCATCTGCAGACGTTGCTCCCGAAAGACTGCTCTATTTCTAACATGGTACGGTCCTTTTTGCTCTGCAATAGACTTTTGTATTGAGTGTAATATAGGGGAGTGTTATTTACATCCCATTCCTTATGTCTTACCTGTGCATGGCCATTACCCAGCCGGGGCTACAGTAGCCACACTGCGATCCGTTGTTCTCTGCGAGCGTCTTCTGTATCACGTGGTAACCTTTCAGTTTGTTCCCCAGGTGCTCAATGGTCGTCACATCCCAGTCTTGGCAGGATGTTACGGAAACCATACACTGTATTAGAGAAATTAATACAATTCTAACATTAAATTTTATTACATTAAATTCATTTGGTATTACTTTTAATACCGCAAACATAATTCTCTACCGAAATTATTTAACTTTAATAACTGAATACAAATATATAATCAAGTCAAGGTTAATAACTATGTATTTTTTGTATATATTAACTCTGAGATACTTTCATATACGCAACTAATGAATGTCCATTGGCAGCGACGCCTAAATTATGAAGTATTTATTGATGTGGACAGAAAATACTTTTCTGTGAGTCAATAGACTAACAAAAGAAGTTACACCTACCGCGTTGACAGATGTGTTTGTTGCGCCGGGACACTTCACAGCGGACACGATGCAGGCACCGCAGCCGGCCTCGCGGCACATGTATTTAGTGCCCGGCAGACGCAAAATGTCCCTGATGAAGTCCAACAGAGTAGTGTCCGAGCTCACCTCGCAACCCACTGCAACAAACCTTCTATCACTCACTCTCCTGTTCTAGTACACTATTTTTTCCACTTGGTGTTTGTGTGTGCGTTTTCCTACACTCACAATTGCCCATCTATCACCCAACTGCGAAGACATGCATTCTGAATTAATCATGAGCCGCAATAAAATTTTAATATTTAATGTATGGTATTTTGAATGTAGACGTGATTCAGACGGGTGCTTGTCAACAATGGTTTAAAATGCGCTTTATAACTCAAGTCACTTTGTGGCAAAAGTCCTCAAACACGAAATCTCAAAAATTTAAGAATAATTAATTCTCGTTATCATTTCAAAAATCTTGCAGAACGGGATCCCACATGACCTAGGCTGCGGTGAAAGTGCATGACTTGGAATTTTAAAACACACTTCTTAAAACTGAGCATGGCTATGATAATAATTTACTAGGACGTACATTCACTTTTGGTGTAAAGAATAAATTAGATTGTAAGACGTAGAGAGTTAGATGATTTGAGAAGTTCTTTGCTCTTTCCTTTGCAAGTCCTTAGTCAAAGGACTAAGTAATAAAAATAATAACAAATGTTCTATTGTAAGAAAAAGCTTAATCAAAGCGGATAAATTTTCAATGTATTCTTAAACATTTTTAGGTCACAAATTTGTCCGGCGTTCTCAGAGGAGCCTACCGAAAGTCCATTTGTCTGTCTAGTGGTTTAGAAATGCATAGGAGACAAATATTGTTTTTATTTACCGCGACCGAGTTCGTGTATAGTTAAAAAAAAACTGAGTAGAGTCCTAAATGCTACTCCAGAATGTAATGTAAGTCTGTTCCAAATAACGTCGAGATTCATTTAGCCAAACAAGCATCCATGCAGACAAACTTTCGTATTTGTCATATTAATAACTAAGATAATAGAAGATATTAAATCTCAAATGTTTAGTTACGACCATAATTTGTAACTTTTTGATTTTATCTTTTTTTTTAGATGGCTACAGGTTTTATCATTAGATCAATTTAAATTTTTCTCACTGAATTAAAAAAAGTATAACAAAAAATCTCATAAAAACGCACCCGAGCACTCGACTCCATTGACTTTGAACCTGATGCGATCCATGACCAACTGCCACGCGCGCCGCCCGCCAACTGGTCAACACGGTCAGATCACCATGTCGCCACCACCACACAAACAACATGCATTCTGTTTATATAAAAATTAATCTTTGGGTAATCTTATTATTCTCGTGGGTTTCGCGTTTATGGAATTATGCAAATTGTTTGTAAAAGTGGGGTTATAGAAAAGGTACTCAATTTTTTTTGAAACAATAAAAAATACATTTATACAAGAATACAGTCCTTGTCAATTTTTATAGGCTTTGTTGTGCTTCTTACAAAATGTGACTTCAATTAAAGGTCACAGCTGCAATATTTAGATGGAAGTGAAGGAAATATTTAGGTGGATTCAAGAAGATTTCTATGTTCAGTACAGAGCCTCTGTTGTCTCCTAATATGCCGATTGCAAGTCTTTCATATAATACTTAAAGCTTAATTAAGTCATGTAACGAGTACTTTCGATGTTATTAATAGGTGTATCTCAGACCTTTATAATATCAGGGAACGCTGCATCAGCAGTTCCTCTGGTTTTGCAGATGTCTATGGGTGTCGTTGATGACCTCGGTGTTAGCGCTGATAGTTTGATCCTTTCTCTTATAAAAAATAAATGTTGAGATCACTTACGAAAAACTTGTTAAGAGAAAGCGTAAGGGTTTAAGTAATGTCATTTGCTCTAATAACAAAATAAGTAAACATAAATCAGTGAACTAACGCTGAGAATAATGAGCGTATAAACATTTAAAACAGGTTTTAATTTGTCAGATTTTACGTCTTGTTGCAGCAGGTTTTAGTTTTATTTGTTTGTTTGTGGGTCTTCAGACTTATAACTCACTAGCTGACGCCCGCGATTCCGTCCGCATGGAGTTAAAAAAACTCAATTACAGTGAAACCTGGTTAAGTGAGACATCATGGGACCTGCAATGTCGTTTCACTTATAGAGGTATTCCATTTACCCAGTGTCTCAGATATACAGGTATAAATAAATATCTGTCTCATTTACAGAGGGTTCCATTAATAGAGGTGAGAATACAGGTTATTTCAGTTATACAGTTGCGATCATTAAATAAAATAACGTTCAAAATTTGTACTTACGTACTTGGAATTACGTGTGGAATTTGTGGGTAGAATAAGAATGAGTAAACAAACAATGTTATCTCAGTTACAGAGGTTTATGCATATAAAATTTACTCGCTGTCTCAGTTATAGAGGTAACTACGATGATAAATCGAAAGAACAAATCCCAGATATAGAGGTTTACCTCGTCCCACTAACAGAGGTAATTCAGTGCCAAAGTGTTGGGACCTCAGCATGAGTTCCAGTTATGGAGGTTTCTCATTTATCCAGGTCCCACTTAACCAAGTTTCACTGTAGTAGCTGTTAGAAGTCTGTTCTTCCAGATTATCTTCTACATTTGTGCCAAGATCCCTTCAGCCGTACCGAAGATACTTTCAAACAAACAAACCATCCATCCATATAAACTTTCGCATTTGTAATGTTGGTATGACTAGTCCAAAACAAAAATTTATAATTATATTTTATTTGCCCATCCAAAAAACTGGTTTTAATATCAGATAAAGGGGATGATAGGTCCCAACTCGCACTGCGGTACGTTTCGCGAAGACATAAACGCTACTTACGCACAATTTGTTCAATTGCATATTTTAAAATGTAAAAATTTGTAGATAACAAATAAGAATTTATAAAATAATTTAACTTATACATTTGAAACACTCAACTCACACACATTCAATTTTGTTATCAAATAATACTTATCTTGTTCGTTAACGCAAGTTTGAATATACATTATTAAGACTTATTATATTGCGATATACGAATTTGTAATAAACTCACATTTCCTCCACATTATTGTATAATATAATGCCATTACAGTAAACATGAGTTGTTAAGACCACGTTTCCACTAGCGTTACTAGCCACGTTTCAGTCGCACGCCTATTTATTATATTATGTATCTGTGTGTGTAAACTACATATATCCATTTTCATCATTGGCGTAACGGCTAATCGCTTAGTTGAAACGCTGTTTTAGTGTGGCCCCCTTGTATCAAATTATACCATGACGCCACGCTTGGCGGATCAACGCTGAGAGGAAGACATTAAGAAGCTTTGTTTTTAATTCTTTTGTTACGACTATGCGTTAAAATCAGCAAAGGTTGTTTTTTCCTATAGTAACTTAGTAACATTAAATTACAATATGTTGTGAAAATGTAAACTTTGTTAAGCGTTAATACTGTCGCTTCTCTTTTCTTTATTGTTGTATTTTTTTTATGTTTTTATGGATTCAATTATAATAAGGGTGTTGTCATTTAAATGAATTAAAGTTATATTCGTAATGAAGAAAGAAAGGAAGTTAATTATATATAACATTTAATTTTGTTGTAGCCGAAATATTAGCTGCGCTGTTTTCTAAGAGAATAAAGGGGTATTAAAGCATATTCTTGTATGAGTTTCGATAGAGGATATATCTATTATCTATTAGTATAGCTGATCACTGCAAGTATCCTGCTACTTACTTGTAAAGCGTGTATTTTGCCAACTTTCATAAAAATGGATAGCTCGAAAGTGATACACCATTGGCAAGACTTGTGTTGCAGTCAGACTGTTTAACATGATAACTATAATTGAACAACTACCATTCCTACCATATTACCGTGACAGTTATGTATTTGACCGACAGATTCAAGTGGATTACATATATACAGGGAAGTTTCTATTTTAATTACAAAACATTCGTTGAGATTTAAAAAAGTTCTTATGCTTTTATAAATAATGAATTGCATTTATTCGGTTTTGTGAAACAATTCTCTCATGGCACGGCAGTTAGAAATTTCGGTTCCAGCAAGTGGTCCTGTCAAGCAAGTTGTAGGCGCTATGAAGTTTCGATGATTTGTCTTATAGTGTGTACGATGCGCTTAGAGTACGATACACTAAATATTACAATCAAGATTTTATAATTACACTAATAACTGTTCATAAAAATATAGACTAAGGTCGCAATGACCCCGCGAAACAATCAATGAATAAATGTTAAAATGAAATTGTCACAAATAATAATAAAAAATCAGTAGACGAATGTAAAACGTGTATTGCTTAGTTTAATACTTTTAATAACAATCTTGCCGCGGTAGCAAAATTATATTTTGTTTATTTCATAAACATAGGATTTACCAATGGTCACTTTCTTTTTCATAGGATAATCAACTGTAACACTCTGTATCTTTCTCGCAACTTCTTCAATTTCCTTCATTTGTCTTTCTTTATCTTCGGGTTGTTGTCTTCTGAATCTATTTTCGGGCTGCGGGTACACAATTTTTGGCACTTTTTTCTTTCCCTCGGCAGCGGCATTTTGAAAATATTGTCTACAATTGTGAACTATCGGTTCTAAAAGTTTTCTCGTTTTGGGGAAGGTCTTATCTTCATACTTTTTCCTACACGTAGGGCACATGACAAGGGCGTTGTACGACCGCTTATTTTTGTTGAACATATTTTTCAGCTCTATTCCGTATAAACTTTCAAGACCTAGGTTCTGCCCATCCACCGTCACCGATTCTCTAAAATTACTAACTTTTGATCGCTTTATAGTTTTTTTCTTGGCATCTTTTTTCGGCGTCATCGAGGTGGTGGTCTTATTACGGAAAAAAAATGGGAACTTGAAATTTTTCAACACCCTGCAATGAAAAAACACTTTGGATAATAAAATATTTTTAATACATATTTATATATAAAAACATTTAAAAAGTTACCCTTTCTTTTCTGGATGATGGATCGCGGTGTAATCTACGAGGTTATTGTGATAATTAATTTTCGGTTGATAGTGTTGATTACTCGCCGAGTTATCTTTCTTCGATTCGGCCAAAGATGCAAAGTCGTAATCGAATTCCTTTTGATTTGGCAGCTCGTCTGACGCCTTGACAGCCTCCGTGACTTTGGCCACGTCGGTGTCTTCTATGTTAAGATAGTCCGTCCAACTATCACGTCTGTCGTCACCTGAGTTTTGATCCATAAGGTTTTTAAGATTTTCATAATCCATATAATCATTTGAACTAAATTTTCTGTAGCTGAAATGTAATACCCAATTACAACAAGATATGACATGTTTGCTTCTCAAATCAAATTTCTAGACCAACTTGGAATCTCAATTTTAGAAGATCGTCCAAGATAGTCAACAACCAGATAGTCGTACTTCGAATTTCCATTACGTACAGAAATATAATAACACAGACTGTATACGAATAAAAAATATTATTTTTATAATAATTTCATAGTTTAATGAGGTTACAGTTATTATTTCATGATAATTATTGACTACAATTTTGCAAAGTATTTAGGTAAACAGGATCCTGATCCTACTTCAGAATATTTAGCACAATCAATCCTCACTCCTATGCATGTGGTCTAAGGTCATTAGCTTAAAGGTTATTTTTACATACTCTTTCCGCTTTCCGTCGCCGTACTGCAGCTTGTGCTGTTTCTTGTTGCCTGAGTTCTGTATGAAGCTGGCCACGTCGAACTGCGCCACCGGCTCGTTGTTGTCCAAAGGCACCTCGTAGCGTTTCTTGTACAAGTTTCTCTTTTGCGTTTTAAACTTTTTATAATGGCTCACGATGTCGTGTCTATGATTACCCTTCAGTCTAAAATTCCTTGATTCATTATTTATATAATCATAACAAAACGATAAGTGAACAAAAAATAAGTAACTTAGTAAAAAATATCGTAACATCTTTAGCGTGACATGATCTGTCAAATCGTAATGAAATGTTCTTTTAAAACGTTAAATTATCACCATACAAATGAGTTCGTAATAGATAGTAATAGACACAATTTCCTTGCTGAAACCTCTTTAGTTCTCTTCATATCTAAACCCACTGATCTCTATAAATGGACAGGCTATAAACCGTGGTATTTTGTGCCTATTTGATTTGCGCCATTTTGGCGCGGACGACTGCGGTTGGTAGCGCAGGTGAGGATTCTAACTAATATTACAAATAGAATTAACTGTCAAGATTTTGAACTGGCGCGTTTAAAGTCTAAAAGAAGCATAAGCTGGCATTTTCAAGCAATGTGGTTTCCATTTGTGGAGATCACTGTCTAAATCCTAACGATTGGAAGTGGTTAATAGAAAGATGAATAAGCTCGACTGACTTAACCTCTATAACACTCCGAGTCGAATAACACCTCATTCGTCAAAATTGGTTTAGGGTACAGGGTGCCACAATGTAATGGAATAACCCTACTTTTGGACCGGATACCGAATGTCCGGATACTATGATATACTACGAATATATACGTTATAATGTTGAAGGGATATTTCTCATGACCGCAAGGTACACTTCACCGGAGCCGACCCTTACGTGACGCTGCGTAGCAGATCAGATCTGCCTAACGGCGTGGTCACCGTAAATCTCCTTAATTTATGGTAACCATTTGTCGACACTTGTTAAGTTGGCCATAATATATCATGTTACGAGATTGTCTTACTCAGTTTACTCAGATTGTTTCAACCAAATATCCATCCATCTAAACTTTCGCATTTTTAATATTAGTAACTCGCTGAAAACTTTGCGTTTTAATACACAAATATTTTTTGAATATAATTTAGCTGTTCATATTTCCCAGGTCTTTGATGCTATAGATGTTGTTGAGCAATCGATAAGAACTCCGTTAAAGTCAAACTTGAACCGTAATAATTAATTTAAAAAAACGCTTAGTAATTTACACTGTGATACAAAAAAGAAATACCATATTTTTTTTATTTTTTTATATTGAAAAAGTTAGAGCTTGACCACGATCTCAACCGATGAGGTGAAGATGTGGTCTAAAGATGGTACGCGCTAGCTTTGTATATGCCTATTCACTCTACTCTTGAAGGCCCCCACATCGTACTTGGACGGAAAAACTGACGCCGGCAACTTATTCCAATCCTTAGCAGTACGCACAAGGAACGATGATTCAAACTAATGAAATAATATAATCCCACTGAAATCAGAGCTATAGCGGAAATTAATGAACTGTTATGATTTCAAAAAAGAAGGAAAGTATCTAATGATCATAATAAACTTTGGACTTTCGCATAATATGTTAGAGAATCTCGTTCCAAACATAATCTTTAATTTATAATTTGATCATTCGTCTTACAAGAGCTGCCAGTGTCCAGGAATGTATTCAAGTTGTTGTCGTTGTAGCGCTCCGCCTGCTCTATGTAAACGCTAAGTTATGCAAGAGGGGATCGACAAGCTCGTAGTTTGGGAAGGATCATGCCTAACGTTACCTTATTGAAATGTTATAAAAAAAACGGGATATTTATAATTATTATTGTACAAATTTTATAAAAAACTACTTCAACGTCGATATAATTTTATAAGTGACACTGTCGAAACCAAGTACCTGTTATGTAGAATATAATAGAATATAATACCCTCTCGTAAATGACACTCGATAAGGGCAATAAACCATAAATGTGGTCTATCTCTACCAGTAATAAATCAAGATAATCGAAAGAAATATTTCTCAAAATTTGTTTTTTCCTTGTGCAAATTGCTGTATCGCATCGGAGCCATATAAATCCCACATATCCGTATGTCGACTAAATCCTTTAAGCTTATCGGATCAAACATGTTACCTGTTGAGTTAGGACATTATCCCCGAAAATATTGTGAAAATACAAGGCCGTCTAAAGTGAAAACACCTACTGAATTATTTATATATGTTACGTGAAAATAGCTGAGGTAAACCTGCCTTTTGTTAGGAAAATCTGTTATATGCTTCTGTCACTTTTACATAAGAAAACATTTAACAACATTGAAGAGGAAATGTTATGTGTAAACACAAAGGAATTTGGTTAAGAAATTTATATTTAAGGTTAAACAATAATAATATGTTTTACTAAAATGTTCTGTCATCTACTTCGAATACCTTAGGAAAAGATCAGTTATGGAATTCGTTAGGCACGTCGAAGGGCTGAGGCTAGTTGGATGCCGACGTAGAGCCTTCCTTTAAGCGGCGAACGACATTGAAGCCGCGTTCCTGAAAATCCTAAAATATACTGTTATCAAATTAATAGAATAAACTTTATCAACACAATTTCGAATATTTAAGAGAGAAACAATCTTGCTAATAATAATGTAATTTGATTAAATAGAGAAAACGTAATTAGTAATTTAACTCCGACCGGAATCAAATAGAAAAGCAATTCAGTTAAATAGTGTGGAGACATCCGTATAATAAACCCATATTTGATATCTCTGTCTTTTTCCAAAACAATGAGAGGGTCGAAAATTATAATACCATAGTATGAATGTTTCGTCATTCGAAACTCCCATTAAATAAACGTCCACAAAAATAAATTCAGTTTAAATTTAATATAACTAACTTAGCAAGCCCACCTCCATTACTCGCTGACAGAAGTCCTTTTAAAACAAAATAGTACTTATGTGCGATTACTTAACCGCTGAGACTGTACTATGATAAATTTAATTACTTGTTATCTTAAATAGAAGGTAGATAGAGGTCCGAAATAAGTGAGATAGCGCGGCGAGGCGTGCTCCGAACCTCGCCGCAACCCATTAAGGAATTTTGGTGCGGTCGCGCCGAAAGGCCCACCGAACTTACTTAATAGAGATGTCTAGTGCCGACTTAACTTAATCTTAAATAACGTTACTACAGAATTTAAAATTAACAATTCATTCATTTTATAATGTAACATATAACGTAACTATTGTATAACTGAATCTTATCTGAGAGTAATCGCTTGTCTTACGATTTTCTTACATTTCTATTAGATTATAAATTAAAAATAACATCGACTAAGTACACGTTTAGTTGGTTTTCTTCTTACTGCTTACCTTATTAGTTTTGCCGAGTCTTCTTGAAATATACTTCAGTACAAAAAAATCGAATGAAAGAAACTTACGAAGTAGGCTCATTATTTTAGTTTTGGAATAGAATTTTTGATTCAACAAAAAAACAATTACTCGTGTTCGTAATACATAAAGTAACGAGACAGATAATAATTAATTCATTTCTGTGTCGGTGAGCATGCGGCGCGGACGGCGGCGTCAAGTTGATGCAGCTCGGTCCATGCCGGATGAATATTCAGAAAGCCTTTGAGGTCTCGCTCGAGGTATTTCGATAAAACGCGGCAATGCAAATCCACAAAATGTTTCCCAAGTAGTACCGTACATAAGAAAACCTGAATAAACATCGAGGAAAAAAACATGTTTTTGTTTTTTACTTTTAAAAATATGAACAGAATTGAAAAAATAATAGGTATTTTATTAATTTATTTTATAAAGTTACTAAGCATTTTATGCCAATGGCCGCACATTTTCTGTGCTGTGGTTTAACAAATAAAAAAGTTACCGCTCGCTAAGTGAAGGTGATAAAAGATAAATGAATCTATTCCGGTAATTTTGCGACGCAAAATTAACTTGCAAGCTCTTAATCTAATTTTATGTAGACCGTTTATTTATTCTACTTACTTCCAACGTTCTACTAACTCTACCTTTCTAAAAATATGTTGCTTAGTTTTAAAAAAGAAATTACGGTCAATCATCAACATCTAATGAATAATTGTCAAGACTCTATCTAGATCTCTTAAACAACTTCTGGGATAAAAAAAAACCTTACTAAAAGTAAAAGATGTGTTTTATTTTGCTAACCACGAATCCATTTCAACTATTGTCTAACTTATAACAGACGTCAAGCAGAGAACGTAATAATAGTAAATATCTTTAATATTTTTGACAACCCCGAAATCCAATCCTTTCAAAGCGGATTTTATATAAATACCATTTTAAAAAATAGGATAATTTAGATAAGAAAAAACGATTATAGTTGTTATTAATAAAAATTTGACAATTTATAGTGATATATTGGTTATAATCATTTTATATTATGACTAAACTGTAACGACTGTAAAATGTAAACGACATTTTATTTAATTTAAAATATTACAGAGAAAGGTTCCGTTTAGGAATTGAACATAATTTTCAACGACATAAGTCACTAAGTGACAGTCGCCATAAGAGTTCGTCGAAAGCAGTTGAACTTGCGAATTGAAATTGAATTTGAATTTATGAAGTAACTTAGTCCTATTTTGTGAGAAAAATTTATTAAAAATGGACAAAAAAAACATCGCCATCGTGGAGATAACTAGACCGCTGAGGAAAATGTTAAACTATTTTTCTAAGGTATTTTTAATAGAAAATTCATTCGGCATGTACTGCGGAGGATACCGCATCACCGGTTTTCAACGAACCCTAAAATGCATTGTAATATTTTGTAGTTTTGCTTTTGTTATAAATATCTTTGTTGCAGGAATTAGCAAATAAACACAAGATCCAATTACAATCTAAGATGTTATCGTAGATACTTCAAATAATGAGGTACGATTTCACTTTAAATGAAAATCTCCTTTAGTCCACATATAGTTTCAAAAAACTTCACTTTTTTACGGTTTAATTTTTATGGTTCTTAAGTAATCCCTTAAATGTTGCCCTTTTTGGCTGTAGTCTAAACTGTCACAGCTGTATAAGAATTATTTAAAAAAAATTACAAAAAAGTTAGCGATGATATATTTATCTTTTACGTTTTTCACACAATAGCCATTTTATTATATTAAAAAAATCAAAAATTACAATGATATTACAAAATTCTTTGACAACTCGGTGAAAATCAACATTGTTAATGCCATTACAATTTTTTTTGCTAATGATTCTGTAGAATTGAGCAAAAGGTTAAATATTTAAAAGTTAATAATGTCATGGTAGAAATAATTGAAATAAAATTTACTACAATTAACAGCATCAATAGGCGAAGGGAAACAATACGACCCTGTACTAAATTAATAACTTTTTGAACTACTTTTTCAAAAGCATCTGTACAAATATGAGTTGAGCGTATAAATAGGTCGAAAAGATAGGTGGTCGTAATTAGTGCACGAAATGAAGCCAGCTTTACATCGGACATCCGACGCGACGCCAGCGCCACCCCGTAGCTCGCCAATTACCACGAAAAATACACTTTTATAAATCTCACTTCACGTCAAACTATTTTTACAAAATTCTTTTATCATACGTTGTTTTATTCAAGTCTCTTCTAATTCTTTGTGTGCTCTTAAAATGAGAAAAATATTTTTATAAACTGCTTGCTTTAAATGTGATCAAATTTTTATTTAGATTATATAAATATAAAATTTTATATGAATGAACCGTTTCTAAATGCAATATATTTTGAATTATATAAATAATGAATGACTTAAAGCATATGCTTCAATTTTATAAAATACTGAATTAATTGTGCACACATAGAGCCAGCTAAGTCCTAAGAACAAAATAAGCAGCTTTATTGAAGTCACTCTGTATAGATCGATCACTTGATACTGGTTGCTTTCTGAGACTAAAATCTCAACTTGGACTGCGAAGTTCGATACCACGATCTTTAATATTATGTTACTATTTTCATTGTGTTTCGCAGTAAATTGATAGGAAAATGTTACACAAAATATTCTGTAAAAGAAAATAAAATGACGTATTGTATTTATAAGAATTACAAAAATTTAAACGACCTTCCATCAAAAAACTTAGTAAGAGACAAAACAAGCGCCCGCATAATTTGCGAGCAATAGTGCAAAAGTGTGTTTATTTGCGATCGTTTTGCAACAGGCGCTATCGCCCGCACTGGAATAGTAAAATTGTATCGCATTCGTTTTGGAAAATGATAGAAAAAATGCTCAAACATAAAACATCACTTTTTTACAGAAATATATTTTCAAATATGACGACTTACGACTGACAAGTAGTTAAAAGTTTCCACCTAAAACTAGGTTACACCGGAGAGGAATGATTAAAACGCAATCTGTCAGCGGTGCGTAAGGACTCGTCGAGGCAACAGAGCGTGAGGACTCGGCGAGGCAGCTGTGAGAGGTCTCGGCGAGGCAGCGACGCGGGCTAACGACGTAAGAAACCGCCGCACCGGGACCTCAGGCGCGCTTCTAATTGCTGACGGTGGAATTTAATGAGCGATAGAGATTATTTTAACAGTTTCCGCACGCACGTGTAGTTGCTAAAGACGAGTGGAAGCTCAAGTACTGACTGACCTGTACTGTAGTTAGTAACAGTACTAACCATCATATAATTCATACTAACTAATGTTACTTCAAACTTTCGTGGTTTTTATTAATATACTGAAATATCGGGAGCTCAAAAAGCCAAATCGTGGTAAGAATCCCGTTTCTTACGAACAGTAACTAGTATAAGTCGGGGCCAGTGTATTTAAAATTGGGTGTCCTGCATAATAGTTATTCAACACACAGATCAGAGCACTGCACTGTATTTACATAAAAAGAGGGAACCGTTGTTAGTAGTTAAAGATTTCTCGGTAAAGTAAATATAAAAACAAATTCATATTATTCATCATTTTGACATTTAGTGCGCTTTTCTAAAGCGATTTCCTTTTTAACGGATTATTTATTAAAATAGTTGGCTAACGGGCAATGAAGCGAAACCCCTGCAATTGTAGTGGTCGCCCAAGTTGCCTCGTAAATTCGTCGGTGGGCGGAGTGAACGACTTTATGGTTACATTTTGATACATTTCCTTCTTTTAAAATACTTTTAGTTTCCCAAAATATTGTTACTATTTCTAGTTTTAAGACATGGAAGATTTATCATTCATCATGTATATTATTTCGAAATAATTACCTAATTTCTGAAGGTTATCAAAATATTGGCATTCTATTGTTTCTTGAGAAAGGAACTAAAATTAGCGCGGTAATAATACAAGTGACAAAGGATTTATAATCTGTTATTACCGTATCTGTTTAATATATATATAATCTGTATAATATATGGAATAAAAGGCTTTTTTATTTTTATTTTTTATTTTTATTTATTTTATTATTACCGTATCTATACTTTATGCAACCTTAATGTTAATATATTTTATTTATTATGAACAACGCTTGACAACTGAAGCAATCATTTTTAACTACTTCACAAATTGACGAATAATCAACTAATTTTACTAATATTAAAAATGCGAATGTTTAGATGGATGGCTATGGATCTTCGGAAAATATTCTGGAAGGATACATTGGTATATTTATTAAATATTTTTTTATTCCGCGCGGATGGAGTCGAGGGCAACAACAAGTATTTCATAAGTACTTAACACAATAATTTTCGTCCACTATTCGATAGTAAATAAAAGACGAATAATATGTAGTTTCATATTAAATATTTATTAAAATATTACGGCATCACAGTTGTACAAAAACAAACGAATATTTTGGTAGTAATTGTATTTACAATTTACAATTATTGAGAAATTATATAATTTATCAAAACAGTGATAATTTTCAACATTTGTGAACATTCAATAAAATCTGAAGCCATAAAGTATGTATATGACAGTACAAACTAAATCTAAAGACTAAAAGTGTTTTAATATTTAAATAACAAATAAATAATAGTCGAGGATATTTTGAAAGGGTGTTAGGAAATTATGATGATATTGTTGAAAATGGAAAATAGTTTTAAACTTATGGATATATTTTTGATGGAATGGATTTATCTTGATAGAAAAAGTGTAAGAAACGATGATAATATTATGCTATTCAAATTGTTATTTATGAATTGATAAAATATTGATGAGGTTTGTATATATGTAAGTGGTAGATGTGATGATTGGAGATGATGTAAGGTGATGATTTGTCATAATAAGATTTTACATTAAGTACATAATAGTGTTTCTATCTAAATACTTTCACATAATTTATATTAAAATTATTTATGACAGAAATTTATGTACACTTTCATATAAGTTCTTAGAAACAATAATATCATAATTTTACTACTACCATAACTTAGTTTAGTTATACTCTATCATTGTTGGTTTTTATTGAAAATGGATTGTGCATATTTTCCGAAATATTGCACAGCTGGGAATGTGGGAGCGGCCGCTACTGATTGATCTTTGTACCCGGGATTAGGTTTTGAATACTGAACTTGTGGTTGGTACGACTGAGGCTGGTTTTGTGCTAATAATTGGGGTTGAATTTGAAGTTGAGGACCAGATCTGAAGTACGAGAGATTCTCATGGCCTGACACTCCTTGGGAAGGCGCTTGCTGAACGTTCTGCTGATATAACGGATGATGTACGACAGACTGAGCTTGATCTTGAGAGAATTTCGTGAAGCTCACCGGACCCTGAGGTTGTGTCTGATAGTTCTGGAAAAAAAGTTTAATTAACTTGATCCATATTGCAACCAACACGTTTTCTTTTACTTTTGATGTAGTAATAGACACCTTTAATATTATAGTTGAGGCTAAGTAGAAACAAAAATAGGTAAAAAATGAATACCTGTGGCGCAAACTGTTGTCTCTCAAGGACGCTGCTCAGTGCGGGTTGACTGAACACTTTCTGCTGAGTGTCGTCCTGTCGGTACGTGACTGCCGGCTGAATGTACTGGACATTCTGGGCCGGTTGCTCCTGTACGTAGGGCTGCTGATACTGCTGCTGACCTTCCGAATAATACTGCTGAGGTGCCAAGTTATACTGGCCCGCGAGCAAACTCTGTTGATTGTCTGAGTAGAATGTTTTAGGCGACTGCTGATACTGGAGCGCTTGTAGAGCAGGTTGGTTCTCTAATTGTTTATTCTGATGCGCTGAATACTGGGCTGGTGATATTTGATTGTAATTTAACGGCTGCGCCTGAGCTTGTATTGTTTGGGGCAACTGTTGGTACGTTTGTTGCAAAGGTTGTTGATATGCTGGTTGCTGTTGATACGCTTGTTGCAAGGACTGCTGATCGTATATCTGTTGAGTCTGGGCTAAGACTTCCTGCTGTGAAATCTCTGGTTGTGTGGATAATTTTGCATTGTATACTTGAGGGTTGTACTGCAAGTTGGGCTGCTGGAAATGCTCACTGTAAGCCAGCTGCGACGGCACAGGGGCAGACACTTCATATGTTGTTGGTGTTCCAGTCTGAAAAAATATATGTTGAAATTAATATTTAAATCAGGTTAACCGTTAAATCAATCAAGTCTCCTTTATTTTTGACTTCGTTTATGAACTTTTAATACATACGCGAGGCTGGTACACGGAGACGGGGGAAAAGAGCTGGCTGGCGATTGCGGCCTGGTAGGAGGGTGCCTGCCCCGCCAGCAAGTCGGAGAACTTGGAGAACTGCGGCGCTGGCGTCGCGTACTCACGCTGTAGACATATTACAATATACAACAATTGTTTGTCTCATATCGTAGTGTGAAATCTGTATCGACATTAGTTACAGTCCAAAACATCACGAGACTGTTGTTAACAGATGATATAATTTATTGTCTTACAAATTATTTTCGTACAGCAATAGCAAACATTCCTCGTAAATTGTCATTTGTAGTCTGTGCTTGTCATTGACAGATGACTTATAATTTTGCGTGTGCAAAAACACCATAAAATTTTAGAATTCCGCATTCCCTCAAATTATGCAAATGATGAAGTCAAAAACAATTTGGGAGTCGCATTCTGATTTACAGTTTTTTGTTTAGAATATCTTTAAATAAAGAAGTTTTAAATGGTTATTATAATGACTCTTCGTTTTATATCTCAAAGTTAAAATATCATATTTTTTAATTAGATCCCTAAAATTCTAACGGTGCGATATCTACCATGGCATATAAACTGTATTTCGTAAGTTGTAAAAAAAGTTGGACAATAGGTGTTTAAGAGACTTTTCAGTTAATTTGCCAATTTATTTACTTTTACTTAATAAACTATTAACTTGGACGTAATTCAGAAATCGTTAAAAACCAATTAGAATGTATTCTATTGTACAATACCAAAAGAAAAAAACCTAAAGGAGTGGTGCAAAGCGGAGCGTGGACAATCTGATTTGCGGATGTCTGAGGGAGTTATGTAACAAGCAGCTCGTTCCGGTGCATTCACCGAACAGATTTATATTTAATGTTATTTCACTGCACTTATGCAATAATCGTAACATTTCAAATTACCACATAACCAAAAAGAGTTTTATAAATGGTATAATTATATTTGACCTTTTTAACAGACATAAAAACGGAGAAAGTACTTGATTCAATCTAAAAAAAAAGATAAAAGCACAACACACAAAAATAAGCTTTTTAATAATCAAAAGCGAAAATAAATTACACTATTTTTCCATAATCCATAACTGCAAGACTGCAACTATGCAGATAAGATAATGTAATTGTTATTAATGTAGGACAGATATTGTGTTTTATAAACTTTAGGGTAAATACAGACGGAAAACATTTCAACTTTGGATAAGCCACAGACCTCTTTCACGTTTTATTAATAGTAAATCATTGTACCGCACACACCGTGGGAAGCAGTCACAAGGTCGGTAGTAGTTCTTACTAACATCAAGACAAACAATGCGCTTGCGCACGACAGCAAACAGTGTCATTGTATTGTAATAAGTTTCATACTAATCTACAACCACATGAGAAATAATAACTATTTTTGTGACGGCAATGTGAATCTTGAAACCCGGCGATTTTAGTCGCCAAGCAACTTAAGTAGTACAAAATCATAGAGGTTCGTAAATAGCGTGCGTCGCCCACATTTATATCTGTCATCGCCAAAGACGCTCGCTCGCTCGCAACCTGTTTGTCAACATCGTCGTTGCAATTTTAAAGATGGCGGCAGAAATCTATACAGTAGGTATGTAGTCGCTATACCTGTACTGACTGTATAGAGGAGTCGCGTCGACAATTGAACATTGTGTGTAGCGCGCGCAACGCGATTCTCGCGACGCAACAATACGATATTAGTTTCGATGTTATACGTTGCCTTATGTACGAAGAACCTAAAGAGCAACGAAGCCATGCGACTGGACCGCAGATACAAGTAGATTATTTAACAATTTTTTTTCAGTATTGAGTATTATTACTTTCCGCATTATTTAAATTTAAAATCTTCCATTTAAAAATTTTCTTTTGAGTAATGGTCGTTCTGGTTACTTTTGAATAATACAATCCTTTCTTACATTGTTTCTGCAGAAAGCCGAAATGATAAGATGGATGACATTTGTTTGAAACTGGGCTAAAGTCTACAAAATACATTTCAACTTTAAAAAATATTAAAATAAAAGAAGATGATGCGAAGTATTTCACTTAATAGAAAAATTATTATCGTATCAAAAGAAATGCTCAAAGAAAAAGTTTCAGTAGTAGGGATTCACCGGTTCCAGACCCAAAATTTATTTTAAAAAGGGTAGGAATATTTTTTTCAATATCGACCTTATGCTCATCGTAATAAGGAACACCGCTTCTGGACCAAATTAGTGGCGTTTTGCCGGTATCGGACCCGCCGTATTTTTGTTTATGTTTTTCTAAATGTAAGTGTTGTTAATTACCTGTTTCCAAAGTAATTAGCTAATGATCGTTAATTAGACAATGTAATTTCTACTCTAATTGGAAAATCAATAAAATAGATACATGAACTTATTTTAGATTTTATTACATTACATTCATATATTATAACAATTAAAAGTGTGTTTAAACATATTATGCAAAAAAATATCATTATTCATTGTATTTTCACCAAATAAGTTCACAAAATCCCTCATTGTATCACCATGAAACTTGTAGCACAAATACATTAGACAGTACTCGCCACAGAATGAAGTCCAGTCGTCCTGTATCTTTTTCGTATTAAAACTCCATAAACGTGAATTCCTTTTCAAAAAGGCACGATGGGATCCCGATGGTGGTCTACCATAGGAATCAAAATATTGACCAATGTGGTTTTTGTCTATGTGAATAGCTATCCAGTGTGAACCGGGCTTTGTGTCTGGGTCCAAATTGCTTATTATGTATGCTGGAACTTCGACAGTTATTGGTAACCTATTAGCTGCGTATACGTTAAATTTTAAGCTCGGATGAATTTCATTTAGACATTTCTCTATTTCTATTGTATTCATATTGCATACAGATTCACTACCAGCACCATCCGAGTCAACAGATCGAATGTGAATGTACTTTTAATTGCTAGGTCTTAGTATTTCATTTAGTGTTTAAAATCTTTAAAAGCCAATAGGTAGAAATGACAAAAATGCATAAAGATAATTTTTTATGTTATTTATTTAAACCACACACTTGATACATAGTTACTTAAATGAAATGCATTACATATGTGTATTCCTAGCTGCTATAGTCTACGGTTACATTACGGTTTTTATCTATCTCAATAACGTTATCAAACTCTGCGTAAACAATACAATTAATAGTTTGTGAGAGAGTTGAATCAAAACGAACTTCTAATCTTACACTACCATGCTTGACAAGGTTCCAATGACTCGAAGAGTTAGCTGACAAATCGGGAGTTAGATCGAAGGCCAATAGACAATAGCCTTTAGCATATTCTTCCCTAGATATACCATTACCCTCGTTGAGAAAATGAATACCCGTTCCCGAAAACAATGTATGATACGCTGCTGTGAAAATGTTACCATCAAATGATGGTTGTAAAGCTTTTGAAGGAATTTGTTGTCCATCGATATACAAACAAAATGTGTTCATATGATAATTTTCAAAATTAAACGGGTTCTTTGTTAGACTGCCATTGAAAGCTGCGTTATTAACAAACCCAACAATACATCTTTTAGGTACTTGGCCCAAGAAAATATTATCAAGGGTTTTGCCTTGAACCCCCGATGGAATTGTTAAAACTTTGACTTCAGCTCGGGTAATGGGGTATTTAGCTGTAGTAGAAGCTAGAACTTTTTGATGTGCAAGTAATACCGTTGGATTGATGCGTGCTCTACGAACTATAAGTGTTGCATCTGAGATACAAACTTTACATTTTGTATCAATCGAAGATGTCATTAAATTAAAAGCTTCTCTAGAACGAATCAATTTCACTGACATTTCAACTCCATTTATTAAGAACTTTTCTTGATTGAAAATATCCCCATGTAGGTGCCCAATCATTTCAACTTCCTTGCTTTCCGAACACAGCTGTTGTCTTTTAATAAAACCTTCATTTTTCTCATCGGTTGAATTCATATTACCAGCTGTATCTTTGTACCAAAGACCACAAGTAAGATGTGAGTTTTTTGCTGCAGGTGCATAATTTAACAAAGTTTCCATGTAAGCTCTATAGGCATAGGTATTATTTGGAGGCGATACAAGCTTCTGATTAAGATAGACATCCAGTTGATTGAAGAGTGAGTGTATCCAATTATTTACCGGAGCCACTATTGTTGCTGCTGCTAATTTTGAGTTGTCTTGATTAAGGATCTTAGCTTTGATATGTATTAAGGTGTGAGACAAATCGATGTAATCATCACCAGTTCCCGGAACTTGAAATTCGATGGGACCATCGTCAGCAAGAGACGAAATAGGTTTGTAATGAACCCATATTCCATTTTCTATACTGGTTTGTGTAGATGGTAAAGCAAATAAATCTAACTCACTCTTAATACATTCGCAGGAATGACTGTGTGGAAAAGACATTTTAAATTATTTTAAGAAAAAATGTCTTTTATTTTATTTTGCTTCAGCTTGGAGTTAATAGCTTTCAACTTAGCAGCTGATGGCGGAATGAAAGATGATAAGCGTTTCTTCTTAGTTATATACCCCGAACCCGACATTTTCAAGCGATCTATTCTATCGTCTGCTTTACGTTTTAAATTTGATCCAGCTTCTTTTAATCTAGCCTTTATTGACTCTTCCATAGGTCGTGCGCTAATCATATCAGATAAAAGCCCCACACCTGTATTCAAAGCCTCCTTACCAATCACTTTAGCTCCACTACTGAATAAGGGTAAAACAGATCGAAACAATCCTCCTAGAAAACTACCAATCCCATGACCACGTTGATATGGCGCTCCTTTATATATTACTCCTATTCCAGATCCCGCTTGGTGTGTATAATAATGTTCATAAGGACAAGTTATTTGTTGGGAATACATTATAATTTTTGAAAATGAAGCTTTACGCACACTGTTCCGAATTGGAATGGTATTTTTTCACCCGTGCTAGATCTTATATCTATCTCAATAGTATCAAATTCTCTACGCATGATGGGTAAATAGTGAGGTGGTGAAAAAATGTGCATTTTATTAGCACCGTAAATATACTTAGATGGATCTAATGGTATTATCCTTAACAAGGGAGTCATTACATCTCCAACAATTTGTGGAACGATTATATCACAGTAAACGAATAACTGAGATGGTAACCCTAAATGAAGATTTGCAGGGCATTTACCAATATTTATTTCGACTAAATTTATATTTGGTTCAAATCCTAACTGTATACACAATTTGGATGATAATTTTAATGTTTTTATTGTTTCATCCATTACAGTAACAGTCACAAACTTTGATACGTCATCGTAGCGGAATTTTACTTTCTCTTTTATATTATTTAATGCGGTTAGAATATGGCTAATACTATCATAATTTGTAGCTGGAATATGAGTCTTGTAATATACTAAAGAAGGTTGGTTTTCGTTCGGCATTAGCATCATTTTAGAAATATATACAATATTTTCATGATCTTGTACAGTAAACATCGTACAAGGATATTGAAATTCAACTATACCAACAGTCCATGATCCTTCTAATATAATGGGTCTTGGTAGTTTTGTTGAAAATAAAGACGATTTGTTTTCTGGAAAATACATCATTGAACTGTTGCTTGGTAAGGTCAAATAAAAGTTTTCTTTTGTCATATTTCTTTTAAGTCGGATTCCAAAATCCAACTATTAAATTTATTTGGATAACCTTTCCACTTCACTAACACTTGCTTTCTGGTGCCGGTGTAGCGAGATCTTACAATTTTATCTATTTTAAATGATGACGTGGGGTCATAAGATACTTTTTGCAATTCTTTTTCATAAAAAGTTCCATCTATTACTTCATTGTGTAAATCTTTCAGTGTATACACAATCCAAGGAGATCTTTCTATTATAGAAGTTATAATAAAAATTTCATCGCTCCAGTTAGATTCATAACCTTTTCGAAATATGTGTTTATACTTAGTAATTCTAACATGGTCCCCAACATGATACTTAGGTTGCGATGTTCCTATATTTCGTTCAGGTTTTTTCCTATCATATAAATTATTCCAAACAGTCATGATATTATTTGAATTAACATCACAAGGGCACATTTTAATGCTTGAATGAAAACTATGATTGTAGCTGTACAACAAGTCTTGCAGTATATCTACATATCTGTACGTATTTTTGTGAGTGAAATAGCGCCACATTTTCATTTTAAGTGTTCTTTGAAATCTTTCAACAATGCTCGCTTTTATATCAGGATTGTTAGTGGTATAGTAATTAATGTTTTTTCTTTTAAAATACAATTGCACATCTTTCGCAATAAACTCAGTCCCTTTATCAGATTGTAAATGCGTTGGACATGTTTTAGCTTCGTTAAAAATACTCTCAAAACATTTTTTTATAGTTTCAGAATTTTTTTGTTTCATAGACCTAGCATAAGCATATTTACTAAACACATCAATAACACACAGTATGTAGTTGAAACCATCATTATATTTAGAATGAGTTCTCATATCAGATAAATCAGCCTGCCAAAGTTCATTCAAATTTGATAAAATATATTTATTTCGAGGAAATTTTCTATGAACTGTCTTATGTAGTGTATAAGTTTCTTGTGATTGCAACCATTCTTTTACATTTTCTTTGGACATTTTACCTTTCATAGCTTTTGTTAACTTATCAATACTACTGTAACCAGCGGGGTGAGATACATCATAATAAATTTTCTTAATTTCTAATATGGGGTCCATTTCTCCCATTCAATTTTCTTTTTCAATTTCTTAATGTACTTATCTTTTGGAGGTGTCACAGTTAGATCTTCATGCTCTGAGTACTTCTCGAGGTCTTTTAGTTGAAGATTATTTATATATTCAATTCTTTTCGGGTTCCCAATGTATGTTAGCGGTATTTTGATATCTTTCAATACTTCACAAAATTCTTTCCAACCTATTGGATCACTTTTTTTTAGTTGCCGAAGTGAATCGTTAACCAAATCAATTATATTGCTCCCGGGAATTCTTGAACTATTTATGACAACTGCCCCATCATCATTCCAATGAATTTTGTCTTTACTTAAAGATATTGCATCTAAAAGTAACTCACCCTTTCTAATATATGTTTTTGGTATCAAACTAAGAATGTTCTTCGATGAATATGGTGACTCTCTAAGAGACGTATGAAGTGCACTTTCTGGTTCTATCTCTTCTTTGATTGATGACTGAGTTACAACTAGAGACTTTGTATCGCTGTTATTCTTTATATTCGAAAATTCATTTGTTTTATCTGAATGAATTGTTTTACTTATTATTGGTAGTTCATAAGGTTGACGATCTTGCTCAGTAAAATGTAAATATCTTTGTAAAATTTGTAAGTATAAAATACACTTTTCTCTATCATCCATATTGCTCTTTAAAATATTTTTCATTTCAGTATCTAATCTCGAAGTAGGATTAACATTTTCGTTATGATTTAATCTATCTATTAAGCTTGGTTCAACAAGTAACATCTTTTTAGTATGCTCCATTTTTTTTAAAAAAGAGAACTAACTAATCCACTTAAAATTGAACCTAATATAATAGGCAGGAATGCTCCACCTTTCTGAATTATTATTTTTTTTCTTATTTCCGGTTTTCCTTTACACAACAGTGTTCGGAGTATGTTTTTATATTTTTTTAATTTATTCTTTTCTTTTGTCTTGAGCGTTACTTTACCTTGAAGCACGTTATGGATACATTCACAAATACAATTAATTTCTTCCTCTTCACACGATTTTAACAGAGCTTTCCGATATTTCGGTTTAAGTGTATGTAAAGCATTTAACAAATCTTTATGCGTCTTTAGTCTTCGATGCATCATTAATAAATGATGGGAATGTTTTGATTCTTAGCGTATTTAAACCCTTTTTTAGGTATATAGACAGTACAGTATCCATCCGTAGGAAATATTTTGGACTTAATACGACACATATCATTAGAATCTTGTTTGAGATCTATCATCAAATATCCATATGCGTCTTTAGTAGCATCTCTGTAGGCCTCTTCTATAAATTTCCTATCTTCAGGGTACACTTGACGTGCTAGATATCGAATTTGCGTTTTATCACGAGGATTTTTAAAACAGATAATATAACTAGAATTTAGTGAAATATCTCTCTGACCCTTTCCTTGGTGAAATAAGTTTTGGGTTATGTAAAATACACTTAAATTTCTATGATGGCTGCCTTTAGTAAATATATCGACAATGCGACCGTCGGATTCTCTCATGAGGTCATCAATAATTATAAGGTTGGCATCCTTTCCATCGAACATGTTTAAATCTGGTATACCTTGGTAATACTCTACATTTGGTAAGTTATATAAAGGCTGCATTTCATCAAAACACCAAGTAATTTGTTTGAAATCCGTGTTACATACATTTTTATGATGTTTTAAAAAATTTGTGACGAAATTAGATTTTCCACATCCACTTGGACCTGCAACTATGGCGGTGAATGGATGAATAAATTGAAACATTGTAGTCTACACGTCTGGCTACCATGGGACGAGGGAAATTAATAAAAAGAGTTTTATAAGATCATTGTAATATATGCATTTATTTACAGTTAGAATTTAATGAAAAATAATATAAATTCAAATATTATCTAAAACTACTTACATAAATAAACATTTACAAATATTATATACACAAAACAAAAAATGTACATTATTACACAAAAAGTATTTGTTACAAGTTTATCGTAATTTATAATGACCCCAAGCTAATGTGTCCACATCATTTGGTAAAATATATCGTTTGGTGTCATTATACGATAGACAAGTTTTGTTTATTTTCTGAGTAAATATTGTATGTTTGATGGACTTAAATCTATACATACTACACTGTTGAACATTTTTATCAAAAAGACAAGACTTATAGTTTTCCATTTTCATTCGTTTTGTGATACATTTGTTTACTCCTTTTGCCTTAGCTGTAAATTTATTTTCAACGTCAAGAGCGTACATTTTTGAACGTAATCCTACAAATTCTCTAAAAATTTTTCCATTATTTTCGTCTTTAAAATAACCTAACTTCTTTTTATTAAGTTTTGGGAAACCAAATACGTTATCGGAAGCGTAGTCAGATGTATCAAATCGTTCACTTAAGTCTGGTCTAATGTCTTCGTAAAAATTTTCTGTGAAAATTTGGTAAATTAAGCTGTCAGTATCAGTATATAGTAGTTTTAATCTATTCTCAAACTTACTTAACATATATTTGTAGTGGAATTCGTACATTAGAGTTTTAGAAACATCTAATATGCAAAATCCTAAGTAAATGGGTTTATTATGAAATATTGTCGTTTTCCTTAATTGCACCGCAACTAAATTTTCTGAAAATATTGATAAGCTGTGAAATTCAGGTTTGGCAACAAAGTCTTGGACTCCTAGACTTTTACCCCAATTTTCCCAATGTGTTAATAACTTCACATTCACTCGCTTTTCAATATTTTCCATTGTTTTACCAAAAACAGAATTATTCATTAGTTTATAAAAATCTTTTTCGAATTCTGATACAGCTTCGGTTCTTAAATTTGTATTTAAATCAATATATTTCTTAAGCCAAGGACTTTGTTTAAATTTTAAGATTCTATGAACTTTGATTACTTTCATACCTAATTCGATACATTGCTTAAGATTTCTATAGTGAATTTTATATTTGGTTTTATTATTAAGATTGGGTACTAGTTTAATCTCTTTAGTATTTCCTATGCATATATTTTCAGGACAAAGTGGTAAATCTGAATGCAAGTTATGAATTTCTGTAGGATACTCTAAATCCACTTCCAATATGTAACCATAATCAGAAGTATCAAGTACCTGAAAATTGGTTTCGGGATTAACCCATTCAAAACCTCCTACAGGAAGGTATTGGGACATTGCCCAACCGTAAAGATTATTAGCATCAAAATATGCAAGATATGAATTTTGTTGATTTTTGTCGTAATCCTCCATAAATTTATTGTTAGCTTTAGCATATCTATTGCTACATTGAGAGACTCCCCCTCTTATACCTGACCTAATAAATGCAATTTTGTCAATATCTGTTAATAATTCAAGTTCAACTTTGGTGTATTTTAACATAGCATCCCAACTTAAGCCAGGTGCTGTGTAATAATGTGCGGGATCTAAACAATATGTTTTAATACAAAGATTTCTAAAATTTTCAAAAATATCAGTTAACAGTAAAACGTCAGTTTTTAAATATAAGTCAGAGTAGTCTGCCATATTCTTACACTTAAAGTATCTCCAAATATCTTGAGCGTGTTTGTAGTCATCGTCAGTTATGTTAGAGTTAGTCATAGAATTGTAAAATTGATCTTGCTGAGGTAGGTCAGTTAATTTTAAAGAATCGTAAGATGTCATAAATTCGTATGGATATATACCTTTTCTCCTAAGTCGATTGAAATCTTCATCTTTGGGAAAAACCCTTTTCATTGTTTTAAATTGATCATTTTTGAGATTCTTAGCTAATTGATTAAGACTACAGGATAGAAATTTGAAAGAGTCTATAAATCTTATCTCTAGGTTCCTATTTTTTATCTTTATAATTTTTGAAAGTGATATGTATTTTTCTTTTGTTTGTGGAATAATCATAATTTCACCTTCAACAGTATTTAATGCATGAACAATAAAATGTGCGTCATAATGACTGAGATTATGAAGTATTACAGGTATATAACGTGGATTTTGAAACTTTTTAGCACATAATTCATGTGCCACCCCTCTAAATCGACCAGTATTATAATCGAAATCTAAAAAAAATTCTCCCGCTAAGTTATTATCACAGATATAACAATGGGTTGAAGTGTTTATTTTATTATTATCTTCAATCGAAAGAGGCATATGACATTTTTCTTTTATGTTACTTAAATTTTCTAAATCATGACATAAACGTTTCATAAACGTTTCAACACAATTTGGTCCACTGTACGTTTCATATTTTGAAAGACTATCATCGTAGGAACATTTAACATAATACCCGAAACTGTAAACTTCATGTTTATTAATGTTGTTTGTATATGACGTAGAGGGATTGTTTGAACATGTGGCTATTGGATTTAAAAATGCCTCGAAATCAGCATATACAACAAAAGGAATTTTTAATTTTTTTTGAAATTTATCAAACTTTAATTTGTCATTGGAAACCGGTTCATCAAACCAATTCTTTGAACTATTGTTACTACTCGGTAAAACTGTAGTTATGTGACAGCAATCATTTTGTTGATGGTTCAACAATCTTTCCTCACTGGGAAAGTGTAATAAACATCCATCACATATGTAAATGGCATGCTCTTGCTTTGAAATTTGTTTGCTAACTAGTCGTGACAAGTTTTTAATGTAACAATAATGATAGTTTGTTCCATTCGATATGTACAATAAATTGACGTGACGGTTTGCACGTTGTTTGGTATAATACAGTGGACCAATGACATCGTGTTTTTTGTTCTCTTTTTTGAATTCTAACCCAAAAACATTGATACTAATGTTATTTAATTTTTCTACTTTATGTATATCTGTTAATTTAACCGGAAATGATACTCCACTAAATTTGAGTTTATTGATATGTGCTGTATAAGATGATACCCTGTCTACATGTCTTGTGGATGGGTATAAGGCAGAAAGTAATGCCCATTTAAAACATAAATTATCAGAATTTTTGACATTAATTACAGCTTTTTTCAATTTTATATCAACAGGTAAATCTATGTACGAACTACCACGCAAAGGGTTAAATTTGTTGAGATTCATGTCCAAGTATTTTATTTGTTTTAGACTCCAACCGCTATCTTTTTTTTCAAAACTACTAATTTTATTGGTTAAAGTATCACATAACGATGAAAAGAAAATTTCTAAGTCGTCTGTCAGAGAAATGACGTAATTACTAGTTTGAAAATCGAATGAATTTGATATGTTTTTAGTTTCTTGTACAAAATCGGCTAATAAAATAAAGTTAACTTTAAATATAGTATGTTGCGTGATAGTATTTCTAAGCAAACAAAGTATTTCTTCTTTGATAGAATTTAAAAACAATTCCGGTGTTTCAAAATGTAACTCACATGATTGATTAGATTTAGCAAAAATGCGATAAGTAATTATTCTACAACCAAAAGCAGATTCAATAACAGAAACATTTGTTAAAGAACTGTGAATCTTCAATAAATTATTTTTGTGAAGTTTACTTTTTAAATGATTTGCAAAATATCTTCTACTAACAAAAATGTTACAAGCACTACAATTTACCTTATTACTATCATTGATGGGTGCAGTTGATGAAGTTGGTTCTTCTCTTCTTTCGGAAGCACGCTGGTAAGAAGTTGACGCTCGCTCCTCGATCTTTTGTTTTTTAGATACCTGACCATCAACATTATCGTTACTTCTTTTCACAGCACCCCTTCCGATTTGTGATGTGTATCTATTAAAAAGAAAAAAATGTTTAAAACACTATAAAACATTATGTTGTGGTTGTATTTTTTGGTTGTTGTATAATTTAATTGTACTTACTTGATGTTTCTCTCGACTTCGGAGCAAATATCATATAGCTGTTGATCGTAGTAGGAATTGTATAAATCCACTCTTTCTATTTGTTCACAGATATTATACAACTCTTTATCCTCCACGGAATCATTCACCGCAAAGTTTTTAGCACAGTTTTCACTAGCAACATTCATTGATAATATTATTAGCACACCAAAACACAAAATTAGACGAAGTGAGCAGTGAACGATTTGATGTTAACTGATGTAGGCTTAAAGTTTACATATACTATTTATACTATAAACATTTAAAAAACAACTTAATAACTCCTAATTAATTACACCTTTAAGTTCTATTATGTATATAATTATGTAATTACTCCACCATTGTTGTTACCTATTACTTATTATTATTAAAAACAAATTTTTTATAATTATCTTGTTTTGTAATTCCTTTAGTAATGTTTAAAATAATATTATTAACATTTTCAAAGTTTTTGTCTAATTTTTCCTTTGCGTAATATTTAACACGAATGTTTGCATGTTTCCATTGATCCGTTATCGGAATTTTGGATATTTTTTTCAAATCATATATTTCTATCTTCATTAAATGTGTTGCACTACCACCATCGTCACTGTTTGTATTCAAAACAGCTGTTCCATCATCCACAGCTCGGGAAACCGATGTACATAATTTCTTTTTCTTGTTATTTGCTGCCTCAAACAGCTTGTCTAAACTATCGCTCGATGCTTTTCTTTTTGGTTTTTGTTCTTCTTGTATCAGTGTTTCACTGTCTTCTTCCGATACCGGGTAGTAATATTGCTTAAACGTATTTTCTTCAAAATTGTATGATTTCTGAAATAAAATATTTTAACTTATATATACATATATATAAATAAAAGGAAAAAATACATCGTAAAATTATTTTTTATTTAGACTAATTACCTACAAAAACAGTAAAGTATCTCACCTCCATTCTGACGTTGTAAATTTAAACACAACACAAAACAACACCAAACACTGGTAAAATTATCACAACTGATTGTCACTGCAACAACTGAGTTCCAACTAACTTTGAGTTTCTTATATACGAAGTATCTATCAATTACAAACATCACATTAACAACTTGTTTAAACATTTGATAATTTCTATAACATTAATATCACATTAGTGGTTATTATCTTTTATGAGGAATTATTACCACAAATCAATATCAACAAATGACCTCGTTATTGTAACTGTTTTCTTTGTTAAATCTATAGATATTTCGAAATATCCAATTTAGCTTTAAACTGTAGTCAAAGTTTTAACAATTCCATCGGGGGTTCAAGGCAAAACCCTTGATAATATTTTCTTGGGCCAAGTACCTAAAAGATGTATTGTTGGGTTTGTTAATAACGCAGCTTTCAATGGCAGTCTAACAAAGAACCCGTTTAATTTTGAAAATTATCATATGAACACATTTTGTTTGTATATCGATGGACAACAAATTCCTTCAAAAGCTTTACAACCATCATTTGATGGTAACATTTTCACAGCAGCGTATCATACATTGTTTTCGGGAACGGGTATTCATTTTCTCAACGAGGGTAATGGTATATCTAGGGAAGAATATGCTAAAGGCTATTGTCTATTGGCCTTCGATCTAACTCCCGATTTGTCAGCTAACTCTTCGAGTCATTGGAACCTTGTCAAGCATGGTAGTGTAAGATTAGAAGTTCGTTTTGATTCAACTCTCTCACAAACTATTAATTGTATTGTTTACGCAGAGTTTGATAACGTTATTGAGATAGATAAAAACCGTAATGTAACCGTAGACTATAGCAGCTAGGAATACACATATGTAATGCATTTCATTTAAGTAACTATGTATCAAGTGTGTGGTTTAAATAAATAACATAAAAAATTATCTTTATGCATTTTTGTCATTTCTACCTATTGGCTTTTAAAGATTTTAAACACTAAATGAAATACTAAGACCTAGCAATTAAAAGTACATTCACATTCGATCTGTTGACTCGGATGGTGCTGGTAGTGAATCTGTATGCAATATGAATACAATAGAAATAGAGAAATGTCTAAATGAAATTCATCCGAGCTTAAAATTTAACGTATACGCAGCTAATAGGTTACCAATAACTGTCGAAGTTCCAGCATACATAATAAGCAATTTGGACCCAGACACAAAGCCCGGTTCACACTGGATAGCTATTCACATAGACAAAAACCACATTGGTCAATATTTTGATTCCTATGGTAGACCACCATCGGGATCCCATCGTGCCTTTTTGAAAAGGAATTCACGTTTATGGAGTTTTAATACGAAAAAGATACAGGACGACTGGACTTCATTCTGTGGCGAGTACTGTCTAATGTATTTGTGCTACAAGTTTCATGGTGATACAATGAGGGATTTTGTGAACTTATTTGGTGAAAATACAATGAATAATGATATTTTTTTGCATAATATGTTTAAACACACTTTTAATTGTTATAATATATGAATGTAATGTAATAAAATCTAAAATAAGTTCATGTATCTATTTTATTGATTTTCCAATTAGAGTAGAAATTACATTGTCTAATTAACGATCATTAGCTAATTACTTTGGAAACAGGTAATTAACAACACTTACATTTAGAAAAACATAAACAAAAATACGGCGGGTCCGATACCGGCAAAACGCCACTAATTTGGTCCAGAAGCGGTGTTCCTTATTACGATGAGCATAAGGTCGATATTGAAAAAAATATTCCTACCCTTTTTAAAATAAATTTTGGGTCTGGAACCGGTGAATCCCTACTACTAGTTTCATCTTTTTAATGCAATTTTAAAAGTCAACAAATTTCCTCTGATACAAACTAGATAAATGCCAACATGCCAGATTTCCTGGACCCGCTTGACATTTTTAATAAAAGCTAACAACAAACATTTCCACGATTCCTCTCCGTAACGGCTCGCCGGCTGTCCCTCTACAACTGCTTAAATAATTCTACTGTCAAGCTACTGCCCCTTGGCGACTGTTTGGCCAGTAAATGTTAAAAATAAAATTAAAACTTTGCATTGAAGTAAATTTGTCCTCTTAAATCTATAGAAAATTTTAAGATAAAACCCTCTATCTAATCTTTTTAAAATATAACCCAAACAAAGACTCAAAATTGTTTTTTGCTATCGAAATCTACAACTTTATAATTAGTTCTATTATTTTTGTAGAATTATGTATTACACGCTACTAATACAAGTACAAATATATAGTTATGCCTAATATTAATCTATGTAGTTAATGCACAAACATGAGCAGCTAAGGAGCGGCATATGTTGACGTGGCGGGCGGTGGCAAGGGCGCGCGGGCGTCCTGTTTGTTTCGGATGTAATTAGCACGAGCTGCGCCATCGATCTCTGTTTATCTCCGCTTGTCTTGCATTAACAATATTATGCAGCAACAAACAAAGAAACTTTACTTATAAAATAAGTAGTAATTAATTTAAATAGCAATAATACCGACCGATCGTATTCCACGGTGGGGTTAAATACGAATCGTAACGCTCTTCAAGCAGTTGATTACGAGAGGATAATTTCGAAAAGCTAAAAACTTCGTCGTGGCAACGTTTTTGGTGATACCTTACAAAATGAAATAAGCTCACTAATATGATATAAGGGCTGTACCTGAGAGGGAGACTTGTCTGCAAGCTGCTGTTTCGTATCTGCATATTCTACGCCCGCGTTCGCAGGCGAGCTCACTGAAAACAACACCTTATTCAATCAAACACCTCTGCATTATTAGGTTGAAAAATCTTTTCAAAGGATAAAACTATATAAAATTGTTTATCATAATTCCCATATAGTGCGAGGAATTATAAAAAGATAGTAAAATGTAATAAAGTGCAAGAAATAGCTATACTAGCTATTTCTCACAAAGAACCCTTATTGTAAATTTAACCCGAAAAACCACTGAAAAACGCCACAAAATATCTTAACATAAAAGTTAACGGACTAGAAATATTTACAGTTAAGATAAACACGAAAATGTGTTTAATATTTATTTAACAGCAACATTAGCTGCCATCAAAGTTTACAAACAAAAATTCAATCGTATTATTGCCGAGTTATAAAATTTCATTCTGAAAGGTAATAAATTTCAGCAAAAATTTATCGTTCATAGTCCAAAGTCAATGGATTCTCTAACAAATGACTTAAAGCAGTAAAGTTCATTGGTGGGACATAAACCTCGCTGATCTTCATACAAAGTCTAATTGAAAATTTTAGGAGCCGATAGTTTCCACTTCAAGTAACTTCTTTTACTCATCAACATTTTTATTATAACATTTTAGATCAGATAAGCTGTTTGAAAAGTATTATTTTATTTTATACTCAACTCTATATCCGACGATTACAAATATTTTTAAATGGAAATCAATAAAAAATGATTATTAAATATCTACCTGTAGACAGCGCCGGTGCACGTTTTGTCAAAGCATTATTTTCTGTTGACGCATCTTTCCTTAACAGATTTCTTTTGTTGTCAAATTCTCCATTAACTGCCACCATCAACAGGAGAAAGGTTACCTATAGGAAGATATTACTAATAATATTATATACTTTATAACCCTAGAGCCAATCACCTAATTGATAAGGGACTATCGATACGGATTTGTTGTCGTGGGTTTCGATTCCTGCTTCAAACTGATGTGAACCATAGCAGCACAATTTTCGAATTTATATGGAATGATACAAAAACATTAGTAAATTAACTTAATACTGCATACTAGATAAAAGTACACTAGAATACATCGAAACACACGCAGAAATAATACATTTTATAATCTTATGTTTAAATTCATATACAATTTTTAAACATTATATAACTTATTAAATAATAAAAACAACATACATATAACCGCATCTTGGTTGAGCACTATCACTTTAACTCACAATCAATAAACTGACATGCGCCTGCGCAACGCGAGAGAACTAGCCGGTCAGTCAGTCCAGCGGCCGCGCGACCGTTTATATGCCCTGCGTTCTGCGGGGCGTGCTGACCTGTTACAACCCACCTCGTTAATTATTGTTACATTTTTCACACATATTCGTCCCCTTATCATAAGTACTACATTTTCTACTTAAGTTTTCAATGGTAATTTTCGCATATCTTTAAATATACCATATACCAATCACTACCTACCTCTATTCAAATCTATTAAGTTTTTAATAAAAAAAAGCTTAACAAATATGTTGCTAAAGCAACTTCTTTTCGCATAATTTAAAATCTAATATATAAAATTCACGTGTCACAGTTTTCGTCGCCGTACTCCTCCGAAACGGCTTGACCGATTCTCATGAAATTTTGTGAGCATATTCAGTAGGTCTGAGAATCGGCCAACATCTATTTTTCATTTTTTTTTAACTGCGCGCGGATGGAGTCGCGGGCAACAGCTAGTTATATATATATATATCTCGGATAAAGGAACACGTAAAACATTCCGTAACCAAACAAGTTTCGCATACAGCGTACCGTACAATACGAGTAAATCCATGTAGCAGTATTGTATTGTTACACTCAGCGAAACCTTTATTTACCCCAGCGGAGTATTTGTTTGAGTTGACAATCGGCAGGAGTTAAACAGAGTTGGTCGCTTTAATTAACTGAAACAACGCCTCGGAGTCGCTTTTAAACCATTAATTAGAGTTACACTTCTGTTAAATCCATTATGAGGGAAATTGTTTTTGCGAAATCATTTCATGTCTGTTTGTATATCTACTTATTGCCTTTAAAGTTGAACACTTCTAAACTTTAAACACATAAGGGTATTTAACACCAACACAACTGAAGTTAGCCTAAAACATAAACAGATAGCATAAGCTTCGTCTCGGCACATCAAGGGATTTACTGTGAAAAGAGTAGATCTGAAGTTGCAAAATCATCCTATGTTCTATTCCTTATCATTTCAATAGACATCAATTCTGAAGAAGCATTTTATAATCTTACTATTATTATAAATGCGAATGTTTGGATGGATGGATGTTTGTGTGAAGGTCTCTCTGGAGCGGCTCAGCGGATCTTGATAAAATTTGGCACAAATGTAGAACATAGTCTGAAAGAACACATAGGCTACTTACTTATTACGTTTTTTTTTTAATCTGCCCGGACAGGGTCGCGTGCGACAGCTAGTCCATAAAAAGTGTAAAATGACTGGAATAATTCGTTTGTATTAGTGTTTCTTTTTACGTGAATTTATTTTAAACCGTGTATTTAACACAGTCACTCTACTTGATTTTAGTGACATGGAGAAACAAATCCCAAGTCATCCCAATTCTGAAATACATACAGATACAAAAATAGGGTGTGTCAGAGGTCATTGATCATGTAGAGGTCGACATGAGATGTGCAAGTTAGTGTGGCCGCGGGGCGCGGGGGCGAGGCAGTGTGTTATTGATGGCGTTACTACCACTCACGAGGAAGTGACGTGTGTAGACAATTTGTTGCTTTGCTTCGCTCCTTATTGAAGGAAACTGTATATTTATGTTATTTTATGTTTAGAAACTGTATTGCTCCCGGTCAATGCGAAGAACTGACTTGGTTGCGCCTAAACATAATGTAACTAATCACAGTATATCTCTTTGATGATCTCGTCTCTATAACCAACTGCTAATTAAAGAGTTCTTATAATCTTATTTATTTCAAAGCTAAGTAAGTATTTTTTGTAATAGAGTCGTAATAAACAAATTTAAACGGGAACTATACAAAATGCAGAGGTTATTTGGCAGAAGCGAGCGACTGTTGAAACTAATTATATCTCGACAACCGGACTGCACGTGCGAATTATAAGCTAATTAGGTAATGAGGCTGAAATTTCGCATCCGCCCCTCCACCGACTTATTACCCTTCTAGCACACACACAAGAATGAACTAAGCGAAGCGAATCCAACTTTGATATGAACCTGGCAAAGTTTTGAATTATTCTACAGGAGCGTAATCATTTAAGCATATCCAAAAAACAAAAAAGCATAACCGAGTCCAAATCTAACCTGAAGAAAAGTACCATTTTCGTTTTTTTTCTTTCATATGCTTCGGTTCCGTTCTTTTTCACGTCTGTGTGCTACAAGCTTTAAGTTCATCGCTACGCTGGGATTAGATTCACTCGCTCGCACCCCGCTCTCACTAATTACTACGTTTTCATAAACAAACGCTTCTGGTTCCGAGTCTCCAAGTTTCCTCTAATTGTACCCTTTATGGATACAGAATCATAAGCGACGTTACACTACGTTGTTTTCTCAGCTTCATAGCAAAATTGTAAAGAACATCTATTATTATGAGAAATATATAAAAATATAATGTGCCAAGAAATTAAAATATGATCCTAAAGTTTTAAGCATCGCTCACATTAAATCACTTAAGTCTATTATGTAAGGTACAGGTCTAATTAATTACGTACATTATGTAAATCGTAAAACCAAATCCTATATGTATATGTAAGTGTATAATTTTTGTAGTTGTAGTTAACAAGCCTTAGAAGCCTGGGCAAGAGTAAACCTAATGATTTTTAAACAAAACTATAGCAACTTGTTAGGTGTGTAACCCTAAGGTATCTTGCAAATTATATAATATTGTGAACAAAGCTCTTAGTGCTCTACTTTATTAGTATCAAGTTCCTTAACAGCCTTCATTACGATCATTCGCTCGTGACCACGGATACATTATATCTAAGTAAACAGCAGCACTGAACAATTGTTAAATATATGTACATTGTACATACAAAAACTAACTATAGCGACATACAGATACGAAAAGATATCCTCATCAATACATAGTATAAAACAAAGTCGCTTTCGCTGTATGTCCGTATGTATGCTTAGATCTTTAAAACTACGCAACGGATTTTGACGCGGTTTTTTTTTAATAGATAGAGTGATTCTTAAGGAAGGTTTGTATGTATAATAAATGCATAATATAGTAGAGAAACACTGATAAATTTAAAGTTTTCTAATGTGATGTCGTAAATAAGCACGTTTTTTTGCGCTTATATTGCAAACGCTGGCTGAACCCTACGAGATAGACCAAAATAATGTACTACAGTATTGTTCACCTTAAAAAGTTCAACAAAAAAGTCCGCGATGGTATATGTCTATCTCTTAGGGATAACCCAGCATAACCATTTTTATTCTTTTACGAAGTGATTTTAAACAATACAGCATTAATCCTTATCCATTTAAGTACCTTAAATAAATTGTGCATTTATTCTGTAGTAGGTATATTTTGCATTGCACCCGTGCGAAGCCGGGGAGGGTCGCTAGTATAGTATATAACTTAGAAAATGTTATATATACATTAGTATATAAATTATCACATTAAACATAAAGTGATGAGAAATAACATGACAATGGACACTACATAAAAACTGAATTCACCGAAATTGCGAAGGGATCGGTGCCTAATTGCTGTATATAGTAAAATTTTGTTTGTATTTTAGTTCAGAATCTTAAAAAATTACATTACATAATAACGAACATGTAAACATTCAAGTTACATAACATTTCATTGAGGAATCACTTGTAGGGCAACTTGGTTTATATGTCTCTTTACATAATTAAAACTGATATCAACTGATATGTGTTATGTAAAAAGTAGCTGTAATAAGTAATATGTATCATAAAGAACATCCGTAAGCCGTGAACCGTCCGCCGTGTCGTAACATCCGGCCTACGACCAGCTAAAGTCAACTCAACGAATTTCTTGAACCGTAATTACCGTTAGGGATGAACGGTTAGAGTTTTCCTAAGTTAATTTAATATAATATAAAGTCCTTAGATATGACAAAATTGTATCTTCAGATTGCAAAAACTAAGAACTAAGAATGTAGATTGTCGAGGTAATACTGGTTACTTATCTTTTAGATTAGTATTGAGGCCCCGCGGTTCAAAAAAACTAATGAATACATTGAGTATATAAGTACTAGCATACCTAAGCATACGGCAATTTTAACATGCGATTAGTTTGCGCAACTCGCAGCCACGCAATGTGCCTATGTCGACCACATACGAGTCTCCGACGACCTAATTTAATGACAGCCTCTTAAACACACCTCTCTCAGTCTCACATTTAACATTTACACTGGTTTTATTTAACATCCATATTTGGTTAATCCACTTAAATAAAACTAGTCAAATTGTACAAATTATGCGTACACAATAACCTAAAAACTGTCATGAAAAGCAATACAACCAAAAAATTTCTTATTTCTTCAGATTGTTCATTTGTTTTTAGATACACAAAAGAGTGCAGTGGTGACGTCACAGATTTACGCATGTCATCGAAATTAGAGCATTTTGTAACATTAATCAAATTATCAGCGTGGCCATTTTTCTAATTAAAACTTACAAACAAACCAAGATGCAGATATAAAATGAGTTAGTGTATTAATCTAACATTAAAACAATTTAGTTCACAATAAATTAATTTTATAAAACTCAGAGCCATTACTTTTTAAGGCACGATGTATTAATACACCTTCGCTTTACATGAATATGTCGAAAGGTAGGGATGACGAACCAATAGCACGCGTGACATTTGTGGCACGCGACACAATATTTTGGGCACGACCACAGAAAATTCATTACACTAATGAAAAAAGTTTATAGTTACGATATACATGACGAGCGAAAACGAGTGATCCTATCCTACTTAATGTTCCTAATAATCACAACATGAACATTATTTGATTGCTCTTCTTCGACTTGACTAGATATTTCTTTAGAACAATGGCATGTTGATACGCAGAGATCCTCTCCCTATCTAAAGCCCTCTGTCTCAGATTCTTTCCCGTCTATATTAGGTGTTATAACACAAGCTGAGTACAAAATACTGACTGGCTGAAATAAAAGTTTTAATAAAATAAAATCAATTATCAATTTCGTCCACATAATGTACAATTTTATTTAGGTTTCACCAATGTCTTTTCATCTGTATTTCTTTTAAACTTGTAAAATAACAACTGTCTCAAACAGCACATGCTTTCAACTCATATTTTTCCTATTTGTTTTTATAACTTAAAGGAAATCTCGGTAATTTTAGTTCGTAAGTTTTAATTCGTATTAAGTGAATGCCATGTTACATAAGTTACGTTTAAGTGAAGTGGAATTAGATCACATGTTGAACGTTTTTTTTACAAAGACCACTTTCACACTGACGTGCTTCAACCTTTCTTGTTGTTTGTACTACTTTGCTATTGCGTCTTGCGTCAAAAAATCAAATAACTGATATTTTTTTATGAATTTTAAAGAATAAATCAAAATCTTTAAACACCGCAATATATGGCAAAGACTTGAAGATTTTTGAAGATAAAATCGATTGATCCCCTTCACTTCTGGACGCTGCTGTAGGATATATTGCAATATTTTTAGTCTTATAAGGTTCAATTACAACCACACACAAGTAAACTGATTCATTACGTCGACGCTTCAGTGTAAACACGTTCTTTCTCTGGACACTAGATCAACAGGTCAAATTGAGATCGACTTTCACTGCGAAATGTGTGAGCGTCAGGTGCGGCCCTCCGCTTAATATATATAACGTCTTACGTCAGACGTCGTTACGGGCTCGAGGAAAGGCGCTGCCGAATCTTAAGAATAAAAACAACTCGAACAATGAATTCGACTTTTATTTTATTTCGATTGAGACATTTGTAAGTGAGCTAATTTTTTAACACGAAGATTGTTTTTTACAAAATCGGTAGTGCGTCCTAGCAAATCAATAAAACAAGGATATCAAAAGTTTGAATAATAAATTAAGACAGCATTTATAAACGATACAGTAACACACAGGTGTAACCTTATTCCACTGTTCAAAATTAAAAAATATATATATATATATCTAGATTTTTTTATAAATCTACTAGCAAAAATTTTGGCGTACATAATTTTTTAAGGTTTAGTGACTCCGAATAATTTTCCTTTATGCTTATTACAATTTTCCAGTCTGGTTAATAACGATTAAGTTTACGATATCTTTGTCTTGATATAATAATATAAAAACAGTCTTCTCACAAACGCATGAAACACGAACAAATGCCTGCAGAAAAAGTTCTTTATCAAATTAAGTGCACAAGGGATTCTAAAGATAGAATTTTTTTGCAATTTACTACAAAAACATCAATAGATTTATTAAAGAAAAAGCATTCGAATATATATCTTGGGTTTCAACTGGACACTTATACAAAATCATTGTCAACCCTCGCATTCTCGATTTAAAAGGATATTAAATGCAACACGCGACAAACCGTCTACAACAAAAACGACTGCGGAATGACAGAGAAATATTTAAGCAGAGCATTTTTCATGACACAGACCCGCTGCCGGCTACCGAGTGGCAAATGGAACAGAAAGAGACTACGAAAACCAAGCTGTTTGATTAAAATTCGTCTGCAGAACAATGTGGGCGCCAGTTCTTTATTTTCCGGAGCTTTAATTTGACTTCACGGAATGTTAAACTCACTTTGAAATTTACTTTACCCTTTTATCTGTTTTTAGCCATAGAGCCATAGATGCAGTAGACTAAATTAGGCAACGGTTTCCAACAGTTTCCCACTTAAATATTGCTGTTAATTTCAACAACATAAAAAGAGAACGATAGACGAGAAACAATAAGCATTTTTAAAAACGAATCCGCAACCAAACGTTTATACACATTGTTGCTATTTTTTAATAGTAGGCATATCAGCGAATCATGGGTTAGCGGATTTGCCTACATAGAAATGGATTGGCATTTCATGTTAATAATAGCATTGTATATTTATATAAAACAAAAGTATTGTAATTTAATAAAAAATAAGCATAATTAAAGATAATGGCGCTAATTTTGTACGCACAATAAAAATAGAAATTAAACGTAGGATACGAGAGAGATGTAACGAATTCTTTTAACACAAATACACAGTAAACTGTCTACCTGACAAGGTGACAACGTTGAGTTATAACATTGACAAACCTCTAAACATGTTGTACCGGTATTTGCTGAACTACTGGTCACAGTCGAGTAAATCACGGACACACAGACTACCTCATTCAACTATTGAACACATTTAGTGCGGTTGTATCAAGCTCATTAAAAAATTTAAAAATGCGCGCGTAATTTACCCAATGTAAATAACCCAATATTTACAACGGATTTTCGTCCTGCCACTACTACATAAAGGTAGGTTTTAAAAGATTTTTTTACTTTAAAGTTTAATATTTTCGAATATTTCTTCATTGTATATTACAATTCAGTATATTTTATATTATGGCTTATAATAAACTAACAGAAACCGTATCATCTTTACATTGTACTTTACATTTACATAATTTTACTTAATTAAATATATTATTATTCTTTATTTGCCACCTGAATATGAATGTTCTTTTGAAAGTAATTACTTTCGTCTTATGTGTAAGTTTCATAATTTAAATGTATTTGTTTATAGACGCATTAGGTATTCAGTGAATGTGCTAACATCTTGCATATTCTTCAAAAATGTAACAAAAACAAATTTTACTTACTAGTTACTGTAATACATCTACTAATAGTTTCTATATGTCTATTTGTGGATGGATGGATGGATTGTGTGAGAGAGGATATGCGAAAGAAGGAAGTGAGTTCAGCTATAACGGTTGAAACAGATGTACGAAAGACTAGTACATAGTGTGCCGAAGCATCGTAGGGACAAAGACAGGTTGATGATGACTTTCCGTATATCCATATTCGAATAATATTCGATGTAATATTTGTTTGATCGATTCTGATCGTCACGTATACTAAGATGACGCTTGGTCGGCTCGCAAATTCGTAGACCTCAATTGAATCTCAATCTGCGCTTATCAACTTTTGCATAAGACACATGTACAGAAATCAATTAAGTAAAATATAAACAACATAAAGAATAGATAAGAATATCGAGACTTCGAAGTAATATTTTTAGTTCACAATTTTAACACATTTATCGGTCACGTGATTTTTTTTAATTCTGCCACTTTTTTTGTTTTTCACGTGATCTGTTATCTCCTAATTAATTGACCCTTAACCCACACACAATGATTTAAAGTAAAATTAATTTAAATCTCTCTGTTTTCATTTTAATCAATTGTACACGCGTCATCCTTGGAAGAGACAAATTGGCGGCAAATTCTATTGACAACATTCTAATCGGTATTGCCACAAGGCGGGACAGGTAACGGTGCCTAACCTCTGATTTATCTCTGGCCGTGTTAATTATTTAAAATCAAAACTGTCAGCGGTGGCTATGACACGCCACACTGCACGTAAAGGTTAAGATTTAAGCATTTTATTATCTGTTCAGTAGCCCACTCACCTCCTTGTCTTGACCTAGACAGGAAAGTACTAAATTGCCTTCGAAATTGATACAGTTTTAACAAGTGGTTTGGCGCCTTTTTTGAATGGAACGTCACGGTCATTTAAGACAGTAAATTTTTTTAGTCAAAGGGCAACTGACGTACATCCACAACCTTAAGCATAATGTGCTTAGAATAAACCTATTTAATTTATTTCTTGTACTAAAAGCATGTTATAAAAGATTACAACAAAATTATTATACCATAACAGGAAAACACAATTTTTATTTACTTACCAGAATAAACTCTAAAATAGTTTATTGTTAATACGTTCGGCTTCTTGTAGAAATCATTTAAAAACCTTATCTTAATTTGCAACTTTAGTTATGCGATAAAGCTGGTCTCAAACCAAAGATTCCCCATGGCGTGGCGTTCACAAATGACCTCGCGGGGGTGACAAAAAATAAGTTAAGGGTCCAGAAGTTGAAGATTAAACGAAGCACACTTTTTTACGAGAGAAAAGTTTAGAAATCTGTATTCTCTATCATATTTATGCACATACCTATTTGACCCGAAATTTCTAAATATAAATAAAAAAGTAAATAATTTGTCAATGTCATAAAACGAATAAATCTTGAACCGGTCTAGTGGAAGAATTGACACCAACTAATTTGGCGAGAATCGAAGAATTTTCTGGAAGGTAATTTATCGTGGATACGGAAACAACGGCTCGGGAAATGAGACCAACGACTTCACAGCAATTAATAATCTTTTGACTTCGACTACTTTCTAGGTCCAATTTGTTAAATTGCACTTTAGCGGTAGTCGATTTTATTTATATCTTGTTTGTGCAAAATTGAAATGTTTTAGGAACCTGTTAGTGCAACAATAGCAAACCACATTAAACAGTAATATTTTTATGTATTTTTTTTTTATAAGAGCGACGAGAACACCGAGGTGATAATCGACGTCCATAGACATCCATGCATGGTATCCAGGTACACATGCGCATAAACTATTTATTCTGCCATTACAGATAATGTGTACTCTTTAAGAAACTTTAACAATCAACAAGGGCAGTATTAAAGCTTCTGAAATCGGGGTGCAGATGTGAAAGAGGTGTGCCAGGGGTGTGCCTAATTAAAATTTGTCAACTCTGCCTATCCCTCTGGGTTGCGGGTGTTATTTGTGTCGTTGTTAATTAAGATTCTTCTTTTTGTTTTAAATGCATACTTACAAACTTTATCCCTTATTACAACAGTGATATTAAATTTAACAGTTACAGAAAAAAATAAATTTTCAATTGAGCACAAGTCTAGGCTCTTAATTAGTACAACGAGTCAAGTCCCACGAGATATCTTTGAGTTTCCCGCCTTTGTATAGATTTCGGTTATCTTCAATACTATTCTATTTTGACATAGGATTTCTAATTAAGATCTCTCAAACGCAAACACAGCTATAAAATCTATTTCAATTAAATTGTTATACATTAAAATGATAAAGGAAATTACATCAAAGTTACAATAACTTTACTCGTGTAATGTATAATCTCTACGTAACAAACACATAACAAACTATTTTTTAAAGCAAATATTTTATACATACATCAAATGAATATTCTACTGTCATTACACTTATATAAAGACACGCTGTGTCTGTTCAAAGAGAATAAAAGGATTGGTAATATTATGTTTTTATTCAAGTGTTTTGACAGTAGACCGACTGAAATACTCATGTATGCAGAGGTCAGTAGTGACCGTGAATATAACATGCTATTATTTTACCTCGTAGGAATACAGTCCCTTTGAGTTTTAACAATTTAGTTAATTACAATGTGACCTTGTGATACATCCACCTCCACCGCCCCCCGTCACCGCGTTTTATAAATGATGCACAGCATTCAGCGCTTATCGCTGTCCACAAACTTGTCAATGTGACACAGATGTTAGGAATAAATGTTGACCAACTGTCTATGCTACGACCACTATTTAAAACTTATTGTTTTGTTTTAAATAAATTAAAACTCGTGTCGTTTTTAACAAAAAAAAAATCTTTCTGTTTCGTATGATACGCGTGTATGCTGACAGAAAGTGTTAAAAATAAAAAAGATTAATTGCTTAATTAATAAATCCCATGCGTGATATACAGGAGGCTTCAAATTGAACTCTCAGTTACATGTATCGTCAGCTAACAATGTCAGTGACAGGCGACAGGTGATAGGTGACAGGCGGCAGGTTATTACTCGCTGCACCTGACACGCGTGAGTTATTGCTCGAGACACTGACGCATGTCACATTAAGCTGAACTCATCATGACTATAAATACACTACGAAGTAATAAAAGTAGCATTAATATTGTTTTTTAAATGAATACACATATTTACCTCTTGAGTTAAAAGAAAATTAAGATTTTCTTAAGTTTTATTCTTGTTCGAGTTTTCATTTGGTCGATGATATTCGAGGTACGCTCCGCCCTGCTTCGGATTCATGAAATTGTTATATGTATCTTTCAAGTATATTTCATCTTTGCAGATGATGAGACTGAGTGTTCTATTGCTCCTGTTGCTGACTTGCTATGGTCTAGTCGTGAGCACACCGCAGCTGCACCTTGTCAAGCGATCGCTAGACAACGCGAAGCACATCACACAAACTATCATCAAACATGACACGGAGAAGATGGTGCTGACACCTCTCCACACTGTCGTCATCGAGTCTGCAAGAAAACCGAAGTCACAGTCTTTACCTATATCCATTTCCATACCGCATCAGTTACTAGTGTCTAACTTACATGTCATACCGATCTCCAACGTCCACCAAGTCCATGGGAACGCGCACCGTGATGTGCCCACTGTTATCTCGCATACGGTATCTCATGGATCCACAAACGTCACGCACCAGCAGTTGGTACCTGTGTTGATACCCATTCACAATCATCTAGTGCCGGTCCACGATTTGACTGTCATACCGCTACATAGTGTTGTGCACAAGAATACCAAGATAGGTTACAAACTAACCGACAACCACGTTCAAGATGAATCCATTAACAGTTACCGGAACCCGCTCGGTGGGTATGGCGCGGGTTGGTACTTCGGTGGCCACGGCGCTGGACATGGATTCCATTATTCTTATGGATAGTTAATTGTTAACAGCTTTATTGTTTAGTATTACTATGATTATTAATTTATATTCTCGTAATTTATTTATAATGTAATCATTAAAATATTATTTATTGCATATTGTTTTTATTTTGGACGGACTTATTTACCTTTTTTATTATTTATGAACGAAATTCATTCAAGAAGCCAGTAACGAGATAGTTATAAATTAAGAATCAGGAAGCTACAAAATGAATTTTAAAAATAGTAGCAAATTTTCGGCATATCAGATAATTTTGGAGATTGTATTGTGTCGTAGACTTTTGCCAGACATCTCGTGATATGACAATACGTCTGGAAACAGTCTACCAGATAAAAAAGCACTTGACTGTTTTAACATTGAAGTGGCTAATGCATCAATTTATCTTTAAATATGTCTACTTTAAAATTATACTAATTTTTATCGCTGACGAACTACATTACTGTCAACTTGATAACTTACGAGTTATTTCCATAGCTAAGATCAGCTCATGAATGCGTGACCGAACACGTGATCTTCAAAAATGCATTGTATGTACATGCATTTTAATACTCTGAGATATGTGGGGATAAAAGACTAAATGCTAATAATCATCACCACCTAAGAACTGCTAGAAATGCTCAATACTGTGTTACGTGTCTTGACATGACTGAAAGAATTAGATTTTGCAAACATCAAAAGCCAAACTCTGTACCTAGTTACTACAAATACACCTAGCTTTATGTACATGTCACCAGAAATTAAACATCCGAAAGAGATAGTCGAGAACAGGTCAGTAACAGAAGCGTGATAACGTGAAGGTCGGGTCGTGGCCACTATCTGCTATCTCCGAGGCAATACCTCATTGATAGCGAGGAGATGATACCGGCTACTAGCCGTACATAAGGCTAGTAGGATGACATACCGCGTTACCGTTAGCCAACAGTCAGTGGACTCGCACGCCTCAACACAAACAGACCGGTCGCGCAATCACGTTTAGATTAAGCGACAAATTGATTGTGGAAATTAATAATAAAACTCCTCTGAATTAAGAAGTATCAAGTAAGTATATTTAGGTATACCTAATAATTTCATAACAAATTAAATTGCATCGTCTGAATAAAAACTAGACACCTTTCTGTGTCATTAGAATCATGCAAGAGGAAAAGCTGTGGCGATACTTTAACGCTTTTCTGTGGAATACTATTAACGCTATTATTCTATTCTAATGTAATTTGTCGTAGATTATCATGTCCAAAGATTGAGTGTCGTACTTTAGGTACTACATAATTCATATCAAATAGTTGCGGCACAAATTGGATCACTGATTTATTATTTTTTCTTACGAAGTAAACAAATTGTATAACTTTGCAATATACTAAATAATAAATATATTAACATTGCATTTACACTGATCGTGATTGTTGACCTCGTGATGGGTCAAATTATATTGATATGACAATGTATATATACGAGTATAATATTATTTTGTTTTGTTGCAGTTAACAATAGCAGAGACAGATAAGGAACGTCAATTGGTACAATCATTGTTTAAAAGACTATAATCTTACAAAATGAGGTAAGCTCGCATTTTCATCTTTAAATAATTTACAGTTAAATGTATGCAGAACACAATAAAACAAGCTATTTCTATAAATCTCTTTTTTGTTTACAGGTTCCAAGAAATATGGCTGATCTTCACTTTGATGACTATTGTAAGCTTCGTAAACAGCCATTCTCTACACGGTATTGTTAAGCTTTTATTTCTTATTTAAAAATTGTGATATCCTACAGAAAACTTTACTCAAAATCCCTTAACATCAATAATCTGATCAACAATATAGAAATAGTATTTTTAATAGTAGTTAAACTAGTCTTATTCTAATGTTTCTGTATTAACTAAATAATTTTAAGAACTGCGGTTTCCTTGTCGATTGAGCAATTTCCAGTTGTCCCTCTCTTGTGCCTGCCTGCCTCTTTACCTCCTGATACGATATAACGACCAATTTCTGCTTTATTTATCAGGGTATATAAAAAACGAGAAGCTAAGGACGGCTTATAGAATAGTATACCGCTCGCAGCCGTGGCCGGTGGCGCGAGACATGTGCGCGGAAGAAGGAGGGAAGCTCGCCGTGCCCAAATCTGAGGTAACACATTGAAGAATTCATTATATTAGGCTAAGCTTACAGAGATAGATGTACTCCTCTCCTTCTCTAACTTCGTCTGTATCCAATACATCTACACGTTTATTATCCTCGTTAGGTTTTGATACTTATATCGCCTTCTGCTTTAATGTGATCGATATTATTGTTCATGTGCTTAATGATTGTTGCAGGAAGAATTCTTATTCCTGCAGAAGTTAGTACGCGGAATGCACTACCCGGCGGTGACTGACGCCGCTGACAAGCTGGTGGTGTGGCTCGGCATCTCCAACCTGCACGACCATAAGATCTGGACAAGTGTCGATGGTAACTGTCCTACTATAAAATGATTATTTGCTGACTATTTGAATTAGTAAACAACTCTCTTTACTCGCTTCATGAATACGAATGTGACGCGGCGTCTCTTGCCATTCTTTATTCGCATCACACAACAAACATTTTCCTTTTCTCTTGTTCAATTATTCAACATATTGTTATACAGCAGATGTTACTTTGCTTTTAAGTCTTCACTCCAAAGTTCGTGGATTCATCATGATAACAAGACCAAAAGAGCAAGCTCCGCGATACGAGGTTTGGGCTCCGGGGTTTGTGATCTGGGGCAGGAATATAAAACTGTTTGTAGCGCAAGTTGTGCTAAAACACGGAGATAGCGCGCCCGCTAACGAGCCGTAAACATACATATATGCATTTAGTGTGTTCACACACCGACATACAACTCGACTACACTTATAAATATATGTTATATTAGGAACTGAAAGTCATATAACTTTGTAATATTAATTCCGTTAAAAACATAATACACACGCTAAATAATGCCTTTTATTAATTATAAAATAGTTAACAGAAATGTTAGGAGTCTTCATACACAATGTAGTAATGTCTCACCATCTCAAATGTTACATAAATATTAATCTGTTCATTTAGAACATACAAGAATCAGTAATATTTTGGTCTTACGATTTCCGTTTAGTGTGGCCCCACACTTGTTTATACAGCGAACCATTAGCGATAGTGCAAAGTAAATGGCAGACGCATAAACAAACTACTAAAAGGTAATGATCAACTCAGCACGGACTCTGCACTGAAGATGTACTTACTTAAATGTATCTTAATACAACCACATTACGTCATCACGTTAAAATTAATTACTCTATTATCAAAGTAGGTGACACTTTATGCAGGTTAAAATGATCATTAACAATACAACAACAATACTATATCACCTAACTAAATGATCATAATTTAATACGTATCAAGTCAACAGTACATTTGGTGTATTCCAGGTGACGACATCAGAGAGATTGGCTTCGACCGGTGGGCCGGGGAGAACGGATTGACTACCAGGTACATATATTAGTGGCTTTGAGATCACACAAAAAATAGCAAGCGAAATAATTTTAAATAAAATAATTTAGGTATGTTAGACATAGCGGAGTTGGTACTTAAATTATGTGAGAAAGATTTCTAACATAAAAGATAACACATATTTACATGTATTTACTAATCTTAGCTTACAATCACTAAGAGTACTAAAACAGTTCCTCTGTCCTAACCCTGTCCAGCAATGCTGCTGAGGAGCCGCACTGCGCTGCGCTGGACGCGGCGAGTCCAGGCCTACGCGACTGGTGGTGCCATCTACGGCAACCTTTCCTCTGTCAGATGCAACTCGACAACGACGACTGAGCATCACATTTTTCATAGTTTTATATTCCCGGAACTGAGTTGGCATGTCGGAAACTTGAGTCGTCTTCTGCCACACGTGCCAACTCAAGTGCCGGGTAGAAACTGTACTACATTTTCAAGTATTATTTCTACCTTATTGTTATTATATTTAAGAACAATATGTAAAATATTTATTTACATTTTATATGTTAATAATAAAAAGTGCGAATGAACGTTTTAGTTTTCGTCGTAATAATTATTAGATTTTGTAAGAAGGAATAATGTAACATATTCTGTTTGTACTGGCTGTAACAGAAAATCCAAATGTAAGCCAATTTAAATAAAAAGAAAGAAATCCAATTCAACTGAAGTTAAAATAAGAAGTTGGCGTTAAAAGCTCAAGCATTGGGCAGCCGTAATAAAATCACATCGTTCAAATCCTCCTTTTAATAAAACGATAATAAGCGGAGATATTAAACGCTGCCCACTCACCTCCCGCGCCCCCTGGCGGCGGTATTATGTAAAAATTCCAATATAAATGTTAAAGCCGCGCCCCTGAGCTCCGACTCAATAAAACTTTGCAAGATCCCGCGGGAAGTTTTAATTCAATCACATGGGATTACGCGTCTATCTTCATACAACATGTAAGGACTTATGTTACTTATTATTTATGTTTCATATTTCCCGTAGAAAGTTAAGCTTAACTTATTCAAGCTTGGAGTACTAGTATGCATACCAGTAGTTCTTTTACTTTTTGTTCCCACTCTTAAAGTTTTTTTTATGCATAGAACATAGCATATTTTGTTCTATATCACACTCGGTGACGAATTATGTACTTATGAAGTACAAAATTAAAGTAATACTGAATAACGACATTGACTTTATATTATCGGTGCTAGCTTTTGTCTGTGACTTCGTGCGTGTGGAATTAAAATAAAACTTAGTAAGTAGCCTGTGCATTCTTCCAGACAGCGTTTTACATTCACAACAGATTGCACTCAGATCCATGCAGCCGCTTTGAAGATACCTTCTTGCACACATCCATCCAAACTTTTGAATTTTTATAATGAACGTTTTTTAAAACATAAAAATTTTTTTACTTTCACTGCCATCTGTGAACTAGCGGATAAACTACTCTCCAAGGAACAAAACTAAAATTAAGCGCCATCTATTTATGATAACTAATACTAATTTAACTTTTAAACGTGAAAAAATATGAAAATTAACAAAATAATAAAACACACAAAATAATTCGTAGTGTAAATAAAAATATTATTTTAACTAAAATAACAGAGGTTCTTAATTTTCTTTTGACTTACAACTATTGTACAAACTGTCAATGTCAGCGTCAGCTGTGACTGCAAATGTCACTGAAAACTATTTCAATTTTGAGGTTAAAACATTATTATTGTAATTTTATATTATTATTAAGTTGAAGGTAAGAAGTATACTTTATGTGGACCTGTAATTTCAAATCTAAAGTATTATCACCACTCAAATATGGACAAAAATTTATAAGTAAATGACAAGGCTCTATAAATAGTCCTAACCTCACTTGACTTGTTTACTTTCAGATGAATCTAATAAGAAGAGGCTTAAATCTTTTGACTTCAGGAATTCGAACACAATGTTATCAAATACCAGGTACCTACAATTTTATATATATTTGTCGTTTCTTTTTACATTTACATTTTGATTATTATTTTAACTCGGCTAACAAATCTTAGTGATGTTCAAAATTTGGATATTTTATGACTATTAGTGATCTCTTATGAAATATTTGTTGCCTTTAATGTTATTATTTTTCATGGGCGATATAAATTTCAGAATTTACAGATTACAAAACTCCAATAATTTCATAAATGTACCATCTCAAGTACTTCAAAATGTTAGTAATACTAGGATAACATTATAAAAAGAAAAGATTTAATTCTTTGTTTGCTTGCATTGAATAGGCTCTGAAATAACTGAACTAATTTGAAAAATTCTTCACTATCATCAGCCGTTATATCAATATTTTTTTGATTCCGTGCATTGTGGGCAACTGCTAGTATAAAATATTTTGGCAGTGAACTCAGTGAAGATAATAAATAAACCAGATGTTACTAACAAACTAAAAAAGGTGACATTTAGGATTTCCATAGCTTATTGATTTTTTTAATACAGTTATTATCTGCACACCGAACTCATATTTCATTTTTTTTTCTATAAATATACAAAATTCACTCTTAACCATTTTTTAAACATAAGACTAGCTGTGTAAGTCTTTGTCTGTGTGGTTAATTAAGTGTACATAATGTGTCATAATGCATTACCTGATTTAAAGTAAAGCTCTATTATACCAAAATATTATGCAGGTTGATTTTTCATAAACATGAATTCTTACTACAATTTTACACTTGTAATATATAAAATAATCTTATCACCAAAAGACCTAAATTACTTACATGTTAATGCATTGCAATCTAATTTAACTTATATTATTAATGCGAATATTTAGATGGATAGATGTTTGTTAGAAGGTATCTCTGAAAAGACTCAACAGATCTTAGTGAAATTTGGCACAGATGTAGAACATAGTTTGGAAGAACACATAAGCTACTCATTAAGCGTTTTTTAATTCCACGCGGACGGTGTCTAGTCAAATAGTTATAAATATTTATTAAAATTTGATTGATATAAATAACTGTATTATTTGAATAAATGCATTTAATAACGTGGGGATACAAATGAACAGAGCAAACGATGTGGAAGAATGGTGCATTGTTTGTCTTTTGTGTTTATGTACTACATGCTTGTACATAGGAAGCCGGCGGCGTCACATAGCTGTCAATATAGCGGCGGCTCAATTTACCGATGCTCACATCTGCGTCATCAAGATTTCCCAGCTGCCACTTCGAAAGATACGATTGTGGCATTTGTTGTCAATGTGTTAGAGACTATTGTAGCATAGCATTGTTACGGTCAGCGTATTAGCAAGGGATCGTTATATCGCGCCTTTATTTTGCGAGGAACCCTTCCGCGTGGACCCGGATTAAGTCCTGCGGTAACGTTAACAAAAAAACTTCAGTAAACCGATGAAAATATTTCTATTAAATTAAACTAACGCTACAAATTATATCGTGATTATTTTTTATATTTACGATGATTTGACAGTACCTACTCATGATTATATGGTAACTGTAGTTTGTACCTATAACTGCGAGTGTTTAAAAAAATGACTTACGACTATTACAGATTCTTAAAATATAAATTCTCAGTAATCTTCACTAAACAAAACCTTATTACTTGTTATGAAATAACTATCACCATACATACAAATATTATATTCACTTTAATATAAATAGATGAACCACGTACTATATTTGCTGACGCTACCGTCAACCGCACGGTACGGTCCAAACAAAAGGGTTGCGGAGCCAGCGTGAGTCAGCGCGATGACCACAGCCCGTAATCTGCGCCATTCACACCTCGGTCCAGCATTGACCGGCGTGTGCAGCACAGAACTGTCCGCATTGTGCACTTTATGCATTGTATGAGTTGTGCATTGTATGCGCTGTACTGCCACTTTGCATGTGCTCACATATTCAGCAACGTCAAAGACATCAATGCCTCTATCGCTCACCAATGCCACTTTGGTCTGCTGTTACAAATGACCATGTCATTTCCCTCATTGATACCTCTCACTTAGGTGACTATGAACCAGTATCCAAGATCTAATGATCAAAAAAGATTCAATTATTTAACACTGCAACCATTTAATCGATTTTATTAATCGTATAGGCAAAAAATGTTATTGAATGAGATCGCCATATCGCCTGCACTGAATACTGCTACCACTCCTACTGCCTGGGCTCAAATCTCTGTATGATATTGATAAGTATGTGAAGGAGTAACTGAAACAACTATAAACTATGACGATTAATATTTTGGGAAGTAAAAAAAGTTATAGTACAGAGTAAATAACAGAGTTATTTTTTTTAAACTTAAACATGTTGATAAAAATGACCAAATCTATTATATATTTCCACATGCTTCCTATACTTAAAATGGCAAACTCACCCTTTCCCCGTTCTCTGTCCCTCGTCCTAATCAGAAGTCCTTCTCAGAAACTGTGTTGTTCATTAATAAGGTATAGAAATAGTAAAGGATTAGTTGATAACAAAACAGTTATTTGCAGCTCGTGTTGTGTTGTGTAAGTAGCACTGTCACTATTGCGAACTGCAAATGCAATCACAATAGATGACTATGACTTAAGTCTGCCGCACACTGAGCTATGCTACGCTATAAACACAAATTTTATGATCTTATAAATAAATTTTCTTTAATATAATATTGGCTTAATTTGTTTTTTTAATTGCATAGAATTGATGAACCAATACTGCCTCTTCTATATTTATCTTCTTTTTCTGTAGCAAAATGCGCATTCAGGTATTTAATGCCGAGAAATAAAACCATATGACTGCAATGATGACCCAAAAGCACATGTTTTATATATTTTTATTTATTTATGAAGAGATAGAACAATTACAAAATTAACACAAAAATATTTGATTATGTACCAATTTAAAGTTATATGTATTAAAAAATATATATATTGTGTCATGATGAAATATTGTACTTATAGCATTTATATAGCGCCTAGTATGCTCTCGTCCTAACATGTGGCCGATAGAGTTGTAAAATTCCTGTATTCAAAAATATGGTTCACAACAATAACAATTGTTATAATACTCTCCGTCCGCGACAACGCCGCGTTGACGCCGAGGCCAACTCTTGCCCATTGTCATTGTCACAGCGTACGGGTTTTTTGACCAAGAATGGGAGTCAGAGATGGGATCATATTTAAATCTGCGCCCGTCATCTGCGAACAATGCCCACTATTAGCGGATTATAATCTGCAAAAAGAGCAGGTACTTGTAGTCCTCGAGACATGAGCGCGAGCGAATTGTTCAAGAACACTTTTTGTTCTTGTAATACGGTTAGTTTTATGTAAAGTTTTTACTAATAAAAATAGCAAATAATTTAAGTTATAAGGAACAATATACAGATAAACTTTTCAAATAAAGTGTCATGTAAATAGTGTTATGTAAATGATATCGGTGCCCACGATACAGGCTATGCCTAGTGTGGGCATCACAAGATTACCCTAAATAACCATAAATGGTAACTTAATATCCAGATGAATTATGTGTAGTTTTATGTTAGTATAAGGTTTTTTGGTTTAATCTTTTTTGTGTTAATAAAAAAAACTTCTTTTCTTTCATATACGCTTCCGCTCGTGTATTACGGCAAGCGCAATGTTTTCTTGCATGTGGCAGATGCAAAGTGCGCAGTCCCGCGGGACGCTCGCCGGACGGCCGGACACTCACAATCACGTCAGCCGGACACTACGTGACGTGACAGTAATCCGGACACACATTTGTTGTTTTAGTTGCGACGCAAATATTGGCAACATCAGAAATGTGCTCAGGCTTCTTACGACGTCGTAATACGGAACGTCTTAGATTCCCCGTTGCTCTTTATATTCTTGAAGGAATCTCTACTATGGACAAACTAAAAGCGTAAGCAGTGGACACATTTTACTATTAACTTATTAGCAATTTAATTGTCGGTAAAAGGCCAAAGATGCTAAATCGTATCTTACTTACTTACTTACTCCGCTGGTCTTACAGCGACCCAAAGTGGGTCTTGGCCTCCGACACAAGAGATCGCCAGACTTGTCTGTCCTGTGCCTTCTCCTGCCAGTCCATCGCTTGTAGCTCCAGCAGGTCTAGCTCTACAGCGTCACGCCAGCGGTATCTAGGTCGGCCGATAGGTCGGCGGCCAGTCGGGGTCCCGAGATACGCTGCTTTGGCATTCCGATCTTCCCCCATCCTCATAAGGTGGCCAAGCCATCGGAGTCTGTGAGCTTTGGCTTCTCCTAGGATATTCGGCTCGCCCACCAGCGTCTCGATTTCCGCATTGTAGCGGATTCTCCAGCTGCCGTCTTCTCTTTGCTTTGGGCCCAAGATCTTGCGCATTATTTTTCTCTCCGCCACCAGAAGCATATTTTCCTCTTTAAGGGTCAATGTCCAAGTCTCGCCGCCGTATATCAAGATCGGTCTTATTACAGTTTTGTATATTCGCATTTTGGTTCTTCTGCTCAGTAGCTTAGACACTAACACCTTGTGCAGGGCAGCACTACAACGGAGGGCGTTGTGAATCCGGATGTTAATTTCCTCTTCTCGTGTATTGGTATCCGTTATAGTGCATCCTAGGTACTTGAAGTTAGCGGTCCCTTTGAACAAAATATCTCCAATGCGCAGATCTTCACGCTTTTGTCTCGCATTTCTATAGCGTTTCATGTGGAAATATTCCGTTTTGTCATGGTTAAGTTTGAGCCCAACCCTAGAAGCTTCGCATATTAGAGCTCGAACTGAGCATTCCACTTCCACTTTACTCTCACACAGAAGGGCTAGGTCATCGGCATATCCAATCACCCTGTGTTGTCCATTTAGCCGTATTCCGGTGTCTAGTGTCAGCACTTTTCTTATGACATGCTCCAGTGCTATATTGAACAACATAGGGGACAGCGCATCTCCTTGCTTTAGCCCGGTGACTACCTCAAACTCCTGAGTGACTTCGCCTCCAACTCTAACGTATCGTATCTTAGGATAAAATTAAATAAAAAGATTCGTTGCCGACAAATATTAATCTAGTATACCCTTTTCGTTGATGCTGATATTTATATGTAAAAGTATACACTAAACACTTGAAGAACACTTTCAAACAATAACACAAATCGCGCGTATACAGTAGTCAACAGTTTAATATATAATGTTTAAATAACATCGATGTTCTCATGGGATCATCGTAGCGTGTCAATCAAGCGTCCCGGGTCCCGCTATCAGGCCCCGGGACCCGTGGGCAGTCCTCTCCCCCGCTGCGCGCAAACCATACAATTTACACAATAACTGCGCCGCCCAGCCTTACCTCAACAAATGCGAATAACATTTTATACATCTTAATAAAAGGTTTGAAACTTGAAAGAGTTGAATTATACAATAGTTTACAAACTACCGTTTTATCTACTAGCATCAAATTCCATGAAAACATAGACCAATCCCACAGTGACGGGAGGCGTAGCTTTTGGAAATTAAATTGTCAGTAGTTTCTGGGCATATATCTCGTTGAAAATGAGTAATGTTGTTCATTAAATAATATTATCTCAAAGATGATCACCCTTTGCACCTTAAATATTTAAAAAAAAAAGGAAAAGAGTTTGAACTACTCTTCTACCGCTCTAGTCGTACGTTTTTCATTCCTCTTTATATAATTCGTATTTTTTAAATAAATAAGAAACTGATAAATCATGAAAATGTAAGTTAAAGAGTACTACAATAACTATTTATTTATTGTGATATGTAATTTACAACTGTATAACAACTACACTAGGTTCAAATTTGAATTGCGTTAAGAAGTAAGATTGCAACAGATAAGGTCTCGGTATATTAAGGCGAAGCATAGTGCGCGATATAATCCGTGATGCGGCAGAGTGCAGTTGTCACCTGCCAGTCAATCAGTCTTGACTGCACCTTGTTGTTTGTAACGGTGTGATACGATAACGGATTACGGATCCCTACACAGCACCGCAATGTCATGCACACGTATTTCAAAGGTTTTACCTACTGCTTACGGAGATGCGACTATATATTTAGACCCTTATTGACATCATTAGGTCTGAAATTGAATTAATTTTTCTCAGTAAAAACAATATATGTAATTAATTTGCTCCCAACCTATGAATGTGAAAAATATTAAATTCATGTTTCCATATGTAAAAAAATAATGACAAGCTAAAAATACGAGTAATTGTAATTACTTCTGGTTCCAGCTGTAACCCAGCGTGTCTCCCCAGTGGCAGAGGGCGCTGGCTCGTCTCTGGGACTGCTCAGCCGCGCCATGGCCTCTCTGGCGCAGATGCATCGAACAGGACCCCACAAAAAGAACAGGAAGTCCCGGAACCCGCTTAACGGGAATCCTTTTGCTAAGGTACGTCACTATGGTAACAGATTAATATAACACTAATTCGTCAAGTCTCACTTAATGATATTGTAACACTTTTGTACACAGGGTGTAGTACTAAAGACTTTGATAAGAAAGCCGAAGAAGCCGAACTCGGCGAACCGCAAGTGCGTGCTGACGCGGCTCTCCAATGGCAAGGAGATGATCGCCTACGTGCCCGGCATCGGACACAACCTGCAGGAGCACAACATCGTGCTCGTGCGCGTCGGCAGGTATCTACTCTGTGTTATTAACTGCCCACTGCCCACTGCCCACTGCCCACTGCCCACTACCCTCTGCCCACTACCCTCTGCCCACTGCCTACTGCCCACAGATTCATTTGTAAATACAACCCTTATATTAACTACTGAAGTGTGGACACTGTTTTATATTTTTTATGATTGTTATCTAATTTACGTTGCTTAAAACTTGAACTTGGTTATATAATCTTTTTAGCCGACTTCAAAAAGAAAGAGGTTATCAATTCGACCGTATTTTTTTTCTATGTGTGTTATATAATGTTGAATTGAGAGATTTCTATTTCACAAATAAAAAACAACATTAATAAATATTAATATTAATAAATATGTTTACGTTTCAGAGTGAAGGACTGTCCCGGCGTGAAACTGAAGTGTGTGCGCGGAAAGTTCGATCTCTCGCACGTCGTCAAACAGAAGCAGTAGTGTAAGTGTCAATAGGAAATAATATTGAGTGTTGCTACAATAATTATATCAGTTTAGTATAAGGAGAACATTGGTTTTATTTTTATTGTCTGTAATATTCGCCTAAATCCTTAAAGAGATGATAGAGGTAGAGTCGATCACGGCAAAAGTAAACACTACACAAGACAAGGATTATCCTAGAAACCTTACTGAGAGTAAATATCTATGAAAGCTATCCTAAACGGAGTCAATAAATATGTTATATGTTTTGTTCAAAATAACAATAAACCCCTAACTCTCTTCATAAAACATCATAATTGTACTCATTTTTTACGGCGACCTCGCGCGCTATCATTGGAGAGCCGCTCTGTGGCGCACGCGCAGGCCGCGCCCCCGCCGCCCCCGCCGCCCCCACCGCCCTCGGCCGACCCCCCAGTATTGTGCAACACAAAACATACAATAAACACCATATAACACAATAATGGCCTTTGAACATTTACACAGCTACTGCACAACTATATTACTGTAAAAAATTTGGCGCAAAAAAATTTTTCGAGTACCTATTGTTTAATTTGTCAGTTTTGTAAAAAAGTTTATTTTAATTTCATAGATTTGGTGATTTAATATGAAAGAAAACATTAATATTTTACATACAAATGTACATAAAAACTACTAAAATTATCTTTTTAACTGTTGTTTTCTGAGATCAAAATATCTGTATAATAAAACATGGCGTCATCCCTGTTATTATCTTTGACAAAACAAAAATAACAACATATTTTAAATGGTGATTGGAATAACAACATGTTTTAAATAGGGGGATGTATTTTGATATCAAAACTTACGATTAGACATTTAACAAAACTAAGAAAGTTAGTAAGTGCCACAGATATAATGTTCACGGGGAATTAGCCTCAAATGGGAATCGGCTTCAGCATTCTGAGCCGGCGATTGTATTAACTACTGGTTTATGGCTTTTGGTAATCACTGAACAACAGTTAACCCGAATTCTAATCCGATTATACCAAACATTTTATTTATGAATAATAATTAAAACAACGCTGCGTTTCTCGTACAAAGCTTAGCTTTAATAAGGGATAGAAGTTTCATTGTACAAGGTTTTGTGAATAAATAAAAATTTATCGTTTTAATTTTATAATTTTATTAAAGTTGTAGTATAAATGTAGATATCTCTGCCTTATCCTAGCTTATAACTAACATAAATTGCACTAAAGTCTTAAATATTATTTACAAATAAATATTGCACATACATCAAACCAAGTTAATTCTATAATAAATTACATCGATACTATCTGCCTTATGAAATTATTTACAGCTCTTACTACTGCACTTAGACATCAGTTGATCATACTATTTAGTACGAGAAATCTACACTAAGGTGAATTGATGTCCCTCAGTGTGTCCGTGAGTGTACAAGACTCAGTAAGGATACGGCTGGCGACAGCGCACACAAGACTTGGAGGTGAGCTGGCTCTTGAGCTTGGCGAGCTCGTTCCGGAGATAGGTGACCTTAAGCGCTAGATGTATCTCCCTTAGCTTGCGGCGGTCGCGGCTCTGTTTAGCGGCATGATTGTTGCGCTCGCGCTGGCGCCGGTAGGAGTCGTCCGCCGCCGCGCTGCCCTGCACCGCTCGCCGCATGCGAGGGTTGTTGCCCAGCAGACTACCGCCGTTCTTCTCCGCCATCGCCCGCAGCGTATCCTTCTCGAACTCCTGGAAGTCCGGGTCGTCCGACAGCGAATCCACGTCCATGTAGCTCGACCTCTTCCCGCCTGCTTGTACTGCGTGCTGAGAGGTCGGCGACGCCGGTGGTGAGATCATGCCCATGCGTGGACTGACCGGCGTAGTGAACGAGCACATGCTGTCTCCCGATAAAGGCGATGATCGCGGGACCGGTACGTACGTACCCGCAGGATATCCATAGTATGGATGTGGGTCCGGGATCGGATAGGGATATCCATACACTATATTGTTCGGACAGTAATCCGATGTCAGTGTTGGGTTCTTGCACTTGGTTGACAAGTCCAGGGCGGCGTCTTCGGCGTATGGGGTCCACAGTGCCATCTTTGTTATGTCCGACCGGCTCGGGGTATCGATCACAATTGACTACCCCGTCGATTGCTCAAGCGCCCTTCTCGGCGTCGGGGGCGGGGCTTAGCCGAAGGGGACTTACCCCCACCCGACTCCTCCGCAAGGACCTCGCTACCTGATGTATTAACGGGCCTCCGTTAATACAAAACAATAGTTTATTGCGGTTTATTGCGATATTTAATCCTTGCGTAGTTTGGCGGATTACATTCTATTGTGTTAGGTTTGAATTCTACGGCTTACGATATTTTTTCTCAGTTATACAGTTTCCAGAAATTTCTTGTTTTTGACAATTTATTTACTGATAAGATATTTATGAAGACTTATCGTTGCTGAATAAACATTCTGTAATCATACTACATGACAGTAAATAATATAATTTGCAAATGTTAATCTAAATTGAATTATTCAATAAAAGACATTTAACAGTTACGTTTTGTAAACCTAATGTTACATTTTGCTAACCAAAAATATTTATATGTAATGATACAGATTATTTAATATGATTTATTATATTGTGCAAATGAAATTATCAGACCTAAAATATTTTATTATAGAGGCCCCAGTGTAGTACCTTGAGGAACTCTTGTTTAAACCTCAGCGTACACTGATTTTAACTTTTATCTTTATATTTAAGGACAAAAGTTATGCATTTTGAGTTTAGTTACAAGAAGATCTTAGGCAAGTGACGTCCACAAAATTAAAAATTAAAATTAAATTCTGATGATTACCTTTATCAAACGTTAACGAGAAATCTTTTTACATTTTACGATTTCAACTAGTACCTGCAATGCAATACATTAGAAAACTTTGATAACATATGAGTTTTGAAACTTAATGATCTAAGTTACTAAATAGAGGTTCCTATCTTTCTTGACATTTATGTTTTTAGTTCGTAAAATTGTACCTATTATTTTAATTCAAATTGATAATGTCATAAAAACAACAAAAACAGTTTGTTATTTGTGATGTATGATATAATTACGTGCATTAATTAATTTAGTGTTGTAACGTAAACAAATTAGGAGACGATCGATGCGGCAAGAGAATAACAAAATGATTAGTTATCATTAAGATCATCATTAGGCTTGCAGTTGGCTTGTTTACTTCTTTTGGATCAGTTTTAGTGATTCAAAGAATCTTTTATAGCTTTTTGATACAATATAGTTAAGCGTCGTTATCTATCATTACTTTTACTATATCAAATATCGAAAATAAATAATTTGAAATTTAAATTCCTATATTTTTCTCTACGTTGCTTTGTTAAAAGATTGTATTTTCTTTGGTACTATCATAATTTATTTAATTGCGAATGCGAAAAAAAAACTGGAACAGATGTCACTTGGAAAATCATAATTATTTACGCAAGGAATATAACAAGGAGATAATCTGTTTTAAAATTGCATGCGTCGTGAGATCATGAACTGACAGCTTCACAGTAATGTCCGGAAGAGTTTTCATAAAAGTCATTTGACCGTAACATTGGCAACTGTCGCTCATCTTTTGCCCATCCGCAGTATTATTAACATTTTTTTATCTATTCAGATTAAAAATAACTGATCGAAGGATCACAACGGCAATAAAAAAATACGATTTATTGTTTAGAGAGCGAACGATTAATTTTTAAAGTCAAATAAAATAATCAAAATAATTTAAGAATCGAATCTCACTTTCTGTGGTACGGACAGGTTGTGTCGTATAACATTTTTGTTTTTAAGAACAAAACAATGTCATAATCTGTAAGTCGCGTGCCGGCTACCTGGCCTATTATAATCTGCATCATAAAGTGACGTTTGCGCAGCGGCCGCGCCATTGCCCGCCATAAATGGACCCGCATTTCGCTCGGCTCGAGTAAGCTACTTTATTTTACCATTATCAAGAAAGTTATTATAGGTTTAATCCCGAATAACTAAAGTTAAATATTTTATTTCTGGAAGTTGCAACATATTTTAAGTTATAGTTAAAATGGTGAACAAAATAATAAATTTTTGGTCTTAAAAGCATTCCTCCTACAAGAAGAAGCGAAAGTTTAGACAAGTATAAGATGACCGCTGGATAAGAGCGGCGGAGGAAATCGATGTTTGTGATTTGTTTTACGGAAAGTATACATTTATTTATCGGTTATAAATCGATGGGCCCTACGTATAAGGGCCAAAGTAACAAATTGATGATTTTTACTTTTTTATGTTAAGCTACCTCTTAATTTAGTTAATAACATGCACGAAAGGAAATACACTTTTACAGGTATAAATGTTATTAAACATTTAAAGGAAACTTTGAGACCCTCTTCTAAAAAGTTGTCAATTTGCCCATTGACACTTATTTATAGGAGCCATCGAAATATGCATGTAATAATAATATAATTGTTGAATACTGATAAATCGAATCAATAGTAAAATGACGGCCATCTGTTCAACATTACCTGTTTAATCCCGGCTATATAATTAAGGCATAATCCTGGCGATCCCGGCCATAAATACTAAAATCCTATCCAAAGATAACTTTATTGCTTCCGTCTGCCGTAAGCCTGCTGTAAAGCCTGCATTTTCGCAGAAACAATCTTAATATAAATTATATTATTTTTTTGTTACATATCTAGATTAAAATAAGAACTACACATAATTTTTTTGTATCTTTTATAAAAAATCTTTTATTACGTATGTTTCCTTAACACATCTTATTTAATTTACACAATCCATAAATTATTTAAATTGTCGGCTAATGCTGTGAGCTTTCAATAAGGGTTGCGAAAAGCCTCGTGCAAACTGTAATACAAGCTCTCTGCATGTCTCCAGAGATTAAGATAAAAGCAGTTGCTCTGTTTGTTCGTTTGCAAAAACTCACGAACACCCACGGCCAAGTAACGGTAATATAACAATATACACTAGCTGTCTTATTGTTTTATGCGAAAGTGTTGGACGACAGGCAAGTTGTTAGAACTTTAAATCGTTTGAGCAAATGTTTGCTTTGGCTATCGTCCGCACAGGATCTACATTTCCCAGGGGTTTTTTTTCAAGATCTGTGCGTCACATGTGTAAGTCAAAAGATTTACTGAGCCGGATAGATCAATACAAAATAAATAATTAGGTAGGGTTTAAATATAATTTTAAAGATATTTATTATAATATATTTTATTTCAGTCACAAAAATCTTTAAGGATTAATGACATATAAAGCATTGCAATATTATAATATTTGGCTGCATTACCTATTTAATATCGGCAAAACAACTAATCCTTAATTCTTCAAATACCAGCCATAAACCAGAGTCTTGCTTATAAACATGCTTTTTTACCGCTTTACTTTATTCTGATTAAAATAATAATTTCGATATTTAGATTGTAAAAACAAGCGGCTTTTAAAGTTATTAACACACGCCTACCGTACTCCTACAATAATTTTATGTTCTAAACCTTTACTAGCTTTTGTGTCGGGATAGTAAATAGAGGGCTAGCAATTACACAAGTTTGGGTTAGGGCTGCACCCTACGCCGTAGCGCCCCACGTTGCATCGCGTTGGGTAAGGACTTTTGATTGGATTGGATTTATCGATCCAGTGTAGGCAACGCCTCTAGTGATGTGATTATTATTTTTATTTCAACGATGAAATTAAAACATATTAAGGAAAAATATCTGATCGCCAGATTGGTTCGTACCCCCGCGAGTTTTCAATTGTATCAACACATACAGTTACTTTTTTTTCGAAGTATGAGAATTGCGATATTATATTTTAAAGTTACGTCAAGTTAAAGTTGTATTTTTTTACTTCTTATGAAATTTATTTTGTTTTAAAAGTAGATATTCTTCTTTTAAATGGAATCATAAAACATTTAACAAATCGTCACATCTCTTTAACACATGACGATCCTTATTGTGGTATAGATACAGGGCGGTGCATATTAGGGCGGAATGAGCGCTACCCCTATGTACTTCGATAACCCTTTCGCGACCCTCCAACTATTTAATATTCACGTCTCGCGATGTTCATCTTTGCTTCGTGACTTTATTAACCTAAACTATGTTATACCAGTATACTTGAAACTAAGGACAAACCATTCTCACTTTCCCAGACCGTAAATATCTATATTTTTATATAAGATAAGGGGTCAAACGAGCTGAGGGAACATCAAGGTGTTCATCGACGCCTATGGACATCTGCAATACCAGAGGAACCGCAGATACCTACGTTGCCGGCATTTAAGATGCTGATACGCTCGCTTCTTGAAGGCCCTATTTATCATCATAACATTTCTAAGGACATAAGTAAACGATTAAATTATAAAGTTTAAGCTTTTGGAATAAATAGTTCGTTCCTCGTAAGACTTTCTTATGGTTATTAGAAAATCAGACCCTAGAACTTGGGTCTAAAGATTAGTTGGAAATTGAGACGGTTACAAAAACACACAATAATCATTCTCAAACTTGCATATTGAGAGCGTGTGCCTTGTATAATGTTTATATGGATGAAAACATCTGGTAGACAAGTTTATCTCCCGATCTTTCTCCGTAGTCCTGCACAGGCGCAGGCGCACGCGACTCTACGGCTGAAACTCTTTATAGATAATAATCCTTTATTGTAAAGTGTCAAAGTGTTTGATATAATCTGGAGATAGTTGTTAGTATACCTCATCGTACGGGTGTTAAAAGATCTCATCAGATTAGTCAATGAACTGAAGTAGTAAATAATACGCAATGTGTACACGGCTTTACTAAAGTTCGTTTAATAATGACTTTAACCAAAAGTAATCAATCCTGCTCTATACATATGTATATATCTATTAAAAATGTCTATATCTTTCGTTCTGAAGATGTCTTAATAATTAAAACGTAATCCCCCAATTTCAAATTCATTAGATGTTGTTTTGATGTTGTTGCGGTGTGTAATCACTGTCATTAGAGAGACAACAGAGTTGCGAAATCGTTAATTGATCTGTTTATTTACATTTTCTTTCGGTTTATTTATGTACCTATCATACTAATTAAATAAGTTATATCAAAATAACTATTGCAACATTCTGTACCTACTACGTTCAATGTCAGACTGAAGAGTCTTGATGTTGGAAATATGAAATATACTTCCATCCATTATCCATTTCGTGTTGTTTGTCTACATATTTAAATGTTGATTTACATTAATTTTAAGCAATGCTTGGGGATTTTTAAATAAAATGTCAATTGTCTTTGGTTAAAATAGGTTATTTATTTCTATTAAATACTCTATATCATATTTTATCTACAATTTTAGGAACTTTTTCACGTGCATTTCATTGGCTATATTTACAATTTTAAATCAAAACTTACAAATACATTAAAATATAAAGATCAAACATGTTGAAAATCAAACATAGATTATACAAAGCACATTTGCACACAACAGTCTTTACTCTCGAGATGTTGTTAATACACAAGCACTAGAGATATTCCTAACACGTGCACCGCTACCGGCAGCGCGCGCAGACCCGCTCATCGAGGCGCATGCGCAGGTCCGCCAACTTCTTCTTGAGAAAGGTGACCTGGAAGGCGAGGCGCACCTCCCTTAGCTTGCGGCGGTCGCGGCTCTGCTTGGCGGCGTGGTTGTTGCGCTCGCGCTGACGCCGGTAGGAGTCGTCCGCCGCCGCGCTACCCTGCACCGCTCGCCGCATGCGCGGGTTGTTGCCTAGCAGACTGCCACCGTTCTTCTCCGCCATCGCCCGCAGTGCGTCTCTCTCGAACGCTTGGTACTCCACGTCGTCGGAGAGAGACTCAGCCTCGTAGGCGTCGAAGGGTTCCAAAGGTGATGACGACTTGCGACAGGAGCTGGGCGACCAGGCGCCGTGCACCGACTCCGGCGATATTTGCGCTGTGGGCACGCAGGACGCCTCATGGTAGCTCACGTAATACTGCGGTATTGGCAGCCTGTCGTGAGGGGATATCGCCTGTCGAGGGTAGTATCCGGGCACCGTACCGTATCCAATGGCCTCGGGTTCGGGCGAAGCTCGCTCCTTCTTCACGGTCGCTCGGCTAAGATCGAGGGCCTGTTCCGCGTACGGTGTCCACAGCGCCATGGTGCCTGCGCGGAGGTTCGTCTGTGTCGTCTACTGTGTGGTGAGTGCGCGCGAGGCTGTGCCGGCGCCGGGGGTTGCGGTGGGCGGGGCCTGTGCGCTGGGGAGGGGTAAATGAAGGGTTGCGGACCGCTACCTGTGGTGCAGCTTAACGGGACACTCAGCTTCCCGGAAAATATTTGCGTCGCCCTCCATCATAAATAGTGCAAGATGTTTTTATACCGTTCTTGAAAAAAATTGTAAAGATTGGTTAATTCATTAAATTTGTCATATTTTCATATTTTACTGAAAAAGAAACAACTACATGAGTATTTTATTACATTATGATCTAATTATTTAGATGATCTTCTTCTAGAATATTAAATAAACAACAAGTCATCATTCTACATACTGTTTCCAAGGAAAGACCCCATTGGTCTTTTCATCGGTTGATTTGTTAATATTTATTTTCCACGTTAAAAATTTCTTCATAGTATTAGTATATTAACGGCCGTCACGATTGGAATCAAAATTAATGTAAAAATTATATATTACTTTCACAGCTCCAAGGATCCAAGTCAGCTACCAGCTGCGGTGAAACTATAGAGACAAAAGCTGAACCGTTCATATTAAATGCCGTTTAATCTTTCCTAATCGTGTTATTGTATAGCTTACGAAGCAATTATAATACGTAGTCTTAAATAACATACTTCAAACGATCTTGGGTTTTGTAAAGAATAAAGTTATTTCTCTTTCTATAATTAAAAATTTTGCTAATTTATAAGTAGATTAACTTTTTGGACCTTTTTCTAGTGGAAACTAATTCTTTCTTGAGGGTTTTGTATAATTCAAAAGAAGACAGTTATAGATAATAGGTAACTAAGGTAATCTTAGCCTAAACGGGATCGAATTCGAGTAAAAATATTAAAAGGTAGACTTGAGTTCCTTAGGCTGACTCAAGACATTTGACTAACATTGGTAATATAAAAGAACTATGAAAAAAAACTAAATTATCCAGTACTTTTTTTTTCTGGAACAACTTTAATTCTCGTGTGAAAGCGCCGATAAAGAAATATCAGAGGTATCGATGTCCATTGAGGCTCAATAGAGAGATTATGCTCTGTCCAGACCCGTCACAAAACACTCGATGTGTCTCTCCTATGGCCTTTCTAATGCACCCTTTAATATGACCGGACAATAAACCAGACCACCGTGTTAAATGAATTCATACAAAATGGCGGCCGCTGCCGGAAGCTACGACACAATGCGCGGGATAAAATCCCAATGACAGTTGCTTCCTACGACGCTTCACTTGCGTTTGTCAAAAGTTTGGACATCTAATTATATTATCTATGGTCAGTTGCGTGTTTGGGAATTGTAGCACAAAAAATAATTGACAAAATAACATAATAATTTCAATCCTTTCCATTTTAAACTACATTATTAAGCTACATCTTTATCTGATGGAAGAAATTACTAACTCAGAGATTGATACAATCCTTGTCATATTTACTCAGAAATACTTGTTATTTGTTGGGACAAAAATGTGTGTGAATGCATAAGAATGCGCAAAATAGTGCGTATTACTATATTATACCTACAGTTCCAATTCTAACAATATGAATTTCTTGATAATTATTAAGTTCTTACTTATAACATTTAACAACAAATATATGTAGTCCATTCATTTTTCATCTGTATTGTGTGGGAAACGGTGATACACATTTCATCGGGAAACGTAGAAAAAACGTTTACAGTACTCCATTGAAATCATAAAATAGATATCAAATGCAAGTATTATTGCGGGACAGTTATATCCATCGATCTTACACGTCCACAATACAAAACGGTCCCACCACAGAGAGAAGGGTTGCAACAATGCATTGCTATGGCCGCACCGCGCGTTGGCGGGAACGGATGACGCGACACGCCATGCGCGCCAACCGTCATGCTTATGATACGGTTTGTCGATTAAATTTTATTTCAGAGTACTGTATATTACCGTACTGTTTTTTTTTTCAATATCACATTTACTTACCAACAATTAAAGAGACAAAAGCGCTTAAACTTTAAAAACATGCTTTTTTTTATTTTGGCAATATTTTACTGAGAAATCCCGTTAGATTTTTGTCTAAAAGAACCTTTAAATGTAACAATTACTTCTTCTAAAATAACTCAAAATTGTCTAAAAATTGTAACCGTGAAAATTAAAGCTCTTGCGAATTATACAATTTGCATAGAGTATAGTGTTGATTTCAGTTACGAATTGTCTGACAAAGGGTTGGGCCGTTTGCATAGACAATGGCTGACAAATTTTGTTACAATTAAATAGCACTTTCTCCTGCCACAATGGCTTTTATTGAGGACACTTTTGAAAAGAAATCATAGTATCTTTATGTCTTACACAATATAATTACTCTGTGAGTCTGTGTGTTAAATGTCATAATTGTTGCCGATATCATTACGCAAATTAAATTACAAAATTCAAAATTAAAATCAACCAAAGTCTCAACGCGGAAGTTTCCTTTTCCTAGCCATAAAAGAAATACATATTCATATAAGGGCAATAAAATTTTACAAATTCTAATAATTCTGAAATAGTCTGAAACTTATAATAAAATCATTTTTTTCGGACACGCGCCATTTCAAAATAACTAAGTTCTCCCACATAGACTATACCGGTGTACGAATTACTTTTGCATTGTTTTCTTTATCACCCCTTTTTCTCCGCGTCACGCGTCCCGCGTCACGCGTCCCGCGTCACATCTGTCACGCTGAGTGTTGCCAGCGCCACCTCGCGGGACACGTGACAATGTTATTGCAGCGGAAGTTCTCATGACATATTGTTTATACACTAAATATTCATTGATAACATATCATTTATTAAATAAAATCGACATTTTAGATGTTACCTTGCAATATTCTGATTGTAGAATTCAGTAACCTTAGAATTAAGTAAGTTTCCTTCTAGAAACTTCTAGCAACTTAGAAATAAATTTATTATTCAACACTGATGTTATTATTATATAAAAGTAACTTGAACAAAGCCTTATTTCATATTTAGAAGCCCCTACCTATTTGTTCTCACTGTTATTGAAAAACTAAATAAATATCCATTTCTCCCCTGTTATAAATTCATGAACATATAACTTTCTATATAGTATTTGTGCAACAATATACAATCTGTGATTGGTTACGTAACCGTACTCATTCACACGAGTACTATACGATAAGGGCGGGCGTTGCGCAAACGCATCACATCTCGCTTGCATCAGCCAATGAGAAGCGGTTGTATTGTAACTTTACACAAGTTTTATGAATACACCGGGAAAGCATTGGAGCATTTTATTTAAGACGTAATAAAACAATCTCCTACAATGTAGTGTCGTAAAAGTGTTGCATCTTTTTCCTTTGAAACAAAGACATTTAAGAATATAAAGACTGGACATCATGAACTAAACTTTTCTGCTCAATCGCATTGGTACTAACCACTGCTTCTACTCAGTTGTCAAGTTTGAAACGCCGACTCGTGTCACTGTAATAACATACACATGCAACCCACATATAAGAATAATTTTCAATGTTATTGAAGATTTTATAACTTTAAAACTCGTTATTATTCTATCGAAATTTTTATTTCTTAATTGTTTACAATATTTTTTTTTAATTTAGTTCAAATACTAGAATATTTTAGGTCATAAGCCTAATTATTACCTCATTTATCAGCCATTTCCTCAATTATTTCACTTTAAACAAATTAGACAGCGCCATTTCTTAAACTGTTTGAAGGAAAGTGTCCTGTCCATAACTTTATAATATTACATTTGAATCTCTATGCTCTAAATGCAAAAAAACGTATGCCATTATAGAACTACATGCCTTATTTACTGATATATGCGAAAGTTTGATCGTTTGGATGAATGTTTGTTAGAAGAAGAGAGCAGCTTAACGAATCTCGTTGAAATTTGACCCAGATGTAGAAAACTGTAAGAACACATAGGTTATTGAATTCCGCGCGGACGAAGACGCGGTCAAAAGCTTGTAAGATTTTAATATTGAAATATAATAACATCACTCTGATGTTTAAGGAAAAAGATCAGAGAAGAAAACTCTAAACACAATCTCTAAAACAAGCGCATATAAAATCGGTATTCGCTTATAAATTAAAAACTAATCAAATTCTGTTTCATCAATTAATTGGCAAATAAACTTAATTAAATAATTAGAGAGCGATCTCAAGATTACGAATAGTAAAGGATTTTTATAACGGAATATTCAAGAATTCATAGAAAAGGTTTAAAAGAAAGAAGGGGCGCTTAAGAAAGTAATACCCCCACCCCCACCGCCCCACGCACCCCCTTATTAAATATGATAATAAGCTTTGATAAATAATATAATCAATAAAATATTTTAAATTAATGCAAATTTAAGTAACTTGAGGCAATTTGCTGCGCCATCTATTAGCATAATAAAGGCATGCAAAATTCGATTTTCCGCAAAACTATTTTTGAGCTTATCTTTGAAAAGGATTTAATCTCGGAATAGAAATAGATGTTAGATAAATGTCGTCTGTCCATTGACAGTACGAAACTCAACAACAGATCGCGATGGCTAGCGGAGGAGCCCGTGGACCGTCACTGGACAATGGCCGACGCTAAAGGATTAAAATTCTTCGCATAAATTTTTGACGCCTTCCAATGCTGCTTTTGTTATAATTCTTAAGATTTAATATAGATATTTCTTTTGAATATTTATCCTCGCTGTAGCTCCGCAAAATAGCTTATTGAATTTACAGCGCATGCGCAGATAAGTTATGTAATAATAATATTTTTCTTTCACGTTCAATAAAAATTCTAGCAACCGCAGCCTTTCATTTCATGTTTCGGTCTCAGTTTAATAAAATAGTCTTGTCAAGTGCGTTGTGGCTGAAAATTGGAACTCATTTCAATTGAAGTTAGTGTAATTGATAAACTGACGATCTACGATGGTTCCCAGACATTTTTAACGACGGTTCAAATATACGAGAATATTAGGACAATGTTCAGATATATTTATACAAAATATAACCAACTAGCTTTCGCCCGCATCTCCGTCGGAGCGGAATTATAAAAAACTTAATAAGTAGCCTATGTGTTCTTCCGGACTATGCTGTACATCTGTGCCAAATTTCATCCAGATCCGTTGAGCCGTTTCGGACAAACATCCATACATCTGAGCTTTCGCATTGATAATATTACTAAGAAATCTGCAAGTTTTAAAAATGTCAATCTTACATCCGCTTCAATTTCATCATAATTCGGTGTGGTCTTAACTATAAAGAGCCGCCGATGATTGCGTCTTGTGTAAAAAAAATTGTCTCTAAAGCCATTCGTAATTGTAAAGTAAGGGATTCAACATTGACGCAACGAACGCTCGATCGAACACAAAATAACAAATTACCGCCAAAGCGCAGCGGCAGATTATCTGTCTCCTACATAATCTGTGGCATTGTCTGAAGGGCCACCGGAGGACGACGTGACAGGCGCCGGAGGATAACTATCTAAGAAGAAATAATTAAATATTAACTTAGTGCAAGACAGATCCGCCTTTTGCAACCAGTTACGTGATTTTCTAGGAATTAATACAGTTTGTATGGTTACAAAAAAATTAAGGTGTCCGTGTCATGTAAAGTTATTAATACATTTCAGCATAATCATTTTAAGAATACTAACAACAGATTTGTTTTTAAGAAATATTTAAAACAACATTTAGGAAGTAAAATTTTATTTGAAAAACAACTTCCGCCATCTCTTGTTAAGTAGACTGAGCACTTTTACAATATTCAGGCTATCGTATGGTAGATGGCGCTTATTCGTCGTTTTGTCAAAAAATTTATTTTAATTAAAGAAAATTAATAGAAAACGTCATGATATGTATTTGAAATTAATACTGTTTTTTGCTATTCTTTTTATATTTTATTAATTTGATAATTTTTGAAAATTTGTATTGTTATTTTTATCTGTAATCGGCCATTTTGGATTTTGATAATTTGACTGCTCTTCGAAATAAAATAATTGTTATGTTTTTATTCTACCTGCAATCTTCAAATCAAAATTAATAGACGAACACGTCATTCGCACCGGCCTTCCGCCCCAACCGCCGCCGCTCGCAGTATTGTTGCCACAAAAACTGGCCAAGTTACCGTCTCCCAATCAGCTGTCACGTACCTTTGACGTGTTGAATACAAACAGATCTCATTTAGTCGGTCTGATATGCCGTTGCGGCGATGAACGGCACGTTTTCCGAGCAGCTGGGGGGTGTGGCTGGAGTTTTCGAGCAATGGGGCACGTGCGAGAGAACCGTGGTGGCGTGTGCTCTGGCGCGGCGCGTGCCCTGGCCGGGGCTAAAGCTCGTGCAGCGCGCCGTGGAGGCTGCACTGCAGCAGCATGTGGAGGACGACCGCCTGGAGCGAGACGCCAACGACGAGACCCTACTGGCAAGCTTGTTAGCGCCCAGGAATGATGATGATGAAGATGAGGGTAAGATAAGATCAGATATTTAATTGTAATTACTATGAAAATATTTAATCAACTTTCATTTAGCTTTGTGACAATGTTTATGACACTTATTGGGTTGTAGCAAACTTTAGGGTGTATTCTGATATGACATTAAACAAATGAAACAAATTTTTATTTATTACAACAAATCGTATGAGAAGTAAACCTGGATTTTTAAACCGTGCGGAATGTAAATTCACGCAATGATAACAATACAGCTCAGACAAAGTAGCATCAAATGTAATTATATTTAAAAGATGCAATGTATTTTGTGCAATATAAATTATATTGATAGGTTATTAGGAAATTGGTCCCCCTCTCCCTTAAACCTATATAACAAATATATAGAAACAATTAATTTTAAGTATAGCTCAGCTAAGTGGTGTTACTGGAATCTAGACCTAACATAGCAAACAACAATGTAGTCTTGAACTCTAAGATAACACAAGGGTCACCTCCCATATTGCCGTGAACTAGGATGTTACAAAGTAAGTCATATTGTACTGACACTACTGACAACACTACTGCTTCAACATAATACATACAGGTTATGTGTGTAAAAATCTAACACTAAATTTGATTATTGTTTTTTATGTCAAAAGGTGGCAAATGGCAACCTGAATTCGCCAAAATAGCGAAGCGACTGTTGCCCAAAGTCACCCGCAAATGCAAATACATTGCCTACTTTTAATCACTGAAGAAGGGGACACACAGAAAGTGGATATTTCCCCTTCCTATTCGTACCCTCTTTCGTCAAATCCATTTCCCCTTCCCATTCTTTCCTAATGAGAAAATGGAGGGAAGGGAAAGAGGACTAAAATTAGGCTTCTAGTACCACACTAATCAGATGAAACACAGAATTGCTTCCATTTCATGCCTCTCTTCTGCTTGGAAGTGGTATTGCACCGGGTGACCTGGCCCATTTGTCCAACCAACCAATATTGTTGTTGTGGGATCTACCACTGTGAATTGTTATTATTTATTAGAATAGTTAATAGAAAGAAACCTATTACTAGTTATCACATTTGACAATTCTTAAAATGTATATTCACCAATTTTCTAACCAGAGTTCTGTAATTTTGGCTTAGTTACCTTGTATAACATCTTTTCTCCAACCTGCACACTAGAAGCAGCAGACGGCAACAGGTTTTAGTTATGAATGACATCGAAATTGAGTTTATTACTATATATTATGTGACATTGCAGGTGTAGAGCGACTGCGGCAGCTCGTGAGCCTGCTGCCGCTGCTGCGCGGCGACAACGAGCGCGGCAAGGCGGTGTACGTGGCCGCAGTGCCCGGCCTCGTGCAGCGCTGTGTGGACGCGCCGCGCCCCGCGCCGCACGCCGCCTCCGACCTCTGCCGCCAGCTGCTCTCCTACCTCCTCGTACATCCTGCGCTCACACAGCTCGAGCAGAGGTCAGGCACCAACCCCTCCGTATCTACTCCATTCCTCTTATTGAGATAATCTTGAACTAGCCATAGTCATTTAGGTGTAATGTCACATCCCATCTGTGTGCTGTGCAATAGTTTGTTTTGCTAAATCTAGTTTTCCCTTAGATATCGCGAGAAACATGAAATGGTTGTAAAAATTTTTGTATTACCTAAGCGAAAACAATTTAATAAAGAATAACTTGAAAACGTTTCAGAACACTGACACAGTGGCTACGCTACTTAGAAAATCACATATCGGGCAACAGAAACACCGAGTCCATCTGGCAGCAGCGGATAGACCCGTGCCTGTTGCCCGACACCAACATCTGGGGCGCCAACAACAGCTTCAGAAGAACGATAGGCAAAAACGTCGAATTCCGAGGCATCCTGGACTCGACGGAGCACTCCTACACCGATCTCCTGCAAGAGTCGTTCTCCAAGAACGGCCGAGACGTCGACATCAGCTTGGACGGCGAGCTGGCGAACTTCGAGGCGGCGATAGGACAGCCCAAGTCGCAGCGCTCCAACAGCCTGACGCCGCCGTCGACCGACTTCATGCAGATGTCCTCGTCGGCGGAGAACCTGACAGACGAGCCCTTCGTCCAGAAGCCGCGGAGCTTCTCGTTGTCGAGCGAACACAGCCTGAGTCAGCTGCGGCCCATCGGCGGCCTCTTCGGCACCACCGGCAGCGAGACCCGCCTCGACGACCTGCGCTGTCACAACTTCACCGAGCACCCCGGCATGTCCACCGTGGCCGCCTGGCTCAAGTCTCTGCGTCTGCACAAGTACATCTGGCTCTTCACCAACGTCACCTACGACCAGATGATGGCCATGGACGAGAAGTACCTCGAGAAGCTCGGTACGTCGGTGTGACACTGTGACTCGTTCTTCTCTGGATTAATCTTATGATATACGGCCATGTGTGTGTGTGTGTGTGTATGTGCAGGTGTGACGAAGGGCGCACGGCACAAGATCCTGGTGTCGATCAAGAAGCTGTCAGAGCGCGGCGCGGTGCTGGAGGCTGTGCGGGGCGAGCTGAGGGCGGGCGCTGCGGGCGCGGCGGGGGCGGTGCCGCGTGCGCTGGACCGCCTGCGCGCGCTGCTGCTCAGCCCCATGCCGCCCGACTCCGACTTGCCCCCGGCCATCGTCGCCGCGTTGGACCTCGGTAACACTACTAAACTTAGGGTTTCTCATTACCATATAGCACTTCCTGATTCTTTAAAACTATAATAGATGAACTTGCAGCGTCCAAGTGTCTGAGCGGGTGCTCCGGGCCCGCGCTGGAGCCCGAGCCCGACCACGTCGATCCCATGTCGCTCCATTGCTGGCTCGTCGAGAAGGTACCTCACATGAATAAAATTATATTAATCAAATTGGTAATATTATGCACGCTCTCCTGCAATGGGATAGAGAATTTCACCTTCCACGATATTGACCTTTGTTTTTTTAAGATCGACATTAGTGATGATATAACTGTGTGGTGTCCCGCAGGCGCTGCACCACGAGGCGTTCAGACGCGCCGAGCTGCAGGAGGCGCTGCGTCGGCTGCGGCACCGCCTGCCTCCCACACAGTTCTTCCACCACGTCGGGGAACTGCCGCTGCTCGCGCACAGGCACAAGCCCAGGTACACCACCGCTACTGTACCTCACTCAGTACCTCACTCTTACCTCGACGGTAAGTCGCTCATTGCCAATGCTTTCACCAGATGGCGGTCGGGCGCGGCGTGCCCACGTCCGGCGGGGGGCCGGCGCTTCGTGCCCCCGCCCCCGCGCGGCAAGTCCCACTCGTACCCGCCCTTCCCCCCGGCGATGTGGCCCCCGCCCCCGCTGCGCTCGGCCCCGCGCTCGGCCCCGCGCAGCCCGCGCTCCGCCCCCCGCGCCGCGCCCCGCCCCGCGCGCAGCCCACACGACGACTACTCCGGCCTCGACGCGCTCTGTCTGCAGATGACGGAGCAAGCCATCAACTGACCGCAGTACACATACCTGCACTTAGCTGCACCGTGTACATGTGTACACATTACACGTGACGGCACGTCTACTGACTATTACACAAGTGACCGCGTGACAGATAGATATAGATTTCATTATTTATTATTTAAAAACAAAGTCCGAGCAAGACTCACTTGACAGAAACTAATAAATATGGCGGATATAGTTTGTGATAAACTAAAAATCCTTTCCTTTTTTAATATTATTTTGTATAAAATGCGTTGAGTGTGTACAAATCAATTACACGACCATGGCCATGTCTCATTAAAGATTTTAGACATTTAAAATCTGTTCCATACAAATATTTTTAGTTTATACCATTGTATACTTTGAGTATATATTACAATACAAATGAAAAAAAAAATGTCAATTGACCACAAATATAATAGGAGCATGGGAATTTAATTGATTTAAATGAAATTATGTTGACAAACAATAATATAAAGATGTTTGTAATATTGCTGTTTATGGCAACACCAGTGTATGAAGTGAGTGTTGCTCTCTACAAACGGAATTATATCGGAATTGGTGCAATGTGAGAACTTATAGTGCAATTAGAGTTTAATAATTAGTTAATATATTTATAAACAGACATATTTTTAGGCGGTTAGTTGATTTTATTTATTACATTTAAATGATATTGTGAAAATTATTATAACATTGACATTGAAGTAATTTTATTTTGGGCACAGATTTTAATATTGACGCTATGCTTTTTAATACACAATTAATATTTGTATTTTGAAGTGTTATGATATTTTTTTTGTACTATATTTAGTTGTAATTTAATTATCAACTTATGTCCCATTAGTTTTTATATAATATAATATTTATTTAACAATTATAGTAACAAGTAACATAATTATATTTATAAAACATGAATCAGATAAGTGTAAAAATGTTGAACTGTCAATTTGTTATACATTGTGTACATAATTATTGATATTTTGTGCGGGATTAACTATAATGTTGTAATTTATTTTAATTTCAATATTTTATAATAATTTTAAATTATTACAATTAAATTGTTATATTAATTTATTTGGGGACACATTTGAGGGACAACGGACATAGACAATTTATATATTTGACATTTTGTACATAAATGCTAAGGTGAATTAAATTAATTTTATAAATGTAAGTTAGTTTTGGCGCAAAAAGGTTTTTTTAGCAATATTATTGTAGAAAATGTGAGCGAGCGGCGAATTAAGATGTCGAATACAAATTGTATATAAGTGACAGTGGATGAGGCGCATTATTGTGCGGCCCGGCTTTGCGTGCGTGTCATGCGCGTGTCGTGCGCGTGTCGTGCGCGTGTCGTGCTCGTGTCGTGCGCGTGTCGTACAGTGTCCTACATCTCTCTGGTGCTAATGTATGTAGCTGCGTGTCGTGTGGCGACGCCGCCGGAGCTTATAGTGTATAGGAGCTGCGGCCTAACTGAGTGTTTGTGTGCGTCTCGCGAGTCTCACTTTCAAATGCTGCAATCTTTTGTTACAATAAAACTTAATGTTGCAACATCTGGGATACTGTTTTACCGACCTGGATAACTATTGTCTATGACTTTGTAAAGAAATGGCAGCCATATTTTATTCAAATAAGAAAATTAGATTCCATTTGGATTCAAGTATATAATATGCGAGAATAAAATTAATACATTATTAACACAAATCTTCTTAAATTATCTTTTCTCCTAATAATGCAAAAGATTGCAGTATTGGTTATAGTCGTTCAATTATTTACTAGATGAATGAATGTCAATAAATTATGTTGCCTCCATACATTGAACAGCCAAGTAAGCGACAGATGAAACATTTGTTTATGTTTGCAGATTGCAAATTTGTATGAATTGAAGCTTTTCAATATGTTAAGAAGAATTTTTTATATAAAACTGAAGTAACACAAAGTTTGTGGGAGTATTTTTATAAGGTTTTCTTTAGTGAGAGATATCAGTGGAATAGTTTCCCCGGTGATGAGCGAACTTTGCATGTGTATTTTGTTGACTGATTGCATAATTTATGAATGGGGTGAAAGTTGCGCAGAGCATTGTCTTTATTATTTAGTTTTTAACTGCAATATTTAATAAGCAATCATAGTAAATCGTTTTGACTGGATCAAAAATATTTTTGATTGTAAATTGTGAACTTTACTAGTTATACTTGTTTTATGAGGAAGTAAGTTTATACACTCGGTGGTACCTTACCAGTCCCCTTCTTAAGTCATCGACGATTGCAACCTCCAGGAACCGCTTTGACGCGGCGCTTACGAGTGGACGACGGGTAAATGCCGCGGCGAGGCGGTGCCAGGTTGGTGTAATTAGCGAGACCTGTAGAACACGAGACGAGGGTGCTTTGGGCAAACGACCAGTTCATTCACTCGACCTTCCTGTTTTATTTCTGAACACTGTTAACTTTTCCATTTTGCTTTTTACTGTTTTAATGGACTCGGCTTGTTTCTTTTCTGTAATTTAAGCACTGTGTATCTTGACTGTGATAGAGAACAATGAAGTAAACTTCCAATATATATATAAATATATAAAAATATGCAAATGTTTTGAAATAAATCATATTCAATTCGATTTTCATTTTTTATTTTCTATTCAAATAATTAACTGTAATTAAATGTACTTATACTGAGATGAGTTCATATCCTCCTCTTGCGCTCGAGGAGCAGTAGAACGAAATTAGATCCTAATGGAAAATCTTAATAATTAAATAATAACGTTATCAGATAAGGGGCATTAGGTGTTAAGGCTAATACTCTCCAATAAATCACATCAAAACTAGTTTTGTTTCGTTTTGAGGATGTTACGAAAGTGTGAATTTGAGAAAGTGCCTGATCCGAAACTGTAACAAAATGCTAAATATTTATTTTCCTGACTTATAGGAGATTAGATTGTTAAAACATCGTGAACCCTGCGGCCTAACGTCTTCACCGATTTTAAAATAATGGCCAAAATCCTTGTATCCAACGTCACAACGTAATTTACTCTTTTCATTTTCAAGAAACCTTTTAAATTTGACATTGACAATTGTCATTGAAATTATGGCGGTTTTGGTTCATCTTCATCATCATCATTTATTAAATATTAAGATCGAATCGATCTGCGCGATTACTTACAATACATTTATATGAAACGAAAATTGGACACTATTAAAGGGCTGAAAATCTTACATTACAATGGATTTAAACTTGTGTAGAGTGTGTTTAGATAAATCTGCAACCATTTCTGTGTTTAGTAAACAAAATGATATTCAATACAGTGCTAAAATAATGCGGTGCGTCAATATAAATATTAGTGAAGAAGACGGATTACCATCAATGTTATGTTCTAATTGTGTTGCTGAGCTCGCTGTATGCTACCAGTTTGTGCAAAAATGTGAAGCATCCGACAAAACATTACGGTCACTATCCAATGACTATTTCAGCGAAATACAAACAAAAATTAAAGTAGAAGTTAAGCTTGAAAACGTTGAAGAAGTAAACGAATTTGATCACGACTATGATTTGTCAGATGCCGCCTCTGAACATTTGCAGAATATTGAGAAAAAGAAAGGTAAAAGAAAAGAAAGAAAAAAATTGTTTAAAAAGAATGTGCGGAGAACCAAAGCTGCTCCTATACAGTGTGTTATTTGTGGTCTGCTCGTAATTAGCCCATCGGCAATGCAAAATCACATGCGCATTCACACCGGTGAGAAACCATTTGATTGTTCGTTTTGCGAAGCCAAGTTTCGTACGAAAGGTGCAATGAAGCGGCACGTTGACACCTACCATTGCAAGCGCGAAAGAAAATTTACCTGTGAAACGTGCGGCAACAGCTTCTTTAGGAAAAACGATATCATCACACACATGAGGGTGCATTCTGGAGAGAGACCATACGTCTGCCCATTTTGCTCTCAGCGTTTCCGGCAGGCGGCTTCGTTGATACGACATAAGAGGACACACACGGGTGAAAAACCTTATTCTTGTCCAATATGTGACAAGAAATTTGGTGACAAAAATCTTGTCCGGAAACATCAAAGCGTGCACAGTGATGAGAGGAACTTCAGCTGCCATCTATGCAACAAGTGCATGAAATCCAAGACTGCACTGAATGCTCACCTGAATTTACATACAAATGAAAAGCAGAACATTTGCAGTTTCTGCGGCATGGCCTTCGCAATGAAAGGCAACTTGCAAACGCACATACGACGAGTGCACTCTGAGAAGTCGGGACAGTGCAACATTTGCTTAAAGACATTTTCGAACCTTGAGGTGCATATGCGTAAACACACAGGTGAAAAACCTTTCACATGTGGGTTGTGTAATGCAGCATTTGGAGTAAAAAGGAGTCTCGCTCACCATATCATGTTTAAACATGAAAATGCTGAGAAGTTCAAATGTTCCATAGGGGAATGCACCAAAACATTTCCCACTGCCACCATGCTGGAATTCCACCTGCTGAAGCAGCACACCAACCACACTCCATACATCTGCCAGTATTGTTCACGGGGGTTCTTCCGCACCAGTGATCTCTCTAGACATCTTAGAGTTAGTCATATTGACAGTCAAATTAAGCCAATATCTTTAAAACCTTTAGTTGCTAAGCCATGTACATTGCAATATTCAGTTCCAAATGTTATGTAGATATTGTAACTAGATATTTAGTAAAACCGAAGAAGAAAGATCTTTTTGAAGGATTTGAAATATTACATTAGCGGTTAAAAATGAAATTCATTATGATCTCTAATCTAGTATATATAGAATAACAATTCTACTTTTTAGTATAGTTTCATAAGAATTTAAGTAACATGAATATAACAGACATTCCTTTTTCAAAGACTTAATTTTATTTTTAATTGTAAGCCCTTTTCTGTTATGTGCCATTTGAAATTATTGTCATCAATCAACTTTGAAGGTCTTTCTTTTGATATGTACAATTCTGATATATACAAGTGCAAATTTAGGAAATTGATGGAGTTTTGGTATTGTGTATTATTGACTTCACAAATAACAGTATTTTCAAAAATTAAGTTAAAATGTTTCTATAAAGCTTTTTATTATTTATTTAAATGCAGAGATAAGGAGGTAGAAGTAAGCAGAACAGAATATAGTGGTCTGCTATAAATTTCTATATTTATTAAATTAGTTAAACCTTTTTGGGTTGAAATGTATACATAATATTTACTTAAGCATAAACATAAGATATTAAATACTTAGCATAAGCATATTAGTGAGTATATAACTTTACATGAGATATGTCAGTTCTAAACTTTTCTAACTAAATTGAACTGGTTCAATACTATAAGCTAAAATTTATTCTTTAAAAAAAATTGTGATTGTAACTGTTCTAGTCACTAAGATTATATTATATAAAAGACTGAAAGGCATGTTTTTGTCATTAATTTGTATGTCATGTCAACATCATGAAGTCATGACAATCACACTGAACAATAAAGTATTTTTACTTTAAGGACTGTTTCATTTTGATATGATAATTGTAACATACCCACATATTTACGTTTGTGAATCTACACCGTCACAAACGACATACGTGTTCGACTGTCTGGTTACTGTCTGTCTACTGTTCGTCGTCAGGTTGGTCATATGATTTTGAAGTGCTCCCTTCTCGTTTTTTACAATGTTTTAAATGTGAATATTGTGGACAAATTCGGCCGTAGCTACGATTTTAATCGGTAGATTTGATTCCTTGCTATGATTAGTTGACCACAACTTGTATGTTCTCATCACTTGATAGTTGCCTTTAGAGGAATAACGTAATTCCTTCAAGGGCCAAATATACAAACAATTACAATGACTGCATTAGGAACCACACATGCATGGTATGCATTAAATATGCGTTCAGCCTTTAATTGTTGCATTGTCTCGCTGACAAGTTGGTACGCAAGTGACAAATTAAATTAATATTTTATACACGCAACGCGCAAAGTTATTCTAAAACAAATAACAATCTTACTAATTTGGATAACTTAAGAAATTCACTGAGGGCAAACATCGAAATACATTATTTTACTAGAATGTGTACCGGATGGGTAATATTAACAATATATTTTTCCTTTATTGTGAGACCCCTGATGTCACATTTGTTTAATTAAACAATATTTTAAACTATTAATTAAAGTAGAAGGATCTATCACTCACACATGACTTCCCCTAACAGGTCCCGAACAACCCCATCCTGTCCAACTGTCGCACGGTGGTCTCAAATCGGATTTGAGGGACTTAGGGTCAAAGTGTTCGTTACCAGTTTTTTCTTTATGGAAATGAGTAGAGGACATCAACCCAAATAATAGTTGTCATGTACATTTTTTGCCTAAAGGTTGTAGTTTGGACAGAAAAAAATAATCATCGTTTTTTTTGTATGAAACGCATCAAAAAATGTTAAATTGTAGCTAAGCCCTGTTTGATCCCACCTTCAAACCTTTTTTTTCTTAATCCCTGTCTAGTCTACTATCGTTACACATAGTAAACTTGCGCAACTAGCTGCTACTCTTCGAGATTAAACGATTTAAAAATTTGCAAAATCAGGATTATTTTTAAAATATTTATTTTGTATTTACATATTTTATTTGCACCTACTTTATAAAGAACTGAATAAAAATTTATTTAAACTATGATTATAATGTCAATATCAAACATAATATCAAAAACTAGTGTCTAAACTTACTCACTATTGCTATCACCATGTTGCAATTGCAATGTATCTACATCTTGAAATTTGATTTCTGACTCTCTCGAAAAAGGTAGCAGCTCTTTGGCTCTTGGCGATAGAACCATTGCATTTTGATTTCTCATACGAGGTCTTAGCGCTGAAATCTTCGGATCAGACGACAACCTTTATTTACTTCAACCTTTTTGAATTTTGATGGCTCCGAGTGTTTCTATTTCACCTCTTATACTAGTTCTTATAGCTGCCAAATTTGATTTCTGACTCTGTCGAAAAAGGTAGCAGCTCTTTGGCTCTTGGCGATAGAACCATTGCATTTTGATTTCTCATACGAGGTCTTAGCGCTGAAATCTTCGGATCAGACGACAACCTTTATTTACTTCAACCTTTTTGAATTTTGATGGCTCCGAGTGTTTCTATTTCACCTCTTATACTAGTTCTTATAGCTGCCACTGTTGATTTTGTTTCTTTTGTAAATTAAAAAAAAATAGGACGACAATAGAACGTTGAAGACGGTCGGTCATTTTCCCAAACAATACTTCCATCAGATTTCTGCAGCCTTATTGGAACTAGACTAGCCATAAAAATACTAGTCATCAAATTCTTCATCTGACTTCTGTTTGTAGTTACTTTGACGGGAAGCTCCATCTAAGCCCCATTTACTAATAAGCTGTAATTCTGCAGTAGAGTCCAAGTCAAAAGCAAGTACATCCAGAAGTCATGATACTGTCAAGTTCAGCAGGGGCTTGAAGTTTAATGGATGCTCCTTCATTAGTAATTGTCTTGTCTTCTTTGTCTGGATAACACTGTAATTTGGCTTGCTTAAGCTTAATAATATGACGGATACAGCTCAGAGCCAGTTTCGCCCACTGCCTCTCTAAAATTGATGTATTGCCACTTCGATAGTTTTAGGGAAACAAACAATGCTTAGATGGAGCTTCCCGTCAAAGTAACAGGAAACAGGAGTCAGATGAAGAATTTGATGACTAGTATTTTTATGGCTAGTCTAGTTCCAATAAGGCTGCAGAAACCTGATGGAACTATTGTTTGGGAAAATGACGGACCGTCTTCAACGTTCTATTGTCGTCCTATTTTTTTTTTAATTAACAAAAGAAACAAAATCAACAGTGGCAGCTATAAGAACTAGTATAAGAGGTGAAATAGAAACACTCGGAGCCATCAAAATTCAAAAAGGTTGAAGTAAATAAAGGTTGTCGTCTGATCCGAAGATTTCAGCGCTAAGACCTTGTATGAGAAATCAAAATGCAATGGTTCTATCGCCAAGAGCCAAAGAGCTGCTACCTTTTTCGACAGAGTCAGAAATCAAATTTGGCAGCTATAAGAACTAATATAAGAGGTGAAATAGAAACACTCGGAGCCATCAAAATTCAAAAAGGTTGAAGTAAATAAAGGTTGTCGTCTGATCCGAAGATTTCAGCGCTAAGACCTCGTATGAGAAATCAAAATGCAATGGTTCTATCGCCAAGAGCCAAAGAGCTGCTACCTTTTTCGACAGAGTCAGAAATCAAATTTCAAGATGTAGATACATTGCAATTGCAACATGGTGATAGCAATAGTGAGTAAGTTTAGACACTAGTTTTTGATATTATGTTTGATATTGACATTATAATCATAGTTTAAATACATTTTTATTCAGTTCTTTATAAAGTAGGTGCAAATAAAATATGTAAATACAAAATAAATATTTTAAAAATAATCCTGATTTTGCAAATTTTTAAATCGTTTAATCTCGAAGAGTAGCAGCTAGTTGCGCAAGTTTACTATGTGTAACGATAGTAGACTAGACAGGGATTAAGAAAAAAAAGGTTTGAAGGCGGGATCAAACAGGGCTTAGCTACAATTTAACATTTTTTGATGCGTTTCATACAAAAAAAACGATGATTATTTTTTTCTGCCCAAACTACAACCTTTAGGCAAAAAATGTACATGACAACTATTATTTGGGTTGATGTCCTCTACTCATTTCCATAAAGAAAAAACTGGTAACGAACACTTTGACCCTAAGTCCCTCAAATCCGATTTGAGACCACCGTGTGTCGGCTCCCTCCCAAAATCAACGACGCGTAAATCCGCGCTCGAATTTCAAACTCACAGCGCGCGGCCGCTGTCGGTAACAGCGCAGTCGCGTCGGTAAAGCGGCACCAGGTGTTGTGATCCTTTCTCTTTTCTACAGGTAACATGGAGCCTCTCACTCTCGCGCCAATTAGTCGAGAGGTGATCCGAGAGGCCGTTAGCCCGCGGCCGGCCGACGCGACGCACGTCCCGCTCCGCCGCAGACAGTCGCATTCGCGCCGCAGACCATCGCAGCCGTGTCAAGTGTCGTGCTCGTGATGTTGTGATACGTGAAGTTCCACTGTGTTTCCATTGTTGATATCGTTCAAGTGTGTCACTATCCGCCATGAGTGAAGTGAGTATTTAAACTGAAATACCGGAATGCGCCCGCGCTCCAGTTAAGCTTAGGATCGGCCGCGATCGCATTCGCGAGTTCGTAGGTCGACGGCACCGGCATGGGATACTCTCGCAGTGGTCGGATCGGACGGTGGCCGACTGCGCTCTGCTCGCCAGCCGCCAACCGCGAGTTTTCCTGTACGATGGACACACATGCGGATTTGTGACCTTTAAAATGGATAGCTTTTTACCAAGCGTCGCAGCCGGCAGTCGTTCGCGGCCGAGATTACCTGTACTGTTATACATCTGATAAAGACGGTTTATCTTCGATGCCGTTCGATTTATGCGATCGAATGTTCCTGTAGCGAATGACGGCTATTGTCTTATCATGTAACATACCTACAACACAATAATTGTCGATTAAAGCGACTTTAATTCGTTTTGGTTATTTATTCAACTGAAACGTTACAAATTAATGTCCTCGTACCCACATCTCCGCTACATCGTGCACGTCAACAACAGTTATTTCAATTTACATGAATAGTATGTCAATGTGGAATGTATGTAGATCTCAAATGATGTCTGTAAAACAACTAGCATAAGAATATCAATAAATAACTTTGAGTCTTTCATTAATTCATTAATTTTTCTATATTATTATAGAAATACAGAACCAAGAAATAAAAACCATGTGACCTAGTAGACTTGAAACAGTAAAGGTATTGTGGTACCGGGCTGAGGTCCCAGCGCCAGTCGGGCCAGTGCACTTGGTGCAACAGTACACTGCTCGACCTCTAAATCAAATCACTGCTAAATTGATATCCACTATTGAGGGCAATTAAATTTGTTCATAGAAAAGCATAGATTTCTATTATGATGCGTCATTGATCAAAGCAGAACGTAAGATTTGGTAAAATTCGCGTAAGAAGAAAAGTAATGTCGTTCAGTTCGATAAGTTGAACGGTAACAGCATCGCCTGTTAATCTAACAGTACATAAACGTGTTTCGTACATATCAGCATAAATGATTGAAATCACGTCATGCAGCCGTGGCGACCTTTTCAAACCTAAATACCTACCTACCTACCGGAGTTGCGAGTCGGCGCACGTTTTTATATTTACTGAGATCGCGACGTCTCCATTAAAACATCTGTTGCAGAAACTGTTGAATTTATTTAATTTGTGATTAATCCAAATGACTCATGGTTTGTACTTTTCAATTTAAACTCGTTAACATTGGCGGCCGATGGCTAGTGTAACGACAGCTCGTATTGAAATAAGTCTAGACGTCTTTCATAACATACATTAAAAAGGCCTTACTAGTAAGGTATATAGACTGGTTTTGCGCGATCTATTTATAAGGTCAATAGAAACAAGTATATCAAAGCATCGAGAGACCGAGACATACTTTACTCGGTACTATCGCGTTCTCTGCGGCGACGCGATCTGAGGTATCCTCGCTCGAGTGTATCGTATTTACTACCTATGCAATTTTACTGGGAGTGTTATCCAGTCACCGGAAATTTATTTTAATCTCTTCGTTTCAGGCGTCGCTGAAAGAAGATCCTCTCTCGAGGATACAGAGGGAGATAATTGAGGTGACGGAGAGGGAGCGCGAGTTCAAGGAGGGGCACTTCAGAATGAACAGGCTTCTGTCGGAGTCCACCGTGGACGTGGCCAAGCAGAACGGGCACGTGAACGGCGACGCCACGGACAAGCCGCAGCGGACTCTGAGCCGCGCCGTCTCCACCTCGCAACTGCTGGGCCCTGTCACGCCCTCGCCGCCGCCGCCCACGCAAACGCTGCTCCACACGAATGGCTATACGCGCAGGTTCACCCCGCAGACGGGGACCAAGGGCATCATGCAGCGGTTCATCGCCAGCAAGGGAAAACTGTCCGTGGGGACGTCCCCGGTGTCGCCCACCTCGCCCGTGGGCCTGGCGCCTCAGCCGATACTCTCGCCGGCAGCGCTCGCGCCTATCACGATAGCGCCCGCCGCCATCACGCGGACGCCCGAGGGTAAGCCCGTCCGCAAGGGGTACGTGCCCGTCGAGGAGAAAATACAGAAGGAGCTCCAGGAGATGAAGGACAGGGAGCACGAGCTGAAGAAGATGAGGAGAAGGCAGAAGCCGTTCGACATCGAGCTGAGCGAGAACGAGACGAGCTCGGAGTCGGAGGAGGAGGAGGGTGTTGTGCCGGGTCGGCTCAAAGCCGCAAGATCCATCGGCGAGCTGTACGCAGCGCTCGGCGACGAGGCGCGCTCGCCCTCGCCGCGCACCGGCTCCGGCCACGACTCGTTAGGTAGCCTTAAACCGGCTAAGTCGCTGGCCGAGCTGTGCGAGCTGGCGCCCGGCCAGGAGTTCCTGGCCCCGAGCTCGACGCGCCTCATCGCGCAGTGGGAGTCCATCATCCAGCAGAAGCAGGAGGCAGGCGCCGCCTAGTGTGCCACGAGACGATGCATTAAGTTAAATCGTGTGATCTACTCGTTACGTAACACGTTAGGCTGTTCAAATTGTAAGTGTCCGGTGTGCGCGTGACATCGTTGTAAGAGCTCGGCCTCCCCGGGTGGTCTCCCACGATTCGACCGCGGGTTGATCGATTTCCCCCGAGCCGCGAATGATGTAGATGGAGGTTATCATATCGACAATTATCTCTCGCGCGGTGGAAAGCAGCCGCCATATGAATTCGTTTTCGAAGTGTGAGTAAAGTTGGCAAGTTTCTTTCTATTGTTCGCGGCCGTCGGTTTCCGAAAGAGTTGTCGTTTTTGCGGCGGCGATTTCCCGCGCACGGCGGCTGGCGGCGGCAGCGCTGCGGCGTCGGTATTGTTCCCGCTTCCCGCGCGCCTCCGACACACCCGCGCCGTGAAACTGTATCATGTGTAAAAACCGACTAATAACCATTCAAATCGCTGCTAGCTCTGTATTGTCGTTTTATTGTACTTATATAGATTGCATAGCGTTTCCGAACTCAACGACTACAAAAAACGTCCAATACTTCACATTTGCCTTTTAATCGCAGCATATCATGATTATTTTATCATATGTTTTGTGAAGATATGTACTATAATGTTCATATATTTTACTTGTTATCGTTAAAATGAACTATGGATATAACAAAAATATTTTTAAATCAAGGAAATGAAATAAAATCATTAATTTTTATATAAAAAATTATAATTTATGTTATAACTAAGATTTTAAGTCACTCGTTATAAGATTGTCGCGGGCCTTCAAAATAGAATGTAATTAGTAAATATAAAAAAAAATTATCTACTTAATATATGTTTTCATGAAAGGATCATGCCATTTTTATATCTGTAGGTAATTTCAATATTTAGTAGGAATTACGCACTGATAGTATTCTACCGCCGGCGGTTTAATAAACAAAAAAATAATTACTATGCACATACGTACGTTTCACACAAATATTTATGTATAGACTAAAAAGTTTTACAGACTGACATAATGTTTACAACACGACAAAATATTACCTAGTCGTTGTCGAAATTTCAAAAACAATACTATTATTTATTTAAATTTTTATTTTAATAATTAACTATTTGGTTTTAAAACATCCACTTCTTATTATGATTAACATTCTTTTGTAAATAATTTATACTTCGCATTTAGCCCTTTATTTATTTTTATTCTATAGAAGAAATTTATTATTAAATAGGACAAAAAAATCAACTTTTATAATTTTTTTTGTACTTAAATAAATCTGAAATTAATTATTTATAGCGTAAAATTTGCAACTTGTATACAACAAAAAAATAATTTCCTAAACTATAAAAAATTGTAAATTTAAAGTGTCAATTAGTGTGCCTTATTGTTGAAAACATTGATCATTGATAATTTATGGGAATTAGCACAACTTTATACATTTGCCTTACTATTTTTACATTATGATAAATCGAGTTTTTTATTGACATTGTTACAGAAATTGTTGTGAACAAATGTACAATGTATTGATACTATTTCAGGTATTGTAGAACATGTACTCTTTTTAGGCAAATTACCTAACATAAACATAATAAATAACAATATGATTTAGCAATGGGCAAGTTTGATTTTTTGAACTTTATTATAGTTCACAATATATTGTTATATAAAATCTACAAATCTCCTAAACAACTCAATATATCCCTTTCTTGTATTAAAAAAATTCCTATTTATTTGAATAAATATATACTAACGATGTGATATGTGAATGCCTTGAAAGTTGATAGAATATTTTTTTGTATTTTTACTCGCGGCCTCGTGACGTTTTAAAATAATATTGTAACTGAATTTGTACACATACATTTACAAATAGAGTATTTATATTGTGCATAGTAGAATAATTGTTAAATTATGTTAAGGTTTTTGCAATAAACGAGGTTTTAAAAGCATATTTTTTTTAATCTTTAGTATATTTCTTACAATTATTGTAAATACAAGCTGTCGCCCGCGACTCAAAAACTAAATAAGTAGCCTATGTTTACTTCCAGACTATGTTCTACATCTGTGCCAAATTTCATCAAGATCCGTTCTGGAGATACCTTCAAACAAACATCCATCCATCCATCCAAACAAACACAATACATCCAACATTATGGCGCAGATTCATGCACATTATTTGAACCGCATTATACCAGTGTTACCCTCTAATAAAGGTATGGCGCTAACTAAACATCCGTCCTTGCGACACAACCGCCGAGTGTGTGAAAGTTCATAGGTAAAGAAATTTGAAGAATGTTTCGTGTGATTGTAAGTTTGTAAAACATGACGCCATTGTTTTATTTTCATTGGTTTAAACCAAAGATGCATACTTGAAGAGTTTGAGAAAAAGGCGGGAAAATACAGCTTGCATCAATAACTCCAGTCTACTTGAACATATTACCAAGTGATAGATATTATAAAATCGCCTTTTAAAAAACAAAAAAAAAACTATAAGCCTTTTTACACAATACAGTGTCAGCCGATACACTTGACAAAGGAGAACATAAAGGTTCAACATTTGTATGTATTAGGCAGTAAGTAGGTGACCGCTGTCGTCTACAGTGCAATCGTCATAAATCAGCAGAGATAAAGTGGGACAAGAAGTGTTGACACATACGCTAGCCTTGCGCGCGACGCGATGGATAGACATTATGCCGGACACACACGTTACGTATTACATTCGTAACTTACTCGCGAACCTTGTGACCAAAACTATGTCATGCCTGCAATGTCACATGTCAAATCATGTATTTACAATGTATCTTCTATTATTTGTCGTGTATCGAGACGCGACGCGATTGTTTTGTAAACCACGTATCTAATTGTGTTTAGTTATAATTATAAACAACGACATAGCAATGATTATAATCAAGAGCGCTGGCTCAGCGGCGAGCAGGCTTGTGTCTTGCGCTCTAGGGCAAAGGGTTCATCTTTACAAAAGTTTCGATTCACTAAGTTCCTTCTCACTCATACTAGGACGAAGATTTTAAAGTCCCTTGTTCGTTTTTTTTTTTTCAGTTTATAAATTTTCATAATTTCAACCCTGAAGTAAGATACCTCGTGGATAGTTGTTCACGTGTAATGTACCTCAGTTTGTTATATGTTGAGATTAAGTATATTACGAGCTGAGCGTGCGATCACGACAAACTTTATACCATAGCAACGTTTCAGTTAGCACCTGACTGCTCGCTTATCGCATTTTATATAACTACAGCAAATTGTCGCTCGTTACGTCTGTACGGACACGTGGACCGGCAGCTTAAAGACAAATTGAAGGTTTATTATTAAATTAAATATTGGTATTTTACTACTTTTTTTAGTAATCTGTCGTTAAATTTATCTATTTACGATAAAACAGTAATATACAACAGATTTTTTTTTAAATTCTAATTGTGTATAATTTTTTTTCTGCGTAAACTAATGTTGCTGCACACAAAAGTTGTTGCACCACAACTTACTGAAGCTCCCACGCGGTCGCACACAGAGATGTCGGTATTCCTATGTAATGGACCGTTTAGAATATCCGGTCGACAATTCCTAACAATTCGTATCAATACATATACTGGAATTAAAATATTTTTTAGTTGAACGTACTGATGACGCATCATTGTAACGAATTTCACTGTTTTTAAATAACTAATCAGTAGATTACACTGCAGTTGTTCTTTTGTATTACAAGTTATCGAACATCTAGATTATTATGTTTATCGTATATTTGTGGTGTAACAAGCAGAGTTGGCGCGTTGCCGCTCCGCTCCTACGCAAATATCGTAACATTCCAAAAATGCGACGTTGCTGTTTTGACTTAGTATTGTTTACTGCGAGTGCGAGAAAATTGATTCGTTTTGATTCATAAAACTATCGTTTGTTCTTCATTTAGAGTTAAATTAATAAAATCACTTCCATTACGAAATATAAATACACTAATACATAATTAGTGTATTAAATTAATACAAATAATACATAATTAGTACACAAATTATTAAGAAACTAATGAAAGTTAGATGAAAAAAGTATTAAACTTGTTTCTAGTTCAATTATTTTACAACACGCTTACTACCAACTTGCATAATAAAGACATAAACGCGTCCGATAGAGAAACGTGGAGCGCATCATCTCGTTCCCTACGAGATGACTACTGACATGGCGGCGCGAGGCGAGCCGGCTGTGGCGCTGGCGGTACGCGCCTTAACTGTTTAATGTCAAGTTCATATTTAATCGCCTCGAAAACACTGACTCAAGATTCAATGAGGTCTTCGCGATATACTTGACATAGATTTATTGCAAAGTTTATCATTATATTGAGCTGTCCTACATGTCGCAAATAGTAAGTATTACACAAGGAAAACGGAGCGACAGAAATCAGTTCGTGTTCTGATAAGACTATTTTAAACTGGAAAAAAGTTTTGACCGCAGATACACTGCTCAATGTGACTATAGCTTTAAATTTTAGTTTGACAAATTGCTACAAACTATATTTTCAAAGACACTTTTGTTGTTAATGAGCATTGGTTTAGCTTTCTAAGTAAAAGTAGACCATCGAAATGAATTAGCGATGGCTGCGATATGAAGCTATCGCAATAACTATACCCCTCCCCAACCCTCCTCACCTCACCGAACTTGCCGAATAATTCGCCTAAGTGAAAGAATAACGAACTCGGATCATTGATCTAAATTAGGAATGCAAGTAACATAAAAGTGCTGGCTGTTTTCCTTAACCGACTTCAAAAAGGAGGAGGTTCTGAATTGGTTTGTATGTTTTTTATTTTTTATAAATACAATTCGAACGAACACCTTCGACTTACGAAATACAACGACAAATATCTTTCAGTGTTAATATTAAACGCAAATTACCTATTTGTAAAAGACGTATCAAAAGTAACCTATCTTCGTATCATTCATCAGGGGTGTCAGAATGATTTATTATGCAAATGTTTGATGACTTGCGTAAAGGTCAAGTCGCGGATGAACTCGTCAAGTCAGCGCTCGTGGCGGTGACGGCGGCGCGGCAACCCTCCCTTGCGTAATTGGATACCGACATAAAAACCACTGTTATTGACATTTAATAATAATTACATACAACAAAATCAAATATTAAACTTCATTTGTTTTTTATAAAATCTGTTCGTCGAATTAACAATAAAGATCGGGTGACAGGTCGTTATACGTGAGAAAAGTCGGAATTATAGGAATTTTTGTCTTTCACACATTCAACTGAGTGAGATGTATGTATTTATTATTGAAGGTGTTTGAATTACAATATTGAAACAATGTAAACATGATTGTGAAAGCATAAAACATTTTAAAATAAGAAAACAAATTATAAACAACTTACTCGTACATTATAATTGCAAATTATTCAAATATTTTATTAACTCAATAATCAGATCACACAATGGAATTACTTTTGCAGTTGATACAGCTTTATGTAAGGTAGTGTGAAGATGTCCACGTGTCTTCATATTAGCACAACTTCCACCGCCCACATTCATTATCTATGTGAAATGGTCCTGTGGCCACTTCACACCCATGGTCATAAGGTCATCATAACGTTGGCCTTATAGTAGTAGAACACGTTCGTATAAAAGGTACCGTTTTGGATGTATTGTTTTAAAAACTAAATTGATGTTTCTGATATTTTAAAAATATTCGTAACAATTTTTTTAACACCAAGTATTCCTTACAGGCTATAAGCCATTAATTATTAGACTACATTAATTATTTGATATTTCAGCATTGTTTATTGAACATAGAAAAATATTTCATACAGGTTACTATTGAGTTATGTTCTTTATCTAAGGAGGTATAACTTCAAGGTAAAAATAGGTTTTAATAAAAAACAACAATGAGAATGTCGCAACTTGTCGACTTGCCATTGTTTTACTGCTATGATTTCTGCACGCACCATTAACATTAGACCTCTATTGCCGTGACGCCTTGTTTAATACATGTTGTCATCCCTTTCATTGTCTATGACAAAACAGAGACAACAATATGTCTTAATACAAATGTCACGACAGTAAAAGTACGGTAAGAACAACTTCATCACAACGGAAAAAGACTAATTGCTACCAACGCCAAAGCAACCGGACAAATTACAATTGTTGTTAATCACGCTATTCGATCATACCTCTCGCGTTACAATTCATTTAGTCATTATTATGTTATTATCTTTTGCTTTTACCGCCTTACGAATGGTTAATTGGTGACTAAGGAAATACATATTGTAGATTTTTCAACTAAATATATAGTAAAAGATCACTCGACGACTCTTGAGTGACGATTAGACTTCGTATAAAACACATTTAACATAATATATCCATGCTCTGATAGAACGCATTTGAACAGAGAGCCTGGCATGAAAATTTGCGAGAAAGTATGTCGTATAACGCATGTCGCAAATATTCATAATAGACCCTCAGGTATCCACGCTCAGATAAAGAAAATTACAGATATAAATTGTTAGCATGTCAAGTTGTTGCGTTATTCGATGAACGCAGTTACGCTTTGATATAGCCGCGCCCGGTGCCGCGTTAAAATTAAAAGCGAATCTTTGTCATTAACTTTATCGTAATCTTTAATCTGATAATTTATAAGAACTCAAGTATTCCTTCGCTGACAAAACAATCACTTAATAATAAATGTTAAGAGAAAAGACAGAACTGTAAAAGTATATTGCTTTTTACTTTATTTGTCAACATTTATCTTTCATAGTCAATCAATGAATAACTTTAATTCCGCTTCCTAAGTAATGCGTTATTCACGTTTCTTATCAGATATTATTAATTTAGTTTGTATAGTTTGGACGTAAGATATGTGAGAGATTATGGCGGTGGCCTTGAGTCGCGGTGCTTCCCAAATCAATATCGTCCCATCGGTTGATAGGTGGCCACATTTACTATCGCACGATATTGGGCACGACAGGGACGCACTAGTAACGTGTTAACATTAATTAGATTACATTTGGTAACTTTTTACACTTTGATACTTTGTAACACGACACAATACGTGAATAAATATTATTTATTTATACTTTACAATGATTTAAGGCTTTAAAAGTCAATGACGATATTAAATATGAAGTTGAGAAAAATTATAACTTTCCTATCATTTTATATTAAAAATAGAATGTAAACTTTGTGTATTTCTAACTTTAAACGAAGCCTTTAGGAAATAGAGAAGCCTGTCTCCATCCTAAAATCTGACCCTGGTTAAAACAATTTATCTACGCGTAGGTGGATATGATAGCCGCAATGAAGTTCATATATTACTTTATTTTTTATATTAATCTATATGACTTGCTCATAACTAACTTTAATATTGTGATAATATGTTTATTATTATCTTCATGGCACCAGGTTAATCTTATGCTATGGAAATGTCGCAGTACAACAATAATTAAACAAGAGAAGAAATTTTCATTGTGCATTATTTTAGACTTACAATTTACTTATATATGTCACGTTGTCGTAAACTTGATTCGAGAATCAATTTCAGTATGTCACAAATTATCTTACTGGTGACAAATAATTTCCTTTAAAGCAATTATGACGTGATTACTTCACAGAATGTTCTAGATTTATATACGTTCTTTGTCGATGATTTTGTGCCTTATCAAAATACTGTAATGTAAGAGGCTATTAAAAATATCATATCAGTTTTAAAATAATATTCCATTGTTTCTTGTCGATTTCAGTCACTCAGCTTGTTTACTTTGAAGAATGAAGATACAACCAATAAAAGGATAAATTACGATTATATATACTGTAGATACTAAACTATATGCGGAAAAGAAAAAAGCAATATTTATAATGACGCAGAAAATCCCCGGCCAAAGTTTTCGTGACAGTGGCTTTAAGTATGTGATTTTCTTGGAAGAGACGTATTAACCAGATGTGTCATTTGAGTATTTACCACCCACAGGGAAAATAAGATATCAACCCTTCGTCGGCGTGAGGAAAGTAGTCGCTGGTACATTATCTTTGGACACTAACTTTATTACCATTTCATACCTTAACTCGAATCATACAGGTCAATGTCTCCGTACATTTTTAGAGTCTGAGGCTAGGTTTTGATAAAGGCTGTTTTAACATAAAGAAAGTGACGAAAGAAGCATTATTATGTCGTGTTAATAATGCTAGAGCATGTGTTGGTCGCATAAAGCAACGCAATTCGTCACGCGCGCATTCGCACGCTGTTAATGTGGAATTAATGTCTCAAGCAGTCTTTCACTATGCCATTACCAATCACATAATTACTTCATTATATCATAATGTTCGTTCGGCAAAATTAAATAACCTTAAACGTTATTTTAATTATGTAATATAATAAAGGTGAAAGAGGCCAGGAATTATGTTTATTCGAAGATCGAAATTAACTTTAGGAATCACGTCAATGACTCAGTATAAAAACTCGCAGCTTTGATATGCAGCTACTTTTGTAACAGTGCGAATGCTTACTGCTTGCTTACTGACGCAATACTGTTAACTACGGATTTCTGACAGCTCAAACCGCTCCTGAAGCCAAAAACGGTACTGCCCGAGCCACACGGGCCAGTAGGTCGCGTGCCCGAGCAGTCGCGTGGCTAAATCCAATTTAGCGGCTAATTCAAAAGAATTTTGAATATACAGTTCACATCTTTCCTATGAGCAACGGCATTGCTAGCCTTTTTAATATAGAGCGAAACCGCAACGGTGAAAAATACCTCAATAACAAAAATACAAAAAAATTTTTTTTAGGTAAATTATGAATTAAAATTTCAGATATGGTTGAAAATTCTTGATATAATTCGTCATTAATTAATAAAAAATCTCAACTATACCAAAAACCTTTTCTCGTGCTATGTGTATGTGTTACACTAACTAACGCGTGTTTGAAAAAGAAAAGGATAGAGATAAAGGAAGTAAAAGTAGGTTTGTTTGTATTGTCTATCTCGTCTGCGCGGCCGCAATACACTGGTTGTTACAACACAAGGATTCAAGCTTTCTTCATAATGTTTAAAAACCGTATAATTGTAGTTTTCAGTGACGCCAGTAGCCCAGTGAAGCCCAGATGTAAAAAAAATTAATAAACACAAATAAACTTTAGTTTCATATCTGAAATAACTCCCCTGATTACTTTTTAAGGTCGTTGACCTCAACACGGCGTCGGATATGCAAAGTACTTAATCTTAAACACAACAATAACGCTGGAGATGTTTTCTTGCAACCGACGCTTGTCGGTAATCCCTCACAATTTCAAATGACAGACGCTTCGTGTTCGTGCAATGCGTCGCTCGTGACCACTCTAACGTGCATTGTCCACCGCCAGCCAGCACGTGCGGCCAATACAAGCTGGGGACGTGACACCGCGACTAGCAAATATATTGTGCAACTTAAGGTAAAATTCACTTTCAGAAACAAAGATAAATCTCGCCAGATAGGAATTTGTCGAACTGGTTTGGGAGCCTTGAGAGACTGATAATCGTCGGTAATGCAGCGCTAAAGCGCTGGAGCTCTTTATTGCACTGAGGCTAAATTTGCATAGCAACAGAATGCGTTGCACATTTGCACTCTTAATGCACAATCTATACTGCACTGTTACCTCACATTCAGACCTCGCGAGTGACCTCCATGTGTCTGTTCACAAAGCACGCTTCTATTGAACTTGAAATTGTTTCTTGTATCCGGATATTTCGTTGACCTTTCTTCTACTTCTTATGTACAAAAACACAGGGATATAGGTGAAACTGGCTAGATAATCTTTATACTATTTTAAGAAATTAATCACATTTCATTTTGGTTTTTGATGAAAACTTTGCTATTGTCTGTTATACGTATCTGTAGTAAAAAGCCAATAATGTGTGTAATTGCGTGTTGTTAATTCTAACTCTGACAGAAACTAGCATGTTATTAACAAAATGAGCTTATCCGTGAATTTTGTAGGTTTCCCGAACGTCAATCATTTAAATACAGCCATTTTTATCGTTTAGAAATCAAACAGGACTTGAACAAATTGCTTCCTGACAAATTCGGCGGAAGCAATTTGGAGATTTCTTTTCCAGTTAATACAAAAAAGTAAGGTAAAATATTGACAACTTTCCACTTGCAGCATACGTTGTTCGATCAAAGACAACTGTGCCGGAGTCGGGATTAGCTTACCATTAACTGCTATGAACATTGGATCTTAAAATAGGTAGTTGTACGCACGACTCAACGTGGACCTTTCCCCGCCGCCGGCCCCTTGTCCCTTCCGCGCCATTACAGTAACAGTCATTTCAAATTCTTGTGTACATTTTACACATTAACTGTAACAACAAGCTCGTTAACGGAACCTTATTGCTTATACAGACACACTATTAGTATGTATTTTTGATGTACTCAGAAGACGAAGATAACCTAATCTTTAAACATTTACTAGACTATGATTCCACCTGCAAATCTAATTGCATAGTTTACGCTTCATAAGTTTCGACTTCGAATGAGACATTTATTCGTTTCCTACTTCATAGACTTGATTTGTAGTAGTAAAGGCTGCGCCACAGTGCCCGCGGCCACCGCCAGCCGGCGCTGCAGCGCGGCGCACGCGCACATATTATCGACACGACAATATCAACGCGATAATTCACACTTCAAATTGCAATTTATTAACTTTGAGGTATTTCTACAACTAGAAGTTTTTTCAAGAACTTATTATCTGTATTCCACTAATATATTTTTGAATGAAACTAAACAGTTATTCAGTCACATATATATTATGCGTATTGCATATGCCTTGCGTAATCTGCTAATGCGTTCGGAAATTGACGTCACATTAATTTAATTACTTTAAGATTAAATTTTCATAATTATTAATTAAGAATTAATGTATTCAAGATGGCCGTTATCATTTTATAATACTTTGTCGTGGGTTAACTATGTTGTTATTGAAATGTAAATGAACCCGTATGTGATTTACTAAAAAACTATTTGCTGAGTAAGAATTTATATAACAATCCTCTAAAACCTAATAAAAGGAAAATATGGAAAGAAACCTGAGTTATTAAAATGATCATCATTCTGTTAATTATCTATGCATGTGCACATATAATTTCCTACACAAATAAGTACAAACAACTAAGGTACTACTGATGATGCAAGTAGCGCGGCCGGCGCTCAGATCCGGTGCACTTATATTGAAGGTTACTCGTACTATAATTATAATGTGCCAAAAAATATGTTTGTGGCCCCGCGCCGCCAACCGGGGAAACATAAAGCCTTCCTTCCTCACTGTGAGAAATGTTTCCTCCGATTTATGTTTTATAAAACACGAAAATTCGACATCTAGAAAAATTATTAAGCCTTTTTGTATGTAATGTTAGTTTATTTCTTATTCGTTATGGCTGTTCAGTATCTTAATTAAAATAAATAAATAAAATTACGATCTTTGCAAAAATAATTCTTTATAGAGAGAGAGAAGGAAGAGATTTCGTTTTCGTACAAGTATTTTAAGTATGTAAATTGACAGTTACTTAGCCCTGATAAAATAATATTCGTAAGGTTAAGTATTGTGTAAGAACAAGGACTAGTGTTTCCCATGCCGAGTGGCGATACCATTGTCTGTCGACACGACCTCCTCGCGCCTCACTCCACGGCGATAAAGATCACCACGTAGCTTTTTTTTTCAACCAAATAAACCAGAGCGTCTCGTCTGCAGTGTATGGTAAACAGCAGCTTTCCCACGCCGGTTTTCACGCGTCAAGCGATTCGCTCCGATCCACCCCGGCCCACCAACCGCCGCCCGCCGACAGGCGCTGGCACTCAACTATACTATTTGTTTAGTTTCAATCTAGCATGTAAAGGCGTTATCAACGTTTGAATTAGAAACAACGTGTTTGCAAATCTCCTATGTGAATACATCTTTAATGTTGTGAGTGTTTTGTATGAGTCTTTCAAAAAGCTACAATATAATGTATGAACAAAGATATTTATATAATTTGGTGGCGACCCAAGCCCGATACATTCAACCGTCTTGTAAACTAACATATTTATAAATTTACATATTCCATTGTCACGATCTTAAAAGTAAACAATAAACAAGTAATTAGTCGTTTGTTATGATGTGTTGTCACATAGGCATCCAGATTGGAGTCGAGTTATGCCATACCTGGAGAGTATAATTTTGTATGCATAGCACTGCGTGAGTTTGTCCTTGTAGACGCCACTTGCATGCTGATGACACCGTCCTGTGACAACACGTTGAGCAAACAGTGTTATTTGCAACACGTAATGCAACATGTTAAACACTTAAGTTCTGGAAAAGCTCTTAAACAAAAGTTGATGTACAATTTAAAGGTCAAACTACAGATCTTCGTTTGATTTTCTTATAAAAAACTTGTTACTGTAAACAAAAAAATTCTAGCCAGAGTTAATCATGTCCCGTCTTTAGCGAAACCTAAGCATTGAAAGACCTGGATAATCGATCAGATTTTATTTTTCTAGACTATCAATTCAAGTTTGGTGAAAGTATAGAAATGCTTACTGAAAGCACTGCACTGATGTTGACAGTCACGAAAAAAAAAAGAAATTGATTTTGGCAATAAAATTTCCCGTTATCTTCAATTCTTATTTGACGTGTAATTTGATACATTATTTGTTATTATCATTGGCTTTCACGTTTTACTTTCATATTCTTAATGTTTTAAATGTGTTTCCTGCGAGCTGCGGCTCGTAGTGAACTTAAGCCTATTTCTGTACAATTTCCTTTTTGCTAACTAATTCAATAGTCATTTATTGCCCCGCCAGTTCCAATGGCGGTCGACGATAAGATTTTTTTTAATTCTAGGTATCTTATAATAAAAGTTATTCACAAGTATATTAACCAACTGATTTAAATAGAAGAATATAAAGTGTAATGTAAAAATATATATTTTCGAATCGATATACATACATAAGTAAATACTAAACGTCAACTTTTCTTTGCTCTTGACCTGTCCCATATCCGTTATACTACAACACGGATATTGATTATTTTGATACGTTTAATAGTGCAGTGTGATCAGGTCGCAATATGGCTTCTATACATCCGCTGGTCTGATCAACAATAAATGTAATATTAATAAATAATGTAATATTAATAAATAAATAAAAAATAACATGTTTGAAGATGCCATTACGAAAAAGGAGAAATAAATAACATTATATTTAGCAAACTTATTTATTATACTTATTATACAAATACCAAGAAAACATAAAAAGGGCGTTGCTTATCATTTAATTCCGGAACATTCCGCGATTTATCTTCGATTAGCGATGACTGCGACAATTAATTTTACCTGAGCCGTGAACCTCTTTACTGCAGGCACAAAGACAAAGCAATTGGAGGGGAGCGGAGTGCAGGAGAAGGGGGTGATATCGATATCGAATGATAAGGCGATAAGAGGCGCGGGGCCGCAACGCCAGCTGTCGCGATATCGCGACGTTTGACTCATCGCGATTCCAGCGCAAACAAACATATCGCAAAGCAAACGAATGCGGCGATAATATTGTGTTTGTGAATAGATTGTTGCAGCAAACTTGTGCCTTGTTTATTTGTATAACATAATCTTGTTTATATACAAATAGTAGCTCATGTGTTATGTCTTCTGGCCTCATATTGCGTGAGATCACACTAAGTTGGACAAGACCACAACGAGATCTACTCCGTGTTGCAAACATTTGTAACACGATAATGCAGGAATTGTTGCAATATGACACTATTCGCCGTACGACATTTCAGTATTTCATAAAAGTGTATATACCGTTTTAAAGTAACTGAATTAAACTTACACACCATTGTTATCAACACCAAGATCAACTGCACGTTATTAACTGACTGACTGCCCGACTAGGAAGGTTTACACCTATTTTTTAGCCGACTTCAAAAAGAAGGAGGTTATGTCCATGTCAAAAGCTTCCATTCACGTTTGTAAATTTTTTGCTAGATAGTTGAGTTCGCCCTCGAGTTGACTTTCAAAGCAACGGTATAGATTCGTTTTCAATTATTGGCAAAGATTAAATATCAACTATGATATGTAATGTGCAAATACTTGACGACATTGAAGTGCCGTTAGTGCGATGTGCTGATTGCCCAACGGGGCATTGTAAAGCTATATGAACCTGCATACGTACGTCACACCGTCAGATATATTACACCGTTTACACTAGCCTTATGAAAAGTATTTGTTCACCTTTTAAATTGGTATTAAATTGCTGATTAAATCTTTTAAAATTACACGATTATGTGTGTTTTTGTTACTCAGAAAGCACTCTTTCAAAGACAAAACAAAAGTAAATCCAATTTAACTTCTTTTTTTTAAATCGGAGTTATCATACTCCTTTCTTTATGAACGTTGAATGTGTAAGTAATTTGAAGGTAAGTGGGAAGTAATAATAAGTACACTTTAATTTGCTTACATTAACATATAAAACTCGTTTCTAGATTGTTTCTCACGTTACGTTTTACCGATTTAAATATAAATCACTTCATGGAATAATAGATGGCGTTGCTCGATGCGGGTTGCGGCGACATGCGGGTGTCATGGTGCGCCGCTGGAAGGTCAGCGAGAGAAATGGGTCGAGGACAACCCATGCGGAGGTAGGGTCACCAGCATCGTAAATTCCACAAGTTTTGTAAAATGGTAAATCACTATTACTCATTACACTGACTTATCATCAAACCTAATCTATTTACTTACATCTATATCGATTAATTAAGCATATAGTCAATTTCATAAATAATTATAAGTTAATTTATTGTTAACGTGGTTGTGTTGTGTTGGCAGCCCTGCCGGGTGGCCTTTGTCGCAGCCGCGCCTTTCCCTGACATCATTCCGGCGAACCTTTGCTTTGCAGCCCCTAGCTCACAGGCCCCCGCCCCCAAACCCCGGCCCCGGCAAGACATTATGCCCTCTACGTACATTTATAGATAAGGACTTCACATAATATAGAGCATTCACGAGAATAAACGTGACATAGACAACTTTAACCTTATGAAAATTGTCTTTGAACCCTTTGACTTGCTGTAGTCATCTTTCTTTTTTACGGTATTGATTAGTGATGCCACAAAACAAATGACATCGGGCCCGTTTTCTGTGACATCGCTCGGTTTCTAATTACGCAAATTCGTTACAAAACAAATTGGTTCAGCTCTTTTTTCGCTTGCCTATTGACTCAGTGGTCGCTCTCAATTTATTATTGTAATCGTGTTCGAATCCTGGTTTGTTCATACAAATTAAACTAAAATACACTTACAAAATAAATACCCGCTTAAACTACCAAGTTCAACGACCGTTGACATTATAAAGGAAGCAACGTGACCACTTTTTTTAATAATCGAAAGCATTTTCTCTTTTAAAAAACGGTTAATGAACTTTAATTTCTTCAAAATTGAGAAAAAATACAGTATGTTTCGTCCATATCTTGAGAGGCGAGTACAGTTCCATTGCCTAAGAATAAAGTGAAAGAAAGGTATTTTTGTACTTGTTGTCAACCAAGTTGTGAAAAAAAACGAATTTAACTTTACGTTCAACTTTTCCATTATTTCATATTTATCGTAATTTTATCATCACGACAAACTGTCATATATATAACAGAAACTATTCACATCTCCCTGTACACAGACATTTTTCCATAAGTTTCTTGTTTGGTGAGGTGTTTAACAATGACATAGACAAGGCAACCCTTGCCCTGCCGCACTTGTCACCTATTGCCTGTGCTTTTGTCATGCAAATGCGTGTGCCGCCCTCTGCAGAGAACACATCTCATGTGTAACTGTGACCAACAAGCTGGGACATAGCAGAATATTTATATAAACATTAGATAAAGATTAGATAACTCAGCGTTTTTCAGATAAATATAGAAAGTTTGTAACATTACCAAACAACTTAAAAACATATTTCCAGTTCATCAAGAGAGAATATCAAGTGGTAATTACTGTAAATATAGGTTTAGTTGTTTCTACACATGACTAACATGCGAACTGCTTCACGCTGAATGGCGGAGGAAAGACGTCTGCACGCGATCAGCTGATCACACCAGCTACAGTGGCAATCAGGGTCTTAAATATAATGAGTGAAGAAACGAAATGATTTAATTATTGTTAGGAGTTTACAGTTTACAGCTTAAATGAAAAGCTATAGCCAGTAACAGGTATACAACAGTAGTAAAAGCATTGTGAATTTCTTTGTTCAACGCCACTGCGCTGCGCCACCCTTCTGTTGCAGGCTGCGAGCTCTTGTGAACCGGTTTGTTATCACCGCGGGCTCCGAGCACCACACCCTCCCGCAACCCCTCCCACCAGACATGCAAATATTTGTGTTATCTCACAAGCCTCCTGCTGCCTGCTAACACGCTAGCTTAATGAAACTCACAGACAAGGAATTATGATACGAAACTTGACATAGGATGAAAGCAAAAAATCCTCGGCTGCTTAAAATTTTGACTTTAGAATATTTTAAAATAAAGTATAAAATAGATGTAATTAACAATAAGATGATTTGCAAATTATACAAATTGCTTTATCACATCACCGATCTCATAATGTTACAATGAGTTGACATTTGAGATGTTGCACTGCGATTATCATTATCACACAGCGTCGACCTCTGACTGACTGAGAGACACTTTGCTACGAAATTCTCATGATATTTTGATAGTAATACGAGTATAGCGTGAGATGAGCTCCACACTGGCCGCTGTGTACGCTGCAGTCACGCGGGAACAACCCAACGAAATGTTACCAAAGTTTATCATCATTGAACGATACGGATCTGCAAGAAGTTGGAGTGCTAAAGTGTAATTATTTAATAATTTGACTACCAGTGTCTCGGTACTGGATACTATTCTTTAGGTATGCCTATAGTAGGAATGGGTGTGAATCAAGGGGACTTATAGAGAAGAACTGACAACGACTGAGTTTGCGTTAGGTCGAGGTCACTGCACTCCCGGCAGTTCTAGAGATTTGCTGTTATAACATACCATACTAAGGTAATGACCACCGCGTTTACATTACACAATGTGAGATTATTTAAACCGGAGAAGGAATCACATCTACCGGATGCAATCAAATAAAAAGCGGCAGTAAAAGTTTGCGATGTGTTACCAATTCATCTGTATATAAAAACTCGATGTCGAAGTGTTTGCATGTCTGTAATTGTGTAACTTCAGTCGCGCGTCGCGTCGCACTTACTCGACCACATAATTGCTTTATGCCACGCTTTTTATTTTATAAATAACCATTAATAATTTTATTAATTAAATAACGAATGTGTTTTCTTTTTTTTGTGTACATTTTTTTTTTCTATAAAATAAATGTACACGCACTGACTGGAAATTAGAGAGTTCAGCTGCTGGCACCTCACAAAAACTCTGACGAAGAATTTCGTGACATTTTTATATAAATGTTAATTATAACATTATAATAATAGACTTAACTTTATCCTCTGCACACTTAACTACATAATGCATTAACTTAACTTGGTCCAAACCTCGCAATTTCTTTGCAGATATGTACAGATTGCATCACGATTTTTTATTAAAGTTATTAAAATCTCATGTATATTTTGATAAGTTTCTTTCTAGGTGGAGATGCCACACTTGTTGCAGTCGTGAGCTGGATCAGTACCTAGATGCTGAGTCATCTGATCGTAACAATAAGAACTCAAAACTTGACGAAATTAAACCGCTAGAATATATCGCGTTAACAATATCGTCACGCGACAGTACCGTACACAGCGCTGCCGAATCTGTGGCAGACCGTTGTAAATAAAATTCTGTATCTGGTGACAACGAAGTCCGGATTGGACTATGAATGTAGCAACAATAATAAGAACATTATTGTTCCACCCATAGTCTAATCCTTACTTTGCTGAGTAAAATTTCGCTTGAACAGTATTGTCTTTTTTAACTACTTCTTGCTACGTACTAGATAATACCTGTTTAAGTTACGAAGTGTTAACACGTCGACGGACATCTACAGTAGTGGGACACTTTTAAGTTTATTCCGATAATTATGCGTCATGAAGTTGCAAGAACGTAATATACTCACGTACGAGTATATTCGACAACTGCTGTATCAAAAGCTACTTTCTCGATTTCATTTACATTAAAATGAGAACCAGTGACATAATGTAATGTTTCTTGCGTCATGCTCAACATATGACTACGGCGCGATTATACCTAAAATGAATATAAAATCGAAGTATTATCAATCATTATCCATGAATTACCTAAGTTTGTTTCGCTTAGATAAGAAAACACAGACAAACACTTGATTTTGGGAAATTTAGGTAGATTAAGCCGGCTTTAGGTAGAGCCGAACGCCGAGAGCTCCTCCGGTAAAGATAGTTAAATTCATTGCAGCAGTGAGCCCTGCCCGAGACGTCAGCCGCGCCGCATCGCTGCATCGTCTAGACGTCACCTCTTCGAGATGCCGGTCCCTCTGAGATGCGACGCGATACAAAACCAGTTTCATACTTTTCAATTATTGAAATTTCACTGCAAATATTTTGAAAATATTCGCCTGATAAAGCACTTTCACCGCCGCCTATGGCCCACCGCTTCGAACTACACAATACGCTATGATTCACCCGCGGCGTTGCTTGCGTTATTCTCCCCTGCTGTTTTAATTTAGCTTTTTTTTGAAAAATACCAATATTCCATCTTAGTTATACCAGAAAGATAAAAAAGGTTATTTTTAATATTATCCTACATCGTACATCGATGACTGTACAGCATTTTGTTCTAACAAAGTTACTGTTTCGAACAATTAAAAATATACAAGTTGTGGGGGTCGAGGACCAGCAACTGTTGCATAACAATAAAGCTCTTCAATTTAAACATTATGTACGTAACAAAAACAGAAACAAGTCAGAGTGAAATTACAATCTAATTTAATTCAGCAGTAAATGTGTGAAACGAAAATCGTGCGAACGTTTAACTTAACTGCTGGGTTTTGAACAATTTTATAAGTTAGTGCATTGTCCGCGTTACGCTGCACTTACGGCAATGAAAGTACTCATTTTACGTTTGGCAATATTCGGTGATAACTTAATGCACTCCCTGTGAAAGTAAAAGGCTATTTATAATAAATATATATTCGGCACGTTAGCGCGGCTTTCGATTTTGACGGCGTGTGCGAACACCAAAGCCCGCCATTACCAGCTAAATATAATGACAGCTGCGACAGTTACGTTCCTTTTTACATTCGTATTTCTTTTAATTAGTCATTAATTTTTTATATCCTAACAGCCACCGTAATTATTTCACAATTTAATTAAATTACGAAAAGGAAAGAAAGATTATTCTTGTTCAGAGTATTTATAACACGAGACGATATATTATTTGATATTAATTTATTTATTATTCATTCTTATCATATCACGTAAAGTATAGCAAATACAGTTTTTTTGTAACTCCCATTAATAACAAAGATTGTATTTTATTGTCATTTCATAAGTACAATGAACGCAGTTATTTTTTTCCCCACGTGTCCGAGATGTGGATGTCGTCTTGTCCCGGTGATATTGCGGCTGGGAGCAGGTTTGTAACTGTACAGAACGCGACCGCGGCCGCAGCACGACGCCTTTTGAGGACTTCTCCGTAACCACCGCAGCGATATTTATCACTGCCGATACAAAGTAACGCAACTTTGACACTATCACAAAAAGGATTAAAGATTTCACAAGTTTTATTGCTAATAAAGAACAGAAATGTAAAAACAAACAAATTAAGAAATTCATTAACAACGCTTTCATTTTATTTCGCACCGATTTATATTTTTTATGTTAATAGATTTAACATAAAAAAAAAAAACATTTTTACGGAGCCGACAATATCAAATCTTACTTTCTCGTTCTTTTCATTCATTTCTTGGAAACAAAAGTGAATCACCAAAGGTTTGAACATTGGAACAACTAAGTAAACTCTTCAAACAGTGACTAATAGCAGTGCTTACAGATTATTTCTTGTATCATAATTAATTGTACATAATACGCATGTTACGAGTAGTATCGTTTTATTTACCTATAGTCTCGAAGTACCTACTTGAACCATCGATGATATTTTGCTGCTCGATGGTGATAAAGCTAACGTAATGCAATTTTGCGTAATATAGTTTTGCATTGACCGATGACGCGATGATAATCAAGTAAATAACCGAAGAAAGTTATTTGTGATGGTGACTTGACGCGGACGAGTTGTATCCGCTTCCGATGTGGACAAAAAACGAGGTTAGGTCAATTTTTCCGCCCCGGATGTAAGGTCGCGAGCAGATCTTTCGTTTTCCTGTATCTGTTGTAAAGATTTCTTTAAAAAGATTAATCTCTTTTTTTCTAATTATATGACAGCTAGGCTTTTGGCCCACAGCCACACACCACACTAAAATCAATTACATACTTTTACAATTGTCTTTCTTTTTTTGTGTAAGGACTCTTAGGTAGCTGGTAATTGTCGAGCAATTACCAGCTACCTAAGAGATTGCAAACATCACAACAACTACCTTAATCATCACCTTTATCAGTAGCTACTGCTGGATGGATAAAATCATAAATTAACGTTTTTTCTCTATACCTTGACAACCTCTCAACAAAATGATAAGATGTGGTATAAACAAGTGTATGGAGTCCATGCTGTATGTGTATCGCAGTTTGCACGACCAGCGTGTGTCACTGAGTCACTGTACAATGTTCACAGCGCGGTTGTTGTTACAGCTGGTGCTTTGCAAACACCAGCTTCTGACTCATGCACCTCCTCTGCCACCGCGTCACCTTCTCACTCTCTATCTGAGTGCCGGTAGATATCGCTGCACATCTAGTTTACGTATTCAGTTAAAAGCGATTGTAACGGTTATGGAGCTTAACCTTAAATACGTTAAAATAGCGTTAGTAGAAAAATGGTTTTAATCTTACCTTTTTTTTTGTAAATATACGTCTTATTTATTAGCTAAACAAATAACAAAATGATAGGATCATTACTTACCTTAATTGAAATAAACAACTTGAAATGAAATTCAAAGTCTGAATAACGCCATCTATTTATAAAAAGGAATTTTAGAAAAGAAGAACAATTTATTTTATTAAAAGACAAAATTTGTTCGAACGACATCAATATGAATGTGTTTTTATAAAATCATGTTCTCAATGTATCAAATAAGCTTATAAGCGGTACTCTACAGAATTTATCGAATGTTTTCATTGCTGCCTATGTTAAAAAAATAAAGCAGAGCCATCTATGACCAGTTTTTGCAACCAATACCATTTCAGATCCGGCTTTGACGAATTTAAAACTATTTTAATGGTTCTCATTATAGCCAAAAGATGTCGTGAAAGTAAAAAGAACTGAAACAAAAATGTTTTGTTTAAAACTACTTTTTTGCCACAAAATACTACATTTCTTATGAAAATAAAAGATTGATTTTTAATCTAAGCAACGACATGAAAATTATGAAATTTGACGGCTGATGATGTGTCACCGTTTTATTAACCCCATTTTGTTACGAAATCAGATAAGTATATAACAAAGCGTGAAACGGCATTGAATGCGATTTCTTAATTTAGATAATTATTGTAATGAATTACAACTATAAAGTAAAAATTTAGAGGCCAAAGATCTTTTCAACTATTAAAATAACGTGACAAATGATCAATGCCTTGTTTATTTACCCGTATGTTTTGTTTTTAATTTGCGCAATCCGATACAAAAATCATGGATAAAACGATAAAGTTTCCTTGGTGTTAGCATCGTTAGTGCTGCGATCAGCCTGCTTCTTGCTAGAGGTGGGGCAAATAATCTTTTGCCCGGTTCTATATTTGGAGCAATCGTTTTCTGAGTACTAAATGTTTGCGGAACCAGTGAAACATTATTGCAAGCGACGAATTGAGTTCAGGCAGTTAAAAGAAGTTCTATAATTTCTCAACAATACTGAAGGATTTACTTCAATATCTCGTTGTAATATATTTTTCAGGCTGTATTAGTTTCAGCGATCAGTGCCAGTGTCAGGCCGGCGGCGGGGGTCACAAGCAGCCCCCACTGCCCCGCGTGCTAATCAATTTGTGGAGCCTTGACATCTCGCTTGCCCAACATTCTGTTTCTTCTAGCGTTTTCTTTGGAAACAAAACAAAAAAACGTAGGTGCGAGTTAAGCCTTTCCATTTCTCAATGAAACATGAAGCGGATACAACGAAACGTAGATATGTTTGTTTAAATGAGTATTTATTAAATCTTTGTTATGTAACAAAATGTTATTTATTGCATTACTAGCTTTTACCCGCGACTCCGTCCGCGCGGAATAAAAAATAGAAAACGGGGTAAAAATTATCCCATATCCGTTTCCTGGTTCTAAGCTACCTGACCACAAATTTTCAGTCAAATCGATTCAGCCGTTCTTGAGTTATAAATAGATAGATGACATAAAATGTATGGAAAACTGTATCTCAGATCCTTGTTCCCCGAATTAAGATCAGCCCAAGTGTGTGCGAGTACGACTGCTGATATATAAAATAATTAAAAAATAAATAATGAAAATCCTTCATAGTAACATAAATTCTCTATCTTTGCATTTGAAAATCATAATCTTACTGTAATATTGTAAATGCGAATGCTTAGATGGATGGATGGATGTTTGTTAGAAGGTATCTCCAATACGGCTCAACGGATCTCGATGAAATTTGGCTTAGATGTAGAGTATAGTCTATAGAACATATAGGCTACTTTCGTTTTATTACACGCGGACAGAGTCGCGGGCGCTAGCTAGTAAATATATAAATTTTAAGTCTTAACAGACAAATTAAAAATAATAATTTCGATATTTGGGTTACGCTTGTTTGAGAATGAAAACAAAATAAAAAAATAACCACATCGCCGTTTATTGAGGGCAACAAAAGAGACCTGCGTTACGGAAATTAATTAAAAATGGTATTGAAATAAGCTTGCGTTGATTCATTGTTACGTACGTTAAATGATTAAATAGATTGTACAAATGTAGGTCGCCGTGGCCTGTCCAGTGCTTAGCGCCTAGTGTCTAGAGTTTACTTATTCATATCTTTTAAAAATTTACATATGTACATTAAGCACTTATTAATTTCTAAATAACAACTAAACTTTATAACTAGTAGAATAAAATTATATAATATCATTTTATTCCTTTTTACTCCTTTTTTTCTTTTTAGATGATTTTGTACAGATGGATACGGTACGTGCGTGTACAGTATTGTGTTCACACTGTCAGTGCACGTGCGTGTGCGCTGCTCGGTCGCACACAGCTGCTTCCATAAACCTGGACTGGACGTATGGTATTCCGGCTAACCTAAGTACGAAGTGATCGATATTCTGTTCTAAACATTCTACACGTACTTGAAGTTGGTGAAGAAAAATGGCAAATTGCTTCGTTCAAAAAAGCTTCTGTTGTTCAAACACTTGGCAGACTGTCGTTTGTTGAGTAAAGTAATAGTTTGTCTTGTCTTAGTCGAATATAATAATTAAAAGAAAAATGCTTTTTATAAAACAAGCTTTTGTAACAAACATGTTCTTTTAAAACAACAAAAAATAAAAAAACAAAGCACTCATCAATACGATTTAAACTAGCCCAAACTCGATGAGGTGGTTTCGTTTCATTGCGAAATTCTTAAGGCCAGCTCCATCATCAGACAAGCAACATGTCATCGTAATCGGGACAGATATGTTTTGTGACGTAATACTTTAATCATCTTTATTGTTATCCTGACGAGGGTGAACAACGTCTATCCAAAAGCTTAGCTAAATACATTTAAAATGCGAAATGTTTACACTGAAATATCATAATATAAATAATTCGGCGCGCAATCAAGCGTGACGGTTTGGGCAACTGGCCGCCGGACAAAACTGCGCATGCGCCGCTCCCGCGCGACACTCGCTGCGCCATGCCGCGGCCGCCGCTGCTGCCTCTGCTGCTGCTGCTGCTGCCCGTGCTCCTGCCCGCGCTCTCGCAGGACACCAACGACCACGCTATCAACGACACCGTTGTTGACATCGGAAACAGGACATCGGTTATATTGATCGCCAGCAACGACACATTTCTTGATGCTGCCAACGAGACCCTTGCCGAAGGCGACCACGAGCCCGTCGTGAGGAAGAAACGGACCTTCGGAGACATAGTGTTTAGAGGATTGGCCGATGTTTTAGGATACAGTGTCGCGAGAAAACCTCAAGAAATAGCTTTCCCGCCGCCGCTCGCTCCCGTCCCCGGAATCGACTTGCCGCTTCAGGCCGCTACGCCCGCTCCAGCCCCAGCGCCCGCTCCCGCTCCAGCTCCCGCTACCGCACCCTGCGGCTCACCCCGGGCTGCGGCGCCTCCGCCCTGTCGTGCCCAGGCTCCGACAACCGCGGCCCCTCGTCCTAGGGCGGCGCCGCCGTGCCCAAAGCCCCGGGCGGCTCCGAGACGCAGGCCCCGACCCCGACCGTCGCCGCCGCCGCCTCCGCCACCCTCGCCGCCGCCTTGCGCCCAGCCCCGCGCTAATCCCTCGACCGCTGCGCCCTGCGCCCCCGCCACCACACCGACTCCGCGACCTTCTGCACCGAAAGCCGATAATCTAGAAACTATCACCTCTAATTTCCGTTTGCATTTCAACTTCAACAGAGCCCCGGCAGGGGTCGCCGCCGTTGCCGCGCCCGCGGAGGAACAGGCCGAGGAACAGGAACTGGAACAAGAACAGGAACAGGAGCAGGTTGCACCAGTCGCTATTGAGCCGCGCGCCGCTCGTCTGCCGCCGCCACAGGCAAGGAAGCCCCGGGTCTACGTCGACGCATTTGTCGTCCAAAACGGAGTCCCTCAGAAAGTCGACACCCTCGACGCTCAACACCTTAACGCGCAACGATTACCTCTCGAAGACGAGTACCTCGTATATGATTACGAGGAACTTCAACAACTGCCCGACGACGACTATGAGGACGTGCAGGAGTCTCGCGACAGAACCAAAGCCGTGAGCGACTTCAGCGACGCCGTCGACAAGTTTTGGGAACCGAAAAAACGGGGCAAGAAGAAGCTACCATCGAACGACTATCGCAACGTACACTTTGGCGACCGCGACCTTGCCGAGCTGATCCGGAGACGTGACGATAACGATTCGCATCTGAGCCTCAAACGGGAACGACCGAAGTCGAAGACAAAAACCGCCGAGGACGAGGCTGAGGAGGAGACGGAGTCCACAACGACCACCGAGGACCCGAAGCGGCCGCTGCGGCCGCGGGTGCTGCCCCCCACCGAGCACAACCCCGAACAGATCGACACCGTCACTGTGAGGGTGCCACCCATTTACAAAGAGAGACGCCCGAAAAAATTAAACCGCGAGAGACCGCAGCACGACCTCGACCACAGGGACCACTACGAGGAAAGAGACGCGCGCGACAGGTCCACGGAACGCGATGACGACGACGACACCGAGGGAGAGGACAGCACGCGGGCCGAGCGCACCCAGCGTCCCGCCCGGCGCAAGCGTCGCAAGCAGCGCCGGGACAAACGCGCGGCCAGCGGAGAGCCATACACTGCTGGGGACTATGATTACTACGGAAACAAACTTCCCATATCGGACGAAGAAAAGTTTTTTAGAGGGCTAACTATCCCCCCGCCGACGAAATACGCCGAATTCGCTCGTCTGGAGGAAGGGACGGAAGTTGGATACTTTTTAGATGATCACGAAAGAATTCGGGAGGATCCGGAGAGGGTCGCGGATGATGAAAGATCCGGCAACAACTACCGGGCCGACAGCTCCGAGCGCGCCGACGATTCAGGGGCGACCGACGAGAAGGAGCGCTTGAAGGAGGCGCAGGAGGCGGAGAGCGCGGAGGAGACGGGACGCGCCGACGACAGCGGGCGCGCCGATGAGCGCGAACGCACTGACCGCCTGGGCCCCAACGCGCGCGTGCACGAGACCGGCTTCCAGAACAACTACTTGCGCGCCACCAACGTTCAGGTCGATGACCCGCATCCGCACGTAGCTTCCGTCAAGAAGAAAACCACCAAAATCGGCAAGGCATGAGCCGCTCCGCCCTCGCCACGCTCCATGTCCCGCGAGCATCCGCCATACACATTATTTATTTGAATTCTCACCCCCAGGGACACAGGGACTTGTACGAAGTCTTTACCTCCTAACTTGGTCACGAGCGCACCGGTCGTGGAGCACCGGTCCTGCCTCGGTCGTCTGTGATGTGTTAGTTATAATATATTAAGTTAGGTCGTACACGCGGAGGAAGTATTCATATTTTTATACTTTAGTCTAAGAATATTGTATTTAAGTTTCTTAATAAAGCGTTTCGTGAAATTCTAGTTGCATTATTAGTTTAAGCGCGGCTTCGAATCGATGTCCAACGACGCGTGAAATTCGATTTGACATCGAGCAATGACAGCGTCTGTCGGCAACTGGGTGAAGGTCTGCACGTTGTATTGAAATCAGAGCTGTGCGGCCGTTGCGCCGCTTGCAGCTGGCTGATTGCTTCTCGCTGCTACTGCATGCGCTGTAACACGCTCGGCGCCATCGTCAACTCCCCGATACTTTTTTCTTTTAATCACTCAGTGAATTTGATTCGATTAAAAATAGTTGTTTGAATATTTTAATTAAATGGATAATCTTCTAGGTCTTTGGTGGATTGTAAGGACAATCTTAAACGAACCATTTCACAAAAATAAACGTAACAGTACAAGCATAGCACAAGCTCAAATCGACAACAAAGAAACTGTTTTATTTCTGTATGAAACGAAAGATTTGGTTTCTTATCGTTAATCTCATCCATAAATAGATATTTCAGAATTATTATAGAGTTTGTAGCAAATAGTGAGCAGACACGCTCTGCAGGCGTCACGCCGACAGCTGGAGGTGGCAATGGAGAGCTGATAACAAGACTTCCTTGAGTCGCTGACGCCATATTGAAGTAGGACTTTTTCTATTCAATTTTTCAAATCGAAACAAACATCATTCTTATCCTTATTTCTACGTGACTACACTGTTACAAATGAATGATAACAGTTTACTAGGTTTAGTCAAACTTTAATCGTTAATTATGCTATGTTACCGTGACAGGTAAAGAAATGACTTACTTTGAAAAGACTTCAACGCGTGCGCGCGGCGGCGCTGTGGCAACCGGCCGGCGTGTTCCGCGCTCCGTGCTCGCAATCAATGTCCACTGATAAATTACAGCTGTCGTAAACAAATGCAACTTTCTCAATAGTTCCTTCTACAACATCTCTGTGCAACAATAGACAAAAGAAAACCCAATAAAGTAAAAGTCAGACCGACTGAAATAAAGGCAAATCGTCTTATCCAACTATTACACGATACTTACTATACGAGAAAAACCATTATCCTACTTCGGTTTTTAAACACAACTACTTAATATTGAAACACATTAGTTGGTAAAATAAATACCTACCTGTTTTTATGTTTACAGATTAAATAAAAGTGTCCCAATCTCCAAATCATCAGATTGAATATCAACGACTTCTTTATATAATATTATCTTTATTTTTACACATCAAGGTCGAGTTAGAGATATCTGGATTAACAAAGCAAGCTGTAAGTAGGGCGCGTACTGAGATATCGCAACAAATCTTCACACGATCACACAAGCAACGCCTGGCGCCGCGCCAAGCTACAGCGGCCAGTAGGGCAGGAGTAAGTAACCAGCAGCCACTGGGGCAGCGTCTGTTCTCGGGTTCACGTCACGTCACAACATTACAGTCTCTGCCGTCGTCATGGTGTTTACATAAGCAACTTATTTAAGGCGATTTGCATGCATTCATCACCTGTCCGTTACAAGCTCATACTTTGTAATCTAAGAAAAAACGCACAGATACAGTAATATATTGCCAAACAAGACATTTTAATATAACACGATGAGTTGACAGGATATGAATAAACAATACTTTCACTTTTACCCGCGAAATGGTCTGCATGTATGGCACACAGCTGTCACGCACACGACACGCACACGACAATGTCACGGCTCTGTGCAAGGACTCACAGCTCGCAGGACTCACAGTGACTTCTTTAATATAAGTGATTACGAAGTGGTCCATATACGGCATGACATCTGATAATAGTCTCCATGACGACGAAAGACAACAAACAAACCCTTATTGAGGTCGTAAACAATCAAAGCGCACTTTTTACGTAAACACATATAATGTTGTTAACGTAACGTCTTTTTAAAAATCAGCTGATCAGAAATCGAAGTTAGGTTGTATTACCTAACCCGTTAGCTAGTGCAGAGCTTGCGACATTACGGACCGAAGTTCCTCGTCCGACAGCAATCTCTCGCATGCGCGTGATCGCACTGACAACGCACGCAGTCCGCACAGGTCATGATGGCAAATATATCATAAACTAGCTTTTGCCCGCGACTCCGTCCGCGCGGAACAAAAAAATAGAAAACGGGGTAAAAATTATCCTATGTCCGTTTCCTAGTTCTAAGCTATCTCCCCATCAATTTTCAGCTAAATCAGTTCGACCGATCTTGACTTATAAATAGTGTAACTAACACGACTTTCTTTTATATATATAGATAAACAATCATCAATAATATGCAACTCAACTCAAATTCACCTTGTACTTTAACACAATATTTTGCATATCGCATAACAGATTTCAATCTATGTAGTGGCGTATGTCGTATAGTCTAATTGTAGTACAAGTATGTAATATTGTACTGTATTAATACTTACTGAGATTACAGATGACTTGGTAAGGCTAAGTCGCGGCAAGGCGGTTGGGACAGAGCAACGATAGTGAGAGCGGACGAAAGTACCGGCATATTTGGTAACCGCGCGCCCCGCGCATGCCGATGTCAAGCCGCAGGGGCGGATTCACTGACACACTATTAGCCAGTCACGTATAGACACCGCGAAACTACAACCTAAAAATAACACTGGTTGGCAAAAAGAGAATTCGCTCCTCTAAGTTTTGATGCCCAACTATTGTAGATTAATGTTTTAATATTAATTAAATATTTCATGAAAATAAAAATAGCACGTCAATTTTAAAAATTAAGGCGGTTTAATCAAAACAAAATAGCCGTGAGAAAGATCCGATTGAAACTGTGATTACAAAATAAAAGATGGTAATTTTGAAGGATTTAAAGATCAAATAAAATTTAAAATTATTCAGAAATTTAAAAATATCGATAAACTTGAATTATTAGAAAAAAAACCAGACGTGATACACAAAAACTCAGTAATAGATTCAAGGCATTAAAATCACAATGTTCATGAAGAAATTTCTTATAGGTGAGTTTTGTTCTCGACCAGAGTAATTAATCGAATTTTATCTGTACATAGATAGAGTACGGCCCTGTCGGAACTGGTACAATTTTCACTCGATTACGTTTCTTAATCAATCGGTATGCATTGTTACGTGCGGGTTACGGGAGTGACGGCAGCGGCCACGTGCGCTCGCCGCATCGCCCGCCGCTACCGTCTGATACAATGTCAACTCTATTGCAAGTTCATACGACACGTTTTTGTCGTCGCAGTTGTCGGTTGAATTAGTTTGATAGAGGCATACATTTAGGCATCGTGGAAAGCCGCGGAAGAGTGCGGGACGAGCCGGCGGCGTCCGTCCGCAGCCGGGTGAAACTCGGACGCCAGCTACATACTAATGCGACATCTTCGATGTTATAAGTATAGGTGCGCACCCTCTGAGCTTCTGGTTTCTGAATGAACGTCGCGCCGACTGGCCGGCCGCCGACATGAAGTACAATGCAGTAAGTATCGTGTGTTGCGGTGCAGTGCGTGCAGTGAACTCGTCAGTGATTTGATGTGCGATAGTGTTACTATGGTACTAAAGCTCGTGGTGTATTTCAGATCGCGCTAGTGCTGTGCGCCAGCCTGTGCGCCGCATACGGGGACCTCGTGCACCTAAAGGCGGCCAAGGCAAAGCTGCTCGGGAGTCTGGCGGACAAGGCCAGGCACCACAAGCGCGGCGTCCTCACCGCGGTGCCGCCTTTTAAGTTAGGATACGATATTCCCCGGGTATCTCATTCTGTCGTCAAGCCGCTGGTAGTGACATACCCTCCGACGGCAGCCGTTGCCACGGTCAAGGTCCCGCTCACCAACCCACTGGTGCCTCGGTATCCGTTACCCCTCGGTCACAGGGTGCCAGTTCCGCACCCTCATTACGGCCTCAAGTTCCCCCATTCGACAAAATCCGTGGTGGTCTCGAAGCCGGACCATCATTTCCATCATCATCATCATCACGTGTCCCCGAGGCCGGTGGTGCCAGTGGTGCCTGTGGCACCAGCGCCAGCCCCCGTCCCAGCCCCCGCTCCCGTTCCGGTTCCGGCGCCCGCTCCGTTGCCGGTCCCGGCTGCGCTCCCGGCGGCGCCTTTCGTTCCAGTAGCCCAGCCCACCGCTGCAGTAGGGCACGTGGCGCCCTCCGTTCTGTTTCAGTCGACGCCGGCTCTCTCCTTGCCGTCGGCGCCCGTCGGCCCACCACCGCTTCACGTCCTTCCTCCTAACCACTTTCATCTAAAACCTTTGCTTCCCGCAGCTGTTCCCATCCAACCGGCTCCGGCTCTCCCCACACCTTTGTTTCAATACGCGCACCAATTCCCATACGTACTACGACACGGCGGGGCGGTGCAGACTTCGGTATTTGCCACCTACCCCAGATATCCTTTCTTTAATTACCAGTCTCCGTTGTTACCTATAGCTCCAGCGGCGACGGGTGTTCAAGGTGTCGGACAAGTATTGTTAAACAGACCCCAAGTTTTGCTAGAGAGACCTCAAGTTCCCCAGTTCCAGTTGCTGCCTCAGGGCGGCATAGTGCAACACGCCACGAACGTCGCCGTGGCTCAGACGCCCGCTCTGCTGCACCCTGCGCAACCGGCCCTGCCCACCACCACCTTGCACCTACAGCCGACTGTTCCTCAACCTGCGGTCCACCTGCAGCCCACTCAGCCGTCGACCACTTTGGACCACGAAGGCTGGTCGCCTGTCACTCCACAGGCTCATGACTTTAGTCCGACTCACACCCCGGAAGCGCATTCTTCGCAGGCTCAACCCCACCCTCAGTTTACGCAGGAGCAGGGGACTCAAGTGTACGAGCAGCATACGGGTGAAGGCCAGTACAGTGACCTGCACGACCAGTTGCAGCACCACATACAGCAGCAACTGGAACAGTCGCAGTACGGGCAGCACCAGCTCCACCATCAGTACACCACCCCGCAGCTGGGACAAGAGTACGGCGTGCCCAATCAAGAATTCCCACACCAAAATCCTAACTACTCGTACCACGGTCAAGAGTACGCGCCTCACGATCAACAATACATTCCCAATGACCAGCAATATATTCAAAACGACCAGCACTTTCTTCAACAAGGGCAACAGTTTGGACACTCCGATCAACAATTTATTCAGCAGGAACAGCAATTTGCTCAGCACGATCAACAGTATGGCCAGAATGATCAACAATTTGGACAACACGACCAACAGTTTGGTCAGAACGACCAACAATTTGGACCACATGACCAACAATTCGGGCAACACGACCAACAATTCGCTCAACACGACCAACAATTTGGGCAACACGATCAACAATACGCGCAACACGACCAGCAATTCGCGCAACACGACCAGCAATTCGCGCAACACGACCAGCAATTCGCGAACCACGACCAGCAATTCGCGCAACAAGACCAGCAATTCGCGCAACACGATCAACAGTTTTCCCAGCAGAGCCACGAGTACGAGGTGGGTCAGCAGCCGGCGGCGGGATACGGCCTGCCACAGCAGGGGCTAGAGAGCCGCGATGATGGGGGCCAACAGTCCAGCCAGCAGTACCATAACCACATCCCACTCGGCCTGCAGCCCCCCATCAACGAGCCCCTCGACCACTTCCGGTAGGCCGGCCTATGCCGGTAGGTTGATGTGATGGCAATGTGCTTGCTGGCTCTCGCTAGTCGCATATCTAGACATTACAAATATATCACATCATGTGTTTAAATGTTGTTGATAGGGATTTTGATGAAATAATTGTTTGCAAATGTTTGCTCACTCTCATGTGCCACGTTTTGTGTAAATATTGCCTAATAATACTAATTACTTGTATATTTAATTAACATAGTTTTAGAACTAATTATTTATTTATTTTATAATAAAAGATGAAAATAAAAAGTTTCGCATTATTTAATTGAGTTCAGACCAGTTAAAATAACTAAAAAGAGTAAAATAAAAGCATACATTCAAAGGTCTTCGAAGCTTAGAACTCGAAATCCAAATTAATTTCGCTTATTAATTAAGTTTAACAATGTTAGTATATTCCTCTAGGAATCTTTCTTCGTTTTCCCCTAACGGTAAACTGAATACTTGACATTTAAAAGTTTTTTTGCGAGCAGAAAAATGTAGGCGCTTAACAGTTATTTATGAAATATCATGAGCACAACTTTGGTTTTGGTTCTTCAATGTGGATTCAAGGGCTAAGTCTAATCTGGATTATCCTTGGGGCCAATATGTACGTTTTACCCTTTTGAAACACTTAACTTGAGAGATTTTTTGGTAGAGGATTTCACACGTTCACTTACACATATCGGGTTAACTTACTTCCTCATATGTTAAACACTGAAATATTTTACTGGAAAATCACGCAATTATTGGATTAATTAATTCATTAAAAAATAACGCCTGTGAACTTTTTCACAGCAAAATTTATCACTTCCTTTCTATTCAAGTATGTACTTAGTGTTGTAATGTCGGAAGAAAGCGATTGTATGTCTTCTGGGCACTAGACTGTACAATGAATACGCCGCCGCAACAAGATACACGTCAATTGATATCTGATAGCACAATAAACAGACATCATGGATTTTATTGACAATTCCATGATCATCTCAGCAAAATGTTTTAAAGACAATTTATCATCATTAGCACTAAATTTAGATGAACTTTTTGAAAGTCTCAGAGTACGCCCAAAGCTTTATGGTATATTTGGTTACACGGCTGCGTGCTGTTTCGCAGTAGTTTGTTTATTTTATAATTGGTCTGTCCGAATATTATTATCTGATGTTTATACATATGTGTTAATTTGGTTTGACGTTTGTTTCATACTTGAAAGGTACAGCGCATGTACGAATTTTGAAGTAAGAAATAGTGTATCAAAATGGACGTAAATTATACGCAAATACTTACTTATACTATTTACAAAACAAGACAGGTCTGCGCTCCGCATGGCTTTGGAAATTTACCACTTTTTAAATTAGTCGTAAAAGTTGAAATACCTTAACGAACAGTCGCAAAACTTGTGAAACATGCGTTATCTGCTACTTATTTTAGTAATATTTCAAAATATGCTAAAATAAGTTGATCTACATACAATCAGATGATTTCTTTTTAATTTATATAAGATTACTAGCTGTCGCCCGCGACTCCGTCCGCGCGCAATTAAAAAAAAAAATGAAAAATAGATGTTGGCCGATTCTCAGTCCTACTGAATATGCTCACAAAATTTCATGAGAATCGGTCAAGCTGTTTCGGAGGAGTACGGGAACGAAAACTGTGACACGAGAATTTTTATATTTGATATATAGGTATGTATGGTTTTTATATAGGGTTTTTCAACAAGAACTTTGTTTTTCAATTGGGGCCACACCAACAACATGACAGTTGTGACATTAGGTTTTTGACCTATTCGTAGTAGATGCTTTGGCAATTGCTACAATGAATTCAATTTCGCTCGGTAATCGCATTAAAATAATTAAAATCCACTATGAAAATGGTGCAATTTATTGCAAACCAAATTTCCCGATCGCATAATTTCACAAAATTCAGCTGTTAAATGGCCAGCCAGATCGTGTGATTTAACACCACTGGATTATTTGTTGTGGGGCTATGTTAAGGTCTATATCGAATCGATCGCGGCCTTAAAACTCAAAATCCGTGAAGTGATCAAGATCCGAAATAGACCCGCCATTTTGCCAAAAAGTGATTAAAAACTTTGATGAAAGAATCGACATCCGTCAGCGTGGTCGTGGTGGACATTTGTCAGATATTATTTTTCATTCATAATTGCCAAACTTTTCTCTTCGTAATACAATAAAAATTTGAATCGTATTCATCTAAACTATTTGCTTTATTTTGTTTTAGAAAACAAAGATCTTGTTGAAAAACTCTATATATCAGAACACCAAGAGAAATATTTACAGTTAGATCTTACAAATAAGTGCACTATGTATGTATGTATTTCAACGTATCGCACGTACGAGACATCGTGCCATTACCTCACTTTTGTTAGGCTTTAAAATAAAACCTCGCGAGCTTTAAGTGTTGAATCAATGAGCTGAAACAACACACATCATATAATTTTATTACTCTCGGTGGCTTAGAATTAAACCAATAACTTAATAAGAACTGAAAATAATACCCCTCGTGTTCGTACTCCAGCTACAATAAAGTTTATTCATTTTTACTTTACCCGTAAAACCTTACTCAACAAATAGTGTAAACATTTTAATTAATTCTGAAGGATTTTAAATATATGATTATGATGAATTGCGGCAAAACAAGTCACCGAGTATCGTTGCAATATAATCCTACTTTCACATCACACTGTCCGTGTGCTCTTGTTAAAAAGTATTTCACAAGCCACTTGCATTTACTAGAGTGTTGCGGCATTATTTACAATAATTATCAAACGGATCAGCAGCGACAGTGGCCCGGGGCGTGTGCACCTTGTGTTGCCTCGCGTACTCACTGCACTGCATATACCAATGTGTACACAATTTTAATAAATTCGTTCGATATCGCCTTAATATCACATAATATCATTTATAAATATATATAGGTATATCAAAGAGAATGCTTATTGCAGTTTTATCGCAAATTAACAGCACACAAACTCTTGCGCAAGCCATTTATAAACCTCAATGTTATGTTTTTAACCAACAATTTAACTTTCGTAATTCTTGAACGTAATCTGTTTAAATGATAAAAATAAATTAATAATAACATGTATTTATGTACAGGTAAAGAATTATGCAAGTTTAAAATTTCAAGCATTAATAATTATTGAAATTCACTTTTCACAATCTTACCTTCTTGAGCCAAATAAATGGAGTTTATTTAAAACAATGTTTATTTAAGTAATGATGATTGTCAATATACCGTCGCGTCGTCTAAGAAAAAACACCCTCAGACACATTCCTAAAGAAACATTGTCAGAACGTATGGCGTAGCGCCTACTAAATCCGTTAAGCAATTATATAAGTTTCCAACTAACACACTATGTGAGGTTTTGAAGTACTTGTTATCGCCCATCGCACACAGCAGCTTAGTTAACAGATTACTAAATAACTAATAAGACTGACAGGTTATTTTTATTAAATCTGCCCACACTTAATTTAATTTTGATATCTTTTAAAATCTGTATGAAAATGTATATGGGTAGTTGTTAAGGAATGTACGTTCGTTACTACGTAACACATTGAAATAAATAAGGATGAATACACTATTAATGTCTCAGGAGGATAAAAAGGGAAAATACGGATCTATGAAATGAACTGTATGGAGACAATTAGAACGCTAAATATTTTCATCATCAGTAAAATTATTAAGTTACTAAGTAATCCTTCGTATAATCTACATTTATTATACCAAATAAACTGATCTTTCTTGAGTACGACTTCGATTTCTTTTTTACTTAGGTCTGATTAAAACAAAGCCTAACACTTTAAACAGTTGTACCATTTCATACGTTCTTTCATAATTGTTGTTTTAACAGTGGTAGACGCCAGCAACAACATCTACCGGTGAAATACCACGACCATACAGAAGACAGGCGTGAAGTGGAAGAAATTCCGCTTTTCGTCTTATGAGTGTGGTGCCTAATTTTAATCCTTTTTCCCTTCCCACCCTTTTCTTATAAGGAAAGGATGGGAAGAAGAAGTGAATTTTTCGAAGTAGGCTATGCATAGGAATGGGAAAAATTATTATTTTGTGCGTTCCTTCCTCCGTCAATTAGAGGCACCGCATCGGCAATTTCATATGTCTATGGGCGGCGGTCACTTCGCTATTGCGGCGAATTCAGGTGGCTCGTTTGCCACCTTATGAAATAAAAAAAATTATAGTGTTTTGAACAGTTTAACTTGACTTAACTGTTTAAAGGTGATGTTTGTTATGAAAACAATTTAATTCGAGCATTGTGTCATTGAGTTAATGAAAGGTGTGCCATCCACCCCGGCGCTGCCACCCGCCGCGAAGAGGGGCTGCGCGCCCGCTCGCGACTGCCGGCGTATATATAAGCTGCGTATGCGCCAACTCTGCATCCAGTGTTTTGTTCACCCCGGCACAGCAATACCTACTCCTGCAACATGAAGGCTTTCGTAAGTCAACTATTATTCATTGCCTTACATAAAACAACATTTGAGATACATTATTCAGATTAACTCGTGTTATACGCGAGCTTTCACATAGATATATTTTTAATTTTACCTTTATTTTACCTAATTATAATTTTATTTTTATTTTCAGGTGTGTTTGTTAGTCCTGGTGGCCGCAGTGTACGGCGCAGAAGAGGAGAAGAAGAATGAGAAACGCGGCCTCCTCGGCCTTGGCTACGGAGGTCACAGCCTCGGCTACGGAGGCTACAACCTGGGATACGGGGGCCATAGCCTCGGTTACGGGGGCCATAGCCTCGGTTACGGGGGTCAGGGTCTCGGGTACGGTGGCTACAGCGGACACGTAGTCTCAGCCCCTGTCGTCTCAAGCAGAGTTGTCTCGTACAGCCTCGGCGGACATGGAGGCTACAGCGGACATGGAGGCTACAGTGGATATGGCGGCTACAGCGGATACGGAGGCACCAGCGGAGGCTACAGCGGCCACGGAGGCTACAGCTCGCTTGGTCTCGGCCACGGCTACATACACTGAGACAAACGTCACACACGTAAAGCCAAGTTCTTCAGCATCTTACAGCTAGATAAAACTGATAGCTTAATATATCCACAGTTGGAAATTGTCAGCTGTCGGCGCTCTCTTCTCTATATGTTGTAATTTGTTGTATGTACTTAAGAATGGCTGCGATATAAATTTTGTTATTGTTAGTGTTTAAGTTAAATAAATTTTAAAAAATTAACTACATATTTTTTATCTATGCCCAAATTCGGATTGTAAATATGTATGTATCGGTTACTAAGATACTGATAAAACTATGATAAAAGCAAAATGAATTAAATGAAAGAATTATAAATTCTCTTAAAAGACACTCGCTAAAATAATATAAAACCTATAAATCTTATAAAATAAAGTAGCTTTCGTGACCTCTGTTTGGCTTCTATTTTCTGCCAAGCCACGTAACAGATCAAACTACGATTTTTGCCATTAAATATGTGGGTATTTTCGTCGGGTAGTTTGTGTACATTATTCATTAAAACAAAGTTTAGTAAATATGATTAGACAACGTTTCTCTGATCTCCTTTTTAAATTTACCTTTTTTTGATTTACGTACCCATTTAAATTTGAGAGAATTGTAGATCTCAAAAAGTATTAAAAGAGAAAGCTTTTGATAGAGGTTAAAGTTGAATTCTACACTACAATATTATCCTAACGAATAGTTTCGAAGACATCAAGATCACAAACATTAAGAGCTGCCCAAAACCGGGTCGCCGCCGGACGAGGCCGTTTATACAAAGATTACTGCTATCAGACAAGACTTGCTGCGCCCGGGGGAAACCGGGGAGTTCGCACTAGTATTGCAGAAGCAGAAAGTTAACGCTTTCGCTGCTCTATCCATCTATACTATCTATGTATTGTCTTGTAGAACTGTACTTAAATCTTACTAATATTATAAATGCGAAAGTTGGATGGACGGCTGTATGGATGGATGTTTGTTTGAAGGTATCTAAGGAACGGCTCAACGGATCTTGATGAAATTTGGCACAGATGTAGAACTTAGTCTGGAAGAACACATAGACTACTTTTTATTCCTTTTTTTAATTCCTGGCGAACGGAGTCGCGGGCGACAGCTATTTTATATATATATACTAGCTTTTACCTGCGACTCCGTCCGCGCGGAATAAAAAAATGCACACAAGATAAAAAAGTTCCTATGTCCGTCTCCCAGTTCTAAGCTACCTCCCCATCAATTTTCAGCTAAATCAGTTCGACCGATCTTGAGTTACAAATAGTGTAACTAACACGACTTTCGTTTATATACATATATATATATATATATATATATATATATATATATATATATATATATACTACTACTACTAGTTGTAGATCTCCAAATTCCATCATTACTGAAGTTGAGGGCTAGCCTTCCACAAAGACGAGATTTTCGCACACTACACTATTGAAAACAGTTTTTTTTTTATTTCCGCACAGGCGGAGACGTGCGCAACAGCTAACCTAACCTATAAATTTGTTATATCAATAAAACTTACTTATGTTTTCTTCTTTCTTTATTAACTAAATGTTAAATTTCTATTTTGCTTAGGTCTGATTAAAACAAAGCCTAATAAATTACACAGTTGTAAAATTTCATACGTTCTTTCATAATTGTTGTGTTTTGAACAATTTAACTTGACTTTACTTTATGAAGGTGCTGTTTGTTATGAAAACAATTTCGAGCATTGTGTCATTGAGTTAATGAAAGGTGTGCCATCCACCCCGGCGCTGCCACCCGCCGCGAAGAGGGGCTGCGCGCCCGCTCGCGACTGCCGGCGTATATATAAGCTGCGTGTGCGCCGACTCTGCATCCAGTGTTTTGTTCACCCCGGCACAGCAATACCTACTCCTGCAACATGAAGGCTTTCGTAAGTCAACTGTTATTCATTGCCTTACATAAAACAACATTTGAGCTACATAATCAGAGTCACTCTGGTTATACGAGAGCTTTCAGTTCGATACTTTACCTAAATATATTTTTGTTCAATTTTCAGGTGTGTTTGTTAGTCCTGGTGGCCGCAGTGTACGGCGCAGAAGAGGAGAAGAAAAATGAGAAGCGCGGTCTGCTCGGCCTTGGCTACGGGGGTCACAGCCTCGGCTACGGAGGCCATAGCCTCGGTTACGGTGGTCAGGGTCTCGGATACGGAGGCTATAGTGGACACGTAGTCTCGGCCCCAGTCGTCACACGCAGAGTTGTCTCGTACAGCCTCGGCGGCCATGGAGGCTACAGCGGATATGGAGGGTACAGCGGATACGGAGGCTACAGCGGAGGCTACAGCGGCCACGGAGGCTACAGCTCGCTTGGTCTCGGCCACGGCTACATACACTGAGGCAAACGTCACACACGTAAAGCCAAGTTGTTCAGTATCATACAACTAGATAAAACTGATAGCTTAATATATCCACAGTTGGAAATTGTCAGCTGTCGGCGCTCTCTTCTCTATATGTTGTAATTTGTTGTATGTACTTAAGAATGGCTGCGATATAAATTTTGTTATTGTTAGTGTTTAAGTTAAATAAATTTTAAAAAATTAACTACATATTTTTTATCTATGCTCAAATTCGGATTGTAAATATGTATGTATCTGTTACTATAATACTGATAAAACTATGATAAAAGCAAAATGAATTCAATGAAAGAATTATAAATTCTCTTAAAAGACACTTTCGCTAAAATAATATAAAGCCTATAAATCTTATAAAACAAAGAAGCTTTCGTGACCTCTGTTTGGTTTCTATTTTCTGCCAAGCCACGAAACGGATCAAAATAAGTTTTTAACCATTAAATAGGAAACTATTTATTCCGGATAGTTAATGTAAATTTTTCATTGTAATGAAGTTTAATAAATGTGATTAGGTATCGTTTCTCCGATCTCCTTTTTAAATTTACCTTTTTTTGATTTACGTACAATAAGCCATTAAAATTTGAGAGAATTGTAGATCTCAAAAAGCATGTTTATACTAGGTTCCTGCTATCAGACAAGACTTGCTGCGCCCGGGGGAAACCGGGGAGGTTCGCACTAGTATAGTCATATTGAAGAAGCAGCAAGTTAACGCTTTCGCTGCTCTATCCATCTATACTATCTATGTATAGTTTTGTACAACTGTACTTAAATCTTACTAATATTATTAAGGCGAAAGTTTATATGGATGGATGGATAGATGGATGGACGGCTGAATGGATGGATGTTTGTTAGAAGTTATCTCTGGAACGGCTAACGGATCTTGATGAGATTTGGCACAGATATAGAACATTGTCTGGAAAAATACATAGGGTACACACCCGGAAAGAGTCGACAGCTAGTTTTTTTACTATTAAAATAATATAACATGTCACACCAGGTGGAGGCACCAGCGCGACCTGCACAAGCTTCAAACAGGTACAGCATTTAGGACTGATTTCTTTTCTATCATATTTATACTCGTAGCAGGAACCTAGTATAAACGGCCTCGTCCGGCGGCGACCCGGTTTTGGGCAGCGCTTATTGTTTGTGATCTTGATGTCTTCGAAACTATTCGTTAGGATAATATTGTAGTGTAGAATTCAACTTTAACCTCTATCAAAAGCTTTCTCTTTTAATGCTTTTTGAGATCTACAATTCTCTCAAATTTAAATGGGTACGTAAATCAAAAAAAGGTAAATTTAAAAAGGAGATCAGAGAAACGCTGTCTAATCATATTTACTAAACTTTGTTATAATTAATAATGTACACAAACTATCCGAAGAAAATACCCACATATTTAATGGCAAAAATCGTAGTTTGATCTGTTACGTAGCTTGGTAGAAAATAGTAGCCAAACAGAGGTCACGAAAGCTTCTTTGTTTTATAAGATTTATAGGTTTTATATTATTTTAGCGAGTGTCTTTTAAGAGAATTTATAATTCTTTCATTTAATTCATTTTGCTTTTATCATAGTTTTATCAGTATCTTAGTAACAGATACATACATATTTACAATCCGAATTTGGGCATAGATAAAAAATATGTAGTTATTTTTTTTTAAATTTATTTAACTTAAACACTAACAATAACAAAATTTATATCGCAGCCATTCTTAAGTACATACAACAAATTACAACATAAGATAGAGAAGAGAGCGCCGACAGTTGACAATTTCCAACTGTGGATATATTAAGCTATCAGTTTTGTCTAGTTGTATGATACTGAACAACTTGGCTTTACGTGTGTGACGTTTGTCTCAGTGTATGTAGCCGTGGCCGAGACCAAGCGAGCTGTAGCCTCCGTGGCCGCTGTAGCCTCCGCTGTAGCCTCCGTATCCGCTGTACCCTCCATATCCGCTGTAGCCTCCATGGCCGCCGAGGCTGTACGAGACAACTCTGCGTGTGACGACTGGGGCCGAGACTACGTGTCCACTATAGCCTCCGTACCCGAGACCCTGACCACCGTAACCGAGGCTATGGCCTCCGTAGCCGAGGCTGTGACCCCCGTAGCCAAGGCCGAGCAGACCGCGCTTCTCATTCTTCTTCTCCTCTTCTGCGCCGTACACTGCGGCCACCAGGACTAACAAACACACCTGAAAATTGAACAAAAATATATTTAGGTAAAGTATCGAACTGAAAGCTCTCGTATAACCAGAGTGACTCTGATTATGTAGCTCAAATGTTGTTTTATGTAAGGCAATGAATAACAGTTGACTTACGAAAGCCTTCATGTTGCAGGAGTAGGTATTGCTGTGCCGGGGTGAACAAAACACTGGATGCAGAGTCGGCACACACGCAGCTTATATATACGGCGGCAGTCGCGAGCGGGCGCGCAGCCCCTCTTCGCGGCGGGTGGCAGCGCCGGGGTGGATGGCACACCTTTCATTAACTCAATGACACAATGCTCGAAATTGTTTTCATAACAAACAGCACCTTCATACAGTAAAGTCAAGTTAAATTGTTCAAAACACAACAATTATGAAAGAAAGTATGAAATTTTACAACTGTGTAATTTATTAGGCTTTGTTTTAATCAGTCCTAAGCAAAAATAGAAATTTAACATAGCCACGTCACCGCGTGCGCGGAAATAAAAAAAAAAAGTTTTTTCAATATGTAGTGTGCGAAAATCTCGTCTTTGTGGAAGGCCAGCCCTCAACTTAAGTAATGATGGAATCTGGAGCTCTGCAACTCATAGTATATATATGTATATATATATATATAAAAACTAGCTGACGTTGTGTATAATATAAGTAAGATATACTAACGCACGCATCGGTGGCGCAGATATTAGGCGCTTGATCTGGCCGGGACGAAATCTATACGCCCAGGTTCGATCCCCGTCATATACCAATGTGTTTTTAGATTTTCGAATTGCATATGTACATACATTTATACGAAGTTCTTACAGTGAAGGAAAACATCGTGATGCAACATGCACATGTCTGTGAAGAAATTCAATGATATGTGTAAAGTCAACCAAATCGCACTGGGCTAGCGTGGTTGACTAAGGCCCAATCGTCCTAGTTTTGGTAGCCTCCTCGGTGGGGACATAAATATATGAGCCGTAGAGAGACAATTGCTAACTAGATCAGTGTTCTTTGAATATCGTAAGTGTTGGCGTTAAGAGAGGAAATGTTATTGTTTGTTATGTAAATACGTCTAGATTGAATATCTTCTACTCGGCCAATTACACAAGAGATCGACACACCGTCGTGTTACCTTTCCCACTTTCTGGCCGGTGCCCTTCCCGAGCCCTGCCTCTGCCTTGTCAAGCGTGTCGTGTTAAATACTATAATAAGTAAGAATCAACTCAACAATGTAATAAGATAACCGACATACAACACGTATTATGTGTCAAAAAATAAAATAATTAATTAAAAAAACCTTTTATTGGTAACATTGGTTAAAAAAAGTTAAAAGGTCGCAAAGCTTTTACTGATAAAAAGTTGAAGATATCAGGGAGACACTGGAGACAAAGATACTAAATTAAACACCGATTTCTTCTAAGATCGCCTTTTCATAAATTTTAGGCTTCTAGGACCTCATAGTACCACGAAGTACCATAAAGATTTTAACCGAATCACTCTGTTGGGTAATGTTTTGGCCTGCCTTGTATGTAGTTTTGTACGTAGGTACATATGTAACTTCCATTGTGATCACCTGAAGCCTAAACTACTGAACCAAATTTGACGGGTTAGTTGTTATTCGATTCGTAATCTTCCCCAGAGTGTCATACAGAAAGTACAGTCAGTCAGTTAGTTTTGTTGTTGTGACGTCATAAGTTTCCACCGCCGCAACACTTGTAGAAAAGATGTCTCATTTATTTTTTCAAACATAACGTGCTCTATGATCATATATCTGTGATAGGAACTATGTCTTTACAGTTTTACAACGTCATTGAAGAAGCTGCAATCTACTCGCTCTTATAATTTTGAAACTTAATTTTGAAACTAAAACTATTACATACAAGTAATGAGTCATTGATATTATAAAAGCTAACATATCCGCCCTAGGTACTTGGAGACCTAGATGTGTGCTAGCGGTGGGCGGGTCGCGGCGGGCCGGTGCCGGTGCGCTGTATATAAGGAGCGGCGCGCGCAGCCGCCTGCACTGTTCCTGCGCACCCCGCCGACACTCTACTTGACAATATGAAGGCTATCGTAAGTTATATCCTGGATTATATTCATAGAACTTAAATAATCATAATTCAAATATTTTTTTGTTTTGGTCATTTTTAACTTAAGGTCCAGAGGTTATTCTAGGCTCAGGCAATATAAAGTATATGAAATTAATATAATTTCCTTACTACGAAAAAGCTACTTGTCTCGTAAAATTGTGCCCCAAAGCGATTAGTGAAATATGTAAAAATCAGAAGGAATAGCCTGCTGTAAGAGATTAGCATAATGAGAGTGCATTGATCGTGTGCAGGTGTGTATGCTGCTGGTGGCGCTGGTGGGCGCGGCGTGCGGCGCCGAGGAGAAGAAGAACGAGAAGCGCGGCCTTCTCGGCCTCGGCTACGGCGGCTACGGCGGCCACGGCCTCAGCTATGGCCTGGCCGCCGCGCCCGTCATCAGCCACGGCGTCGCGCTCGACTACGGCGTCGGCCACGGCATCGGCTATGGCCTGGGCGGCCACGGCCTGTCCTACAGTATCGGAGGGCACGGGTTAGGCTACAGCCTGGGCGCCCACGGGCTGGACTACAGTCTAGGCGGGCACGGGCTAAGCTATGGGCTCGGTGGACACAGCGTGGTGGCGGCTGCGCCTCTCGTCAGCCACAGTGTGTACAGCGCGCCGCTGCTCGGCCTCGGACATGGCCACGGCTACTTGCATTGAGCCCCACGCCCCCTGCGCTCGCCTCGCCCGTGCCACCAGCGTCACCTTTCGGGATGTCGTTGGTCGCCGGCGATGTAGTCTGTAAATTATATTTTCTTGTATATATTTAAGGTAATTGCGTGCTCTTCTGTGCCAAATTTTGTGTCTGCTGGTGTCTATTCTACTAAGTTCAATAAATTTTTTAAAACGTACTCTTCTCTTTTTATCACCTAAAATAAAAATAAATAGAGCCTTTCATAACAATTATCACAACACACACACTTCTGTTCCACAGAATACTATAGCAATATAATACTAAATCTATGTAAACATAAATAGCTAAAACAAAACATATCTAATTTAGAATAACATAATACGTAGTTTACACCTAAAGCAGGTTTTAGCTTTAGTCAAAGGACTCAGAAAAGTCTTTTTAGATCCTTTCTTTACTTACTACCTCAGAAATTCCAGTTTCATAAACTGATTTAAATTGAATTTAAGTATTAGAAAGCAACATATCGTATAGACTGGAAAGATTGTAACTTTGCATATTGCCTCGGACCCCGAAGACACAAGATAAAGGATATTGTTACATTGAATACAATCCCGTTGTTGAATGTGATTGCAGTGAGACGCGCCGTGTAAATAAATCTTATGACATGATTTTTTGAAATCCTTTTTGTTGTTTAATTTAAATAAAAATATACAAATCTTACATCTTAAATATAAAGTTATGCATCACCTATTTACTTACTTCTGCATAAACAAACATGTTATAATTTACGTTAAAGCGGCAAATTGGTAAATAATTATGTAAATGCATTGCAATGCCTCGCCGTCATTTCTCGTCAGCGTCGATTTTATTAAAAATAAGGTTTACACAAGCTCACAGGCTAAGTTGCGAGATAAGATTTGAATTTAAACCAACAAAAATGAACGGGGGCGTTTCGGGTGTTAGCGGTGCTTGAAGAAGAAAGGCGAGGCACGAGTACTGGAACTAGAGCGAGGGGTGCGGGTATCACGCGGGCTGGTCCTGTCGGCTTGTGTAACGCGGTGGCGGCGCGGGCACTGCGGTGGCGCACACTCACTGCGACTCACTTACATACATATGTGGAGCAACTTTGCTCAATTGGTTCCCTATCGTAGAACAACTTTCTCATTTATTTAAAGTATAAACAAGCGTTTGCATTGTGAAATGTGTTTATTTTACTTAAATGTATGTATTTAACGACGTCATGTCCAGGCCGCAGACAGCCAGCCGCCGCCCGCCGCCGCCGCCGCCGACCAGTATAACAACAACTTGATACTTAGATGTGTGCACTTTGAAGTGTTGATTTACAAATTGCTCTTTAAAATAAATAGCACAGAGGTACTGCATACATAAAAATTACTATTTTGTCGACGATCAACATCAAGCAAAGTCATCATCATCTTGACCTTGTCCCACCTACGTAGGGTCGGTGCACCAGGTTCCCGTCCTCCAAATGAATCTGTCTGCCGTCATCTCCATTGTCACCACCTTCTTGATCATGTCATCTTCCACGCAATCCATCTATCTCTTCCTAAGTATTACTCATAAATTAGCACAAAGACATGGACCGTTCTTTGATGTAATCATATTATAGTTTAGTTATGGAACCATCGCCGTCGCCGCGCCGTCTCCTAGACCAACAGTCTTACACGAAATATAGGTCCTGCTCAATCTGACTTAATTCAAAGATTAATTGAGAGATTATATTTTTCAAATCTTACTAATATTATAAATGCGAATTTTTGGATGGATGGATGGATTTTTGCTTGAAAGTATTTCCAAAACGACTCAACGGATCTCAATGAAATTTGGCATAGATGTAGGTCATAGTCTGGAAGAATACATAGGCTACTTATTATGTTATTTTTTTAATTTCACGCCGTCGGAGTTGCGGGCGACAGCTAGTCATACATAAATTAAAAAGAAGAACAATGTCTGTACTTTTTTACTTTTGAAACGTGTTAAATAATTGTTGCTTTTTAAATGTCAAATGATATGTTTCATGTTTGTCGAAGCTAACTTATACTACTAAGTTATAAGATGTGTCCGGTGCGGCGGGCGGCTGGCGGCGGCTGGTGGCGGGTGGCAGGGGGTATGGCGCGATGTGGCAAGCGGAAGTGGCGGCGGCGTGCTGCCGGAAGTTGCCTCAGAGGCGCACAGCGCGGGATGCAGCCATGTCATTGCCATCGACTACTGACACGTCACCAAACAGAAGCTTGTAGGTACTGTATGATGCATAAAATGCTTCACTGTAAACTGCCATGTGAGGTTAGAAATATAGTTAGTCGCCTTATTCCTGAGTAGTTTAAATTGTTATGACTACATACACAGTGCTGGTATTTATAAAAATGGCGTATGGAGCTCTCGCGTTGTTATGTCACCAGCGAACTAATTATTGTCAATGACCTAGGCTAACGCATTATAAACCTAACTTGACCCGGCTTGGGGGCAACGCACCGGCTAGTGGAAACTTTACCATTCTCTTTTCACCTTCGCGAAAATTTCCACTGCCCTGATGTGAGCGCTCCCGAGCTGGGCACGGCACAGAGAAACAATTACGAGACAACCATGTGAATATTAATACTATTATTCATTAACTTAAGTATTATGTATTACAAAATATCCTTTTTATCATTTTTAAAAATATATTTTGAAAAAAAAAGAAAAAACAAATAGCCTTTTAAGAGCTTTTGTCAATTTTTTTGATACATCATTCCTATTAATGTTGTATTTGTCGAACAAAAACATTAAATTATCGGTAAGCTTGTGAATATTTCAATCTGCATCAGTAATGTTCATTACTCCCTATTCACTACTTGTCACAACGCTGGTGTTCAGAATTCGTTAACGATGACATTCTATTAACATTATAATATGTGTACATAAGTACATCAAAAGCAATCAACTCCATAAAGTTATGTACAAAATTGCGACTATTTTGCCTACATCGTCGGTTCAATCTGATGCTGCGTTTATGTTTCAATGTATTGCTTGCCCAAAAGCTTGCAGAAAAAATGTTATTATTTAGCTACCACGATTATCTAAATTTACCGCGATGTCAGGCTCTTGGTGATCCTGAAATACTTTTAATAATAGACTTTTAATTTAATAATAGAATAATCTGTGAAAATAATTACAAAAAGGGGGCTAATATTTATTATACTCTATTTTATTTGAACAGCACTGAGTAAGGTTCTATTCGTGTACAAACTATTATTTTAAACATACGGCACACGTATGTAATTTTAAGAAAACGTCACATTAATTAAATAGCAGTGCGTCACTCCAGTAGCTGTGTGCGTGTGAAGGCAGCACGCAGCACCTCGCCGCGGTTGCCACAGCTTCGCATTTTTTGTGCTCCTTTACAAACACGATCTTCTTACACGAGCACTGCGCACTAACAGATAATTTAAACATAAGAAATTAGTTTTTTACGCAAATAATTAATTAAAGAACGAAATTGAATATGTTTTAATAGTACTTATATAATGAGGTGACTCATTGAGGTGAATCTGCCAACATGTGTGTAATGGAATCTTGAATATTATTAAAATTATTACAATTTTGAAATCAAATTAATGATAAGGGGAAAGGATTTGCTCCTAAAACACAAGGCTCAGCTCTTTATTTCAGGTGCCAAGGTTCCCACATAATTGTGTAAATGAGGGTCACAATACCGCATTTACTTATTTATTACTTAATATTTGTTACGTACGCTATAAGGCTAATCTCGTTCACTTCATACAGTCAAACTTCATTATTATTCCGATATATTAATGGCTAACCAAACTATTGATTTACCGACCGGTTCGGAGACGAGCGCGCCAGCCGCGGACCATCTCTGACACAGCAACTTGTCGTTAGAATTACCAAAGCTACTAAGTTATGTTAGTTGTCAAACTCTCGCTTAGAGTTCGTTAAGTCATAATATACCAATCTTACTATTTTTATTTCTCTTCTCATCTGATAACACACTGTTTGCTGCCAGTTCTTATATAAATATATAAACATAGATATTTTCTTATTATTATTTCTCTCATAGTAATTTTATTAATGCGATAATAACTGACTAAATAGTTTAAATTAAATAATAAGACAATTTTTAATATCACTTACTCATTTACATTATACTTACTTGTCTTAGAGGCACATAATTTTGATAGGAAAATGAATATAAATTTTTTATCGTCTTTGATTGTGCCGTAAGTTTAACAAGTGAGAGAAATCATAACAAAATGGAATTTGAAACATTTGGAGATGTTCGAGGTATGATAGTTTAATGTTGTCGTTTGCAACCGGACTTGGCCTGGCTCAAGGACGCACACGACAGTCGATGAAATATCGTACCGAGTTCCGTACTCGTTACATGAACCATCAACAATACGTTGGCACAATTGTTTCAGAAGTATTACACGCCACCGCAAAGTCTGTGCAAAACTAAAATACATGACTCAATGTAAGCTACATACGATTTACCGCCGCGACTGAAGTTCCCACATTATATATTATATTAATTTAAATTTCCATTGAATAAAAAGAGCTAATAAGTCAATGTTAGTAAATAAACAAAATAAATTCAGAGGAAATCGTTAGTTAAAACTTTTTGATGAATCATATGAATTTTAGGTTAAAAGGAATACAAAATAACAAATATATGTCGATTACGACACACCAACCAAACAGAATTTTAACATTTACTTATAAAAAATCCACATTTACTGATTTAAATCCTCTGGAAAAAAATTGTACAATTCATTGTCGTTGGTAATAACGTAAAGCAAATAATTGCCGGCCTTGAATATAGTTTATGTAATCAATTGCAAGTCAAAGGGATTCAGTCCGTGGTCCGCTGGACCCTAAAAATATGCCTATGATTGTAAATCTTAACATTTATTTAAATCATAGGGTCCAGTTTTTGGGCGCGAGTTTTATTTACTCATTATTATTATTTGCTGGCGGAGTCTGTATTTAAGAGATGATGACTATCCACTAGTGCTCACATTGTCTCAGTTCCCGCTTCGCTGCGACGACACACATTAGCAAAATGAAGTTTCTGGTGAGTTGCTATTAATTTCGAATGGCGGCGTCTAGTTTATTGCGAGTCAATATTATTGGAATATTTTGAATAATATTCCTTTACTTTAAAAATGCCTAGTACCAGGGAAAAAAAAGACGTTCGATCCAAGTTTTTAATACAGTGCTTTCAGTGATGTAACGAATATCGGTAGAGGTTAGTGACCCCCTTGATATTAGTTGTGAATCTGTATTGGTAAAGTCAAGCTCCTCTCTTTGTTAATAACTGATCAGTGTTTTAGCGTATTTGTAAGTTACTGTAATATTAGCCAATTTCATTTTGTGTGCGTGTTTTGTGTATGCAGGTACTGACAGCGTTAGTGGCGGCGCAGCTTGTGGCAGCAAGCAGCGGGCCGGCTCCGGCGCAGACGCGCGACCGCCGCAGCTTCCAGCACTACGCGACCCCGCAGCTCTACGGCAACGGCAATCAGTACTACACGGTACCTGTACTTGTCATATTGTTGTAATTGTACTTGTTATATTTGTATAAAAATAATAGCAAAAAAACAAGTTTGCAATAAGTGCAAATAATATAAAAGGCGCTTAAGATATTAGTGCAATAACATGTTTTTTAACATTTTGCAGCTTCACAATGTAAGGCGCTGCTGACGGGTATTATCCATCAGTAGCGGCTTAAATTCCAGCGCTATTATAAGTAGTAATAGTAATAATAAAGTAATATTATATTCTTACATTTCACTTTTCCTTTTATTACATTTATTATATAGTAAAAGTTGGAATTATGGATTTCAAGGTTTTTTTTTTTTTACCGTTGCAGTCGCAGGCAGGGTACGAGGTGTCGCCGCAACTGTACTCCACGCAGGTCTCCCCCAAATTTTACAACTCCAGAACTGTGTCGCAAGGCTCCGTGTACCGACTTCCCTCCACCCCCTCCTCCTCATACTACCCCTCGTCACAGACGTACACGCAGTACACGTCTGCGCCGCGTGTGCAGTATAGAGTGCAGGCGGCGCCAGCGTACTCGCAGGTGTCCGTGCCCGCCCTCTACAACGCAGAGCACTCGGAGCACGCCTCCTCCTCCTCGCACTACCGCCTACAGGCCGCCCTGCCCGCTGCTCTCACCTTAGCCCAACCCTCAGCGCAGTACGCGCAGCCGTCCGCCCAGTATGTGCAGTCAGCGACACAGTATGTTCAGCCCTCCTCCGCGCAATACGTGCAGTCCTCCTCTACGCAGCATGTTCAGCCCTCTGTGCAATACGTGCAGAGCAACGCACAGTACGCGCAACCCTCCTGGCAGCAGGGCTCATGGACCGCCAACAACCCTTGGTGTTGACCTCATAACCTTTTTAAGATTTAAGAAATAAAAATTTTGTTCACAGTTTGTTTTATTATTTACTAATCTCATCATCTAGATTGCGCTCATGATAATAATCAATTTGTTTGATTCGAATATTCATATAATTTGAATATCGCATCAAGTCATGGGCAATGTCATCAACTTACTCACGGAATGAATAACTTTACGCCTGCTCTCATTCTATTGGTCCGATTTCTATCTAAGAATTAGGAAAAACAAGTTGTTGTCCTATTAAGTTTGTAAAGATTTTTGTTTTTTTTTCATATGTAAAGCGATAATAATCTAAACGAACGAAAGCAGGTGCTACTGCACCTTGTTTGGTGAAGAATTCTTCTGAAAGAAGCGTCCTCATCCTTCCTCATCCATCCTTCAACAGTTGTATAATGACTCGGCATCGGTATGAGCAGGTGACATCAAGGCCGACTATATGCCTACGACGATATCTGTCTATTGAGTTTCATATAGGAGCGTTTGTATATTATATTAAAATGAAATCACACAACGGTTTGGTGTTCCTTATAACAAAATATCAATTTAATAAAATTTTTGTCTCTGTCTGTCTAGTTTCAGAGATTCCGCATTTATTTCGGGTAATCTCCCTAATGACTGTATACGGATTTTGACAGTACTTTTAATGGTAGGTAGCTGATATATGCGGGAGTACCATTGGTTATTTTTTTTTATTATTCCACGTCGACGAAGCCGCTATCAACAGCTGCTAGTTTTTTTTTTTCATAAATAGATATACATTAAATTGCTATTGTCGCTTTTTTTTAAATGAAGACTACATTAACTTAATATTGCATTTTGAATAGATTGGCAAAGTTAACGATAAATGGAAAAATAGTACATGAAAAACATATCGGTTCACCAATAACTCCTGTTTTGTTTGTCAGTTAGAATATAGTCACTAATTTTATCTTTTTTTTTAAAAGGAAATGTAATATCTGTGAACACTGTGAATAGCCTGATGGAACAAGGATTGGTTTTAAGACAAACTTTAATGTATTAAATGTTAAGTAAAAAATACAAGGGATGTTTAAAATATTGGCATAAGACTAGGAGTGGTTTAGGTCGTACTCGATGTTCTATCGTTTTGTACCAGAAAATGATACATAAATAGAATTAATAAATCCAAATTAAAACTATGTTAATGATAAAATCTTAACGATTTAAAATTTTAATTAAATATTACGAATTACTATAAATAGTAAATACCTTCATCTTTGCACTTTCCATACATGGTACAGTCCCGTTCGTTGGCGTTGTTCCATCACAAAGTCTTATTTGTCGCATCGATATATTAAATATTTTAACTACAGCCTATCTACCACAATACAGTCACAGTCGGGATAAAAGTACAGATAACTCAGAGGTTTTTTTTCTGTTTATTTGTACGAAGGGGCGAAGATTAAGTTGATTGCGAGGTGCAGAGCTTTTCTATAAGTGTAACACTGCGAACGAAGGCGACTGTACCTGTATACGTACTGCGGTGCGCGGTCGCCTTCGCTCGGATCCTGTTTTCTAATAATACAAGACACTGCCTATTATTACCAGACAACATGTTTATGTCTATATAAAAGGAGACTTGTTTTTCATCAACTAAATCATTTAAAATGTTTTTGGTAGATGTTGGTTTTGTTGCGAGGAAAATGAACATTCTGGTGAGTTCTGAAACTAGTTTTACAAAATATTTTAAATTAAATAATGTTAATCTTAATTGTAACAAATAGTAGAATTACTTTCAATCGTAAAAATAGTTTCGTGTTTCGTAAATCGTAAAAAACTCAGTACATTTCTTGTTCTAAGTTTGGCGAGCTAAAGCGATGTCGCTCAAATATTTCCATGTTAGAATTTTCCTTTTCTCTTACCATTTGTTTTTAAGTACATCGAAGGAACTGTATACTAAGGTACCATAGTCCTGTCTAAAGCACCGTGTGTTGCAGGTGATCCTCGCGGCGCTGGCCTCGAGCGGCCTCTGCAACCTACTCGCTGGGCAGCAACTGTCCACCGGGCAACAGCTGCCCGCCCACCAAACCGTCTACATACAGGAGTCCACGGCGCCGGTAACTATGTTATTACTGTGAAATTACTAAAAAGAGTGTCAGTTCTCACCTGTTTTGTGAGAACAATCAATCGTACTCGATGAATGTTTTTATGTTGTTTGTAACCTGTAATAAAGGTGTATTGGTATATTTTTAGCCCAAGACCGTGACCGAGTACACGACGGTGTCGTCGCCCGCCGCGGCTGCGGGCCAGTACGCGCATGGCTCCAACGCGGCCGGTGCTAGCCTCTCTAACTCCTACCCCACCACCTTCACGGGATCTGCAAGGAACTTTGGCTCCGCAAAGTCCATCTCCTCTTTTCCGTCGTACTTCCGCACCTACCAGCGGCCGGCGTCGCAGCAGACGTACACGTCTTACGTAACGACGCCCTCGTACTCCACTACGGCGTCACCTATATACTCTACCGTTTACTCGACTCCGAGATCATCAACGTTCAGTTCGGGCCCGGTTTCAACGGCCGCGACTCCGGTGACCAGCTACTCCGCTTCCTACTCCACGCCCACTGTCTCCACCTTTTCGTCGAGCTTCCCCGCCTACGTCACGCCTACAACTGCTTCCTCCTACCCCGCCTACTCTACCTCTGTATCGTCCAGGTACTCGCCCTTCGCCAAGGTGTACTCCACGCCCGCCACGGTGACCACCACATACCCCGCGGCGAGCGCCTTCAAAAGTTCAATCGCAGATTACAACGTTTACTCGAGCGCCTCTCCTCAAATTTTTAGAGATTCGTCTCGCCCGGTGGTCACACAATTTTCGTCCCCCGGTCTGTGGACCTCGCAGGGAACACACCACAGCTTCTCTTCGAATGGAAATGCACCCGTGACGATTCAGAAGTCGTCGACATTCACCCCAGTCAAACCGACGCTCACCGCGTATGCGGACACGGTGACGCTGTATCCCCACTCCAGCCAATACAACACAGTTGTCAAAAATTTGGACTCCCAGTATTTAACGCCACAGTACTCCCAATACTCCCCCACCACTAACGTCGTAGGTACGACGGTGTACACTAAGCCCGCTTATAATTCGTACTCGTCGATTTCATCGGTGCCCACCGTTTACTCGACGCCGGCGAGCTGGGCTGTGTACCCCACGGCGCAGTCTGTGAGCCTACCCGTGGCGAAATCCTACTCCTACTCCGTGCCCGCAGCGTCGCACGGCTCCCACTGGTCCGGCACCTCGCAGCTGTCCTCCTCCTCTGCGTACAACGCGCATCCCTCGGCCTACACCTACACCTTACAAGGGGCGCCCCTCGCACGCGAGTACCACACGCTGGAGACGCCACACACGCACTCCTGGAACACCGTCAACTCCTGGAGCTCGCTGCCCGCCGTCAAACATCTCTATGTTTCATAGATCCAACTGAAATAAATATCTGATTCATTTTATATTGTTGAATGAATATAGTGATATCACAATGAAAATGATTGGTCAACTTTATAAAAAATTAAAAATTATATAGAGCCTATTATATTTCCTATCACCATGTCTTGATTTTCTTTAGTGAAAGTAATTGAAACTGATATTTATGAGCTCTAAAAATAAAATTTGTTAAAGTGCTAATTATGTTATTTATTTCTTTTGTGTTTTATGCCAATGACTTTGTAGGACATGGTCGCAATCGCAGACTAATGCGAGCCTATGTACATGTGGAGGCGCTCCGCCAAGTGCCGAGTGCTGCACCAACTACTGTCGATGTTTGTTGTAGGACATGGTCGCAATCGCAGACAAATGCGAGCCTATGTACATGTGGAGGCGCTCCGCCAAGTGCCGAGTGCTGGACCAACGACTGTCGATGTTTGCACAGATTGTTGTATTCTATTATATTAAGTAAGCATTGCATTCAAAATTCAGTGAGATCTTACTTGTATTTAAAAAAAAATTACGACACAACTGTAACAGAAATCAACGCATAGGTTGTGGCTGTTTTTTTCCCACTAATTATAATATACGGGGATTTTTGTAAGAAAACGCTAACATATTAAAACATGATCAACTTATGTAACGAAAAAAAAGAACGGGATCCATTTTATATGTAATGTCACTTTTGAAAAAATTTGCAATTTAATATCTCATTTTATGAATATATAACATTTTTAGATACTGGTTTTGAAGACGTGACTTGATTTCGCAACGACGACAAGTCTAAAATTTCCATTTTCGATTTTTTTTTTGGCACATCATCGTTTCTAATAATTTAATATAGCTATCTATTACTTTAAATGAATGTGAAAGTTCAACGTAGTGTTTACCATTAAAATGAAATTCCAATTCTATATTCTTATAAGTTCTTTATTACTAATCAACTTCCTCGTCATTAAACATTGAACCAACTTAAACACTATACAATATCTTTTATTTTTAAAAACCTCCTTCTCCGACCACATGGACGCTAATCTCTACTGACGTTTTGTTTTTTTTTTAAACTTTTGACAATCAACTTTTAAGCAATGACAATTAACAATTTCAGTCACATATTTTTTTTTTGAAAACTTTTGACAGACAATTTATTAATCTAAGACACAATTAATCTAAGTTAATTTATAAATTATAATTACTAAGCCGAACATCTCAAAAATCACAACATTCGGCCATCCTACTGCGTGCTAACTCCGAAGCACGCAAAATCACAACATTCGGCTCATAGTAAAATAAGACATACAAAATTTTATAATAAAATTATAATTGACAATTTACATTATAATTGACAGATTATTTAACTGAATTAACTCTTGTTAAACATCGGCAAATACAAGGGTATTCTTCCACGATTCAATTAACAATTTCAAAAGAAGAAAAAAAAATAAGAAAGGAAATGTATATATCTAACTACTCCTTATCGGAACTAGAGTCAGAATCTGAAGTAATTGAAGGAGAACGAGAGGATCTGTCAATTTCTAATGATCGAATATTAATCCAAGGACGCATTCTATCCGCAGCTATAACGGTTACGTACTTTTTTGACTTAAAACCAGGTATATTCGAGATCTCATACCGGTCATTTCCCAAGCTTTTTGTCACCTTATAAGGACCACAGAACTTGGGCAAAAGTTTTTTGCTTTTACCATCATTTTTAAAATTCGTTTTGGTAATTTTTACTAAGTCACCTACCGAAAATGTAGTTGCTGGATATCTTTTGGAATCATAAATTCTTTTTTGGTTTTCTTGGCTCCGTTTAATATTTGTCGAAGCTTCTTGTCTAATTTTTACTATATCTGTCGGTGTAGTTAACAAAGTTGACGGTAACTGATCCACCGATTCATTGCTCAGAGCTTCATCAGAAGTAGTTAATGACGATTGACCGATTATAGGGATCTGAAGAATATCTGAATGCCTATTTGTTGCGAGATCTCCAACGACGGGCGAAGATCCACTGATTATCTCATTGTTTGCGGATGGATTGCAATCTCCTTCAAGGTTTTCAGTTGTCAACATATTATCTTTGGGACCGTTGAATTTGATTCCAAATAATAGTTCCGAAGCACTTTTTTTTGTTGAAGCATTAACAGTATTGTTAATACCCCATTGCACTTTACCCAACTGCTCGTCCCAAATGCGTTCGTCTTTGCCAAAATTTTGCGTGGATAAGGCTTTGAGAATTGTTTGGTTAAATCTTTCGGCCTGACCATTTGCCCTGGGACAAGCAACTGCGTTGAGTACATGCTTAATACCCTTGCTGTTGCAAAAACTCTTGAATTGAGAAGAGGTAAACGCAGTTCCACGATCCGAGATCAACCTACGCGGTACCCCGAAATCAGTAAATAAACCTTCGAGAACTTTGATGACGTTCTTGGTTTTAGTGTCCTTGACGGGTCTTGCAAACAGGTATTTCGTAAAACCATCGACAATCGTCAAAACATAGTTATTTTGCGACTTACTTCTTACAAAAGGTCCAACGTGATCTAAATGCAACGTGTCAAATGGCACTTCTACTTTAGGAATGGGGTGTAGAAGTCCACTATTAATTCGTGCTGCAGAATCTTTATTATATGCGCAGTCAATGCATGCAGCGACATATTTTTTTACATAGCGTCTCATCTTGGGAAACCAGTACCTACTCTGAATGACCTCCAATGTTTTGGCAAATCCAAAGTGGCCAATATCGTCGTGGTTTGCTTTACATATCTGCCATCTTGCGTCTTTGGGGATCACTAAACGATGGTTTTCTCCAACCCTCCTATGTAAGGAATGATTCTTAACGACGTAATTCTTTTTTATTTCTAAAACCTCTTCATTAAGATCAGGCTTTAGAATTTTAAAGATTCGTTCGAGTTCGGGGTCAGCCATCTGTAGTGTCAGTAACCAGTTTTCTGTATTAATGTTTAGCGTATTTAAAATCTCTAGAGAATTGTCCTTAATTGGAGGATTTCGGCTTAATGCGTCCACATGTCTCATTCCACAACCTGGACGGTATTCGATGGTGAAGTTATATTCACTAATTTGCAACCACCACCGTGCTATGCGGGGTATTAAGTCTCTTTTTGTGAGGGTTGTTCTTAGAGCATTGCAGTCAGTGAAGACGCGAAAATTCAGCCCTAAAAGGTACGGTCGAAACTTCTTTAGTGAACATACCACAGCAAGAGTTTCCAACTCGTAAGAGTGGAAATATCGTTCCTCTGGTGTGGTTTGTCTGCTAAAATATGCAACAGGCTTAAGCACTCTAGGAGAACTTTGCCATTGCATCAGTATTCCGCCCAGTCCTAGCGAACTAGCATCTGTATGCACCTCTGTCTCCAACTCTGGGTTGTACAATGCCAATAAAGGTCGCTTAATTAAATGATTCTTTAAGCAAGCAAAAGACTCCGCCTCATCGGAATTCCACCGCCACTGTGAATCCTTTTTCAGCAGCGCCGTCAAGGGTCTGGCAATTTCCCCGAAACCTTTCACAAATCTACGAAAGTAACTTGCCAAACCGAGAAACTGCCGCACTTCATGAACGTTACATGGCACGGGAAATTCTTTGACAGCCTTTATCTTTCTTTCACTTGGCTTAATGCCCTCCGATGAAATGTCGTAACCGAGATATTCAATCTGAGTGTCAAAGAAACTGCATTTTGATGGGTTTAACGTAAGTCCAGCCTCTTGAATCACTCGCAACACATCTTCAAGTCTTTCAAGGCCTTGATCAACTGAGGCAGAAGGAATGAGAAGGTCATCCATATAAGCGTTTGCCGATGTAAATCTACGAGGACCTAAGAGGCGATTCATCATCTTTTGAAACACTGAAGGCGCGTTTGCCAGCCCAAACGGCATACGCTTGAATTCGTAATGTCCGTCTGGGGTGACAAATGCAGTTAAATGACGACTCTCCTCTCCCATCGGTATCTGGTAATAACCAGATGCCATGTCCAGTGTGGTGAAAAATTTGTTACCACTCAAATTCGAAAGCTGGTCGTCTATTAGTGGTAAGGGATATTTGTCTTTTAAGGTTTTATTGTTGAGAGCTCGGTAATCAACACAAAGCCGAAGTTCACCATTTTTCTTTTTAACCAACAAGATGGGACTTGCATAATTTGAATCTGACTCTTGAACTATGTTGTTTTCAATTAAATCGTCAATTATTTCTCTAGCTTTCTCGCGTTCGTAGTGTGACAAACGATACGGTCTGTAAACAACTGGGGATTTGTCATGTAACTCTATGTTCATAGTTGTGTTTTTTGCACAACCCAACTCGCCGAGAGTGGTTGCGAAACAGTTTCTATACTTTTGTAAAAGATTATACAATCTGTCACGAGCATGTTGATCTACCTTTTCTCCTATCTTTAGGTCAGTGTCGTTTAAGGGTGGAAGTTCGATAGTCTTATCCTCGTTTGTTGTATCTAAACGAACCCGATTAACGACTTTAGATTCAGCTATAGGGCTACACCTGGCGACCAACTTGTTCGCCTTAAAATTTAGCGCACTATTTGTCAATGCTGTGATAAATATTGTAGTTCTATTGTCTTGGACATGAAAACAGCCTTGGTGCAAGTGGTGCTCTTGGTTTGGACTCATTCTAATACTTCCGTCTATGTAGACATCACCCGTATAAGGTATGTTAGTATAAACTTCTACCAAGCCCCCTTTTTTGATGACCACATCTTTAGCAACGTACAAATCGAGAGCATTAACAGTTTCGTCGGAAACACTAACGGGAGTATGATAGAAGACAAGACGATCTTTGTCTTTCATCGCGGTCACGGTTGCCATTTCAGTAAAGTTCTGCCCTATCAACAGAGGTGTGATTAAATAGACATCGTCGACGGCTAAAACTTTTAATTTAGTTTCGACGTCATCAACTCGAACTTGAATAAACGATTGAAATTTCGGGAAGACTGTAGAATTTCCAAATCCCCTAATCGTTGGTAAACAAGTGTCATGTTGCACGAGACCGAGAGTTATTGCATCTGAATACCTAATCAGACTACATTCACTCCCAAAGTCTATGTAAGCGTTCATTGTTACTCCATTGACACTAACATTTTTGTAGAATTTATTGTTAGTGTCGTCCGAGATATTCGTGTTATTGACGTTAGAAGAACATTGATTCGCATAACAAGAGTCGCCCTTACCGCAATGACCGATAGGTTCTTTTGAGTTTAAGTCTGATAGTTCACTAGCAACAACCCGTAAAACCCTTTTGTCTAATGACTTGGAACTGTTTTGAGAGCTAGTTTCAAATGACTGCAGTGGCCTTCTATTACAAGCTTCTGAATTGTGACCTACTCTACCGCATTTCACACATTTAATCAATGGTTTACTACAAACGTTGTAGCTATGACCTCGTTCACTACAGTTAAAACACACTAGATCACTACCACTACCCCTACTAGAGACTGAAGGTCTACTCTGATTGTTTTGCCGCAACTCCCTTCGTTTGAAAGAATTATTTAGCGTTCCCCGATAATCTTTTAAATGTATAGGCTGTTGTGAAGATAAATAATTAAGCAGATCCTCTGGTTCCTCACATTTTAATGCTTGAGCACCGTTCCTAATAGAACCATCCGTAATTCCGTATATGATACAATCTACCGCCTTACGACCGACAATCTCGCACCTACTTAATAATGACAACTTTTCGTAAAAATAGTCTCTCAAGGTTTCCTCAGTGCGAGATTTTCGGTTTAACATATCTTCCAATAGCATAGCGTAATTTATATCGCTCGGAAAAGCTCTCTTAAACTTTATTTGCCACTCCTCCCAAGTGTAATCGAGTGATGGCAAGGATTCGTACCAGGTCTTCGCTAGCCCGTGTAATTTTTGTAACGCATAATGTGCCGTTTGTTTATCATTCCAATTATAAATAACTGAACATTCATTCACCTTCCGCAACCATCGCTCCACATCCTGAGACTTATTGTTAGGATCGAACTCTGGTACCACGTTATTATTATTATTTTGAGTGTTTTTACTTGAATTTTCCTGTAGTAATGTTATGATCTTCACAAGGTCGTCCGCCGTCATACCTCCAGACATTCTCTTTCGTTTGCTGTTTGCTTCCTCCTCGGAATCATCGGAAGTCAACCTCTGATGTCCCCGACGAGTTCGCTTCGGTGTATAGCTTCCATCGCCATTTCCTGAAAATGCTTGCACTTAACGTTCTTGTCTTAATTTTAACGTTTTTTTTTTTTTTTTTTTTTTTTGTAATTGTAACTCAAATTATGTATGGCGAATTTGACTTGTAACGTTATATCCTGAGGCACAAATTTGTGATCTGGCTAATTGTGACGCGTGTCACCTATTCATTATTCACATAACACCTCACCTATATGGCCATTAACTGCTCATACAACAGCACAAATGCATGGCTGTTGTGAGATTTATTCTACTAATGATATTCATATAACAGCACACCTACATGACTGTTGTGAGATTAATTCTATTAATAATATTCATATAACAGCACACCTACAAGGCCGTTAACTGTTCCTACAACAGCACACCTACATGACTGTTGTGAGATTAATTCTATTAATAATATTCATATAACAGCACACCCACATGGCCGTTAACTGTTCCTACAACAGCACACCTACATGACTGTTGTGAGATTAATTCTACTAATAATATTCATATAACAGCACACCTACATGGCCGTTAACTGTTCCTACAACAGCACACCTACATGACTGTTGTGAGATTAATTCTACTAATAATATTCATATAACAGCACACCTACATGGCCGTTAACTGTTCCTACAACAGCACACCTACATGACTGTTGTGAGATTAATTCTACTAATAATATTCATATAACAGCACACCTACATGGCCATTAACTGTTCCTACAACAGCACACCTACATGACTGTTGTGAGATTAATTCTACTAATAATATTCATATAACAGCACACCTACATGGCCGTTAACTGTTCCTACAACAGCACACCTACATGACTGTTGTGAGATTAATTCTACTAATAATATTCATATAACAGCACACCTACATGGCCGTTAACTGTTCCTACAACAGCACACCTACATGACTGTTGTGAGATTAATTCTACTAATAATATTCATATAACAGCACCTACACTTAAGAAACAGATCTAAACAGGCGAGAATTAACAGTAAAATAAATTACTATGTGTGTTGAATTATTAGTTATTTATTTCACTAAATTATAATTGGGATCAAAACACTTAAAACAATGTTTTGTTTTTTTTAAAATATATATATTTTAATAAGTTCTTTTTTTATATATAGGCCTGGTTTAAATGCATAATTACACTGTACTGGAAACTAAGAGATAAAATGAGAACAAAAAAAAAAACGGTTGTACTCAATTAATTGACAGACTTTCCAACAGACTTTACTTTTGTGCTCTGAATACTTCATCTTGGAGTAAGAGTCTATAATTACAACGTGTCCTGTACACAATTTATTACAACCTCCAATGTGCACTTTTGCGTCATCGATATTAAACATTAATACGACACATATGCATCAATATCAAAGAGTTCCTCTAACTAAAAGTATTTTGCCAATAACTCGCTTTGAGAACCACTTCAGTTTTTACTATTCTTAACGAATACTTAGCTTGAAATCATTATTATAATAACATCGAATAATACTCACGGTTGTTATCCGACATGGCGCGCAGATCTTAATAGCACTTCTGATATAAAATGAAATTCCAATTCTATATTCTTATAAGTTCTTTATTACTAATCAACTTCCTCGTCATTAAACATTGAACCAACTTAAACACTATACAATATCTTTTATTTTTAAAAACCTCCTTCTCCGACCACATGGACGCTAATCTCTACTGACGTTTTGTTTTTTTTTTAAACTTTTGACAATCAACTTTTAAGCAATGACAATTAACAATTTCAGTCACATATTTTTTTTTTGAAAACTTTTGACAGACAATTTATTAATCTAAGACACAATTAATCTAAGTTAATTTATAAATTATAATTACTAAGCCGAACATCTCAAAAATCACAACACCATTTTAAATATAATACATACATACATACATTTTTAATATAAAAATAATATCAATAATAAACAATAAAACAATAAACAAATGAAGGTTATTTAAATAAGGACGAATGTCGACATTATATCGAAGTAATAGCTATACAGATACAATTCTTCTTCTTGACGACCACGTGGTCGTGGCCACACGTGGTCAAGTAAATGCCGCGACCCTATTCACTAGACGTCTCCACAGTTCCCTAACTGCTTTTTAACGCATACATGCAAAGAGATGTCTGATATAATTAGAACGATCAAATGAAACAAAATTATGGTATTTAAAACTATAATAATTCCAAAGCTGAAAATTGGTAGGAATGTTCGGAACACCAGTATATGTGAAACCTGATTAGTCACCATCGATCCCCAACATAGAATTAGGGTTATTCTACCTTTGCATGTCTAAATTGAGTGGATATTTGATAAATAAATACAGGGTGGGCCAGAATAAAGTTCATTTTTGAAACCCATATAAAAAGACTGATAATACGAGTTTATTCAAAAAGTAACTTAATTTAACATAAATTTAATTTACTTCTTGAAAATAACATCGTCTAGGTGTTCCCCGTCTACATAGCCCAAACCATTGGACCTTGAAACTTGAAATTTTGCACAGTTGTTTCTGTAATTACGTACCCAAAAAGTAACAGTTTGTTTTTGCAAATAATGCATAATATCTCTTTAAAAAACAAACTCTTCAAAACAAAAAAAAAACAAAAGACAAATATTGTAATTATGTTAAGCTAATGAATGCGTCCGATGCGGTGCGGAGCGGCGAGGAAGATTGAGAACAGAGCGGACAGCGCACAGCGGCACAGAGCAGAGCGATACCACTTTTATTAATTTACTTAATTATATTATTACAAGCTGGAGGTCGCGATTTAATTTACCGTCGATATTTCATTATTTGGTCATATGAAGCTAATTTGTTACATACAAACATTTTATAACATAGAATAATTACACCTTCTTTATTTTGATTTAGGGACAAATTGAAACATTCACTTTTCAATACAACAGTGACCGTTAGTTGGATTATTTAGGCTTAAAACATACTAAAGTATGTACAATATCTCGGCCGCACGAACACAAACTTATCACTGATTCATTTATTATAATTCAAAATTCGGGAAGCGTTTCATTGAGATAATTTGTCGATACACAACAATACTAAAATCCTCTCGGCGCATAGAAAATAGACTGAAATAATTCCCATTACATTTAAATACAGTTTTAAGTAATTCCTAACTAAATCCTCAGTAGATCTTCAGTAAATTATATAAGCAGAAAAAAACTTAATGTAAAATGGATGAAAGTCTTCACATTAAATAGAAATTCGCTTCGACTATTTGCCACGAGAGCGAGTAGTGTATGATTTTTGCAACAACATTATATTACTTTAATAACTTAAATAGAAAAATATGACATATCTAAAGTAGCCAAAGTAGTAAGTAACCTGACTTTGTTAGTCAACTGAACTGAGTATGATAAATCTCAACCAGAAGTCTGGTCGGAGTTTTCTTGCTAAACGAGCATAGATTTTTGATTGTACATGATTTTTCATCCGCAAATGGAATGTGCCGTTTATCTCGATTTAAAGTATTCACATTGGTATGTGAATATGTCAATTTTGTTAAGTGATTAGATTTCAATTCTCTCGACGACACGGGGGTTGTGGAGATCAATTACACTTGTGTTTTAATTACTGCACTTGGTTTCTACAATCATGATATACTTTGTTAATTTAAACTGGTTCGGCTTTTACAAACAATTCTGTCTAATATAGGTCGTAACAGAAATAAATTGATGAGATGAGAATTTAGCGATAGGCTTTCAATTTTACGTTAATTTTAATTTTTCGACATCCTTGGCACATCGACACATCGACCTCAGGATTTCGAAAATCGTCTACGATTTTGAGTTCATTATAATTTTGAGATGGAATTTTAAATTAGCTAGCAAGCGGAGAGTGGGTCTCCCCGTGTGGGGGGACGCGAGGCGGGAAGGGCGACAGCGATTGCTCAACCCTACCGCTTTTTTGAATTAATCACATTTAATTTGGTATAAATGTCTCCAAAACGAAAATTTTGATATCACAAGTTTGTGTGTCATCGGCAGCAGTCGTCTCATCAGCAACATGAACACTTTCTACGTGAGTAGTGTCTTTTGTTGCACTCAGATCTACTTCGCTTCACTTTGTAAATAAGTTGTAACCAACATACATATATAGGAGTCAATACAATGTGCCAGCGACATGGTCCGCGCACTCACTGACACATCTCTGTCTGGTCTACATGAAAATCAATAACATTATCATTGGCCACTCGACAGGACGCAGCTTAGTATTTTGTCCAAGAATTTTTTTATGAAACAAAAAATAATTAATAACTATTAACGAATATTAAATAAAAGAAGTTAAACATTTTGGATTTCTTTTAGCTAACTTTTTAACGTTACAAAATAATTTCTAGCGTTTACCAAATGATATGTGAAACAAATGACTCAAATTTAGTTTTGCACTCAAGGCCTCATTATAATTCGAGAGTTGATGCAAACGAAACCTATCAATATGTCATATTTGCATATCCCGCCGTGATTTATGGCGGCCGTGTGGTCGTGCGGGGCCACGTCTCGAATAGAATTATAGTTACATTTTTGTGTCTTTTATTAATGGGAGCGGTTTATGTGTTGCGTGGTCCGTTACGACATCGCACCACTGTGGCGAATCAACTAAATTGATTTTATTAATGGCCGCTACCTTTACACCTGAACTACAAAAACATCTTGACTGCACACATACTTCTTTGAATACGCATCGCATAAGTTACGTAATTTACTCAACATAACTCGAATAACATAATTATGTTGACCTCAACATGTTATATGATTCAAGTTATGGTTGTTTGTTGTTGGCATATTGTTGTCTTCGTTTTTTAAATGAGAATACGAGGGAAGTGCTTCGAAAGCTAAAACCCACACATACAAATAGTAACGCAACGTCGTATCGCTGTGACTGTGAGCGCTAAGCAAAGCTGGCGTCCGGCGCTTTCTCGTTGCTTCATATTATTTTCTAGATTATTAGCGTTCGTGTTTAATGTGACTAATATGACAGGTTTATGTTCCTTTTTTTAGTTATGAAGAACGCGATCGGAAAAGCAATTGATTGAGAATAAATGGTCTCATTGCAGGTATTCGCCTTTGTGACGGTGGCCGCAGCGGCGGCGGCGGCACCGGCGGCGGCGCCACCAGCAGTGACTGGAGAGGCGAGCGCAGCTGCGGGAGAGACGCGCGACAAGCGCGGCCTGGCGGGCGAGGCGCTGCTGGCGCCCGGTCTGCACGCGCCACTGCTGGGCTACGAGGCTGGCCTGCTGGGCGCGCACGCGTCGCTCCTCAACCCGCACCTAGCGCACTCCCTGCACAACCCACTGCTGGCCTCCTCGCTCTACTCCCCCCTCTACGGTCACGGCTACGGATCCTCGCTCTACTCCCCGCTCGGCTACGGCTACGGCTACGGCTACCCCTCCGGCCTGCTCTCCCCATATCTGGGCGGTCACAGCCCGCTGCTGGCCTCCCCCTACCTGGGCGCGCACAACCCGCTGCTGTCCTCGTCGCTGCTGGCGCACGGCGCTCCCGGCCTCACCATCGTCAAGTCCTCCGGCGGCCACTCCAACTCTAACGGCCACGGTCACGGCAAGCAGAACTCCGAACATTAAGTAGCTGCCAAAATTTTGTTAATTATTTATATGTTTTAAAATAGTAACAAATTTTTAAATACATATTTTTTTACAATAAATGTTTTTCTTTTAATTCAATTGATACACACACACACACACACGCACACACGCGCACACTTGGCCAGGCTTCCTGTGACGAATGGATACATATTCTTGTATATCAAAGCGTATAAAACTACTTTTCTAAGCTAAGATAAAAAAAATAGATGGTAACAATAACAATGTACATAATATTTGTACATAGATAATAAATAAATAAAAAGCTTTATTGACGGGACTTAAGCTATTACATAGCTGATGTGTGCGGGAGTTACTTTGGCTATTTTGTTAATAAATTACGCGCTGACGAAGTCGCGGATTAGTCTATCTTAAAGTGTCGAGGCAATAAAGCCGAGCCTTTACTCTAACATGTTATAGTTTTGATTAATGGTGTTTAGCAGAGGAGGCTCACCTCGGCGGAACATGCCGCCATTACATGACGGTTGCGTAACGAGCACAGCTGGCTCACAGCTCACAGCGCGTTCACATTACTTCAACTCTTCTTTTCAAAATCATCGCACCGCCTCGACAGCAAAAGTTCAAGCTCTTTTCGTCTGCTTCCGTGACATTGGTATATGCTGTAGTACCTCTTTTATCTTACGGTAGCAGCGCGCACTTCACAACAAGCTTGAGGAACCGTAAGAATGTATAAAGGAAGGCTCGGGTCGACATTTTCCAATTTGCCGTTTTGTATCCGGCTCTAGTCTTGTCGTGGAGTTCTACGATAAAAAGCTAGTAGGTCAACATTGTATGAACGTATTAAAGTCCTCCTTTTGGTATACTGCAATAAAAACTCGCTTACGGCAGGTCGCGTTTTCACCCGATATGCTGCGCCAAACACAGTTTTAGGTATCGAAGAGCGCGCTCTCCTCCACCCGCAGGTGGCCCGTCTACCTCCTGTCACTGGACTTGTTTCTTTAATCCAAATATATATTTAAAAGGTGTTTAACCGATTAACAAAAATCACCAAAAGGTGTTTTATCCGGGAGTAATCTTAGACTTGTATATAATATATCCTATTTGTCTATCAAGTTACTCGAGGGAAGTTTGTACTGGTGTCAGTGCATAAAATTATGCTTTGAAAAATTAAACACATCACATACAATGTTAATTGAATGGCAAAGCTTTACATTAAGATGTTAAAATAATATATATTTTTCGTTGAAAACAGTTGAGAAATCTAAATAAGATTTCACCTAAACGTTTCTACTTCATATTATTGTTTTCTCAATTTATTTCCTCGTTATTCGCTTCCTTATAAACGAAGGAGAATCATCATCGTAACCTATAAAGTTTCTGGAACAATCGTATTCGTGATTTGTTGTTGTCGATCGAAATTTAAATAAAAATATCAAGTCATTATAATATGTAATTAGTTGTTATAATTCAATTCGTATCCGATGTCCTTCCTAATCTCCATTAATTGAGGTCTCAGATATACGAGCGACAAAATCAAAACATATCTTAATTATATTTATGTATTGAATGGCATCAAATATATAATAGCTGTAAGCGATACTACGAGTATATCATTGTACAACATTTAACTAATGTACTCGGAAGTAAGTAAATTATGACAAATATTATTATCAATATAGCGTAGATGTATATGAATGTAGAAGAAACGAAAGAGGTGTGTCAAGACCGCGCCAAATTAAGGTCCGTGATATCAGCCTACCCTTCTCGATTACTGGCGTGAGTTATGTTGTTGTTGTTGACATTGTTGACATTTTCGAAATATGGATCAAAACACTCGAAAAGAACAAACATTTCAATGTAGAGATGAACACGCCCATCATTTGTTAATCGACACCGAATTAAAAAGAGCACGAATCACAGTTTGAACACAAAGTTTATAATTATATACATAATGTATATATAATTAAGGACAATGAAAAATATTCATCATTTTATAATAATTATAACAATCTGATATAAAAAGCTAAAGTTGTTTGTTAGACATCTCTGTGCCATTGAATGTGTCATCTTTGTGCCATATAATACATACATACATACATATTATAATACCAACATATATCCTGGTTTACATAACTTAAGTAACTTATTTAATAAGTACTTATTCTTTGATTAATCTTACTTCTATAAGTAAGTATAAAAAATTAATGCGAAATTTTAGATGGATGAATGTTTGTTATTAGATATTTGCGGAACATCAAATCAACAGATCTTTATAAACTTGAAGGGGCAGGAGGGCCTTCATCAGAAATCATATTGTGCGAGTATAAAAGCGGGTATGTCGGCAGGTGGGCGTGAACAGATTACGAGTCCTTGTTGCAATCGCAGTTGTTTAATAAGGGTTAAGTAACCAAAAATACACAGTGGAATGAACACTGTAGTGTCTAACCAACGCGACATCAACTTAATTAAGCGCTAGATTTAATTTGTTAATTAGATGCTAAGCGATTCGTCGCAAGCGTGGTGCGCGGGCGCCGTCTCGAACAACACTGTTCAATGGCCGCCCTCACAACCATCGACAGTGACGCTTCGCTTGGCTGAAAAAGTCAACCAGTCATTTGACTTTGGCGGATATGCCGTCAAACTTTATTAACGATATAGAACAACATCTGGAAGAACATATAACATAGGCTATAAACAATGCTGGAAATACGTTTGATTGACATATTTACTCGATAACTAAGTAATGGTTCAACATAACTTATTGAAATTTATAATAGACTAGCTGTCGACCGCGACTCCGTCCGCGCGCAGTTAATAAGCTTATATGACACGTTCGTAGATTTACCATAGCAGCGCCATCTGTTGATTACTTACTCAACCCAGTCGAAAGGTATCGACATCTGTTAGAATCATTTGGAGTTAACAGATAAATGTGACTGTCAAATAATAACAGACAAATAATTAGCAATAAATTAAAATTGCGACTATAATTTGAGATTTAAACTATCCTATCTCTCAAGTTGGATCGAACTGCACATGGTGTGTGAATTTTATTATAATCGGTTAAGTGGTTTAGGAGTCTATTGAGGACAAACATTGTGACACGAGATTTATATATATTAAGATATAAATTATAGTCTCAAGTAACACATGAAATACATTTCTAATTTTATTAGTAATGCGCAGGAAGTCGCGTGCAAAAGCTATTTGATTATATTAAGGGTGTTTAGCTCTAATCGTATATTTAAAATCTTAATAAAATAATGTGGGAGGAAAACAATCTAATCCTTAACATCTTCGGTCATCTCAATGACATTAAAGTGTATTTTATTTCTGCAAATGCAAACCAGTCGTTGCAAAAACGTCGGTCACACGGCCGTGGACTACGATTTCATTATAATAAAACATGCCGCCGACACTTTATCAATGGACCTGACAAATATGTTGCGAAACACTTTTGTGTATCAATGTCAAAACACTGTGTGGAATTGTTTACGATTATCATGTTTATTTATTTATTTAATTCAATGAAAATTTTTAAAATTAGAATGATTTGTGAATAACGTTTACATTTAAACATAATATAGTTTTAGTAGAGCTTCTTATAAACGGCCGTTGAGCTCACAAAGATATGTTACAAAAAAAATCAGTGAAAACTGTCCGAAATCAAAAGGCCAAAAATAGAATTTCACATTTTAACATAAACCAACAAAGTTCTATTCTATACGATGAGTTTTGTTACAGGCATTTATAATCAGGACGTAGATGTAACATTTTAATGTAAACATGTAATATAATTTATAATCCAATAAGATTAATTAAAGTTTACGAGGTGATCAGACTTCAGCGCGGTATATGTACGAGTATGTATGTATGTATGTACATCTTTTATCAAATTATACAAGTTGTAACATTACCTAACAGTTATGTTACACTCCAAGTCGGTCGTCGCACAGTTCATATAGTACATTGTAAATCATGATTAATGAGTACATCTCACTGACATAGCAATTACGTTGCGGAAATGAGAATCTCGTAAGCATAATTAGCAAAAATCTGGCCGAAGTCACGACACGACAAACTCCTGAACATACTCCTGTAGACACTCCTGTACCAAACAGTGCCAAATAAAAATTATTAAACTTTAATTTAATATACGGCCAGGCGAGTGCTTTTGGTTGGTAAGCAAACAACACACGTGTAGGGGCGGTAATATAAGGGAGCTAAGGATACCTGTATACCAACAGAGTCATAGTTTAAAATTATATGGGTACATGTTTAATAAAGAAGAATAAAATAAATAAATCGCACAATTGTCTAGTTTGTGTAATCAAGCTCCTAGCATTAAAGAGTTTATTGTTATCCGCGCACATTCTTCATTGTTTCATTTATTTTGTAAGACGCACTAGAAAAGGAAGACTTTGGCTCCTTAAATACCGTGAACGTTTAGTATATGCAGTAATAAATATTTATTATTGGTGTTAGCGCTGCATTGCTAACGAAATGCATGAGGAGACTTATTTACGGCTTCCGCCTCTTGTGAAGTTCTCAAAAAATTTTGCCGCTCAAATTTTAAAAGGAAAGCAAAACAATTTGCCTCTTGAGCATTGCATTTTGGTAGGCGCTGTGGTCGGCGAGCAAGTGTGTACAAGGCGTGACAGGCGTCGCGGCTTTTACTAGCCTGGCTAAGTCCATTGCCGTGCTCCGAGTCGTATCCGTCAGTTTCGGAGATGCAGAAAGCAGGTGTGCAGAAAGCTGAGACGGTACACTCTATGCGGTGTTTGAAACTGTTTAAAAGCTTTGATGAAACCTAATTCAATATTTTGCAAAGTTCAAACTTATGATTGCAAAGACATGGTTAATCGTAACTGAATTAATTTTAAAGTATTTAACGACATACGTCGAACACGCGCGTGCAATATTTTTGTAACTTAAAACAGAAACGTCGTCAGAGGAAAGGCTCTGATCTAATTCGGACCTGAGAAAAAGAATATTCAACTAATTATGAATTAATGTTATAATTTTTATAAAGGGTTTCGTCCTTTTACGGTTTAAAAGTAATTAGTGTCGCACATGTGTAACGGAGCGCCATATAAAAGTACTTTTTGGAGGGAATTTCCAATGTCAACATATTCAAATATGTTTTGCAGCGAGCTTATTTCGTATACAAAACAATATTCAAAACGAAGGTGAAATACCCAATAAGGTGTCTTTTGTCAAAGACAAAAATATTTAGAAGATTTAGTTGCAATTAAATCGGTGACCCATGTGATTGGCATTTGGAACGGCTACACAATTTTTGAATATCGTTCCATCATGTTCACGATACATCGAACATTTTCAACGAACTGTGCGCATGCGGCTCTAAGGAATGCAGCAACAGAATTTGATATATGAACAACTTTGACGTGGTCGTCCGAGTGACGTCACAAGACAGGAGTTAGTGCGGGCTGGCGGAGTGGCGGTTGGTCTACGGCGAGGCGGCGCATCACGTCACGCGGATCTTCTGGCCGTATATAAGGAGGGAAGCTCGTTCTAAACCTCGTACTGGTACTTCGCTCTCAAAGAAGTCAACAACAACACAATATGAAATTCTTCGTAAGTTGTTTTACTCTGTTTTGTTTTATTTCTAAAAATACTAAGTAATTTCCTCCATTACTTCAGTTTGTATAGGTACAGAAACATTTCAGCAACAGTTTTATCTTCTTATTCGCAATATACTTGATGATAATAAAAGTACTTGGTGATAGTATATGATATGACATAAAAAAAAATCAAATTTAGATTAAAGAAATAGTATTTGACTCTTTTGACACCTTTAGGAATTGAATTCCCCTAGGTCCGTTCTGAGTGCGGGTGCGAGGGGAACCTCATTTAAAGATTCGCATGAAGATCAGTTTTGATGTCATCGTCGTTCAGGGGCCACATTAGAACATGATGTGTAAGTGTGTTTGTGTGCTCAGGCGGGCATCGTGGCTGTGCTGGCACTGGTGAGCGCGGCAGCGGCGGGCTTCATCCGCTCCGGCTGGTCCTCGCCAGTAGTCTACTCGCGTCCGGCGGTGGTCTACTCGCGTCCGGCGGTGGTCTACTCGCGCCCGGCGGTGGTCTATTCGCCCTCTTACTACGGCGGCCTCGGCTACGGCAGCCACGGCTATGGCGGCTGGTCCTCCGGCTTGAGGAGCGGCTGGTGGTAACCGCCGTGTGCCTATTGTCATACCGATACTCGACAACTCCCTTGCAGGCAATAAGTTTACCAGTCAGCTGTCACTACTCTTGCAATAAGTTTTCGTGATAACTATACTCGTATAATTACACAACTTGCCTCGAGTACCTTCCTTATATGTTTCTGTGATATCAATTTTTTTTTCAAAAATAAATTTATTTTAACAATTTTGATTTTTTATACACCTTTGACCTTTATTACTGATCATGTTTACGAAACGCGTTGCATTGTTGCAAAATTAGTTTTAATAAGTATACAAAATGCCGAAATCATACTTATTTGTTATGTATAGTGATAATACATGGCTGATGAATCCGGACTTAGTTGTAAAGATGCGGCCACACAGCGTACGATGTAACAGGAAGTGGAATAGCGTAGTAACTACGCCTGGACATACGTAACAAGCTCAAGTTGCAGATACAGATAATAAGTACAAGAAGGAGTTAAATCGTCGTAAGAGCCACGACATATTCATTAATATAAACTTCTTATAAACTTTGCGGACCAAAGAAACAGGTGTACGAGATGCTTCAAATTGAATGAAATTTTTTATTGAACGATACGCGGATTCACAAGTGGTTGTTATCACAAAAATTTATTCACGGATATGTGAAGCGATATTTTGATGAATTTGTAATCGCTAATTTCCACTGGCGATGTATCCACACATACATTAATGTTATCTTAGTATTTTCAGAGAGGATGAGAGAGAGAGAGAGGTTAATAACGTTTTGTGGAAATGTTTCAGTAGTGAAAAATAACGATTACAGTGTGAGTTCCAACAGGTTACAATCACTTCGTACTCAACACTCTCAAACGTAAGTCGTAACTCCGATGTAAGCAAATAACTCGACAAACTGACGGACATTTTACAATAAACTGTGTTGTGTTAATTGATACGTAATAATATAACTGATTAACTAATTAACTTAATGTTAATTGAAGGAATTTTGTTGATTGAATTAGTCGTTTTTTTTGTTCAAGCTGCTTTATTTTGTAAACAACTAATAAATTACTCACTGGTTTGTAAATTCATGCAAGTCAAATATATTATTGCAAATATTTACATAAGTAAATTGAGGTCATTCTTTGTATCGGAAATGTATCAAAAAGGATTGTTTGACAGGTGGTGACAATGTCGTGTGCTTGTGCCGACCTCGGGGGCTCTCAGGTAAATATAGACAAGTCCCTCGTACAGATTATGTATTTTAAATTCATAAGTATTTGTAAATGAGATATTGTTACCTTTAATAAAAAATTTCGTTACGAAATAGTAAACGTTTTTTTTTCTTTTTTATATTTGTATGCAAAGCGTTGCTTTCAAACTTAAGTTTAGCCGGCTACGAAGAGAATATGCTAAGAAAAGAACATTAGCAACCCCGTGAACATAAATACAAGTTTAACCGGCTAAAGTTTTTGTTCACACCTATCTTTAACCATAACATCAACAGACTACACTTAAATCAAAACCAAAGTGGGCCTAGCAGGAATATTTGTGACAATCACCATCATATCGTGATCGACATAATTTGTATTAGAATTTGTGCAGCACCCATATCGGGCGAACAGAAAGCTAGAAATCTCATACTAACTTTTACATAAATAACTATAATGTTACGAAAGCGATTGTCAGTAGTATTCGTGGTAGGTCCACAGTTTGAACGTACAATGGCGAATATTTTTTTCTCTCACATGTAGTGCTAATACACTCCGCTAGATGGCAGAAATTTAAAAATAACAATATTGCAATAATTCTAAAATCCAAATCAATGTAGAAAGATGAGTTTTCCTTCCGGACAGTATCTGTGTCATGTCTTTCTATCCCGCAGAGGCGCGAAGTTTTACACGTGCCTATTAATTAGTTTTGTCCTTATAGAAATAAAGGTTCATTGAGTTAGATAAATATATTTCTTTCGACATTATCGTCGTTAGCAAAACAGCAACCGCAGCGAGTCACCACAGCCAGCGCTGCTACCATTGCACCTTGAGCCAATAGGTGCAAAACACCTAAAATATAAAGCTGTTTAATCTGCATTATATATATAAAAGTAAACTGATTGACTGAATAATTGATTGATATTTCAACACACAGCCAAAACTAGCCTTCTGTTAGACTAACTAGATTTCTGTTATTACATAGGCGAGTACTGAGTAAGAATTTTAAGAAATTCAGCACCTAAAAGTCGATACTGGAGGAGGGGGGGGTGAATGTTGATATGGAGATATGGTATTTCTTCAGCAGAAAACTGACATAAACACTTTGAGAACAAATAATTAACTATGTGTTCGGACTTTTTCAAATTCATCCTTTAAAGCTCTATACTCTATAATAAGGGTTGAAAGGTCATTATAGACTTTTAAACTCCACGCAGATGAAGTCTGGGGAAACAGCTAGTCTACTGTATCAAGCAAACGACACAGTTTTTTGAATAATTTGTTTTTTTACATTCTTAAGTTAGCGAAGCTTAGTTAAAGGAAATAAAACTTGCTTTATTAGCAAACGAATGACGTTAGGACACCTCGGTGGTGGATGCCGCAGCAATGAGGCCAAGTTCACTCATTTCGATTTAGAAAAACTTAGATTTGATGCTTTTCCTTTGATTTAATAAATTGTTTTTGTTATTTCATATCAGATATCAATCATTGGTACTATATCGAGTGATGCATATGTTGTTTTTTAAACTTTAACTAATTCGAATCTAAGGTCGTAGGAGCTACGTATGAAAAATTTTTGAAGCAGTTTTGCTTTTTACAAAAATTTAAACGACCGCTCCTGGAGAACATTATAAAATACCATCTGCCAAAAGGATGAAAATTTTTTTGTTGGCTCCCTCATGGAACCACAAATGCATGGGGTTGTCCTATTGACTTAGGTACTTTAAAAAAGCAGAAGTCCTAGGGAAGATATAGACTTACATTCTTGACATGTATTCACTATACAACATCTCGCTCGCAGATCTTTATATTACATAATTATAAATTATAGTCAATAATTATAAATCATAGTGTTGAACTTATTATGATAGTGGTAAATATCAGGTACAACATTAACACTGTCTTTAGTCAGTAACTTGCTGTCGCCCGCGACTCCGTTTATATGTTCTTTCAGACTATGTTCTACATGTGTGCCAAATTTTATCGAGATCCGTTGAACCGTTCTGGAGATACACACATCCATCCATCCATCCATCTATAGATACAAACTTTCGTATTTATGATATTAGTAACATGTTAAGTAAAATATATTTAATTTTTTGTTGATCTCCCTGTTAATTTTGTACTAATATGTCTACAAGCGGCTCGTAAGCCTGACGTTATGCTAATTGTGATTATTAATATAAGAGTTGGAAATCGTCTCGATTATGTTAATGTAAAGATGAAGGTTTTTGCCGCGGTTTAAACTGTATGATAACTAGCAATAAATTATCTATGGGACCTAATTCAAGAACACATGTCGGTGCGAGGACACCTTGCGACATACAGACCTACGGACATATATATATACTGACACCGAGGAGAGGACAGACATCACTCGCCGCCCACTAACCAGAGAACCAACCAACAAACAACAAAACAACATCATGAAATCCTTCGTGAGTATAAATCAGAGTTGACAGTTTTTAATCAGCAAAGAAATTTTGAAGTTATAAAAATCAGATAATTACCTGCTAAGATATTTATGTTTATATTTAAAATAAATTGTGAACTGTTCATGGTTCAAATACAATGATACCGAACTTAGAAGAGAAAGTTCTCAGTTATCTCCATCATGACATTTATTTTGAAAAACAAGTACTTAATAAGTTCAGGTGCCATTTGTGCCAACTTGTTGATACACCGCAAATCCTATTGTCGAGTCCATCTTCGATACACAGCAGCCTCAGTACACACGATGAGGACACTTCTGTTCCACACAAGTTAATAAACTTAATATTATTAAAAATATATCAGGATTGCTCTTTCCTTACCTCAGGTTCTTTAACATATTGTTTTTATTTTAGATCGCAGTCCTGTGCCTGGTGGCGAGCGTGGCAGCCGGCAACGTGCGCGAGAAGCGCGGCTTCCTCAGCGGCCTGCACTCCGCCCCCGCGGTCAGCTACTCCGCTCCGTCTATCAGCTACTCCGCCCCTGCCATCAGCTACTCGGCGCCCGCTGTCAACTACGCTACCGCTCCTGCAGTCAGCTATTCAGCCGCTCCTGCTGTCAGCTATTCAGCCGCTCCTGCCGTCAGCTATGCCACCGGTCCCTCGGTCAGCTATGCCGCCGGACCCTCAGTCAGCTATGCCGCCGGTCCCTCGGTCAGCTATGCCGCCGCTCCTGCAGTCGGCTACGCCACCGCTCCTGCCCTCAGCTACAGCGCTGCGCCCGCCGCCCGCCTCGTCACCGTCAATAAGGTGGTCAACGTAAACAGAGTGGTCAGTGTGCCTCAAGTAGTGAACGTACGCAAGGTGGTGTCGGTACCGCAGGTGGTCTCCGTCAACAAGCTGGTGCCCGCTGCCGCCGGCTGGTGATCGGCGCACTATATTTTCCAAATCTAGTCGATTCTTTATTTTGATTTTTAAGTTCATTTTAAGTTTCGTTTGTTATGCTGTTAAAAACTACAAATATATATTTTTCTAAATATTTTACTTATTTCATTTTGTTTATACCCTATGAGTAAGGCATACTAATATGAATCAACTAATTTGCATTAACAATACGGTAATCTATATCATTCGGATTTGAGATTCGGAAAGAGCTCTTACCTTGCAAATATTGTTTAGTACCGAATAGTATCGATAGATCCTGCCAAATGTACAAGATATGAATATATGTACCTACTTTTTCCTGCTCCGACCAACCTTTTCTTATCAGAAAATTTTCCGATCCTTTGGCCATTGTAGCATTGGAACATTGTTATACAGGATGTCCAGAAAATACATGTACAACGGAATAGCACACATTCCTTTGTTGAAAATATGATGATTTAACGCAACTTATCTCTATCTAAAGTTGCGCGGTTTGGGCGCTAGAGGGCGCCATAGCATATAGATTATCTAAATACATTTCTCTGCCAGATTTAAAGTGTATAAAACGGTGTGCGCCAATCCCACGTGAGTGGGATAAAGCCAGGGAGACAACGCAATGACGATTTCTTCAAATATATCTATCTCAAAATTCCTGAATGTATTTTATTCATATTCAAACTATGAATTTTATTTGTTGTACTAAATACAACTTAACAATGCGATAATACCCAATAGTACGTATGAACGGGGCGTTTGATTGGACGAGAAATTGTTACTTTCAGATCACATCAGTTATATTGTGGAAAAGGCATATAAAAATTTGTGAGTTTTCACACGGACCTTATTTTATATAGTATTTTAAATTTTTATTTTTATAGAGTATTTTAAAGATATGTTTACATTAAATAGAATATCGAGCTGTATATAAAAAGCATATCGAGGGAATTCAAAAAGTCTTTATTAATCAGTCAATTATAAAGTGTGAAGAGTGTCATCTTAGGGGTCTATTGACTGTGAAGAAAGGCTGACTTTACTTGACATATGCTTATTGTATGATATTATACATAGTTATGTCGATTTTAAGTTTGTTAGGAGCTAGTTTGTAGAAGTTGAATGGAATACGGCGTACCGAAATGTCGGATTTGTCATACAGGGAGTATTCCACGTCCCTATGCACACCACTAACTACGCAGCCAACAACAAAATAACGCGAAAATCCACAAAGTCATTTTACCTAATGACAAATAACAGTCATGAAATCAAATATTTTTATAAATGAAGCGCGATTGCTGATGTTTTCTTCATGTCTTTAATTGTACATATAAATGGTTTATTTATGAATTAATTCATGTTTGTGAATACTATTATTGGCCGGTACATCATTTATATACTAATTGTATTTATGTTTTTAATAACTTGTTCGTTTTATTTCAATGAATAAATAAATAACTTACTCTTCTCCAAAATATACCGAAAAGATAACAAAAATTAGAAAAAATGTACAGAATAAGTCGAGTTTTTCTTTCATCTTCATCATACATTTTATCTGGATTTTCAAATCCGTCAAAAAGACTTTATTATCATAGCAATGACAAGGATATTGTTCAAGGTCAATAAGAAGGTTTTGATTAAAACACCATAACTTTTAAAATCGACGTTATGTTTTTATTTCCATGGAATATATTTATTTTAATGCACCTAATCTACAATAATTAACCATCAAAACTTAAAATATGTTGTACAGACCAGTGTTATAAATATATTACATAATTGATTTCTTAATACATCCTGTATGTTCCAATGCAATCGAGTCTAATTAAATGATTTACAAATATTGTAAATTGTGTAATTATATAATTTACAACATTTGTAGATTTGTGTGATTTTAAGGCGATCTAGATAGTGAGTGTTAAATATGCCATTATATGGATATGGTTTAAGTCGTAAACGTTGCCCGCAGCGACATCGCGCCAAAAAGTTCCCACATTCGCACGCGGAGCATTCTTGTTCATTTCTCAAGTGCAATCTATGACATAATACACACATATTATACACTTTATACTATTCATTGTATTTTGGTGTACATTTACATTATCAAAAAGCGTACTTTATTTATTTTGTACAACTTATTTATATTACTGAAGAAATATCTTCTCGACTAATGCAAAATACTAAAAAATTTACCTTAAATGCACTCATTATAGATACAAAGATAATGCAAAAAACTGCGAGTCGACCACTGAGTGCAAATTTCGGGTGCTTCGTCCGGCGAGGACGACTTGCGACACCTCTTCAACATCGTGTTATATATATACGGTGGCGCGCAGGCCGGGGCACCACTCTCCGCTTGCAGCTCGCAGATAGCCGATAACCTCACCGACTCTCCCCGACATGAAGTCCTTCGTGAGTGCTTCTCATTCATGCCGTTTCTCCAATGATTACGAGGTGATGAAGGCATAATGTAAAGGTGTGTGAATTTGTTTGTCCGCAGCTGGTAGTACTGTGCGTGGTGGCGTGCGCGGCGGCGGGCGCCGTGCGCGAGAAGCGCGGCTATCTTTCCGGCCATGGAGGTATCGGGGGCTTCGGAGGCGGAATCGGGGGCTTCGGGGGCGGAATCGGGGGCTTCGGGGGAGGCTACTCCGCGCCCGCGGCGCAACTCGTCACCGTCAACAAGGTCGTCAACGTGCCCAAGGTGGTGAGCGTACCGCGGGTGGTGACCGTTAACAAGGTGGTGTCCGTGCCGCAAGTTGTATCCGTCAACAAGCTGGTGGCGTCGCCCAGCTACTCATCCGGCTACGGCAGCGGCTACGGTGGCAGCTACTCCAGCGGCTACGGCAGCGGATACTCCAGCAGCTATGGCAGCGGATACTCCAGCGGCTACGGCAGCGGCTACGGCAGCGGCTGGTGGTGATTACCAAAGCCCTCAGGGTTCAAATCAGCTCCTCTAACTCGGAGTAACAAAGCATATTATTTAAGAATTTTGTTAATAAATTAGATTTATTTTTATAATTACTTTGTATTTTATTTATAGAATGAAAATTTTTTATAACCATATTTTAGAATCAACAAATGAATGTAGGTCATGGTATGTAATTACATCAACACTCACAATGTTGCTCAGTGAGGGAGTGACAAGAGCAACAATACGACAACAACACTATAATATTGTTATTATATACACAACACAAATAGTTATTATATTCTTTTCTCGTCTCTGAACCCATTGAATTAATGAATCAAAACTCTGCCGTTGCAGTTGTGTACTTTAGTAAAAACGCACACAGCAACAAAGCTTTATAATCAAAAGTAAGAATGTATTTTTCATTGTTTAATAAAGTTCTGAGTACATTTAAGTATGTTATCTTAAATTCACTTTCTATCGAAATCTTAGAACGTAATCCCATTGTTTCATGCAAATTGTCTTTCTTCATTTTGTTTTTCGGTAAGTTCCCGCGGCACATTTAAGGAACGTAACCATAGCCAATGCGAAGAAGTTTCTGTAATTCGGAGATATGCTACCTATCCTGTATGCGTCTCCTCTGTCCCCGTCTATCTTTGTGAAAGCGGTAAAGGAGGGATTGACTGTTCCTCTAGGAAACCTCGCCTGTAACGTCATGTTTTATATCTAAACTAGCCGTTTCCCGCGACTCCGTCTGCGTGGAACTAAAAAATAATAATTAATTAGTAGCCTATGTATTCTTCCAGACTATGTTCTACACTTATGCAAAATTTCAGCGACATCCGTTGAGCCATTCTGGAGATGTCTGTAGTAATAAACATCCATCCATACATTCGCATTTATAATATTAGTAAGATTAATAACTTAAAATAACACACATGAAAAAAAACAGTCGAATTGATAACCTCCTTCTTTTTTAAGTCGGCTAAAAAGAACTGTGTACTGGTGTGAGGGCGCAATTTCATTAGTCGATAACGCGGTCATTGTACAGTCTTCGGGGAGAGGGGTGTCCCCGCATATGAGCTAACGACTCTTGAAAATGATCATTTCATTCTATTGCAAACGTCCGCGTCGTGCGGGCACTCAGTTGACAAGTACAATGCGCGGTAAGAAAAAGTAAGGACGCGGGCGCAAAAACTAATGAAAACGGTTCTCGCATGCGAGCGCTATGGCCTGCGTGAAGAAAAAATCTCTTGTACTCCGCATACGGACGCTGACGACGTTCGATGAAACTGCGCTCTGTGTGAAATTAAATGTAAGTAAATGATGTTCGTGCCTGGTGTGAAATGTAGCAACAAGTCCCAGCAACGACTAAGTCAACAAGCGCTCGAAGAGTTTACTTTTACTAATTACTAGCCGTTGTCCGCGACTTCGTCAGAGCGGTATTAAAAATATGGCCTAGGTTACTCCCGTTTCTACGTTCCGTTTCATTCTAAAAAGGTTTCTCGTTTTTAGTGAAACTTCTTGCTCGGAAAATAATTTGTTAAAATTATATTAATTACATTTAGTTTTTTTGCCGTTCATAATGACGTATTTTAACTTTAGCAGTGTAAAGAACATAGAGTCCAGTTAATGTGATATTATAAATAATTTAATGTGTTGGTTAATAAGTTAAGCGCTCACTTTACTTAAAGTTTTTGTGCTTACGAAATAAGTTAGTTCAACTTTAAAAAAAACCCGTGGCAACATATGTGGCATGTTTCATACAAGTTGTGTTGCAATTTGGATCATAATGATAAAATCAGTAGCGGGCGCGCCCTCTGTCTACCGAGCTCGGATACACATCATGTCATCTATGGAGCGTTATCTTCCCTGTGTTCCGTGCTTATCACCTCGGTATAAAATGCATTATGAAAGTTAAACTCAATTGAAATGGAAATGAGTAAAGAGACATTTTTATAACAATATATCTAATTTATTAACAAAATTCTTAAATAATATGCTTTGTTACTCCGAGTTGGAGGAGCTGATTTGAACCCTGAGGGCTTTGGTAATCACCACCAGCCGCTGCCGTAGCTGCTGCCGTAGCCGCTGCCGTATCCGCTGGAGTATCCGCTGCCGTAGCCGCTGGAGTATCCGCTGCCGTAGCCGCTGGAGTAGCTGCCACCGTAGCCGCTGCCGTAGCCGGATGAGTAGCTGGGCGACGCCACCAGCTTGTTGACGGATACCACTTGCGGCACGGACACCACCTTGTTAACGGTCACCACCCGCGGTACGCTCACCACCTTGGGCACGTTGACGACCTTGTTGACGGTGACGAGTTGCGCCGCGGGCGCGGAGTAGCCTCCCCCGAAGCCCCCGATTCCGCCCCCGAAGCCCCCGATTCCGCCTCCGAAGCCCCCGATGCCTCCATGGCCGGAAAGATAGCCGCGCTTTTCGCGCACGGCGCCCGCCGCCGCGCACGCCACCACGCACAGTACTACCAGCTGCGGACAAACAAATTCACACACCTTTATATTATGCCTTCATCACCTCGTAATCATTGGAGAAACGGCATGAATGAGAAGCACTCACGAAGGATTTCATGTCGGGGAGAGTCGGTGAGGTTATCGGCTATCTGCGAGCTGCAAGCGGAGAGTGGTGCCCCGGCCTGCGCGCCACCGTATATAATACGCGGATGAGCGATATTTCGCAACACAACCTCGCCTCACTTGCGAATTAAAATATAAAAATTTTGTCTTTGTGCAAGTTACGTCGTATTAAGATAATATGATGCGAGATTAACATTATTTATATTAACATAAATGTCGATGAACATGCGACATCATGGCCAATGTCAAACCTCTGTTGACTGAATTTTTTAAGTACATCAGCAAACGCAGTTGCCACAGCAAAGCTAAGCGAAGCTTATTAAATCTTTCGACGTATATTGGTTGATCCAGTCCAGGGGGCGCACACAAAGAGAATATTTTCCTTTCCTTTGCGTCCCCTCTTCCGCTGATTAAAGAGGCTACGCATCTGCAATTGCGAATTCTATGGACATCGATCGCTTCGCTATTTCGGCGAATTCAAGTGTCCGCTTGTCCGTTTGCTATCTAATGATAAAAAATCTCGGAGACTTGAAGTTCAAATCACAAATTTAATTCATATCAATATGAAATAATAACCTTTGATGTGGTAGATCACGCCCGTGACACACTTCGGTAAGCAAAATACATTGTACATAAGCGTTATTGGAACGTTTAACTCCATCTTTAAACAAACGTACGTCATACATTTTATGGGACATTTTAGCAATTAGTTCACTCACTCTCTGTTTTACAAAATGTTAAACTAGTCTTATATCTTATACAATCCGTCAGTTACGTGCTCTATATCATTTCATAATAATAACGCTAACAGCAAGGTCACAGAAATAAAGTGGAGACGAAACGACTGACGAGACTTACTTCATTAATCCAAAACCTGCTTATTTTTAAGTGTCGACATTTTATTTGCCTTTGTGCAATTAAGTTGGTACAATTTCACAAGCGTAAAACCAAACAATATGTAATCAAAAGTCTAAAGTTTATGATATTTGATACAGTGTAATCGCGCGTCATTGCAGATCGGCGCCTACTCCAGTTTCCCGACGTCCCCTCACTTTGACCAAATCATCGGTACATCTAATGGGAGACTTTCTGTGACGAGACGTTGCCATTACAAAACTTTTCGGGCAATGAATGTAGTTCAAAACGTGAAGTAATAATCTTATTAAAAACTAGCAGCGTGACTTTTATTGGTGCATAATAATTACAGTAAGGAATGTAAGCACAGAATTAACCAAGATGTCGGTTGAGTATTTTGCTAGCATTGGCTGCAATCGTGAGCGTAAACGAATTTCATGGTCGTTATATTACGTACTAGCATAGGGTAAGACAATGGCAAAGGATTCTGTTGGACTGTCTTAATAAGTAAATCAATAAATAAAGAAGAGATCCAGCGAGCAACCGCTCCGATAATGTCCTTGCTAGCTCGCCGATCATGCCCGCCGTGCAAGCTCGGTGGCAGGGCTCGGCGCCTCTTATAGTACAATTCTGTCTTCCAACCTAACGTTATTTAATTGAAACTGAAATTTCATCTGACGTCTAGAAAGCTGTCGGTGTAGAACATTTTGTTTTTATTTTGTCGCCGCCGACATATTTATTTCAAGGCGTTCAACTTTCTTTGCAACTTCTCTGGGTAGTCGAAAGAAGTAAAAAGTCGTTATAGTATTGTACTGTGTTGTGGTCTCATCTTAGAATTAGCTATCATACAAACAAAATCAATCTTACGTACACGGGAAAAACTTTACTATGTGCTTAATGGAGTACAACTTTCTCGCTCTTTTGTATATTGACTATTTGTTTTGTGATTGAAACTCTAAAATAACTATAACCAGAGCTGGGCGTTAACTCGTTAATCCGTTAATCGTAAATTAACGAAGTTAACATTTTGCTTAACGGATTAACTTTTAAGTTAACTTCAAAAAGTGTTAACGCTTTTGTTAACTTCCGTTAAACTCAACTTCCGTTAATAAAAGTCCGTTAATCGTTAAATTAGAAACTTGGAGACGTGCTGTCATTTTGTTTAAATTACGCGCCACGCCACGCTCGTAAGGTCAGCTATGTTGGGCGACTGTCGACGTCTCGAATGGTGAACGAAATAGTTGATAAATGATATATGTGAAGTTCGCGTGCAAGTGTGATGCATCAGAGCGTCCGGGAAAGACGTGACCAACAGGACAAAACCAAAAGAAGGTTCGAAATAGTATATTTCATTACGAGTATATAAAAGCACGAGTATGTAATAGCCAGAGCTGGGCATTAACTCGTTAATCCGTTATTCGTTAATTAACGAAGTTAACATTTTGCTTAACGGATTGACTTTTAAGTTAACTTCAAAAAGTGTTAACGCTTTTGTTATGTTCCGTTAAACTCCACTTCCGTTAATAAAAGTCCGTTAATCGTTAAATTAGAAACTTTAAGACGTGCTGTCATCGAATGGTGAACGAACGAGTTGATAATTGATATAATATGTGAAGTTCGCGTGCAAGTGTGATGCATCAGAGCGTCCGGGAAAGACGTGACCAACAGGACAAAATCAAAAGAAGGTTCAAAGTAGTATATTTCATTACAAGTATATAAAAGCCTGAGTATGTAATAGCCCACATTCCGAACGCTCTTCGTCCCTGCAATACGCCACTTTTTGAGCAACTGTTTTAAAACACTTTTTTACTCGTGCTTTTTCTTTAGCTTTTCTAAACTTGTCTTTCCCAACTGTCAAAATAATGTCTGTTAAAAAGAATAACCAACCACGAAGTTTTTACAAAAAAAAAATCATTGAAGTTTTTATGATTCATGCAAATATTTCTAAAAAAAGCTCCTAATTTGTTACAATATCAGATTTAATGATTTGATTCAATGAATTAGGTTAGTTTTCATTTTATTTAATCTCATTAAATTTCATTTTCATTTCATATCAATAAAAATAATCTACTGAAGACTTGGTTGTTTGGGCATAGTACCCTTTGCCTACCCAGAATGGGTAAAGAAAACAAAAAAATCTCTGTTTGTATTCTTTTACGGTTGGCGCCATTTTCCAAACATTTTAGTTAGTTGAGTTTATTGTGTTTTTATTATTCTATTAAATTGCTTCATTTTTTCGCAACTGTATCAAAAATAGTTGTTTAGTACACGTGCGAAACTGTCATTCCGCATTCGTAATGAAATATACTATAATGCATTCATACTTGTCTCTAATACTAATGTGTACATTCTATAAATGTATAGTCTAATTAATATTTTAAACAAATGTCGCCACATAAGTGTGAAATTAGTATGTGTAATTTTGGTATGGTTAACTGTTAACGATTAACTTTAACTTGCGTTAAATTTTCGAGAATTTAGCGCTTTAACGATTAACGAAGTTAATTTTTTAATTAACGAATTAACGATTAACGAAGTTAACTTTTCGATTAACTGTGCCCACCTGTGGTAATAGCCCACATTCCGAACGCTCTTCGTCCCAGCAATAACACGCAAAACACTTTTTTACTCGTGCTTTTTCTTTAGCTTTTCCAAACTCGTGCGTTCTCTTTCCCAACTGTCAAAATAATGTCTGTTAAAAAGAAAAACCAACCACGAAGTTTTTACAAAAAAAATCATTGAAGTTTTTATGATTCATGCAAATATTTCTAAAAAGAAGCTCCTAATTTGTTACAATATCAGATTTAATGATTTGATTCAATGAATTAGGTTAGGTTTTGATTTTCATTTCATATCAATAAAAATAATCTACTGAAGACTTGACTTGACTGTTGTTTGGGCATAGTTCCCTTTGCCTACCCCAAGTCTATGACACGGCAATAATAATACCGTGAGTGAGAGAGATACAGTTATACACAATTCCTGTGACGTGACAAAGACAGGGATAACTATCTTCCGTCCCTTTCTGCGTACCAGGGTTTGGGGTTTGTTTGGAACAAAGGTTGTCCCCTACAAACAACCTAGGTTGTCCCTAACAAAGTTTGACATTCGTGCTATTTTTCGAAAATTGTGAGTACTTAGTGGCTGTAATTGTGCAAAAATATTTTGATATTACAGTTTTAGTAAGGTAAAGTTTATAAAACATGGTATACTGCTGTATCGTCGGTTGTAAAAGCCGTAGTGAGCGAAAAGAGAAAAACATAACCTTTCACTCGTAAGTACTGAAACTACGCACGTATTCACATGTATTCATACAAAATAAGGAAGAAAATACAAACTAGTTGTTCTTTACAGTCTTTGTAATAACTAATATGTTAAAATACGGGTAAAATCAGCTAAAATAAAATAGTATTTTTCGAACATTATGCGCCCAAACGCAGATGTCATTTGTGTCAAATAATATACTGTAGATCTGGGAAACAAGCGGCCATATTAAACTTCTTTTCAAATTGGTTGGTTATTACCCGTAAAGATAATACCACCATCTTGTTGTAAAAATTACCCTGAATTTAGGGGAAATAAATTAAAGTATGTATAATGTATATAAATGAAACAATTCACATTTTTTATACTATTTTCAACAGATTTCAAAAGGAGTTTTTAATTCTGGTATATGCTGTGTTTTTAAATATTTGATACTTTCTTATCCCGTTGATTTTAAAGAGTATGCTTTTTAATTTGTCTCATGTAAATTTTGTTTCTTAGAAATTACAATCAAAATAGTTTAATATTAAGTAGTTTTACATGTAGTGTTCACTGTAATGATATACAGAGTAATTTAAAATTATATGACTATAATATTGGTATGTTTTTTGTAGCTTTTTATGAAGACTTAGGGCTTCGTGCAAATCGAAGAAAAATAGGACATCGTTTGAATGCTCGTCTAATGGACCTAAGACTGAAGAGATGCCGCGCTTTGTTGAAGCAGTACGCGGGAAAAGAATATCGGGAAATTCTTTTTTTGGAGTCACTCAAGACATCCTTGATTAAGGCAGCCGCCGATATTGACATGGACCTCGTTCGTGCTGCGATAGACGACTGGCCGAGCAGATTGAAGGCCTGTATTCAAAATCACGGATGTCATTTTGAGTAAACTTTAGTGTCATAAGAATCTATGTTTTGTTAAGTTCATTTTGGTATATAAATGGTCACATAATGAATAAACTTGTTTCAATTATTTTATATTAAACATGTAACAGAATTTATGACCTGACTAAGTATTACTAAAAAAATCTGTTTACGTAATCTTAGTCACATAAACAAAAATTACGCATTGTTTTTTATATTTATTACGTTTATTAATTACAATTTAATTGGGAATATATAAATTGGTCTATATTAAATTATATCGTAATTATTCATTTTCGGGACAAAACAAATAACTGGTAACCCCAATCCTTTTACATATATATAGGTATAGTCTATAGTACTCTCTATCTGTCCCTTACGGGTGAACGCGCATGCCATATCTATATAATTCTTCATCTGAGGCCTACCCACAAGTCTATGACACGGTAATAATAATACCGTGAGTGAGAGAGATACAGTTATACCCAATTCCTGTGACGTGACAAAGACAGGGATAACTATCTTCTGTCCCTTTCTGCGTACCAGGCTTTGGAGCAGCGTTCGGAACCGTACGATAATTATCGTACACATACGATAATTTTGTGCCTACATACGATGTACGATAGCATATTATTATCGTACGCAGATTGTACGATAATTTCTATCATGATGCAAAATTTGAGAATTTATATTATTTCACTCATGCGTTGATAGTCTAAACCGCAGTAGCATGATTTTATTTTGTCCAATAAAATCTTGAGAAAATACCGGGAAATACAAGTTCTTTATTCCTATTGGTCCTTACGATCCGCTCTACTAAGTTTCACCACTGCCAATACTGTAACTTTATCCAGCGCCTGCTGTACACGCTTTCTTATTGGTTAGTATAGCATCTACCAATGCGAACAAGAGAATATAAGTTCGATATTTCGATATTTCGATTATGTTCACACTTCATATGTATCGTATATTTTGTGTAGAAAAGTTGGCAGTTATTTCGTTATATTACTATGATTATATGTCCGTTTTCGCTCTGACAAACGGAATTATTCAAATTAAGTGAAGAAAGAAGTAATTTTTAATCTTTATGAATACCTTAATTATATTAAATTATTTTTTAAAGACTATATTAAAATATAAAAATTATATTTTCTGTTTTTATGAATATAAGTGTATATTGATTAGTGATGTAACGAATATTCGCATTCGCATTCGCATTCGCCAATATTCGCATATTTTTCGATATTCGCATTCGCATTCCTATTCGCAAAAAACGATGCGAATATTTAGCGAATGTATTTAACAAACAAAAAGGAAATTATTATATGGTTGCATATGAAATGATAACACAACTGATAAGATTTATATATTTTTATTTAACCATACTTGAATTAAAAAAAAAATATTATGGAACAGTCTTGGTAAGCAACTAAATTAGAAACACTTTCTCTTTTGTTCTTGTTAGTCTAATTAAAATATTAACAAAATCACAACTTAACTCCACCACAGAAAAAATAACGAATGTCCATGCCTTACATATATTTTGAAAAAAATCTAATTCTAAATTCAAGTATCTTTTGTGAAAACAGAACTTCAGAGATCCAATCAAATCTAAGTATAATATTAATTTATAACCTTTTTGGCTTTAATTATATATTTTTCCATCCCACTATATATTTTCTAAGAATTAAATATGATAATGAAATATAAACTTAAAAAATCAAATAATGAATACTTGACTATTTGTAAATAAGCTTTTTACAAAAACAAAAAATATTTATTTCTATTTAAAATTGGGTTAAATTTGGGAAATGCAATAACACCAAACTAACCTCAAATCAAAACAATACTTTTCGAATGAACTTTCTGTGACTAACTTCGTTCATTCAACCTGTATCGGCTCGGCTATGTTCAATTTAAACATGGCCGACACGAAATGTCAAACATTTTGCGCGCGCTTTATTTGAAATTTAACATTCGCATTCGCATTCGCATTCGCGAATATTGAAGATGAATATTCGCATTCGCATTCGCATTCGCGAATGTGAAAAATCCAACATTCGTTACATCACTAATATTGATATATAAAAAAAATTCTTTGATTTTTTATTTCACCACCCATTCATATCCATTTCTTCTTTATAAATACAAAATTTTGACGTGTTTCATACCCAACTTGCATGAGAACAGTGAAATTTTGTCTAAGTGAATTTTAAGTTTGGCGCGTTTATTGAACTTAAAGTGGAAAGGGAATCAGTTCAGGTCTGTACCACGTGTAAAACATTTGGGTTTCAGTGTTCTGTTGATTTGACAGCGGTGGTTTAAAAAAGATAAACTATAAAGTACTTGCATGCATATCAATATTACAATTTATATGATTAATTTATCTATAATAGACATTATCCTAAAAAATACGATAATTTCGATCCATGTACGATAATTTTACGCCCCTGGTACGATAGTCAGTCCACTTCAAGTTGCTAACGCTGCTTTGGAGTTTGTTTGGAACAAAGGTTGTCCCCCACAAACAACCTAGGTTGTCCCTAACAAAGTTTGACATTCGTGCTATTTTTCGAAAATTGTGAGTACTTAGTGGCTGTAATTGTGCAAAAAATTTTTTGATATTACAGTTTTAGTAAGGTAAAGTTTATAAAACATGGTATACTGCTGTATTGTCGGTTGTAAAAGCCGTAGTGAGCGAAAATAGAAAAACATAACCTTTCACTCGTAAGTACTGAAACTACGCACCTATTCACATGTATTCATACAAAATAAGGAAGAAAATACAAACTAGTTGTTCTTTACAGTCTTTGTAATAACTAATATGTTAAAATACGGGTAAAATCAGCTAAAATAAAATAGTATTTTTCGAACATTATGCGCCCAAACGCAGATGTCATTTGTGTCAAATAATATACTGTAGATCTGGGAAACAAGCGGCCATATTAAACTTCTTTTCAAATTGGTTGGTTATTACCCGTATAAATAATACCACCATCTTGTTGTAAAAATTACCCTGAATTTAGGGGAAATAAATTATAGTATGTATAATGTATATAAATTAAACAACTCACATTTTTTATACTATTTTCAACAGATTTCAAAAGGAGTTTTTAATTCTGGTATATGCTGTGTTTTTAAATATTTGATACTTTCTTATCCCGTTGATTTTAAAGAGAATGTTTTTTAATTTGTCCCATGTAAATTTTGTTTCTTAGAAATTACAATCAAAATAGTTTAATATTAAGTAGTTTTACATGTAGTGTTCACTGTAATGATATACAGAGTAATTTAAAATTATATGACTATAATATTGGTATGTTTTTTGTAGCTTTTTATGAAGACTTAGGGCTTCGTGCATATCGAAGAAAAATAGGACATCGTTTGAATGCTCGTCTAATGGACCTAAGACTGAAGAGATGCCGCGCTTTGTTGAAGCGGTACGCGGGAAAAAATATCGGAAAATTCTTTTTTTGGAGTCACTCAAGACATCCTTGATTAAGGCAGCCGCCGATATTGACATGGACCTCGTTCGTGCTGTGATAGACGACTGGCCGAGCAGATTGAAGGCCTGTATTCAAAATCACGGATGTCATTTTGAATAAACTTTAGTGTCATAAGAATCTATGTTTTGTTAAGTTCATTTTGGTATATAAATGGTCACATAATGAAAAACTAAACTTGTTTCAATTATTTTATATTAAACATGTGACAGAATTTATGACCTGACTAAGTATTACTAAAAAAATCAGTTTACCTAATCTTAGTCACATAAACAAAAATTACGCATTGTTTTTTATATTTATTACATTTATTAATTACAATTTAATTGGAAATATATAAATTGGTATATATTAAATTATATCGTAACTATTCATTCTCGGGACAAAACAAATAACTGGTAACCCCAATCCTCTCACTTATATATACCAGGCTAAAGGACACTGATATCCAATGCCTTAATAAATTAAAAAAAAAAAAAACACTTATATATAGGTATAGTCTATAGTACTCTCTATCTGTCCCTTACGGGTGAACGCGCATGCCATATCTATATAATTCTTAATCTGAGCCTACCCAGAATGGGTGAAAAAAACAAAAAAATCTCTGTATTATTTTACGGTTGGCGCCATTTTCCAAATTAGAACCAGAATTTAGCTGAGGGTAAAATTTTTGATTTAAAACTGGTAACACTGTTAACAAACGTCTTTTCATCGGCCAAAGGACTTTGAATCCAGGTCAGAAATAAATAATAAAAAAAACGTCTTTTCATTTGACAATTACGTTTTCGTTTTAAATAGGTTACAATAGTTTATTTACTTCCGTATTGCCGCGAAAACTTGCATAAAATGAATGACAAACTTATAAAATATTAAGGTGATAATATTAATAGAATACTGTTATGCCGCGTGTTAAGATTGACTACGTTGTTAGTGTAAGCAGCGAAGATCCAGTAAGTAATTTAACTCTGAATTACTTTCTAATAAGAAAGTATATATTTGTTTAATAAGTGATATTTGTTTACAACACCTAATGTATTTTATTGGTCCTGTCTTGGTCCTGGTCCTAGTCAGCCCTAGGTTTAGGGTATTTTGTAAACTTTATTTTGCCTCCCACAACTATTTTGTTTGTAGACAACTAGTTTGTTAGCTATATTGTCTGTACTTAGTCACAGAAACATCAAAATATTAACATGATGTAGGATCACCCGGCCAGCAATCTGCTCGCCAGCGAGGTGAGCAAGCGACGCTGGCTGTGCAGTGCTGGCGCGGGCGAGGGCGCCGTGCTGCTGCAGCTGCAGCGCGCTGTCACCGTCAGTACTCTGTTTCACTTAATTTATAACTCTCATCACAACTCATTTTCAAAGCAACATTCCTGGGTTCACTGTAATCCAATTTTTTTATTCTTCACTTCTTGTTCAAGTATACACATAAGAGAATATATATTAGATTTTAATATGTATCTGTAGGATCCAATTATTAAATAATGTTTATTAATGTAGTTATATAATATGTTTTCAGATATGTGGTGTCCATATCGGAGCACACCAGGCCGCATTCGTGGAGGTGCTGGTGGGCACTGCAGACCGGCCCGTCGACCAGTATGAGGTATGTCGGTATTATTACACAATTTCTGTTTTGTTCTCTGAATGTATCCGTTGATCATTCCTTCATCAAAAATGTAACCTCTCGTCCACTAAAAACAATGGTCTTTTACTGCACCATGCACCTTCATCTCAAAGCTAGCGATGGCAAATCGATGCAGCAGCAGATGGAGACCAAGTTTGATTGCGTGTTGGCAGGTGCTGGTGCCACGCTGCATGTTCTCGGGTCCGGCGGAGTGCCGGCGGGCGGGCGCGGGCGCGGCCGGTGCTGCAAGTGACCGCGTGCGCAGCTTCAACGTGGAGCAGCTGGCGGAGGGCGCGCGCCGGCGCCGCTGGGACCGCGTGCGGCTGCTCTGCTCGCAGCCGTACAACAAGCACTGCCAGGTCTCTCTACATCTCACTCTGTCAGACCTCACTTGACACTGCCAGTTCAGCCATACTTTTACCGACAAATTTTGGTCCTTCTTCCCTCATTAAGAATAGTACAAGTCGATAATGGATTTTGTCAAATTTATTCTAGAAAATTAATCTAGAAAGTGATGCATGTAAAATAATTTCTTTATGGTATTTTTACCAAATTAAATTTTTTATACTTCTTTTATATTGAAATTTTTGTCAATTTCTAGTTTGGACTCTCTTTCATTCATATTTATGAACCGGAAGTTGTAACGACTGAGTCTTCTGCGGCGGCCGAGCCTGTCGCCTCCGCCCCCGCCTCGGCCCCGGCCCCGGCCTCGGCCCCAGCCCCAGCCACAGCCCCCGCCCCGGCCCCAGCCCCCAGAGACTTGTTGCTCTCCCTCGGGAACTACTCCTCGGACGAGGACGAGTTCCGGCCTGGGGCATTGTTCGCTAAATATCGACAGAGTCTGAAGCAGAACGACGACAACGTCAGTAGTTGTAACTCAGGTATTGAGGATTACATTCAAACTTATAATATTAGCTGAATATCGATGGCTTCGTTTTGTTCGTGGCTCTCACCGCCCGCCTATTTAAATTGAAATACTTTATATATTAAATAAATAAACTAACATATACTATTTATTTCAATTAAGATGCCCAAATAAGAAAAGCGTCCGCGCAAGCATTGAAAAATATACCAGATGCGGACACGAGACTCAAGAAAACTGCAATAGAAAGCGGCGGCGAGCGAACACCGCGCCGAGCTGCGGCCGGCGACCAGCGCGAGGTGCTGCGCGGCGTCGTGTTCGCATTGAGCGGCTTCGTCAACCCCCAGCGTGCGGCGCTGCGGGACCTCGCCCTCGCCCTCGGCGCCCGCTACCGCCCCGACTGGACCCCCGACTGCACGCATCTCGTGTCAGTGCACGCGCATCGCAACTCTGTGTATATTGAACGTCCCGCTGTATTATACAACGAGACGTCTTTACAGGTGCGCCTTCCCCAACACGCCCAAGTTGAAGAAAGTGGTAGCGAGCGCGCCCCACGCCCACGTCGTCAGCGCCGACTGGCTGCACGCCTGCCAGCGGACCCGGCGGCGCGAGCCCGAGGCGCCCCACGCGCCCCGCGCACCCCACACGCCCCGCGCGCCGCGACATAAACACCCCGCGCCCTCGCCCGCACCGCCCCGCGCGCCCCGCACACACCGCGGTTCGTGCACTCAACTACAGCAGTCTTATTCACGATCAGACCGAACACAGGGAAAGTGATTTTTATAATTTACGCAGACGAAGACACCGACGACACCGACGACGAGATAGAGAAGGTGCGCGCGCGCAACAAGCGGCCGCGCCTCGCCCCCGCCCCCGACCCCGACCTCGCCCCCGACATCGCCCCAGACCCCGCCCCCGACATCGCCCCAGCCCCCGCCCCCGACATCGCCCCGACCACTCCGCCTTCAGACAACGACGTCTCCTTCATCTGCGACGAGAGGTTTAAAGGTGACTCAAATGTTCAGTAGTTTAATGGTTTTTACAATTAAATTTATTTTAGTTAATTTGTGATGCGAGCTCTCTACAAGTATATGTTGTGCGACCGACTTTGCTACCCACTAAAGTCAATAAGTCTGAGTGGTAAATGAAGGCTGAGCTCGGCCGCAGGCAGCGTGACGCTCTCCAGCGACTCGGACTCGGCCACGGAGGAGGAGGAGGCGGGAGAGGAGACGCCGGAGGTCGGGGAGGGCTCTGCTCGGGGCACCCTGCCGCCCTTCCTGGAGGGGCTGAGCTTCAGGGTGGAGGGCGGCGCGGGCGAGGGCGCAGGTGAGGGCGAGGGCGCGGGCGCGGGCTGCGACGTGCGCCTTCTGTCCCGCTACGTGCGCGCGTACGGCGGTCTGCTGCTGCAGGTCAGTCTCGCTCTCTCTCCGCTCTCTTCATATATATGTCAGTGTCGAATATTGTTCAACGAATCTTTGTCATTAAATATAAACGTTTTCTGTTTCAATCATCGTGTTTCAAATCATCAATGCCGTGTTTAACTCTCCGGCGGTCGCACGGCAGGACTGCGACCTGGAGCAGGGGGCGGCGGTGGACTACGTGCTGTGCGCGGGGGGTGCGGGGGGCGCTGGGGGTGCGGGGGGCGCAGGGGGTGCGGGGGGCGCGGGGGGCGGGCTGCGCGTGCGCGCCGACTGGCTGTGGCGGTGTCACGAGCTGCGCGCGCTGGCGCCCACATACCCATACGAGCTGACGAGCTGACCTCCGGCAAACTTCATACAAACATTATTCTTCTAAATATTAAATAACTAAAGAATAATAATAGTAATTATGATATTGTAGTTATTTCTGTTCATAAAAATCCTTAACCTCAATATTTATACGAGCTCGAGCACGATTTATGTACGTATGTACGGCGTCTTCTGTGGCTGTGATAAAATATGATATTGCATACGTAGATGTCCTATAATTCTGACACACCTAATAATACATTTATCGGGAGCTCAGACAAAATAAATCAACGGGGTTCGCATAATATGAAACCTTATTAAAAATTATGATTTTTTTATATCATAAATTGACACCTGAAAGAAAGCGGACATCTGAATTCTCCGAAATAGCAAAGCGACCGCTGCCCTTGGACATCTGCAAATGCAGGTGCGATGCAGGATATTTCTCCTTCCTATGCGTTCCATTACCGCTAATTTCCCCTTCCCATTATTTCCCTAGTAAGAAAAGGGTGGGAAGAGAACGTGGACTAAAATTAGGTCATAATTAATTATTTTACGTTTTTATTGTCAAATCAATCTTTGTATCTAAATTAGATGGAAAAAAATATCTAAAATTATCTATTACTATAAAATTTCAATAAAAATGAAAATTGACAAAATTTGTGAACCGCCAGTGTTAAAAACTGTATATCTGTATACCGCGGCTCGCACGATTCTACAAATTGGCGCGAGAGTATTGTAGCGGGAACAACAAACAACCGCACACACAGCAGAGGACGCGAGTGAACATATCGCTCCCTGACTTATTACTCTTACCAAATGGTATAATCCATGATTGTGTCGTAAGTAAACATTAAGCTGTAAGTATTGAGAGGCAGAACGCCGGCGACACGGCGCTACATAAAGTAACAGAAACAGGTCACGGTTTGAATGTTTTATTGGTGACTTATTGCAATAAAATGTATGTTGCCGGCGGACGGCAGGCGGCGGGTCACTGCGAGGTGAGCAGCGTCAGCTTCTCGTTGAGCTGCAGCTGCGTCTTGACGAGCTGCGCGAGCGTCACCACCATCAGCAGGTCCTTCACGCTGGAGGCGAACGCGTCCGCGAAGGAGTCGGCCGCCAAGCTGGGCAGAGAGTGCGCCAGCTCCAGCAGCGCGCGCCCCGCCGCCTTGTTGCCCGCCTCGCGCCCCGCCACCACCTCCTCCACGTACTGCAGCACCTGGTCCAGCGAGCCCGCCAGCCGCGCCGCAGCCTCCGCCACCTGCGCCAGGTCCGGCGCCGGCTGCACCTGCCGCGCTCGTCCGCTCGCACCTATCGTCTTCTGACACAGCTGCAGACCCACCACCTGCAACAGACCGCACGCCGGTACAACCTCGGACAAATGTGACACACGCCCGCAGTCCAACAATACGGATAGCTGATGGTTAATGCGCACCTCGGGCTCGTAGCAGATGAGAGAGACATCGATGGGTGTGAACATGCAGCCCTGCTTGCCGTGCGGCACGCCCAGCGGCACGCACACGTAGCCCCGCAGCCCCATGCGCTCGCCGGCCAGCGACGTGTCCAGTGTAACGTGCACCGGCTCGCGGCACTCGCGAGAGTAGTACTCGTGGATCACCGACGAGTGGTTGGTCACCTCGTTGCCCGTCGCCCACCACCCTGCCCGCAACAACACGAATCTTAAGTAAATGTAGTACAACTGACTCCGACTTTCTTAATCTCACCATTCATATTTTTGAAAAGAAAAACAACTTTAGAACATTTCAATTTACAACAAAAATGTACTAGCTAAAAAACAATTGCAAATAAAAGAATCTTCCTGCTTCCATATTAATGTAGAATTGCCCTTTGTTTTGTAGAAGTACTGGAACATTCAACATTCACTTGTACATTCACAAGCACACATATTTGCAAATTTAAATGTTATCAATGAACAATTTTGTACGCAGCACCAAACATGTTCTATGTATGTTATTATTTGTTTGTCAAGTATACAAATGTATTTTCAGCAACTGTAAATGTTTACTTGCTGTATTAGTCTTGCCATCGTCAGACCATACCTAATAATATCAAATTAATTATACTTTTGCACTCATGTCCGTCATAGTCACTAGTGCTAGTGTTAGTTTTCGCACTAGTTCGGTTCTTTGGTTCTACTAATTATTTATGGTAACAATAAAGTTACGCGATCTTTGTTTACTTCAAGCATTTTCCTTAATTATTTCCATTAAACCAAATTACTTACTTCAGATACCCAATAAATGTAGTTAACAGATTTTTTTTATTACTTAAGTTATTTTAATCCATACTTATATAAAGAAGAATGTTTTGATTGTTACAACAAACCAATTAAACAATCATTAGCATGTATTTAAAGCACCTTAATCTTAATTCCTGCTGAGTAAATACTTGAGATAAAAAAAGATTATTTTTTTGGACTTCTACCACAATTAGTTGGTAAATCTTTAACCAGTTAATCTTCTCTGGTTCACCAGTTTGCAGTAATAAGTATATCTTATTTCTTACTAATATTATAAATGTGATTGTTTAGATGGATGGTATCTCTGGAACGAGTCAACAGATCTTGATGGATAGGCTACTAATAAAGTTTTTATTTAATTCCGCGCGGACAGAGTCGCGAGCCACAGCTAGTTCACATTCATATATAACAAAAGTTTTTACATCATCCACCCCGAATCCCATATCAATGTAACTTACCAACAATGTTTTCAGAGGCATTAACCCGCCGGTTGAGCTCATACACATCCATGGCATAGTTTAGCTCAGCTTCCACCTGGTCTGCATGCTCCTTGTGTGGCACACAAAAACAATTTGTCACTTCCACAACACCCTTGTCCGATGTGCCTTAAAAGAAATAAGTTATGTTTACCACAAACATTAAGTCTTAGAGGTAGAGAACCACCATCCCTATAAATGTATATTTGACATTTTCAATTAAAAATTTGTACATATCTATTTCCCAACTAATCTTAAAAATGCACATTTTTGGATTGATGTATGGATGTATGTAAGAAGGTATCTCCAGAACGACTCTACGGATCTCGATTAAATTTCGCAAAGATGTCAATTATAGTCTAGTAGAACACGTAGGCTTATTATAATGTTATTTTTTATTCCGCGCGGATGGAGTCGCGGGCGACTGCTAGTTAGTAAATAGTTGTCGAAAGCCAAATCCTATAGGTTATTCCCATGACGTCTACTAAAACGTTAAATAAATCATGATGAGTATATAAAACATTTTTTTACCCAGCAACGTGCCAATAACTCGATGTGAATCCGCATTTCTTCGCTCATATGCATCAACGATTTGAAATAAAACTACGGGATGTATCTTGACAACTAAGTTTAGGGCCATTTTGGATTTCAAGAAAGAAGAAATAAAAAAAACTGCAAAGATATCAATCAAATTGACAGCAATTTCTAAATCTAGAATCAACATAGATCATATATATTATTATACTCTGTACCACTGATTTCTATACATATAGACCGGCAAGACTAAAATAGTCCCGCAAAGATCTTTTAGTTTTTTTACATTGACAGCGGGGCGCCTACAAGTTTTAAGGGTTACCAGTTGGCATAAATCTCCTAACTTTTTCAAAACTGGTTGTAACTTCAAGCAATTCATTTCCAAGTTATGACATGCAAGCATACTAGCAATTAAATAACATAAGCGTCATAACATCACGCTTGATTTTTAAGCAACAGGCTAGCAGCGACTCTCTCATTGGTTCAGATATCCTTGTTTCACTAATTCACTATAGAACGACAAGGCTATCCAAACCAGCTCACTAGCGCCCCACTATCAACGTCAAAAAATGTCTCAAAATCCTCTTAGTACCGTAGGTCACTTTTTTTCTTTTCTTTTATGTCACAAGCTGGCATAATGTAAACCAAGCATAGCTTATTTTCCTATTACTTAGTCAAAAAAGTGCCATACGCATTGCTGAAATAGCTTCAAAAAATAAAAGGAAACCACTATTTTAACAACATTTTATTTAAAACAATGACTAATATTAGGTAGCTATAGCTTTATTGTATTTTATTCAGAAGATGTAGGCGGCGTGGTGTGAATGCGTATCCCGTGCATTTCTGCTATTTCATCCTTTAGGGACTCTGTCACTAAGCGATGCTGCTTCACGCGAGACAGTCCCGCAAATTCTTTGGCTTCCACACTTACCTGTACAAAGTAACATGGGTTTATAAATTTACATTATAATAAAAAAAACAATAAGTAGCCTATGTGTCCTTCCAGACTATGCCACAGCCACATTCTACATCTAAGCCAATTTTCAGCGAGATCCATGAAAATGTTTTGGAGATACCTTCTAACAAACATCCAAACTTTTACAGTTATAATATTAGTAAGATTGCCCGCGTGTTAGATTATTACTTCAAACATGGCGCCGCAGCCGCCGGAGATGTCCTCGACGCTGAGGTAGGTGATGCCGGGCAGAGCGCGCCGCAGCGCCGCCGCCAGCTGCTGCTCCTTGCCCACGGCGGCCCCGTCGCCCACTCCGCCCACTCCTCCCACAGCTCTTATCTACTTTCACAATATCATTATGATTTTTAATTATATAGTTAATATGATCTCAGTCTTTTATACATACTATATGCCTTTAAATGTTAATTATTGGAGTTCAATCTTACAAGTCAGTTAAAATTAAAATCAGTATATGTTATTGGAAATTATTATCTATATATTTTTTTTCTATATTTAATTTACAAATATCTTTTCTATGTATTGTGATGTTGGCAAATGACTCACAAGTCTCCCTGTGAGTGAAAAATATGTATACCACAAAGTATAGATCTGAGATGACTGAAGATTAGTTAATCTGACTTCATGTAGTCAAAATGTTGATATTAGGATGGTTGTTCCGGGTTTAACAAGTGATAAAAATGGTTTGTTTTGGCAAACTCACATGAAAGAAAAGAGCAAAGTTAACTTATAAGTTAAAGTTTTGAGTTAAAACTGCTGAAACATCTATACAAAAACAATATGTATTTGAACACATGCTTTGGGTTGCCAAACGGGGTAGCCATTGGGCTATGCCCATAAATTATTGCATATGTTGTGCCACAGAATATTTGGAGAAAACTGAGTGTGGACACATTTATTGAATAGCAACAGACAGTTTATTCACTGATATACTACTCTACTACTGATTACTCAATATGAGGAGCCTTCAAAACTATCAGCCAAAATATAATAGGCACACTGTGCAAATTAAATATATGCCTAAAAGAGAATTATAATAGAGTTTCAAGTAAATAGAATGGTTATCAGCTTCATCTTTAAATACTGTAGTCAAACAAATTGTTTTAAATAATATTGAGATACAAATCTATTACAATCTGAAATTATATTTGAATGTTATTCACTATATGTAATTCTATATTCACTATAATGTAATATGCCTATAGTTAGACAGCATAAAAACTACAATATAGACCTTGTGCATCTTTACTAAAACATTAGTTCTACAGCTATTTATTTTGTATTGTATGTGTTAATATAAAATCATATGACATATTTAATGAAATTATTTCTTACTTTAGTACTAATAAGAGGTCGCAACGTTTTTAAGAAAGTCCGCAACATTTTGTGTTCTGTTTTTAAACATTAATTGGACAGAAAATCGGCAACATATTAAACAACAAACAAATTTTAAACTGAAGTCTTTACAAGTGATTCCTAAAATCTTATCACTTAATTTTAATTTTTTATTTATGCAACTATCATAACTCTAACCTTAACTTGCTATTGCCATGGTAGCCTGACAGCTGATCAGCTGTCTCAGCTTTCAACTGTCAAAAAATTATTAATTATTGATCTTTGAATACTCAATGAAATAATTCAATACTCAACTGTTATTTTATGGATTTGTAATATTTGATTATAAGTCTCTAACACGTTGAGGAAAGCAAGCAAAGAGTCTCCTTCACCTATAATTTCCTAAGAGAAAGCTGTAGTCTAAAATTAAATAAAAGTAATAAACCTACACAGTTATTTGTTTGTATCGGTGAGGATGGCGCTGTTATAGCGATTAGTTATCCTATTATGAAAGTATTAATATTATAAGTACTTCGTGATATCTCGCCTTATTTTATGCGTCTATGCGAAAAACCTACGCAAGTAATTTCTTAAAAAGGGCAACAACAACGTTATTAATGAAATCGTTACCATGTCATTGACCTACTTGATAATTTGATGAATTAATATGCTGAAAAATATTTTTAGACGAGAAGTCCAAAATACTGAATTTTTTTTTTTTGAGTCATCAAAACAAGCTTGACGGTTTGGTTCGTTGGATGTTTGACGCAGATGTAAAGTTTTGCAAAATCACTGGAAATTGTACCACATAGATAACAGGTTGTTTGTATTGATGGCAGGCCTTACCTACTCTTTGGTCAAAATATTCATTCATTCATTCACTGTCAGTCAAAGTTGAATCTTTCAAAACACGTGTTCATTAAAATTTTGAATAAAATGCGGTTTTGTGAGTTTTAGGTTTAAGAGAACCGCATTAAACTATCAAACAATTTTTGTAATATGTTATGGTGATACTCATTTGTATAAACAATGCCACCTTATAAAACGGGATTACTTAAAAGAAAAATATCAGAAAATACCAATAAAACAGAGGATAATGTAAGATTATTTTGTTTATCGTCGGTATTATGGTTTAAAAATAATTATATTAATATATAGTTTTATATTGCAGAGCAGTAACAGTAGCTGTGATGATCACAATTTAATTACCGGTGATTTAGACAAAGAGGAGGATTCCTCGGACTCTGACAACGAGGACGGTGTTGTCCCCTCGGACACCGAACTAGATGTACATATTAAACTAAGTTATAGTTTTAAGTTATTATAACCAAAATAATGTAATACTTTACTACTCACTAATCCTTACTAATATTATAAATGCGAATGTAACTCTGCCTGTCTGTCTCGCTTTTACGCCAAAACTATCAAACTGGTTTTAACGAATACACAGATAGTCTAGAGCCAGAGAAAGGACATTGGCTACCTTTTAATGCAGAAAAAGATTTGTAAGGGGTGGAAATTTGTACTTGAAGTATCCTCATTTTTACAGTTAGAAGCTTGAAACTTATTTATTAAATCAAATTAGGCTGTTAATTTCATGTAATAAATATGAAATTTAAAATTTGTAAAAGTTTGTATGGGAATATGTGAGGTTAATCTGAATGTTTTGTAAGTTTAATATGTTTTGTTGTAATCTTAATAATATTATGTTTTTTTTTTTATTTTTTTTTTGTGCAGTCAGCGTTACCGGCGACAGTATATATACATAAAACTAAATGTGTCAATGTGTTTCTCTAAAAGTAATACCACTCAAATAATATCATTTTTAGGGAGTAGTGTTTGATAGTGGAGACTCTCTTCTGAGTGATGATGCTGCTAATGAGTCTTTAGAAGAGTCATCGGTGAGTTTAATTTTAATCAAAAGCATTGTCTATTTTTATTGGCAATCTTTTCCTGTTAATTCTATTCTTTTGATTTTATTCTGGAATATATGTTGTTGCTGGTGCTATATCTGTTTCATGTGTACTATGGGAAGACCACAGATGACCTGCCTCAAAAAATAACAAATTAGCCAATTTTTTTGTAATGTTTAAAGTAACTTAGCATAGCTGCTAAAGATCTTACAACAAATCCAAATTCTTTGACTAACATTCAAGTATTTAGTTCGTATATTGTAATACTAATTACATGTTTCATACTTGTTATATATCTGAATAGCTAATTTACTGTTAAAAGATTTTGATTGATTTTCAGGATGTTAGTGATTCAGAGGAAGATGAAGCATCAGATGGCAGCAATGAGGAGAGTGATAGTGATAAAAGTGAGAGCAACACTGAAGGCACAAATGCAAACACAGCAAAAAGTAAATTAAAGCCTGACAATGAAGACAGCGGCGCGGAATCAGGCAGCGGTAGCGCGCTCCGCCCACCTCGCTCACCTCGCTCATCCCGACATAATACCAACAAGAAGCCATTTAAGAAGAAAGAATTTAAACAAACAAAAACTGTAGCAGACAAAAATGCAAATAGTAGTGTAGATGCTTTGGAACAAAAGATTAAAGAAGTTCAGGTTAACATACAACCTGTGCAGGAGAAAGGTATTTTTGCTGACATTTTATTATGCCCTCATAGTGTTATCAGCTTATATATAAATACCACTCGGCTCAGTAAAACTGAACCATTCGTTTTACGGCCGTACCTAACTATTGACTCTTTAAGATCAATCTGACTGTTATTTTAAATAGTTTGTATAGTAGATAGATAGCGTTAGGTATTGACTAGTAGAGAGACACAAGTGAGGTGTGGGGCCATTGCACGTGTTTTGTCTCAGACGAGTACGAGTCGGGCGACACCTCGGACGAGGAGGGGCGCGTCAACACGGCGGGCGAGGTGCCGCGCTGGTGGTACGCAGAGTACGACCACGTCGGATACGACGCCGACGGCCGCCGCATCGCGCGCCCGCCGCACGCCGACCGCATCGACGACTTCCTCAGGTGCGCCCTCGCCGCATACCGCACGCCGCACGCGGCATGCCGCACGCCGCACACCGCACAGCCGACACTCACTACAAGTTGCAATCGTTCCGTTACAGGAAGTGTGAGGACCCGGACTTCTGGCGCACCGTGCGCGACCCCTCCACGGGGCAGGAGATCATACTGTCCAAGAAAGACCTCGAATTGATCAGCAGAATACGGGAGGGGCGAGTGCCCAATGCGGAGCACGATGAATATCAGGTCACTTTATCATTTATACTTTTGTCTATGATCGAAAGATACAAATAAAAGCGAATGTATGCGATCTGTTGAACGCAGCCGTGGGTGGAGTGGTTCAGCGGCGAGGTGCTGCAGACTCCGCTGCGCGCCTTCCCCGAGCACAAGCGCTCCTTCCTGCCCTCGCGCGACGAGCAGCGCCACGTGGCGCGCCTAGTGCACGCCCTCCGCATGGGCTGGGCCAAGACCCGCCGCCAGCTGGCCGACGAGCGCCGCCGCAACAAGGTCACCTCTCTCTCACACAAACAGTACTCTACATACATTTGTACGCAAGATATCGCCCGAAAAAGTACCCGCAACGTAACATTACAGGAGCTGAAGTTCTACGACCTGTGGGGCTCCGGGGCGCAGGAGGAGCAGCCGCGCGCCCTGCAGCGTCACATCCCCGCACCGCGCCGCCCTCCACCCTCGCACGCAGAGAGCTACAACCCCCCGCCGGAGTACCTGCTCGACGACAAGGAGGTACCCGCACCGCACATGTATTCTACTGCCGCCATGACCCCGCGCGTTGCATTGCATTTACATATCGTTCTTTGACGTGGCATCATGCGTTTGACACCGCACCAGATGAAGGAGTGGAACTCACTGGAGGAGACGCCGTGGCGGCGCAAGTACACGTTCCTGCCGACGCAGCACTCCTGCCTGCGCGCCGTGCCCGCCTACCCCCGCTTCCTGCGCGAACGTTTCCTGCGCTGCCTCGACCTCTACCTCGCGCCGCGCGCCATCAAGATGCGGGTGAGCCCCGCCCCCGCCCCGGCCCCGGCCCCGGCCCCCGCCCCCGCCCCGGCCCCGGCCCCCGCCCCGCCTAACGCATGTCGCCGTCCGTTTGCAGCTGACGATCAGGCCGGAGGAGCTGGTGCCGCAGCTGCCGGCGCCGCGCGACCTGCAGCCCTTCCCCACGGACGAGGTGCTGCAGTTCCGCGGCCACACCGGCCTCGTGCGCTCCGCCGACTTCGACCCCGCCGGACAGTACGTCGTGTCCGGCGGAGACGACGCCACCGTCAGGAGTACGGCAACTCTCGCTCTCACTCTCACTCTCACTCCCTCAATACACGACAACATGCTCCTCTGCAATATGTACAAACCAGCTTTCGAAATGTTGTTCGAGACTATGATATATATATGTGCCAAATGCCAATAACATATGTTGAACCTATGGCAGAGTTAACGAGTAATATATAAAAACAAAACAAACATATCCCTCGGGTACATATTTTCAGGATCGTAAGTACTATGTGTTTCTTCTAGACTATGTTCTACAATTATCTCAAATTTCAGCGAGATCGATATGTAGAACGACCAGCGTTCCGTCCCATCCCTTGATATTTATAATATTAGTAAGAAGTGAGACATTGTCGGTGCGCAGTATGGGAGGCGGGCACCGGGCGCTGCCTGCGCACCATCGAGCTGGGCGAGCCGGTGCGGCTGGTGGAGTGGACGCCGGTGGGCGGGCTGACGCTGGTGGGCGCGGCGGCGGGCCGGCGTCTCCTGCTGCTCAACCCGGGCGGGCACGTGGGCGCACACCGCGCCGCTCACCGCACCGACCTGCTGCTCGCCGAGCCCCCGCCCGCGCACGACGTCCGCAGTGAGTGCTCGCCTATCTGTCTCCTCGCATGGGTCTCGTGACGTGTGGCGTGTGGCGTGTGACGTGTGACGTGTGCGCAGTGGACGAGCGCACGGCGGGCTGCGTGCAGTGGGAGACGGTGGACGCGGCGCAGTGGGCGCGCGGCGTGCGCGTGGCCATAGCGCACTTCAAGCCCGTGCAGCACGTGAGTAGCGCCGACCGCACTCGTGCGAGGTGAGGGAGGTGAGGGAGCAGAGTTGACGCGTGTCTTGTGCGCAGTTCTCGTGGCACGCGCGAGGCGACTACGTGGTGGTGACGCTGGAGGAGGGAGCGTCGCGCGGGGTGGTGGTGCACCAGCTGTCGCGGCGCCGCAGCCAGCTGCCCTTCCGCCGCAACGCCGGCCGCCTGCAGTGCGCCGCCTTCCACCCTCACCGGCCGCTGCTCTTCGTGGTGGTGAGTGCCCGCGCCGCGCGACGTGTGCCGGTGACGTGTGACGTGACGGTGACGTGCGAGTTGTGCGCAGACGCAGCGCGCGGTGCGGGTGTACGACCTGGTGAAGCAGGAGCTGGTGCGCAAGCTGTTGGCGGGCGCGCAGTGGCTGAGCGCGCTGGCGCTGCACCCCGCCGGCGACAACCTGCTGCTCGCCTCATACGACCGCAAGTGCATCTGGTCAGTCGCTCTTTAATGTTCTATTTAAACATGGATACATTCGGGCTCGTAGACCTTTATTGACAATATTGATCCACTTTATCCTACAATATAACGTGTGCAGGTTCGACCTGGAGCTGTCGTCGCGGCCGTACCAGACTTTGCGACTGCACGCCGGCGCCGTGCGCTCCGTCGCCTTCCACCGGCGCTACCCGCTGTTCGCCTCCGCCGGAGACGACCGCCACGTCGTCGTCTGCCACGGCTGCGTCTACAAGTGAGTGTCTCTCTCGTACCTGTGTCTGTGTGTCTGTGTGTCCGCTCGCTGCGGCGCTACCCGCTGTTCGCCTCCGCCGGAGACGACCGCCACGTCGTCGTCTGCCACGGCTGCGTCTACAAGTGAGTGTCTCTCTCGTACCTGTGTCTGTGTGTCTGTGAGTGTCTCTCGTACCTGTGTCTGTGTGTCTGTGAGTGTCTCTCTCGTACCTGTGTCTGTGTGTCTGTGTGTCCGCTCGCTGCGGCGCTACAGCGCTGTTTGTGTGCGCAGCGACCTGCTGCAGAACCCCCTGCTGGTGCCGCTGAAGCAGCTGCGCGCGCCGCCGCCGCGCGACCAGCTCAGCGTGCTGCAGGTGCGCTGGCACCCCGCACAGCCCTGGCTGCTGGCCGCCTGCGCCGACGGCACGCTGCGCCTCTACGCCTAGCCTTTGTTAATAAACAAACTCTGAATATGACTGTACTTTCTTTTATCCTCCTTTACCTTTTATGAAGTGTCGTGTTCTCAAATATATCGGTGACAGAACCGCACTAGAATTACGTGTTGGTTATGTTACCAACATAATATATAACATAATTTATTTTATCGATTATAATTAATATTTATTTTATTCTATTATGTCAAATGACTATTTATTGGCTGCCAGTTTGAAGGGATGTTCGCTTGACACTTGCCTTCAAACTGACAGGAAGTAGTGAAATATATTCAGAGACACTTATTTGACTTGTGTCGTGGTGTATCGAAAAACTTGGCTTGGTCGGGCATTCGCTTGCCAGAGTCCGACCAGAACGGTTGTGTTGGCAAATAAAAGTACTCCTCGAAGTGAAGTGTTTATTTTTACTGATATCCTCACATAAAGTTACCGAACGATTAACGTACTAAGTGCCATTTGAACAGGCAAATAATTGTTCGTGTCGTTGCGAGGCATTGTGAGAAGGTCGCAACAGTTATGCCAAGTAATAGCAACATATTTTCTTTATTAAAACGACTAGCTTTCGCCGGCGACTTCGTCCGCAAAATAAAAAAATATATAAGTAACCCTATGTGTTCATCTGTGCCAAATTCGGAAATACCTTCTAACAAACATCCATATATCCATCTAATCTTTCGCATTTATAATATTATCTAGGATGTACAAAGGAACTGTTCGCAAACGGCTGATTTTGTGGCGAGGTTCAGGTACAAACTTCAAACACAATAAAACCTTGGTGAAAGAACAGTTAAAGCTTGACACAGGTGTATTTTGGGTTCCGTTCCTCGAGAAGAAAAATCGGAACCCTTATAAGATCATTTTGTTGCCCGTCAAGACCCTTTCTCTTCCCCTTCAGGAACGCGTAGAGGTATCAAGCTGGAATTTATATCAAATACTCAGATCTACTGTCCCTTGGTGCTGTGAAAACATCAAACTACACCATTAAATTAGGGGCTGAGTAAATTAAAAAAAATGTTATGCGAGACCTGTTGATGTTAGTTAGTAGTTGGGGCTCAGTTTTCCGCAACTCCACGACAAGCGCGTATTTTGCGTGAACCTGTTGATGTTAGTAGTTGGGGCTCAGTTTTCTGCAACTCCACGACAAGCGCGTATTTTGCGTGAACCTGTTGATGTTACATGACAGTTAATTTTATAGTACAGTAGTATAATAACAAGTAGTTCGAATACATGCCACCACTACAAACCGCTACCATCAGCGCAAAAATGGCGGAAATGAAATAGGCACAAAATACAACGTCTTTTAGCCAGTTCATATGTAGAGGTCAGTGGCTGTGAGTTACGGTTTCGGCTCGTTTCATTCCGTGTCCGTGATCGTGCAGCTCGTGCAGTCGTGCTAGGAATGTAACATTGAGTGGAAAAATCGATTTTTACAGTCTATGATAAAATCGATTAGTCAAAAATCGTTTTTTAATTAAAACAATCGTTTTTGCAATCCCTATTCCCTATTGTCTATTGTTATTTTGCTCCCTTAAGGGTAAAACTTTTGAAAATTAACTAAAATTGATGATACTTCCATGTATCTTCCCATCCCCTCTTTCAACCGCTTGCAAAACCTTTTTTCTGTTTAAAAAGTAGCCTATGTCCTTTCTCAGGCTCTAGACAATCTTTGTACCAAATTTAATTTAAATTAGTTTAGTACTTGTAGCTTGAAAGCAAGACAGAGTTGTTTTCTTTTTTTAATTTAATATCAGAAGGCATAAGAATTAGAATATAAAAATATATTAAACTGACTCGTTCATTTACAACAAATTTTAATGAACTTGTTCAAATGTCGTTGGGTGTGAAATATCTCATTGATAGCGCTGTTTGAAAAATCGAATAAATTATATAATCGATTTTTTTAAAATCTGCTTTTATAAAAAAAATAATCGTTCCATAAAAATCGTTTTCTTTTTTTTTATAAAAATCGATTTTTTCCAAAATCGATAATTTTTAAACATCCCTAAGTCGTGCAGTTTCGTGCAACAAGCCAACAAAATTAGATTCGTGATTTGTTGCTTTGGATCTGTTTCTGTTTGGTTGTGCTGCGGGTAGTATTGTTGTGTTTGACGTGCTGTAATGCTTTTTTTCCTTCGTTTAATTAATAAATCGGTAAACTTTGGTAGAAAGCAATACGTATTTGTTTTGGAGCTGATTAAGTTTCCTTTCAAGCTTGAAATACCTTTAGTTCTTTGTCCTTGTGAAATGTGAAGTGAATAATCCCATTTGTATTTTTTTTACGAAACAGTTTATGATTTATATTTTTGTTTGGGGATACCGCAGCGCTGATAAAAAAACGGGGCTACTTTGAATAGTTTCGAAGTGAAAAAGTGAGTCAAAAATATTTTTATTCATTAAGTGAAGCAGACTCGAGCGGTTAATTTAAATGTTAAGGGTGCGTGAAGCGCGTATTATAAAGTGTGATTGGTGCACGCGGTGACGGGGTGAAGGGGCGAAGGCGCGAGGGTGCGAGGGTGTGACGAGCCCGCGAGGGCGTCGGGTGGCGGCATGTCGGGCGCGACGACGCCGACGGCGGCGGAGTGCGCTGCGCTGGACGAACGCGACCTGGAACCCCGCACGCCCATGAAACGGCTTGGCTCTACCAGGAAGCTCGCCGCGTTCAGCAGTAAGTTTTACTTCTTATTCTTGTTGCTTGTGTCAAACTTGTAAGACGATATTAGATTGTTTACATGATAAACATCTTACAAATTTTGTACAGTGTCGATTCTTTTTTTAGACAAGCATGCGATATTCGTTCTATCATAATACCGTGACATCGTCGAAGCGGATTTAAAAAACAAATCCAGTAATAAATATAGCCTAATACCTGATTTACATTATGCCAGTAGATTGCAAAATCTGGTGAACACCACCAGTAGAACTGTACTGTACTGGAGTAATGTAAACCAGGTATTAGCCAAAGATAATGTAGCTTTTAATGGCAAAACAATTTTTGAAATCAGTCCAGTAGTTTGTTTATAAATAAAACACAACATTTGAAATTGTTACCATGTAAGTAGCTGTCACCTGCAACTTAATCCACACAGTATGAAAAAAACTAAATTAATAGCCTATGCATTCTTCCACACTGCTCTACATCTATGCCAAATTTCAAAAGGATCTCCTTTTCTGTTCCGAAGATACTTTTTCAACAAACATCCAGCTCTCCATACATCTAAACTTTGTATTTATAATATGACTAGCTGTCGCCCGTAACTCTCCTCGTGGAATAAAAAAAAAATAAGTAGCCTATGTGTTTTTCTAGATTATGATCTACATCTACGACAAATTTCAACAAGATCTGTTAAGCCATTCTGGAGATACCTTCAAACAAACATCCATCCATCCAGCCATTCATCCATCTCTCTAAACATTCACATTTATAATATTAGTAAGATTCTTTTGTTTTTGATAAAGTTTAAAATATAATTCTAGCTGTGACATTTTTGAAAAGCAAATAATATTTTAGTTATTTTGAGAATTTGGGGAAAATGTTCATTATATTCGACCTTATTTGAAACTAATTATCTACAATAAACAGTCAATTATAAAATTCTGAAATTAAATGAACAATTATGGCTGTTTACATTATTTACAGTGTAGTGTATTTGAAGTACCTAAATCATACCTTTATCATAACCAGTTGGTAAATCTTATAATTTTCTACAGCTTGAGCTTTAACAGTAACATTTACACTAATTACATTATTATAATAAATGCAATGTAGAATATGTATGTAAATAAATAAAATATTTTAATAAATTATATTAGAAATGAATGTAACAACAAGGACATGAGTGACAGGAAAACAATATTAATTTCACTTTTGTTTCCTTTCTCTGATCAGTCAAATCTTCTTGCCCCTACAATTATTTACTTTTTATCAGTTCCAATGTGCTTTCTCTGCAAAGGATTAACAAATATAAACAAGTTGCTAATGAACTTTATGAAAAAAAAAATATTTATATAATGAATTATAAATGTATAATGAAGCATGAGAACATGTGATGAGTAAATAGCCACAAACCTCAGCCGGCACCAACTAAGCAATGAACAAATATTTTCTTACTTTTATTTTAAAATCACTTTTCTTCTTTGTTAATTTTTATTATTATTTAAGTATTCTTACATAATCCATGATGTTTCATAATGTTGAAGTTAATTAAAAATGGATTTTTATACATTTTATTAAGTTTTGCCAACAGCACAGATGGCATCAGTTAGTTACAATATAGAATGCAGAAACCATTGCATTGTGTTTGCATCAACACATCACATTCTACATTGTGAAAATAACTACATATACTTCATCAATCACCATCAAAAAGCTAGTTACAAATAAAGGTGCTTAACTTTTAACTAAGCAATATTGTTGCCATGTTGTTGCTCAGTATTGTCATTTATGTTGCAAATTGTACATCAAGTTTGGATGATGCATACTAATGTAACAAATTGACACTTAAATTCGTGCTCTTACTACTTGCTACAATTATACCTTCAGTTCTATGAAGGAAACTGTTTAAGTAAACTTTATTTCCATCTTTATCCAATAAACCTCTGACGGAGGACCTTCATTAGCAAAGTGCAGATTTGAGCAAAATCAAGTGTCCCAGTGACTAGACCACTTAGTAGTAGTAGTAATTGATTGTAATGTAAAGTTTAGCGACGACAGTGTTGACGACATATCTCACCGCGGCTGTGCTCCTTGCAGCTAGAACAGATAAAGAATTGTCAATGCATCAATTTACTTTCTGAGAAGATATCGAACAGAGCTAGATAAACACATCTGACATATGCTGTTGTCCGCTGCGCTCGAGGGCCTCGAGTGCTCACTCGCGCTCGCGCTCGCCCTCGCCGCCTGCCAGCCACCACGTTACAGAGGTCGTCGACACGCAACACGCTGATAGTAATTTATTCGTTTTAGATAAATTTCAATGTTGTCTAATGTATTTCGGCGGCGCGGCGTAACGATAAGGCCGGAATATTGCACTGCGCCTTTGACAATGTTTAACTAGAGCTAGACGAATGCATCTGTGTGTATACGAACGCAACTCGCTCGACCTTGCATCTAAACCTAAATAGCAAAAGTCAACATTTTTTGAAAGTCCCTCCCCAACTTGCTGCTTAATTATAGTTTGAAGCAGAAGTGGAACTGGGCAGGACACTTATCCCGATATAAAGATGAGAGATGGACTTACCGAACTACTAAATGGGTGGGCCCAAAAGGAAAACGAAGTGTGGGGAGACAAAAGAAAAGATGGGTCGATGATATCATAATGACTGCTGGAACAAGTTGGATGCATTTGGCCAAGGACAGAGAAAGATGGAAGAGGATGGAGGAGGCTTTTACCCAATAAGGGGCCACATAACAAAACACACAAACTAGTTTACATAATCTGTTTTATATTTATTTTTTATTGTTAAGTGGAAAATAAAGCTTAAATAAATAAAACTTGCTTCCTTGATACATATAAAAAATATAACACGTGGAAAGAGGTTGAAAACGACATATGTTTATGCTTATAAACAACATTAAGCTGTTAACATTTAAGGTAAAATGTTGTAGGTTGGCGTCAAGTATGAGGTCCTCTTGGTCCGCGGCGTGCTGAATCCTGGAGCGGTGTGCCGTACGCGATGCTTGGCGCCGGGGCGCGTGAGTCAGCGCGCCGCTAAATATAACCAGCCGTACGGCGTGCGTGGCGGATAGCCGGCGATGTCCGTCGCCCGCTTTGTATATCGAGACACCTTTCCTCCTCACAATGAGTTATTGTAGACGCTATTGACGCATTCGAACACTCGCTGCGTCGACATGAAGGCCGACTACGAGTCGTTGCGAATTCCAATTTCGCGAGTGACGTCCCGTCCCGCTGCCCTCCAGCTTCTCATGGTTAGGTTAGGTTTATACTATCCGTTGCTCATCGACTTATCCATTCATCAATCGCTGTACTACGGTATCCTAAAAGACGTATGAGTTTTTACCCAAATAGAGGAAATCGTAAAAAGGTGTCGGCCATTTTGTGTAGGTCGCCAACATCTGTTGCACGAACGGGGCGGCTCGTCCGGTGCAATATCACAACCACAAAGAAAACAGACGTAAAGTGGAAGTAATTCCGCGTTTCTTCTAAAGTGTGCGCGCCGTAGACCTAATCTTAAACGTTTTTCCCTCTTATCCTGTTCTTATAAAAAAAAAAAATCAAATAAAATGCACTAAAAAGAAACAAAATAATGTCATGAAAACTCTCTAAACTCTAGTAATTAGTAGTAGGGGCTCAGTTTTCCGCAACTCTACGACAAGCGCGTATTTTGCGTGTCTCTAAACTCTAAAGAAAGTTCTCTTCTTTCTTGTAACATGTCTATATTGTATAATTATTGTTATTTCGCAGTCGGTGTCGGCCGAAGTAAATAGGTGACATTTTATATTTGAGATGTATTAGACATACTTACGTTTATATCCCTACTTAGGCCGAAACCGACTCCAAAATAACAATAATTATACAATATAGACATGTTACAAGAAAGAAGAGAACTTTCTTTAGAGTTTAGAGACACGCAAAATACGCGCTTGTCGTAGAGTTGCGGAAAACTGAGCCCCTACTACTAATTACTAGAGTTTAGAGAGTTTTCATGACATTATTTTGTTTCTTTTTAGTGCATTTTATTTGATTTTTTTTTATGTTACTTTTGAGTGCATTTTGTTTGAAATTGGTTTTTTATTTAGGTTACTTTTGAGTGCATTTTGTTTGAAATTGGTTTTTTTTTGGTTACTTTTGAGTGCATTTTGTTTGAGATTGTTTTTTTTTTGAAGTCGGCTATTTTTTTTTCTTAAAATTTTTGTTTTATTTCACAATTTTTAGTGAATTTGAAGTTCAGTTACAAATTTCCTTAATACATATAAAGACATAAATAAGACAAATAAAGAAAAGGACTTTCCTATTTGATATGTGTGTACTTCAATTCAAAAACTAATTTAGAATGCAGCAGATAACCACTTATCCTTTAAACAATGAAATAATTATCAAAATCGGTATACAAATTGAAAATTACAGAACTAATACATCGTAGCGTGCCTTTAATTTTGTCCAGCCGCGCGCCGCACTAGCATTTTTCGAATGCGCGTAGTTTTTAATAATTTAATATCTTCCAAACTATTGATCAGAATTACATAGTTTAAAGGCTAATGTAATCTGCATTTAATACTCTAGCCATCAAACATATTTATTTGGATAAGGATTCATATCGAAAATAATATAATAGCGCCGTAAGCTTACGACGCTGTTTTTCGTGTGCATTTTAATCGAAGTTTGTTCACAATAACATGGTTTTTGTGAGACATCCATAGATGATAGATATATGCCACCGAAGACTTTTATTTAGCAAATTTAAGGATCTATAATTACTCCAAACATCATTTTTATGTAAGTCATATAGTTTGACCTACGTAAGCCCAGAAAGCAAAATTGTGCTTTTCGTGTAGCATTTTTCGTTTCCGCGTAATTTTATTCTTACGATATCTCCTAAACTATTAGACAGAATGATATAGTTTCAATTGCAAATATAATCTACATTAAATTCTCCTGATAATGAACATGTTTATTTACATAAGGGTTAATACTGAACTCGAATAATAGCGTCGGAAATAGGGCATGAATTTAATTGATGTTTCTGAAGAAAAAAATGGTTATTGTGAGAAAACTATAAAAGATAGATATATGCTATCGCGGACTTTTATTTAGCACATTTAAAGAGCTACAATTCGCCATACATCATTTTTATGTAGGTCCTATAGTTTAGCCTACGTAAGCGCTGAAAGCAAAAATGTCCCTAATTTACGCAACAAATTTTGAAGCTATATTCAAAATCTACTAGTCTTCTAGTTATTTAAAAAAAAAAAACAAAAAAATGGGACCCACCTGCAAGCACTTCCTTTCGATTAAAATATTTTTCATCAAAATCGGACCACCAGGGGCGGAGTTTCGCGGTAACACACATAAAAAAAAAAAAAAATACAGTCGAATTGATAACCTCCTTCTTTTTGAAGTCGGCTAAAAAATATAGGATGGAATGAGGAGGTGGATTTGGCGGAGAAGGGGACGCAATAAAGGGAAAATATCCTCTTTCTCCGCGTCTTCTCCTTTGTCTAATTGTGGATAACCTTTGTGAATGAGATCAGAGAACCGGAATTTGTACCTGCATAGAGTTATGATTTGCGTTTCGAGCTGCGAACTGTTTGTCACCAGGTAGCTCGCAGCTCGCAGCTCGTCGACTCACATAGTTAATATTGTACACATCGCGATTAGCTGTCAGCTGCTAATTTACTTGTTGAGTCGCAGCTCAGTGGTTCAAGTCCGTGTGACCTGAACTTTTGAACCGGTTCAAAGCTGATTTGCACACGTCTACCTCTGCCGATTAAAAGTAGGCAGCGCGTCTTCAATTGCGGATGTCTATCGGCAAGCGGTAACTTCGCTATCTTAGCGAATTCAGGTGGCCGCTTGCTTGTTTGCAAACTTACACTATAAAAAAAAAACTAATGTAATGAGAAGCAGCTCTTCCTAGGAATTCACTGTCTGAGTGAGATTGGGTAATGAAAAACTTGATAACATTATTTATCAAGTATTTCAAGTAGCAAAAACCAACAATTAATCGCCTCGCTATGAGGCTGAGGGAAAGGAAAGAGTGCCTATAATCTTTAGTGTTTGTATCGCATCCCCTGCCGGGGCGCCGCGACGCAGCCGGGGCGCAGGACACGCGCGCGGTGTGGGGAGGGTGCACGGATGTGGGAACGGAGGCTGCGGCGCAGTCGTGCGGCGGCCGGCGAGGACGAGCGGCATGTTCCAGTGCATCGTGACTCCGCGCGCCGACTGGCCCGCCTCCGACCGACACGATGCTTTTGCCGGTACATATATTATAAATTTACCGCCCCCTCTACCGGCCCGCGCCGTCGGCCGCGCGCTATATTTAGCTGGCGCGTTGCCGCCACCGCGCTGCCTCGCCGCCGCCACCGCGTCGCCCCGCTGCCGGTCGACATCCGCCGCGCCGGCCGCGAGCCTCACGTGTGTTTATCGAAGTTGGACGTATTCGTACTTTTTGGTAGCTAAGGTGTTTGATCAGACTGTCGAGAACATCGAACTGTCCACTGAAACTGTATGAGAATGGCGCGGGCAACAAAAGTGATGTTAAACACTCTTATTATAGTACTAATTAAATATTCCACAGCATTCGTAATAAAAAAATAATATTTTTATAAAAAAATCTACGGTCCGGTTAGCGTCCAGTTAGCTGTGTTGCCCATTTCAGCGGCGTAAACAAAAAGTTTTATCAACATCAAACTTATGTGCCAATGTAAATTGGTTCTAAAATAGTCTAGTTACGATATAAAAAATAAATTGTTCAAATTTTATTTTAATATTGCCAAACGTTTTCAAATATATGAAATAATAAGATATTAACAGCACCCGAAACCTAGATGCATGTATGCGTATATGTATAAAGCGATAGAGGTGTGTCAGGACCGCGTCTAATGGACGTTCGTGGTCTCTGCCTGCCTCTCTGGGTTACGGGCGTGAGTTATGTTATTGTTGTTAAAATATTCCCAAAATGCCAACCAAAATGTCTACTAAAAAGCCCTTGTCACCTTGACTAGACGACAGTCGTAGTCGTGACTACTGACGTCGTCGTCACTGAGGATAATGTTGTATCATAACAATGTTGTACAATAAATATCACAGCTCAGCACAGACTCACAGAATACAGTTATACTGTTTTCCTCTGACTTTGAAAAGGTTAATGCTTATTAATCTTTAGTTATAGTCTGTAGCGCCCGGTGTTGACGGTGATGGGGTACCTTCCCAACAGTGAAAGAATTTTTCAACTCGGTTCCGTAGTTTCGGAGCATTTAATATTCAATTCGAACAAACAATCAAATCTTTCATCTTTATAATTTTAGTAGGTAAACATTAATTGGCATCGTAAATAAAGTCGATTTTTATTTGTTTTTTCTAAAACAAAAAATGTTAATCAAAATGTGAATTCTCAACAGCGTGGTGAAAACGGTTTTTAATCCGTTACGTGGATTATTAGAAGATATAGCCAAAAAGTTTACAGACAAAATTCAGTTTGTATCCCATATAAATTTTGTCCTTTCTGCATAATTGAAAATGATATCGGTGGCGAGCGCTCGCACGACACCCGCAATGACCTGCGGCGAACTCAACCACTCACCCGCTCACCGACGTCGCCGTCGCCGTCGCCGCTGACAATAGGAAGATTATGTTTTTCCGTTGTTTAGTTTTAAAGCTCGATTATCTCGCCCACTTTACTAATTGGGGCCGCTTAGTACGCATCCCGGAGCTGATAGTAGATAGCTTCAGAGCACATCCGCCTTCACTTCGAAGTTAGCGAGTAGCGCTCGAAATCAGCATTGGCATACAACTGACAATAGCATGTTTTACATTACGCCATTACAATAGGACAGTAGCGCTGGCTTGTCATGAACTGTTTCGTCGTTAGTGTCTACATGATGCCAGCCTGCCATAAGTAGTCTAGACTACTTTGACAATGATTTCAAAAACGCAATTGAAATCACTTTATTAACATACATTACATTTACTATTATAAGAAGTTATTTAAAAAATATATTCTAAATATGCCTTTAGTGAATACAATATTGATATTTAGGATCGATGTAATGCTAGGTCCAGGCTCTCGGTTAAAATTAAAATTGCCATCGTAGGTTTAAATTTGTTAGCATCATGGCACAGGCACAGTCATTACAGAATACGCCTTCATTTAAAAGTCATTAGAAATTACGAATATATACTTTGAAAAATGAAAACCACGAACATAAAGAGCGGTGGCCGATGGCGCCACATTTTTATCTCTTTTTAAAATAACCAATGAGTGGTTCCTGTACAATTATTCTCTAGACGCTGGATTGGCATAGGACAGGTCGACTACATTATGTCTGTTACGGTGGAATTGCCTAACTTGTCTCAAAACTAGTATCCATGCCAGTTATTAGACTGGCATGCTCACTGGCGCTGGTGAGTGTCTACATGGGGGAATAGTATTAATATTGTAACGAGAGTGAGGTACTTAGCGATGACGACATAAACTAAATTCGGTTACTGTTGGCCCCGGGCTACTTGACGATAGGGTAAAACTGCCTATATATTATTTGACTAATCATCTAACCGTGTTTCCGTCGGTCGATGTGGCAGTAGCAGGGCAGTGTATGTTTTGTGGTGTGAGGCCTACTGTAGGAGGGTACTGAGAGCGGCGTGCGTTGCAGACATACGCGCGCAGCTGTCGGAGCAGGCGCGCGTGCTGGAGGCGCGCGCCGAAGCGGCGGCAGGCGTCGCGGCCGAGTTGGCCGACCACTGCCGGCGTCGCGCCGACCTCGAGCTCGACTACTCGCGCGCTCTCGACAAGTTGGCACGCGCCGCCGCACAGCGCCACAAGGACCACAAGCACAAGTACATCTATACATCATTACTGCTACCATTCCTCTCCCGCATTCCGGTAACCCTCGCATACCGTGCCCTGCATCCGGCTCACACGAGGTAGAAGGTATTATCTGAACAATTATTACGATGTGAATCAAAACTGACATACATACATTCACGGCGGAAATTGGCCACGTCAATATGTAAGAAATACAATCTGTAATTCAATTTGGAACGTGTCGATCAGTGACGTGTGGTGTGGTTGTATGCGCGAGCAGACGCGAGCAGTGGCCGCTGACGGGCGCGTTCACGTGCTGGCAGGCGGCACTGGAGCAGACGCGCGCGCTGGCGCGGGACCACGCGGCGCTGGGCGAGCTGTACGGCGGGCCGCTCGCCGCGCGGCTGCAGCGCGCCGCCGAAGATGTGACACGTCTGCAGCGCCGCGGCCGCGAACTGCTCGCCGAGCGACAGGAGGAGCTGGGCGCCGCGCTGGCGGAGGCGGCGGCGGCGGGCAAGGCGCACGCGGGCGCCGCGGCCGCCTGGCGCGCCGCCGCCCTCAAGCTGCGTGCCGCGCATCTCCAGCGCCGCGCCGCGCCCGCACCGCCCGACGCGCCCCGCACACGCAAGCTCAAGGCGCTCGATAAAGAACTTCAAAAGGTGTGTTTTTATTTCATTTCATCAATAAAATGTTATCCGATCACACAAACACACAAACTTTATTTTGAAAATTGAAGGCGCCATCGCTATACGTCAAATGAAATACGTTGTCTTTATTTATAGAGATGCATGTATCCTAGCACGAATATTTATGACAAGCGCCTTCGTATATGTACGTATATGTTAACGATATGAAAATTGACGCAAATATTCGTGCTACGCTCACAGATCGTCAAAAACACTACTCCATCTGTCAGATGCACGATTATAAGGGTGTTTGACATTAAATTTTTGTTAAATTTTCAATGTGTTCTCATCTTGGAAACCTTAAATTATATTATCACTAACTGTCGCCCACTATGTTTCAAATTTCATCAAGATCCGTTGAGCCATTCCGGAGATACATTCTAACAAACATTCATCCATCTAAACTTTCGCGTTTTTAATATTGATTGAAGATTGTAATGTAGAGATTATGAGGAACACATCGATATATGTTGTCTCATTGAACAACAACAAACAACAATTTTTGCAAGGTCTAGAATCCCATACAAAAAGTAATGATCGTTTTTAACGTATGGTTTGTTTTGACCTTAAAGAAACTAAAACAATGAATAATCGAAGTGTCGATACATATTTGTGTTTGTTCGTATACGTTGCAGCGTCGCGCGCGGCACAGCGCGGCGCGCGCGGCGGCGTTGCGAGCGCGCGCAGACTACGTCCTCAGTCTGGAGGCCGCCAACGCCACGCTGCAGCGCTACTACCTGGACGACGTCGCCGACGTCATGCTCGTCAGTCACCACATTCTACTTCTCCTAGTAGGAACGCTCTGCGGCCTGCGGTCACGAGATTTACGAGAGCTTTCGTGTACGTGTCGCAGTGCACGGAGGTGGGGTACGAGGCGGTGGTGGGGCGCGCCATGCGGACGGCCGGCGCCGCGGAGAACGCGCGCGCGCGCTCTCTGGGCGCGGCGGCGAGCGCGCTGCTGGCGGCCGCGGACTCGCTGGACGCGTTGGCCGCGCGCCGCCGCCTGCTGGAGGCGCACCGGACGGCCTTCGCCCCGCCCGCGCCCCTCGCGCCCCGTCCGCCGCCGCCCGCCGACCTGGAGCGCGACATGCGCGCGCTGCTGCCCGACGAGGAGGAGACGGACGAGGCCGCGGAGGAGGTCACGCGGGAGCTGCACGCGCGCCTCGCGCAGCTCGAGGCCGCCGCCCGCACGCTGCGCGCCGAGTGCCGCGAGCACGCCAAGACGCTGGACGCCGCCGAGGCCGAACTGGTGCGCATGATGGAGGGCAGCGCGGCGCAGTGGGAGGTGGGCTCGCTGCTGGCGACCGCCGCCACCGCGCCCACGCCGGCCGCCGCACCCGCTGCGCCCACCGCGCCCACGGCGTCCACCGCTACACCGCCCGCCGAGGACGACGCGCCGCGTCGCGCACAAGAAGACTACTACCTCGCAGTGAGCCCCGATCATAATTGCTCGTTTACATGGGACGCAACGTCCTCGATGATTATTTTGTTCTAGAAGTGTTTGTTGAGCATACCTTTATATTTAGTCTGGGGATGTGATGTAGATGTATGTATGTATGTATGTATGTATGTATGTATGTACGTGCGTGTGGCAGAAGTTCCGTGCGTACGTGTGCAGCGCGGGGCGGCTCGCGCGGCTGGAGGGTAAGGCGGCGGCGATGCGCGCGCGTCTGCTGCCCGCCGGCGCCCCCGCCCCCGCCCCCGCCTCGCCCCGCTCCCCGCCGCGCCGCCAGCGGGGCCTCTTCGCTGCGCCGCTGCACGACTCGCTCCCCCCCGTGCTCACCTCCTGCGTGCGCGTCATCGCCACATACGGTATGCAACCGCCCACCCCCACCCCCGCACTCGCCCGTGTACCCCCGCACTCGGCCGTGTACCCCCGCACTCGCCCGTGTACCCCCGCACTCGCCCGTGTACCCCCGCACTCGCCCGTGTACCCCCGCACTCGCCCGTGTACCCCCGCACTCGCCCGTGTACCCCCGCACTCGCCCGTGTACCCCCGCACTCGCCCGTGTACCCCCGCACTCGCCCGTGTATATACCCCCGCACAAAATAGTCCGATGGTTTCAACAAGAGATTACTACAATTATTGTTGACTTTTGCGAGAATGAAAAAAATAAATGTAGTTCGAAGTCCAAACGATGCAAGCGTGCGTCGCGTGCGTTGTGTGCAGGTCTGCGGCACCAGGGCGTGTTCCGCGTGTCGGGGTCGCAGGTGGAGATGGCGGCGCTGCGGGCGGCCTTCGAGCGCGGCGGCGACCCGCTGGCCGGCGTGCGCGACGCCTCCGACATCAACTCCGTCTGCGGCTTGCTGAAGCTGTACCTGCGCTCGCTGCGCCCCCCGCTGCTGCCCCCCGCGCTGCACGACCGCCTGCTGGCGCTCGCCGCCGCGCCCGACGACCTCGCCTTCGTGCGCCGACTGCGCGCCGCGCTCGCCCACCTGCCGCTGCCCTCGCTGCTGCTGCTGCGCTACCTGTTCGCCTTCCTCGCCCAGTGAGTGTCCGCGGCGCCCACGCGCGCCCACAGCTCCCCGCCGCCTCCCCGCCGCCCCTCTCACACACGCCCCTCTCCCGTTGCAGCCTCGCCGAGCACAGCGAGCACAACATGATGGACGCCTGGAACCTGGCCATCTGCCTCGGGCCCACGCTGCTGGCCGCGTGGGGCGAGGGCGGCGCGCAGGTCACGGCGCAGAACCTGGTCAACGAGCTGGTGAAGCGCATCATCCTGCACCACAAGGAGCTGTTCCCGCAGGACGTGGCGCCGCACACCCTCTACCGCCGCCCCGGGTAATTAGGAAACGAAGCAAGCCAATTTGTCCGTTAGAAAAAGCAAAAGAGAGTAAAATCTTACTAATTCCAGTATTACTTAAGTATCAAATAATTTTCTCTGATTTTCTGTGTCTGTCCGTGTCTAGTGCACTATTACATTGTGTTTAATTGAGACATTTGTTGCGCAATTTACAGAGAAGAAGATGACGAGATAACGGGCGAGGGCGAGGGCGCGGGCGTGGGCGCGGGCGTGGGCGAGGGCGAAGTGGAAGGCGCGGCGGGGGCGGGGGAGGGCGACGACGAGGCGGACGCGGCCGCGCGCACCGACGACGAGCATGACCTCAACGATGACCTCTCGCTTTACGACGACGACGACGACCTGGAGGAGGAGGAGGATGACGGTGAGACGCGACGCCGCACACCGCAAGCTGCGGTACCGCTATTTATAATATGTTTATATAATAATATTGAGTTGTGTGTTGTTGTTGCAGACGAGGACGGCGGCGAGGAGCCGGACGCCGCGTGCGCCGACACATCCGGCGGAGCGGCGCAAGACGTCGAGCGCAGGTGACGGCCCCATACATACTGTACATATGAATACGGTCTGCTCTTAGGTACTAGACTAGTTAGTTAGCCGGTCGGGCAGCTCGTGGATCAACCCCAGCGACCCCCCACGTGTCCACCCCGCATTGAGCACCGTCTGCGATACTTATGTCGTGCAAACTGTCTCAAACTGCGACCCGCTCGGCTCAAGTTGCCCGCTCGAGTGAACGATGGTCTCCCGCCCGGTCGCTGGGCTACTGGAGTCTCTGCGGACCAGTCGCCCTTACATATTGCACACTCGAGCCACTCAGAACGTGTACGAGCCGAGAACCACTTCATTTTTAATATATATATTGTTTGTAATATTGACTATGTTCGTCTTTGATACATTTGCATAAGCCGACGACAGAATGCGGTCGCCACAAAATTAATAAAACTGACTTGTGTGTTTGTGTGTGTGTGTGTGTGCGCGTGCGCAGGCGTCTGGCGGAGAGCACTCCCGACCTGGTGCTGGACCTGCCGGCGCGCGCAGCCGCAGACACCTTCCTGCACAACCGCGACACGCTCAAGAAGCGCCCCGCCCCCGCCCCCGCCCCCGCCCCGCAGCCCCCGCACAGGTGACACCACCACACCACTACACCACTACACCCCCACACCACTACACCCTCACACCACCACACCACTACACCACTACACCCCCACACCACCACACCACTACACCACTACACCACCACACCACTACACCACCACACCACTACACCCCCACACCACCACACCACTACACCACTACACCCCCACACCACCACACCACTACACCACTACACCACCACACCACTACACCACCACACCACTACACCCCCACACCACCACACCACTACACCACTACACCACCACACCACTACACCACCACACCATTTTTTAACAAATTGTTTCAAAAACTACACCAATGACTGTATAGTATAAAATTTAAAAAATCATTTGCTTTGTTTTCGGTTTTTCATGTAGAAAAAGTAATTGAAATAGTTGAGATCAACAATTTCGCGTAATTTCATACGTTTTTATTAAAAAAAAGCACGTGTTATATCAATGTTACATGATTAATAAATATTAAATTGTTACTTTTTTAATGGCGATTGTTCGTTTTGATTCATTGACTCGCGTCTTCCACATCTGCACCATGTATTAACATTATTTAATTATTCAGGCAAACTTGCCCCGAGAGCGACCCAGAGCAGGGCGATGGCGCGCACCCCCCGCACCCGGCGGCGGCGGGCGCGGCGGGCGCGCCGGGTGCGGGGGGTGCGTCCCCCGCCGCGGGCAGCCCGGTGCCGGCGCGCAACACGATGCGCGTCGCCGCCAAGTTCGCAGAGCTCACGCTCACCGGCGGCTCGCTGAAGCCCGCGCTGGCCGCCAAGCCCGCGCTGCTGCGCCGCCCCACCCCGCACCCGCACGCGCGCCCTCCGCCCGTCGCGCCCGTCGCGCCCGCGCCCACCGCCGCCGCACCCGACGCGCCCGCCGCGCCCGCCGCGCCCACCGACGCCTAGCCCCCCGGCAGCGGTCGCAGATGCTGAATACTGCGTGTAAAGGAAACGCACACCAACTTGTGGACAGATTGTATTGCAGTGTTTTATATCATTTTATATTGTTAAGTCAATAATCGAGACTATTTTAGCTTTTATAAATGGCGCGACGAGTGCTGTGTATGTTGTGTTAGCGACAACTTTTTTACTGTAATTGTATAACGATTAGTTATTTTTGTACTGTGGCGGCCGACAGCGGCAGACATCGGCAGACCTGTGAATCTCTGGAGCATACAATAAATCACTATTAAGCTCTCGACTGACTTTTCATTTCGAACTTATGATAAAACTAGCAGACACCGACTCCGATATAACTTTCTTACTTTCAAAGCTATTCATGATGTCATCTTGTTAATTTTTTGAGAATGTTTTCTTTAATTATTGTCGGTTGTTTGTCAAAATGTTTATAGTCGAAGGACTTTGCGGACAGTAAATATAGTCTGAAAATAGTACAATGTAAAAACAGTCATTAGCCGCGTACCCACCTAGCGCACAGGCTCACGCGGCAGCCTCGTGAGCCAATGCCTCGGCTGGTGTGGACGTGCCTCGACCTGCCTCGGGCGCGCGTTTCCTCGACCGAGCACGGCTCGGCCCCGAGCCATCTGTTGTCGGTAAACTTGACGCGCTCAAAGGTGCCTCAGTGAGCGCTGTGCGTTAGGTGGGGACGGCTATGTTTTGGCTCGCGCGCGAAGCTACTTCAAGTTTTGTCTCTTGCCGTATTTGTCTTCTGTAATTTTGATATCATGAGCAGTCAGGAGGAGTCCAGTAGGTTTTTTTGATACGTGACTGTTTTCGTTTCTTTAAACAATAAGCAGCTAGGAAAATAGTTGTAGCTGAAAATACACGACTGTCCATTACGAATACTCGCGGACTTATGATGGCTCAGCCTGCCTCGCGAGGCGGCCACGGCCACGCGGAACAAAACTACTGAGGCTGCCGCAGGAGCCATCGCTCGCGATCCGGACACCGAGGCTGCCGCGTGAGCCTGTGCGCTAGGTGGGTACGCGGCTAATTTCTACTTTACGTAGAGGAAAAAAATATTGAAGTTAAAAAGCAGTAAAAAGGATAAAACTGCATTAACATGTATAAATAACTTTAATATGCTATCTATATTTATATAATTTCTTTTTATACATTGTTGGCGTAGTTTCTGCTACGCCCTAACAGATGGCGCTGTTGCGAAACCGTATTTGTATGAACACGATGTTGAGTACCTTGTCCCGTATACATATACTTCCCTGCGGGTTTCCACCCTTGTGGTTAGTGATGCAACGGATGTCTGTTTCCGTTTCCGCAAGTGCGGAAGTTCCGCGTGCTTTTCAACATCCGTTTCTGCTTCTGTTTCCGCAACTTTTATAACGGAGATAAAACGGAACTTTACGACGGCTGAGAGATCCAAATGCGCGGCGCTAAACGCGCAGTCCGTGCGCCTCCGCGCGCCGAAAGGCCTTTCGGCACTTGTCGCATTTGTTTGTTCACGTACTTTTTTTGTGAATTTAAGCGCGTAATATTTTCTGCTGCTGTTTGAAACAATCAGTTTCTCTTGCTGGAGTTAACTGTCTAGTTGTTGTCCATATAAAATTTGACAACTGGCAAAATGTGACTATTTCATACTTACGAGTTATTAAATGTACTTTTGAATCAGTGATAACCATGTAATATATCATCATCATTATTATCATCAGCTACACACATCAGCACTATACAACTATATACACATCAGCACTATACATCCCCACTAAGGGGCTCGGAGCCTACCCCAAATTAGGGGTGACTAGGCCATAGTCAACCACACAGGCCCAGAGCGGGTTGACTTCACACATATCATTGAATTTTTTCTCAGATATGTGCAGGTAGCATCACTATGGTTTCCTTTACCGTAAGAACGTCGGATAAATGTACATATGTAAATCGAAAAACACATTGGTACATGGCGGGATTCGAACCCAGGACCTGCAGATTGCAAGTCAAGTGCCACGAGCCACCGACGCCTAATAATTATATCTTTTTCTAATGTAGATTTGGTGTATTTGATACTTAACACATTCACTGTTTACAAAATAAAAAAGATAACAGCTGGGAGCCAAAACTTTTTATGGTGAATTTTTATTATTTAGTAATATTTTTATTTTTAAGTTTTAATATTTAAAAGCCTCCGTTTATCAACTCGTATTTTAACTTATTGCAGCACAGTAAAAATACATACATTGAAGGCTAAAGGACACCGATATCCAATACCTTAATAAATTAAAAACGGATACAAACTGTTTTTACCAAAAAAATAAATATTTGTAAATATGTTTTTTTTTCATATTATTAACACTTCTGTTTCCGCATCCGCTTCCGTTTCCGTTTCTGCTAAAATTTATTTTTGACATCTGTTTCCGTTTCTGGTTCCGCTAAGACACTTCCGTTGCATCACTACTTGTGGTGTTCGAATGCTCGATCCGGTGTTATTTCTTCCGTTCGTTGGTTGTTAATTGTTATTGTTATCTTGTCTTGTCTTGCAATTTGTAGGAGTCGTTGGTTTAAGTAGTCGAGAAGAGCGTTAAAATTTTCAGAGTTACGAAGGAACAAATATAATTATAACTTACTACCTGTCGCCCGCGACTCTGTCCGCGCGGGATAGAAAAAAAACTTAATAATTAGCCTATGTGGTCTTCCAGACTATGTTCTACATTTGTGCCAAATTTCATCAAGATCCGTTAAGCCGTTTCGGAGATACCTTCTAACAAACATCCATCCATCCATACATCTAAACATTCGCATTTATAATAATAGTAAGATATACTAAAGTATGAAATAATATGAGGTGTTGAAAAAATAATAAATAGACAAAACGAAAGAAAAATAATTTCTATTAAAATCGAAATTATAAATACCATAATATTATATAAATTTTATTCATCAATCAATAAAGCTGTTATTTTTAACTGTTACATATAACGTATTGTTTAGAATTTAACAAAATGTAACGAACTTTGAGAACAACATCGAGACAAATGATGCAGCGACCTCTTCCCGCTTCCGCTTCCGCTTCCGCTTCCGCTCGACTCCGTATTTACACTTTATACAATTGTCACTTCTTAATTATAACTACATGTACAAATAAAAAGTCATTTGGAGTTTCTTAAATAAATAATATAGATATTACGAGTATGTTCCGACAACAACAACTTTGAACTAAGGTAAATATTAAAATCCCCACACGATAGGTATCTAAAATTGTGGTAAGTAATATAGAGTTATAAAACAACGTACTCTAATGCAGAATATAATTATACATTTGGGGGAGGGCGCTAGTATCGCAGGCAGTGGTCGTGGTGTAGCGCGTGGTGCAGTGGCGCAGCGTTCTCCTTGTCGCGCGCGTAGTGCGGCGCCGCGTGCCCGGCGTGCGCTGCGTGCCCGGCGTGCCCGGCGTGCCCGGCGTGCGACGCGTGCGCCGCGTGGTGCGCGTGCCCGGCGGGGGGCGCGGCGGGCGCGGCGTGCGGCTGTTGCGGCGCGTACTCGGGCGGGAGCGGCGGCGGCTCGTACTCGTCGCCGGAGCCGTCCGAAGCTTCGAGGTAGCCGAAGAGTCTTGCGGCGCCGGCGGCGCGCTGTTCGCGACGTCGTATGGCGCCTGCCGCGGGCAGAGCGGGGGGCGGCGGCGCCGGTGCGGCTCCTCCCGCCGCTCCCGGTGGACCCCCCGCGCCCCCGGCGCCCGTCGCGCCCGCCACGCCCGCCACGGCCGCCTGACTCGTCTGGAACGCACCCGCCGATCGTCCAACGCCCGTTGGTACTTTCAAGTTGCGGCTCTCAATATGGCTAGAATATTTAATATTTTTTTATGTGAAAATGTGGCAAACGAGCAAACGGCCTCAACGCCTGAATTCGTCGAAATGGCGAGGTGACCGTTGCACATAGACATTCACAAATGCAGATGCGTTGCCGTAGGCTAATTATGATCCCGTAAACTCGTACGGTTCCCGTGAGATACGTTTGATTCACGTATTTACTCGACAACTTCGCAACGGTTTGACACATCTTATTGAAATTTTGCACAGATATAGAACATATTCTCGAGTAACACATGATATTTCACTCTTTATTTTAAATGATATGCTGGATGACTGAAGCATGACAAGCGCCCGCCGGCGCCGGCCCGATCGGGCACGAGCCCAGTATGGCGTGCGGGAACTTATTATCACCACCTGTGGACCTGTGTGACCTTAGACCAGAGGAAATTGAAGGGAAACTGAAATGTAATTTAAGAATGTGGGGTTCTTGTCAACGACCGAGAGTGTCATCGTCAATGTAAACAAAATAAGATTATGATAAGAGGAGGTTAGACGTGAGGTCGTCGCGAGATGGTTGTGGGGAGGGCGTGAAGTCGGCAGGAGAGGAGAATACTGACTGTGCATCGCGCAGGTGGAGCGCCAGCTGCTGCGGCTCGTCGGCGAGGTAGGGGCACTTGGCGCAGGCCTTCTTGTTGTGCACTTTGTGGACGTGTGTGGCGAGCCGCTCGGCGCGCGCCGCTTTGTACTCGCACAGCGCGCACGCGAACGGCTTCAGGTGAGTGTTGAGGTGCCGCTTCAGGCACCAGTTGTCGACGCCCGACCACGCGCAGTAGCAGCACGCGTAACGCCGCTCGCCCTGCAACCCGCACTCGCGTCACACTCTCGTCCTTGCTTCCCGCCCAACTTGGACGACATTTAAAAATAACATTCACCACCAACAATAATGACCACCCGATACTCAAATAATAATTATTTTAATAAGTGAAATTACACTAACTTCGAGTATAAGCATACGACACTTACGCTGAAGTCGACAAATATGAGATGACAACGGGGAGGGGAGCGCCGTCGCCGTAGTTCCGCTTCTTATTATCTCAAATCGGTATAACGAATGTCGATAATAAAGGATCACATTTACGACATCACACCTCACCTTGCGACGTACCGGGGAGGAAACGGTCGGCTTGTGTGTGGCGGTCGGAGAGGCCGCGGGCTCGGCCTTGGCCAGCGGCGAGCGCTCCAGCTTCACCGGCGACGGGCGACACTCCGGCGCCGCCGCTACGTCGCCTGCGCCTTTGACGCAGTAGTGCGCGCCCGCCGCGCTCGTGCCCGCCTCCGGCTTGATGCCGCTGGAGCGTCTGATGCGATTGAGATCGTACGGCTGGTCGCGGTGCATCCGCAAAAAATGTTTCTTGACGTGATCCGCGCGGTTAAATTGTTTCTGGCAGAGATAGCAATGGAACGGCTTCTCGTCGCGATGGATGTTTTCGTGACGAGTGAAGAGGTCGCGGCGGTCGGTCGCGTACGGGCACGCGGCGCACACGTAGCGTTTGCCGGCGTCGCCGAGCGCGGCGGGCTCGCCGCTCGCGGTGTCCGCCACCGGGCCCGGCCCGCCGCCGCCCTCCGCGCCCCCAGAGCCCCCCGCGCCCCCTGCGCCTCCCGCTCCTGTGCGTCTCTCGCTGCGCGTATTCTCCACCTGATGACAAAGACCGGACATTCTACATTTAATGTAACTTTCTTGTGAGTTATATGGATAATTTAACAAATTAATTTTTGTTTTAAAAGTAAAATTAAGGCTTTTCGAACCATTGCAAAAATGTAAAATAAAACAGGAAATTTAAAACCCTCTAGAGTCCTAACTAACCAGAATCAAAACTAACATTGGAAAATTATATGTATACATAATATGGTATTGTACAAGCGAGAGTGAATCGCGTCGCCGACGTACCTTGGTCTTGAGGCGCTGCAGGTAGCGAGTGAGGTCGTCGAGCGCGGGGTTGTCGCGTAGCAGGTGGTCTGCGGCTGCCGGATCGGAGTGATGGTCGCGCGCAAGGTGTTGCCGCACGGCTCGCGCCCACCCGCTCGCGAAGCCGCAGCCCGCCAGCGGGCATTGGAAGGCGCGCGCCTGCGAGTGCGTGCCCAGCCAGTGCTCCGCCACGCGCGCCAGGAAGCCGACGCACTCGCAGTCGGTGCACTTGAAGAGCCGCTGCGCCGGGTTGTAGGCGGCGACGCGCGAGTGCGCCCACGCCAGCGGCTCCTCCGCCGCCGTCCACCGGTCCTCGGCCGACGGGTCCGTGCGCGGGGTAAAGTTTGCCTGCACGAAATATAATTATATATATTCAACGGGTTCACGATCGGTACCACGACGAGTGAAGGAATGAGAAAGTGAAAGTGAACACCTGCAAGATGCCGGGCGGCGGGAATCCGTTCTGCATGAGAGCCGCCAAGCCCCAGGCGGTGATGTGCTCCTCGGGACGCAAGTCGTCGACCAGCTCGCGCTCGGCCGGAGGGTACTCGACGCCACCGGCGCCCGTCGCGCCCGCCCCGCCGCTCACGTTGACGCCAACGCCCATGGCGGCCTCCTCGCCATACAGCTTCTTAGTGATCTCTTTGAACATGTCCTCGCAGTCCATGGTGAGCGATGCCACGCTGGACACTCCGCCACCTCCTTCCATCTTACCTTTTTAATTTATACTTCTTTATTTCACTCTGCAAATTTTAAACCAGAATAAGAGGAGAATCCAGTGGTATAGATCGAGATTTGTAAATTTGACGAAAGTACCTCGTTGGATTTCATTTCGACATAAAAACTACTTAATTTCATTAATGACGTCAGTTTAGAAACGCCACAAAAGCTGATCGTGCAGTTCGCCAACACCATATTTAACGGGTCTACTAGACGGGGCTCAGCTAGATCCTCTGGGGATAAGAGCTTTGACTGAGATCCTAGCTTGCACCTACGGTTATCTGAGGCGTACTTAAAAATTGTAAGCGTGCGTATCGATTGCTGTGTCGCATGCGGTGGGTCCCCTCTGGTGGTGCCGAGGGCGCCGGGCGCCGCTGGGTGTCGGGTGCGATCCAACGAGATACGTTCGAGAGCGGGCCCGCGCCCCTTCCCACCCCGCGCCGCCCGATGCAACCTGCAGCCGCACCTGCTCGGCCCGCCGGCGGCCGCCTACTGGGCGCGAGTGGGCGCGAGGCGGCGGCGATCGATGACAAGGGGACGTCGCCACCCCGCGCCTCCTGTGCCACCCCGTGCCCCCGTGCCGCCCTGCAATGCTCGTCCATCGATCCGCGACGTCGGACGGTGTCGAGGTTTCTCAGAAGCTTAAATATAGCCTCTATCTAAAATATAGATAGCAAACCTCTCATTTTATTGCTATAGAAAAGTCGTTGCTACAGATACTGAAAGAATTCGTCCGTTAAGAGTTACACTTACTTATATATATTACACATAGAATAATATACTATTTTGCTATTATGTCCGCCGCTCATGGCATGGTGGGGTACATATTTTAACACAGATTACACCCCTGGCACCCGGCAGGCGGCGGCGCACAGCCTTCCGCGACCTCCCGCGACCTCCACGTATCTCCCGTAATTCATTGAATCTGTTTTCATTATTATATAGTTAAGTAATAGTTTGTTAGCTTTAAAATATCTTTTTAAAAATCACCTAAATAAATATGAATACGAGCAAATCAATGGTAGTCATCGTAAGCAGATCAGAAGAATAGTTCGTCGCGTCAACGCCTCGTCACCACCGCACGTCTAGTGAGACGTGCGGTGAGCTCAAGTAGTGCCTCGCTAGGTACTATTTGAGCTCAAAGTAAAAAAGGTATAGAAAATGGCACAAGAGAAAAAACATGACATGGCAACTAGAGTACGAAAAGGATCTTGTGACACTTTTTTGAGGTTTACAGAGCGCTAGTGAACTGCCATAATTAATTTTGACGTATACACGCCTCGCCGCGCCCGGATAAGTGTCTTTGTCATTCTATACGTCCCGATATTTTACTTCGTACTATCTTACTCGTACTATAAATGCGAATGTTTATTTGAAGGTATCCCCGGAACGGCTGAACGGATCTTGATGAAAGTTGGCATAGATGTAGAACATAGTCGAGAAGAACACATAGGCTACTAATTTTTTTTTAATTCGGCGCGGGCGAAGCTAGTTAGTTTATAAAAAAAGGGGGGGGGGGAGTCAAAGTCGTTTTCGCACATCATTGTAAATACTAACAGTAAGTTTCTACAATAATATTCGGGCTCTTCCGACAATTTCATATCCTAAATTTGATTGTGGATAAAATTAGAACTTTGAATTCTTATAATCAGTACATATACTATAACTGATATACCTGGCTAATATCACACGAATATCTCATAATGATACCATATAGTTTACGAATTATTTTTACACACTGATTAATACTCTACTTTTTGAAAAAAAAAACTTACTGATTAACAAAACTTTAGTAGTCCTTCAAATCTCACATTTTAAATTTTAGTCAATGGGAATCATATGTATTGAAAGGATAAATTAAATATTCCAAATTCAATTATATACAATTTTCATTGCAAAATTAAGGTTATTAAAAATAGCGAAGCTACGTAAAGTGAATTCCGCGCTGGTGATCCTAATGAGGGTTTGTGTTACTTCAATTTTACTATGGTAAATGGTAACACATTACAACTATAACAATACAACTTGTTGCAGAGTTGCTGATCCGTTACCTTACCTTAATGGACATATTTTATTTTTATTTATGTATTTATTTCATGTAACATTACCTAGGTAGGTACACAAATAGGAAAAATATTACATTATATTTTTTTCGAAGAAGATGTACAGGAAATATTGCCTGTACCTGTATCTGTACCTGTACCTGTACCTGTACCTGTACCTGTACCTGTACCTGTACCTGTACCTGTACCTGTACCTGTACCTGTATCTGTACATACATCTCCTGCGACCAATTGTGAATACATCTCCTTTGCGAAATCCACTACCCCTTTTCGTTGGTAAGATTCAAAATACCAGAATTTGAGCTCCGGCATCCCACTCATCAGACGAGTCGAATAATACTCTAATCATAATCTTTTGCGAGGTCGTGGTGTTTCGTCTTTCGCGGCTCGCGGCCGATGAACCACGCGTGACGCCGCCGCGGCCTATCGACCCGCCGCCTATTGATTGCGCGACGAGCACTGCGCGGCGCAACTCGGTCGCGCACGTCGCCCGCGCCCGCGCCCCTTGCCTGCCGCCCGCCCCGCTGCAGCACTGCGAGCGCCGACGCGACTCGAACGCGCTATAAATACGCGCGTGCGGCCCTCACCCACTACCCTCTAAACGCTGTTTATTTTCTCATCGTCCGCGATTGCGTCGCTTCCGCGCCTCTCTCGCTGTGCGCGGCGGCGGCGCGGTGGCGCGCTCGGCGCGGGGCGCCCTCCGGCCGCGCCTGCGCGCTGCGCCTCGTGTCCGCGCCTGCGCGATGCGCGCAAGCCGAGGCGACGGCCGCCGCGGTTCGCTCCGGCCGGGATCGACTCCTTGTGTTAAATCTGTGTCCGTACCAGAAGCTAAATATTCGAAAGTCTTTTTATAAGTTCAACTCTTTCAAATGTGTGCAGAACGATCTGAGCTACGATTTGATTATCGTACGAGTTAAAACATAGTCGGGTGCGTGTGGAGCAGCGCGGCGGCGCGGGAGGCAGCGGGCGCCGTGCCGCCGCCCCGCCGCGCCCGCGCGCCCGCTCCACTCCTGTGACTTTGTCCCCGTTCGACATGTAGGAGACATGTTAAAAGTGGCAAGCGTCCTGTTTATGGAAGAGGTAATCTGGATTGTGTTCATAACATATAGTATGATAATTCGTAAATGTCACATTTTTTATAAGATGTCGATTACCGCCGGCCACAGGCGACCCTGCCTCGGCTGGTGGCGGTTGTGTTTACACTAAAAAACACAAATAATAATTAGAGGCGGATAAGATCAATGGTCGAGAATAGGACACGCCTATAAACCGTGAGCGAGCCTGTGCCACATGATCGTTAACGTCGGTCGTCATGCAGGTGTTATTAGCAGGGCCGTCTTACCCCGTGGTGCTAGTAGTACAAGGCGCAGAGTCTTAAAATGCCCCAGCCAATGGAAATATTACGTTTAGGGGGGCCAAACTAATTTTCCCACCCGAGCGCCCAATATAATAAAGACAGTCCTGGTATCGACCGTAAAAACTTTCCGCAGGAGTGTTAAATTCTGTAAGGTCTTTTTTTCCCTCGATTAGATTATGACGGCGTGACGTTTAAAACATATTTAATAAAATATATGATAACCAATGTATAAAATACTTGTTTATATATATTACCAATTGTAAGCGTAGCAAAAAGATATTTGAACAAATTAAAGTTGCGTCGAAAAAGACAAGACGACGAAGCTTAGAATTGAATGTGGGTCCAGCACCAGGTCCAGCTCCAGCGATCAACAGTGACATTGCGCTGTAGTCGCCGGCGCATCGAGCTTAGGCTAGTCGCACCTCGTGGTGCACTTGCCAACGAACTGTCGGCGGACCTCAGTCTCAAACATCCAACATTTAAAACCTTAACATGTACCTAATGGTGACTATCACTCTGTTAACGCAAACACTGGAACTGATTTCTTTGAATGACTCTTACAATTTGCCTAGGCAAATTAAAAACGGACATAAATATACTCTTCAATAAATAACGGCTAATATCATCGTCATCAGTAAGTAATAGGAATTATGTGGACAATACAGATTTTTACATAATTGCAAATTATTGTTTATTGATAGGATTTATCATAACGACTCCACAGGCGTCTATTGTCAAACTATACTCGTACTAAACTTATACGAGTAAGTAGTGTGTCTATTTGAGGGTGATTAGTTTAACAATTCATTTGACAGTTTACGACGAGATGACGAGATGAGTTGAGTAAAATCGGTAATGAATCTTTTCGATTTTCGATGGTTCTTCTCATAGAACTTGTTATCCAAAAATTCGTGATTATTGTTTTTTTTGTTCAATATAAATAAAATAGTTTCGTTCTATTCCTAATTTATTCTTCAAAACTACATAAAGAAATAAAATATCAAACCAAAAATTGAGGTTTTGACAAATATAAAATGAATGTATTTAAATTTTTTGTACGATACGAAGACAAATAACTTAAGAAGTAAAAAGAAAACACCTAAATTATAGTACTGATAGTATTATAGTGGATGCTCGATATCTCATAGTTGTTCGTTATGTCACGTCACGTACGGTCCGACACTATGACAACCGACCATTAAGTACAACATTAAACCTCATACAAAATTAATTTGATACTTCATAGTCGTCAGTTGTCAAACTAATGACCCTTAAATAGGCACACTATAAAACGCACAACGTTTAGTTGCATAGACCGACCCTTTGTCAGTGTGAAGAAAGTCTCAACGACCCTTTTTTTTTTTAAATAATTTCCTATGCCTACGTAGTTTTAAATGTTTTCTGATAGAAGTAACCGCGACATCTGCACATCTTTGTCTTGCTCTGATAACGTTGTCCCACTATACGAGTATATCGTAGTACCTTTCTCAGTATTGCGCCATATTGAGACAAATTAATTCGGTTATTGAACTTCATTATTAGCCGACTTCAAAAAGAAGGAGGTTATCAATTCGACTGAATTTTTTTTTTATGTGTGTTATTTTTATTATAATATGTTTTAGCAAAAAAACTGACTTCAAATAATTATAAAAAGCAAAAAGAACTAATAAGTAATTCCTTATTATTATATAATTTGTATACAATTATTAATACTCTGCCTCGTGTTATGATAAATCCGAGTGTACAATCGCAGACCTGATCAGAAAGGAGGTTCTCAATTCCATTATTTTTAAGTCAGTTAAAAATGTACCTACTTCATGTAGTCCACTAAAGTTGACTTGATCAGACGGAACGAGTTCATGGCATTGCGCCGGGCGAGCTGGTCATCGTGCAGCTGTGAAATGCCACTGTTCAAAACAATACACGATACACTTGAATCTATCGGAGCACGATCGAATCTGGTAATTACGTAAGCAGGTGCACCGCACGAACGGTGGCAACATCGCAACCGACACTTCAGTCCATGACCATCCAGTAAAGTATGAGAACTATGATAATTAACATATGATTACGTTGCAGATGTGCAGCCTGGGTGAGCTGGCGCGAGGCTGCCGGCCGCCCGGCGCGCGCTGCTGCCTCTGTTGGTGTTGCTGCTGCTCCTGCTCCTGGTGCGTGCCTCATCCGAGTATCTAAATCAGCTCAACAACTAAATTGGCAGCTTACGGCTCATCTCGATTTACTATAAATTATGTGTGCCATTGAGCCGCGAGCTGCCTGCTGACTCACAGTCTGCAGCTCGAAACACCATTCATAAGTCTAAAGTACAAACTGAGCTAACCTGTGAGTCGGTTCTCTGCACTGCTTCACACATGTGAACCGTGAGATCAGCTGCATATCATGAATTTTGCTTTAGTGACGTCATACGCCGTGGTTTAAACGTACATTGGTTTTACTGGCGGCTCGCAGCTGCTGACAGCTTACTCAACGGCGACACGAAACAGTCCTGTGCAAACCACAAGTGACGCCAGATATCTTGTTCAGAATATAAAGCTTTTCGTTATCTCGCTAGGAACTAGTTTTTTTTTTTTGCAAAAAATTAACATCGCCAAACATTATTAAAACCAAAACAATGTAAAAGTAGCATAGGTAGCCAGCTCCACCAGAACAGGGACGATCTAAAGGATGAAATTTTAAAGTTGTAGTGTAATATATAATAATATATGCTTATAATATATGCTTTTCGGTTGCAGGGCCAAATGGTAAGTTCGAGCTGAGGAGTGCACTAACGGCCGCGCGGTACCCCTCTATGGTAACAACAAATTCACACTGAGTTGAGCTGAGCGTTTCAATCCTCGGATCAAACAAACGAAGATCTTTTAATGTTCGCACATGATCAAATGAGTTTAGGAGCCGAATCTTAAGTTGGCAACTAAGTCTCTCCGAGCTTTTTTTTTATAAGAAAATAAAGGATGATGCAAAATCCTGGTCTAACCCTGCAATAGCCAAATCTTAGTCAATTCAAAGTTTTTTTTTTTTCATTAACAAATTATTTCATTTTGTCATTAAGTAATATAATTCAAAGATATTTTATCAGTATAACCGGACGACATGCTCTAGGTATTTTTTTATTTTATTTTTTACGCTCATTGTGTCCCCGAGCAACTATAGTATAGTATGTTGTTTACAAAGTAGGTTGAAAAGCAATTCATTTTATTTATTAGTTTTCCTTCAAATAATAATTCCTGTCGTCAGAATCGTGACTAATGGAATTACAAATACTCTGCGTAGGTTTATATATACCAGCCCTAAAAGTGTAACTGGTTATGTAATTTTCTGTATACTCTCGATACTCACGAGCACACTCGGGCGCGGTCGGGGTTCTCTGGCAAGGCTCTGTTGCAGCGCGGCGGAGCGCGCCGGAGAGTGTAGCGCGGGCGGCAAAGCAAGCCGCCCCGGTCCGCACGAGCCGCTGCTGGTCGAAGGAGACGCGCCGTGAGTCACTTCACTATTTTGCTATTCTTTTATATGTGCTCATTACTTTTCATATTCGTTTATCTTCCTGTCGTCAGTTTACATACAAACGGTTAACGTGACCGTTACTCTCGCAGGCCTACATTGGAGGAGATCCAAAGCTGGGGCCAGTCGTTCGATCGCCTCATGCGCAGCGCAGGTGAGCTCGAGGGATTCTTCACTTTATAGCCTTTGTATAAATCGAAAACAGCAGCACACCAGCCAAAGTGCATTTATTATTTGTTATAATCCTTATATTAAAACTCTTTACATATTTAATAACATTTGCATCAAACTGTATTCACTCATATATCTCGTTGTCGACTCTTCGACTTCCCGCGCGATTCTCTTTTCACCTTTATGATTTTTTTAAAGCTAAAAAGGCTAAGGTTCTTAGTGGCCTCTTCACCTCTTCGGCAGAATGTTTAATTATACACTCAACAGCCTTGTGTTAATTTATCGGTAGGTAAATATATCAAGATAAAGATATGAGACAGGATAAGATAGATAAGGTAAAGATATCAAGGGATCGAGTATCACAGAGAGGGCTTTAAAATAGGTGTGAGTATGTGTGAGCGAGCTCATGACAGCTTGTTCACAGCGGGGCGCCGGGTGTTCCGCGACTTTCTGCGCGGCGAGTACTCCGAGGAGAACATCATGTTCTGGCTGGCGTGCGAGGAGCTGAAGCGCGAGACCGACCCCGACGCCGTCGAGGAGAAGGCGCGTTTCATCTACGAGGACTACATCTCCATCCTGTCCCCTAAGGAGGTGAGCACCACAGCCAAATGCTGCTACCATCACATTGTAACACCATGAATCACGAACGATTTTTTTTTAATTCATATTATGTGCGACAAAGTAAATGTATAATATTATGTGACAGCGTCACTCTCGTCGTGCTTGATATGTTTGTTTGTGAGTTTAAATTACTTCGATTCCATTACCATTTGTTTATCAATTCCTCTCATACAGATATATATATATGTGTATATTCGTGTGTACAAAATCAGCAAATCCATTTATATAATAAATCATTTATAGTTTAAAATATTGCAAGATAAAGGCGAGGTTTGATCCGGTGTCGGTCGTTGGCAGGTGTCGCTGGACTCGCGCGTGCGGGAGACGGTCAACCGCAACATGGTGGAGCCGACGCCGCACACATTCGACGAGGCGCAGCTGCAGATCTACACCCTCATGCACCGCGACTCCTACCCGCGCTTCGTCAACTCGCCGCTCTACAAGGCGCTGGCGAGACTGTCCGCCGGATCCCCGCCCCCCGCGCCCTCCGCGCCCACCGCGCCCTCCGCGCCCACCGCGCCCACCGCGCCCTCCGCACCCTCCACGCCCTCAGCGCCAACACCAACCGCCGCCCCCGCCGCCCCCGCCGCCCCCGCTGCGGCCGAGGAAGCTGCCGCGCGTTGACCGAGGACCGCCTCGTGCAACATACGCGAACATTGTGTCACGTGTCCTGTACATAGTTTCGCTACATATTGATTAATTATTTAACGGTTACTAATGTAAATAGACATTATTTATAAGAAAAAAAAATAGAGAGAAGTCCGCGGCCGTCGAGGCAATATCGCTGGTCCACCGCCGCTGGCGCCCTTACCCTGCCTATCCCGTTCCGAAGCCCCGAGCACCCGAACCGTATCCCTCTCCCTTCCTGCCTTTAGTCCTTACTTCTCCTCTCCGCGAGGCGGCCATTGGCGTCTAGTTAGAAGCAATAATAGGTGGACCAATCGAGTTTGCCACAAATTCAACGAAACGATACATTGTATTATTACATTTATCATTTTTTTACTTCTGTAAAATCTTAGAATAACTTTTAGTGAGATCATTGATCCTCATCTTCGGTCTACGCATATGTTGAACTAAATACATTTTATATACAATACTCGTAAATGCAATACTCGTTTTATTTTTATATCCCCCTAATTGAAGGAAAAGATTACTATTACTATTAGCTGTGGACAAAAGAACGGTGTGACACTTCAAGACCGTACGTATTAGGCCCTTCGTACATAAGGCATGATAGTTATTATTGATTGAAATATGTGAATTATAGAATTTTAATTACTAAGCACAAAGTTAACTTAGGCCCAGGCAGCGGCTGTACATAACGAATTGTACCTTGCAAGACCACCGTCTGGGCGCGACGCGCTGAACATACTTACCGAATTTATTTATTTATTTAGATACACCAACAGGTAAATTATAACACATGCACAATAACTAATATAACAAAAGCAAATTAAAAACTGAATAATAATTTATCCAAATTATAGGTGTACACATCATACAAGTATAATAAAGTAACAAACGGACAGAGCTGGGCATTAACTCGTTAATCCGTTAATCGTTAATTAACGAAGTTAACATTTTGCTTAACGGATTAACTTTTAAGTTAACTTCAAAAAGTGTTAACGCTTTTGTTAACTTCCGTTAAACTCAACTTCCGTTAATAAAAGTCCGTTAATCGTTATGCTAGAAACTTGGAGACGTGCTGTCATTTTGTTTAAATTACGCGCCACGCCACGCTCGTAAGTTCAGCTATGTTGGGCGACTGTCGGCGACTTGAATGGTGAACGAAAGAGTTGATAATTGGTATATGTGAAGTTCGCGTGCAAGTGTGATGCATCAGAGCGTCCAGGAAAGACGTGGCCAATAGGACAAAATCAAAAGAAGGGTCGAAATAGTATATTTCTTTACGAGTATATAAAAGCACGAGTATGTAATAGCCCACATTCCAAACGCTCTTCGTCCCTGCAATACGCCACTTTTTGAGCAACTGTATAAAAACACTTTTTTACTCGTGCTTTTTCTTTAGCTTTTCCAAACTCGTGCGTTCTCTTTCCCAACTGTCAAAATAATGTCTCTTAAAAAGAAAAACCAACCACGAAGTTTTTACAAAAAAAAAAAAAATCATTGAAGTTTTTATGATTCATACAAATATTTCTAAAAAGAAGCTCCTAATTTGTTACAATATCAGATTTAATGATTTGATTCAATGAATTAGGTTAGTTTTCATTTTATTTCATCTCATTAAATTTCATTTTCATTTCATATCAATAAAAATAATCTATCGAAGACTTCGCTGTTTGGGCATAGTTCCCCTTGCCTACCCAGAATGGTTGAAGAAAACAAAAAATCTCTGTTTGTATTCTTTTACGGTTGGCGCCATTTTCCAAACATTTTAGTTAGTTGAGTTTATTGTGTTTTTATTATTATATTAAATTGCTTCATTTTTTCGTAACTGTATTAAAAATAGTTGTTTAGTACATGGGCGGAACTGTCATTACAACTTTTGCCAGCTGTCAACCCTCACCTTCGGCTGCGCCTCGGCTCGGGTAGACATTTGTCGGAACACTTTGCAATGACAGGCTTTCCGCACTCGTAATGAAATATACTATAATGCATTCATACTTGTCTCCAATACTTATGTTTTATAGAATTAAGATTAATTTTCATTAATTTTCATATTAATAAAAAATAATTTTATATTAATTTAATTTTTATTAATATAAAATTAATTTTATATTAATAAAAATTAATTTTCACAATTAAAATAATCAAATTAATATTTTAAACAAGTGTCGCCACCATAAGTGTGAAAGTAGTATGTATAATTTTGGTATGGTTAACTGTTAACGATTAACTTTAACTTGCGTTAAATTTTCGAGATTTTAACGCTTTAACGATTAACGAAGTTAAATTTTTAATTAACGAATTAACGATTAACGAAGTTAACTTTTCGATTAACTGTGCCCACCTGTGCAAACGGAAACACCAAAACTTTATATAAACAAAATTAGTAAGTTTTATGTGATGAAGCTAATTATAAAGAGGAACAACTAAAATCAAATGATAACATCTCGAAGATATATATTTTTTTTTAACTAATGAACTTTTCCAAGCTGTTGGAAAAACTCCAGAGGTAAGGGACTTATTAAAAATTAAACAGAGAGGGAAAGCCAATGCACTAGCACAGTTTACGAGAAAGACAGCCGGTATCCCATCGGATCCAGCTCCCTTCTTAGAATCAAGTCTTAAACTCTGTAGACATGATCTCTGGTTACGGATAGGGACGAGAAATAGTTTGAGACGGTAGGCGTACAGAATTCGTTTTTACTAGGAACGTTTATGGGAGTATTGGGGGGGTAAACTGACGAGAATTGCTTTGGGAAGAGGTCACAAATATCGGGTCCACCGGTTGCGATTCTATCCCCAGCGGTCATTAAGGCTGGAAAAATGCAACTGCCTTTTTCTTATATGTTTGAGAAATGTTCATATATATTTTGGGTTCGATGTCAAAGATGAATTAACAATAAGCTAAAAGACATAGTACATTAACATTAGATGAAATAATTTTATAACGCCATCTGTCTAAGATGCAATGAATTCACGCGATTTTCTAAATCTAATAATGAGCTTAACGTGCCTACTACCATACCATCTGTCGGAAAGTAGCGTCAACGGTAGGTTCAATTTTTAAATTTCTTTATGTGCTAGGTGATCTTTTACATATTGTGTCGCAGGGCCCGGGGCAGCAGTCATCCTAAGCGATTTGATACTATTGTCTGACTGCTGCCTGGGCACAGTGCTCCTATAACTAATTTATTATTATATCTAATTCTAATTCTATACATAAAAACGAAACAAAACAAAACAATTCTTTATATTTGGATATAAGTGGAGAATTCTTACGATACATACATACTGTTGTTTATCTATGAAAATGAAATGCAATCGCGGAGATAAAACCCTATATCTAACGTATATCTAACATATATAACTGATGGAATACATTCTTACATTTGGTAAAACTAAAAGTTAAAACATATAATTAGTCGTGAGCTATACTCCTTATATTGGCGACATATTTATAAATCACATTATAAAAGTCTTAGGTAACTTACAAAGAATTGGTGATTATTAATGATGTTGATAGTAAAATAAAAATAAAATAAAAATATAGAAAATAAATAAAAGATGGATAATATTAAGTAATGGTATGTACTAGCTATAATGTTTCACTGATTTGTTGAAGAATTGAATAGTTTAAGGTTGTCGATGATGTGGGTTATGAATTTAACGAAGGACTCTATGGCAGACGCTTTATTGATTATTTCGGTGAGTGTATAGGGGGGCACCTTAAGATTTCCGCAAAGGAGTTCGTGGTCAATTCTTCGGCTAAGGAATCGCGGGCACTCTTTTATTAAATGGGTTAGAGTTTGAGCCGTTGTCTCGTCACAGGGGCATGCCTCGTTATCTACTATTTTAAATCTGTATAGGTAAGCCTTATGGTAACCGTGTCCCGTGAGAAATTGCGTGAGCTGAAATGTGACTTTGGTAGCCGCCCAGAGGTTGGACACACTGTCAAGTGTGGGGAGCAAAGTTTTTGTGTGGCTTCCCTGTGGCGCGTTCTGATACCTGGCTTCCCAGGTTTGGCGCTGACGAAGACGTATTTGTTGCTTAACGTATGATAGAGGGAAGTAGGCATAATCGGGGCTTCTATGTAATGTGGCTGCTGAGTTGGCTAAGGAATCTGCGGTCTCGTTGCCAGTAATACCAATGTGGCTTTTGACCCATAAAATTTTGATTTCCCCTGTATCTTTGTGTGAGTGTATATTGTTATGAATTTTAGTGACGAGAGGATGGGTGTTACTCCTATTGTGAATGGCCTGTATGGATGAGAGAGAGTCAGTAAAAATATATGTGTTTGTGAATTTTTTATTACGTGCCCAATTGCATGCTTCTGAAATGGCAAAAAGTTCTGCTTGGAAAACTGTGCAAGTGTGGTGGAGTTTGTACTTTTTGGGTGTGGATCTGTTGGTATGAGGGTCCCAGCATACAAATGCTGCACCTACCGCCCCGTCTTCTTGTTTGCTGCCGTCAGTGTAAATTTGACAGGCGTGTGGGGGGCAAATTTTGTCGGTTTCCTCCTGGTTGAAGTTTACGGATTTCAGTATTTATTCTGAGTGCAGGGTGAATGAGCTTGCCTGGAGGGGTGGGGCGTTCTAAAGGGATATTGTTGGGTATGATGGGGGATGCACCTGTGAGTCGGGTGGTTTCTATAGCATGTTGTTCTAAAATTTTTAGGTCAAAAGGAGTGAACTGAGCGAGCGCCAGCGCTGCGGTTGTGGAGACAGTGCGGAATGCCCTGATGGCTTTAATTGCAAAGCCTCGTTGTAATCTCTGAAGGTCATTTTTTATATATAGTTTATGGGCAATGTGTCCCCAAATACCCGCCGCGTAAGTGATTATAGGTGTTATTACTTGATTGTGGATGGTCCTGATGTTCTCTGGATGTGCGCCCCAAGTAGGTCTAGTGTAAAGGCAAAGTTTATTGAAAATTCGACTCGCTTTATTGATAATGAAATGCACATGGCTGGTGAACGTCAAATACTCGTCTATTATTAGACCTAAATATTTAATTTCTTTATCAAAAATGAGTGTGTGATTGTCTATTTTAATAATGGCTCTTTTAGATCTGGGAGTGAATGAAATTACTTTAGTTTTGGATGGGCCAAACTCAAGTTTAACGCTCCTTCCCCATTTAACTATTGTGTCTAAGGCGCTGTTTGTGTGGAGTTCTATCTCTTCGACGTTTTTTGTGGTAATCGTGAGGAAGACGTCATCAGCGAACGCCTGTATATGACATCCTGGGGGGAGGGGTAAATCGAGAAGTTCATCTAGGATTATATTCCAAAGGATGGGTCCACAGGTTGAGCCTTGGACGCATCCCTTGGTCATGCTTTTGGTGACTCGTGCTCCAGCATGCTCCATAGTGACTTTACGATTCTGTGTGTAACTTTGGATGAGTTCAAAAATGTTTCTAGGGCAGTTAAGTAATCTGAGACGATGAAAGAGTGCCGGCCACCAGGCATTGTCAAACGCTGCTTTAATATCTAGAGAGACCGCTATTACAAGACGTTTCTCTGATTTGGCAGTTTTAATTATATCCAATGCGCTGTGTATGGCTGAAATTGTGTTGGTCTGCTCTTTGAATCCGAATTGTCTCGTGTTGAGTTTATTATAAAACAGTAATTGAGAAATAAAACGCTGAAAGTAACTTTATGCGTGTAATCGGGCAGTAATTCGCCTTAATTAATTTTACAGTAAACGTAATCTAATCTAAATGAGCTGCGCATTGGCTTATATAGGCTGGCTACGCTTCTCCCACCAGGCATGGCGGTGGGAGGATGACGTAGGCTTGCAACTGGCGACATCTATTGGCGTGTTGTTACATTATTATTTTTGTAAGCTATGTATGTCACTCGTTTGATGAATAATTTTTCAAGAAGTTTTCCGAATACAGGGAGGAGCCCGATAGGTCTGAATGAAGTTAGTTGGGTGTTGTCTGGTTTGCCATGTTTGGGGACAATTTTGACGTAGGCCTCCTTCCACTGCCTAGGGAAATGTCGAGCTTCGAGGCATTTATTAAAAATATCCGTGATGAGTTGGGGATAGTCAGACGCGAATTGGTAGCAGATGTCAGCAGTCAGTCCGTCTAGTCCTGGTGCTTTTTTGGGGTCCATCTGTTTTAGATACTCAAGCATTTCCTCCTTGGAAAATGGGATGTCGTCAGGGGTATTGGGGCTGTCTTTTTCGGGAGAACGGAGATTGTGGTGGGAGGGTTCTGTGTCTGGGCCATCATCTGGGTAGAAGTGACGCAGTAATGCCGTCGCAGTCTCGTGAGCATTAGTGATGCAACGGATGTCTGTTTCCGTTTCCGCAACTGCGGAAGTTCCGCACGCTTTTCAACATCCGTTTCTGCTTCTGTTTCCGCAACTTTTATAACGGAGATAAAACGGAACTTTACGACGGCTGAGATTCAAATGCGCGGCGCGAGACGCGCAGTCCGTGCGCGGCCTTTCGGCACTTGTCGCATTTGTTTGTTTACGTACTTTTTCGTGAATTTAAGCGCGTAATATTTTCTGCTGCTGTTTGAAACAATCAGCTTCTCTTGCTGGAGTTAACTGTCTAGTTGTTGTCCATATAAAATTTGACAACTGGCAAAATGTGACTATTTCATACTTACAAGTTATTAAATGTACTTTTGAATAAGTGATAACCATGTAATATATCATCATCATTATTATCATCAGCTCACTATACACTGAGGGGCTCGGAGCCTACCCCAAATTAAGGGTGACTAGGCCATAGTCAACCACACAGGACCAGAGCGGGTTGACTTCACACATATCATTGAATTTTTTCTCAGATATGTGCAGGCAGCATCACTATGTTTCCTTCACCGTAAGAACGTCGGATAAATGTACATATGTAAATCGAAAAACACATTGGTACATGGCGGGATTCGAACCCAGCCCCTGCAGATTGCAAGTCAAGTGCCACGAGCCACCGACGCCTAATAATTATATCCAGAGCTGGGCATTAACTCGTTAATCCGTTAATCGTTAATTAACGAAGTTAACATTTTGCTTAACGGATTAACTTTTAAGTTAACTTCAAAAAGTGTTAACGCTTTTGTTAACTTCCGTTAAACTCAACTTCCGTTAATAAAAGTCCGTTAATCGTTAAATTAGAAACTTGGAGACGTGCTGTCATTTTGTTTAAATTACGTGCCACGCCACGCTCGTAAGTTCAGCTATGTTGGGCGACTGTCGGCGACTCGAATGGTGAACGAACGAATTGATAATTGATATATGTGAAGTTCGCGTGCAAGTGTGCGTCCATCAGAGCGTCCGAGAAAGACGTGACCAACAGGACAAAATCAAAAGAAGGTTCGAAATAGTATATTTCATTACGAGTATATAAAAGCAAGAGTATGTAATAGCCCACATTCCGAGCGCTCTTCGTCCCTGCAATACCCTCCAATCCCTTTTTGAGCAACTGTATTAAAACATTTTTTACTCGTGCTTTTTCTTTAGCTTTTCCAAACTCGTGCGTTCTCTTTCCCAACTGTCAAAATAATGTCTATTAAAAAGAAAAACCAACCACGAAGTTTTTACAAAAAAAAAATCATTGAAGTTTTTATGATTCATGCAAATATTGCTAAAAAGAAGCTTCTAATTTGTTACAATATCAGATTTAATGATTTTATTCAATGAATTAGGTAAGGTTTCATTTTATTTCATCTCATTAAAGTTCATTTTCATTTCATATCAATAAAAATAATCTACTGAAAACTTGGCCGTTTGGGCATAGTTCCCTTTGCCTACCCAGAATGGGTGAGGATAACAAAAAAAATCTCTGTATTCTTTTACGGTTGGCGCCATTTTTCAAACATTTTAGTTAGTTGAGTTTATTGTGTTTTTATTATTCTGTTAAATTGCTTCATTTTTTCGCCACTGTATTAAAAATAGTAGTTCAGTGCATGTGCGGAACTGTCATTAGAACTTGTTCCAACTGTCAACCCTCACCTTCGGCTGCGCCTCGGCTCGGGTAGACATTTGTCGGAACTCTTTGCAATGACAGGCTTTCCGCACTTGTAATGAAATATACTATAATGCATTCATACTTGTCTCTAATACTAATGTGTTATAGAATATATAGTCAAATTACTATTTTAAACAAGTGTCGCCACAAAATAGTGAAATTAGTATGTAAAATTTTGGTATGGTTAACTGTTAACGATTAACTTTAACTTGCGTTAAATTTTCGATAATTTAACGCTTTAACGATTAACGAAGTTAATTTTTTAATTAACGAATTAACGATTAACGAAGTTAACTTTTCGATTAACTGTGCCCACCTGTGATTATATCTTTTTCTAATGTAGATTTGGGGTATTTGATACTTAACACATTCACTGTTTACAAAAAAAAAAAAGGTAACAGCTGGGAGCCAAAACTTTTTATGGTGAATTTTTATTTAGTATCTGGGAATTTTTGAACATATAGATAAATTAATAATGTTATTATAATTATTTAAATAAAAAAACACAATTTTTGCATTTGATCGCTAGGGATCATCATTTTGAGCGCTAGGGATGGCAATGGTTTAGTTCACTAATATGTAGATATTTGTTCCACTATTGCATTTCTGTGTACTAATATGTTACAAGATTTTGACAAAGTCAAGTTTTTCATCAAATTCCAGAATATTGAGTAAAACATGTAAGGATACTAATCAAAACCATCTTTTATCTACATGGTTCAAGATCTTGTAACATTTCATACATACACACGTATACACACACATATACACAAAAAAACGCATATATAAGTACACACACACACACACATACAGGACATACATATATTAAAAAATATACATACATAACAAAGTTCAGACTTAGCTTTATGTGATACAAGATATTTGTATGTTTGCCTCCGTACGAACGTGGTACTAATCACTATAACACTGTAAGAATTAAACTAATACTCTTTTTCGTTTCGCTTCAAACGCCGGCGGCTTACTACTACTGCAAAGTGAACGGACCCCTCGCTCGGATCCGAGGGGAGGCGCCGCTACTAATAGCTCTGCCCACTCGGATCCGAGTGGTCAGCAGTGAATGTATTAATAAAGAAATATATTTGTAAAATGGTTTTAATATTTAAAAGCCTCCGTTTGTCAACACGTATTTTAACTTATTGCAGCGCAGTAAAAATACATACATTGAAGGCTAAAGGACACCGATATCCCATGCCTTAATAAATTAAAAACGAATATAAACTGTTTTTACCAAAAGAAAAAATATTTGTAAATGTGTTTTTTTTCATATTATTTACACTTCTGTTTCCGCATCCGCTTCCGTTTCCGTTTCTGCAAAAAAAAAATTTTGACATCTGTTTCCGTTTCTGGTTCCGCTAAGACACTTCCGTTGCATCACTAGTGAGCATCCTTAGTGAAGGTGTTGCCTATTTTAAGTGTGGTGGGGGGGCGACGCGGAGCGGTGTCCTGAAGAAGGCGATTAGTGAGAGACCATACGTTCTCTTTGTTCTGGAGTTGGCAAAATTCTCTGAAGTTTTTAGTACTTTCGGAGCGCAGATTTCGTGAATACTGGTACTTAAGAAGTTGTTGTTGAGCCGCCAAGTCTGCGATGGGTTGGTTTAGGGATTTAGCTCGATGGATCTGGTGGTGTAGTTGTATAATGGATCTTTTCTGCTCCTCTAAGGACGGTGACCACCATGGGGGCTTTGTTTTGCCCTGGCCTTTTCCCTTGACAGGCATGGAGTCAGTACAAGCAGAGCGTATAATGTTAGTGACATCATCAATAAGTGACTCTAACTGTTCAGAACTAAGAGCCGAGATGTCGCGATCCAGGATGTCAGTGTTGGTCATGCGGAGGTGAATGGAGTCTTTAAATAGGGGCCAGTTAGCTTTACTGCTGTTGAATAAGAATGTAGAATTGTTGGTAGTTCCAACGGTTCTGTTACATAAATCAAGTGAAAAGTCTATTGCATTGTGTTGGGAGGAGGGGCAAGCCTCTAGGTTGACTTGCCAGTCATGAATGTGGTCATAAATAGAGGCTGAGGAGAGGGTAAGGTCAATAATCGATGAGCGATATCTATCATGTGTCACTGTTTCAAAGGTTGGTGTTTTTCCCCGATTGCAGACAACCATGTCATTTCCGTTGGCTATCTCAATAATTTCGTGACCCCTAGCATTTGTCCGTGCACTTCCCAGGTGGAGTGCCAACCATTAAAGTCCCCCCCTACTATACGATGTGATTTGTCCTTGGCCTTGAAAAAGTCATCTAAACGCTCTAGTGTGTTATATTGATCGTTATCAGGTTCAACGTAGACCGAGGCGATGTAAACACTACGATGTCCCAGGCATATATGGACAACGCTCAAGTTAGGAGATGAGTGTTCGCTATCACCCATTACATCGCCTAACAGTGGTTTAGTAAATATGCAGGCCTTGACATTGTTGTTGCTAGTACCTGGAAACTGGAAGATGTTTAAACCGCGTATAGGTTTGACTTCCCTGCCAGTACCTAGGTATGGTTCAGAGATAAGCGCGATTTGGTGATTACTAGCCATAAAGTACACAAGGAATTCGTGTGTGCTGTTGCGAGATCTGTCTAAGTTACACTGTATAATTTTTATGTTTCTAACTGGAACCATAGTCGATACGTGAAGTTATTTTGGCTTTTATGGAACGTAGTATTGGGCATCGTGAGTCTGTGGCCTTGTGTTTAGTGTCATTATTAGAATTAAATTTTGCGTTATGGGCCTTACAATTGTAGCAGGTGGGGGCTCCCTTCTTTATATTGGTGGAGCAGGAGTCTATGGGGTGACCGGTCTCGGCGCAGTAGGTACAAGGGCTTTCCTCTGAGGGGCACCTAGCCTTGGTATGTCCAAATTGTAAGCACTTATAGCATTGAAAGAAAGGTGAGAAATCTTGAGCGTGCACACGTTGGTGGTCTACACAGAGGCGGCCGCAGGTGAGGATTTGGCGCCACACTCTGGGGTGAGCTAAAAGAACCGCATTGTATAAGTTGGGGTTGCGGTTATTCCTTTTAAATCGGAGTTTAAGGTCGTCCTCGCTGCTGATAAGAGCGGCAACTTCCTCATTTTGATTTTGAATAATTTCGACTAGCTCGTGTGAGGGGGTGTCAACGGATATACCCTTAAGGATGCACATTGGTTTCAGGCATCGAGCCGGCTCCGCCTTCACCTCTGCGCACCCCTCCAGGCGCCTCAATGTGTCGTCGCGTTGGGTTACAGAGTTGAACTCTACTCTTAATTTGTTGTTGGAAATCGCGCGTATACATGCTGGGGCATAACTATGCTGTTTAAATGATGCCTGTTTTTTGAATGCTGTCACGACTTCCTGACGTGTTTTGGAGGGTTGTACAGTACTGATTATAAGTGCCGGCTTGCTTGTAGGAAGGATCGGTGTTGCTGACCCTGAAGGTGGTGCACGTCGCGGTGTGTTAAGGGCCTGGGCATAGGTTGTGCGGTGTGTGGCAGTATTTCTCAGCTTGTTAATTTCTTCGCGCACACAAGCCACAATATCTTCCTTGATGTCATTTAAACCCCCGTAGTTAGGTGGCTGAGGAGAGTGTTGGGGCATGCCTGCGAGTTTGTTTCCGCAACGTTTTATTTCGTCGGCGGCGGACGTAATGAGTTTTTTTTTTTTTGTTTTTTTTTTTTTTTTGTTACTGGCCGTAACCGATTTCCCTTCCGAGATTGCCAAGGATATACACTCACTGAGTTTATTTAAAGTGTCCACAAAACTTGTAATGTCAACAACGTCGTCCACTCCAGCAGGGAGAGGAGGGGGTGGTGTATTGTTGATAGGCATTGTATATTAGAGAATTAATTTTGCATCACTATTAAATATATATATAACTAAATAATATTTACATACATTAACACTAGATGGCATTTTTTGAGCAATTTTTATTATATGAAATCACTATATTGGAAAAATGTCAATAAATTAAAAAGTCAATTTTGCTTTGTAATTACGCAACACAATTTTCTTCTCTAAATATCTTCGGAATTAAATGTCCTTTACACTAATGTAATGTCTTTTGCACTAGATGGTATTTTTTTTTAGAGCGATCTTTATTATACAAAATTACTATATTTGAAAAATGTCAATAAATAAATATGTCAATTTTGATTTGTAATTACGCAACACAATTTTCTTCTCTTGATATCTTCGGAACTAAATGTCCGATTTTGATGATTCAAACGGTGTTAGAATCAGCTGGCGAAGTAGTTGTCGTCCTTGTTATCTGTGGTTTTATAATATTAACCAGTAGACCGAGAAGTTTTTCATATTATGAAAATTTTGTTTTTGTTATGATGCTATTTAAGTCTATTATATACACTAGTTTTACTATTGTTATTTTGTTCACTGCACTAAATTAATATATAACAAGTCACTCACAACATTCGGTTTATTAATTTATACGTGTGTGAAGATGGAAAATTTTGTAGAAATTTATTTTCTATCGGCAAAAATCTAGATTGTTCACTAGAAGCAAGGTTTCATATCGGTGCTCCGAATTATAATTTAAAACAGATATGTTCTCGATCTTGTTTTCGAGGCGTTTCAATTTGAAGTTTAGGTAGGTAGGTAGGTAGGTAGGTAGGTAGGTAGGTAGGTAGGTAGGTAGGTAGGTAGGTAGGTAGGTAGGTAGGTAGGTAGGTAGGTAGGTAGGTAGGTAGGTAGGTAGGTAGGTAGGTAGGTAGGTAGGTTTTTTTTTTTTTTTTTTTTTTTTTTTTTTTTTTTTTTTTTTTTTTTTTTGATTTTCCACCCGAGAGTACACCCTCCCGGGTGGGAGTATATTGTCATGTTCCACAAAATTTTATACATGGTCTTACACATTAAATTATATAAAACATTGTTCGCGTGGTCCAGACAGCAGTCTTCCTTAGCGATTTGATACTATTGTCTGACTGCTGCCTGGACACAGTGCTCATAATAAAGACTAACTTAAAATTAAACCTAAAGCTAGACTATTATAGAAAAATTTTATACAACAAAATAAAACATATAAATGGATATGACATATGTGTAAATGTAATGAACAAGAAGGGTCAATTTGAGTCTTAAGGGTTGGGATTGTTGAATGCTTTTAAATGGTCAACTATATATGTGATGAATTTAGTGAAAGAATCAAGGGCAGATTTCTTAGACAGGAGTTCGGGCAGGGAGTATGGAGACACCTTGAGGCACCTACAAAGGAGCTTGTGGTCTAATCTATAATTTTGAAAGCGTGGGCAGTCCTTAATTAAGTGATCAAAAGTTTGTGCAGTGGTATCATCACAGGGGCACGCTTCGTTATCTGCGATTTTGAATCTGTAGAGGTATGACTTGTGAAAGCCGTGCCCTGTGAGATACTGCGTGAATTGAAAAGATGTCTTAGCAGCAGACCATAGATTGTCAACGCTGTCTAAAGTGGGGAGCAAAGAACGTGTGTGACTCCCTTGAGGCGCGCTCTGGTATCTCCTCTCCCAAGACTGACGATGACGAAGACGTATTTGTTGCTTGATGTGTGAAAGGGGGAAGTAGGCATAATCGGGGCTTCTATGTAATGTGGCTGCTGAGTTGGCTAAGGAGTCTGCGGTCTCGTTGCCAGTTATACCAATGTGGCTTTTGACCCATAAAATTTTGATTTCCCCTATATCTCTGTGTGAGTGTATAATGTAATGAATTTTAGTGACTAGTGGATGGGTGTTACTCCTATTGTGAATGGCCTGTATGGATGAGAGAGAGTCGGAAAAGATATATGTGCTTATGAATTTTTTATTGCGTGCCCAGTTGCATGCTTCTGCGATGGCAAAAAGCTCTGCTTGGAAAACTGTGCAAGTGTGGTGGAGTTTGTATTTTTTGGGTGTGGATCTATTGGTATGTGGGTCCCAGCATACAAATGCTGCACCTACCGCCCCGTCCTCTTGTTTGCTGCCGTCAGTGTAAATTTGACAGGCGTGTGGGGGGCAAATTTGGACGATTTCCTCCTGGTTGCTTAGTTTACTGATTTCAGTATTTATTCTGAGTGCAGGGTGAAGAAGCTTGCCTGGTGGGGTAGGACGTTCTAAGGGGATATTGTTGGGTATGATGGGGGATGCACCTGTGAGTCGGGTGGTTTCTATAGCATGTTGTTCTAAAATTTTTAGGTCAAAAGGAGTGAACTGAGCGAGCGCTAGCGCTGCGGTTGTGGAGACAGTGCGGAATGCCTTGATCGCTTTAATTGCAAAGCCTCGTTGTAATCTCTGTAGGTCATTTTTTATATATAGTTTATGGGCAATGTGTCCCCAAATACCCGCCGCGTAAGTGATTATAGGTGTTATTACTTGATTGTGGATGGTCCTGATGTTCTCTGGATGTGCGCCCCAAGTGGGTCTTGTGTAAAGGCAAAGTTTATTGAAAATTCGACTCGCTTTATTTATAATGAAATGCACATGGCTGGTAAACGTCAAATTCTCGTCTATTATTAAGCCTAAATATTTAATTTCTTTATCAAAAATGAGGTTGTGATTGTCTATTTTAATAATGGCTCTTTTACATCTGGGTGTGAATGAAATTACTTTAGTTTTAGATGGGCCGAACTCCAGTTTAACGCTCCTTCCCCATTTAACTATTGTGTCTAAGGCGCTGTTTGTATGGTGTTCTATCTCTTCGACGTTTTTTGCGGTAATCGTGAGGAAGACGTCATCAGCAAACGCCTGTATATGACATCCTGGGGGGAGGGGTAGATCGAGAAGTTCATCTAGGATTATATTCCAAAGGATGGGTCCACAGGTTGAGCCTTGGACGCATCCCTTGGTCATGCTTTTGGTGACTCGTGCTCCAGCATGCTCCATAGTGACTTTACGATTCTGTGTGTAACTTTGGATGAGTTCAAAAATGTTTCTAGGGCAGTTAAGTAATCTGAGACGATGAAAGAGTGCCGGCCACCAGGCATTGTCAAACGCTGCTTTAATATCTAGAGAGACCGCTATTACAAGACGTTTCTCTGATTTGGCAGTTTTAATTATATCCAATGCGCTGTGTATGGCTGATATTGTGTTGGTCTGCTCTTTAAATCCGAATTGTCTCGTGTTGAGTTTATCATTTTTGTAAGCTATGTATGTGACTCGTTTGATGAATAATTTTTCAAGAAGTTTTCCGAAAACAGGGAGGAGCCCGATAGGTCTGAATGAAGTTAGTTGGGTGTTGTCTGGTTTACCATGTTTGGGGACGATTTTGACGTAAGCCTCCTTCCACTGCCTAGGGAAATGTCGAGCTTCGAGGCATTTATTAAAAATATCCGTGATGAGTTGGGGATAGTCAGACGCGAATTGGTAGCAGATGTCAGCAGTCAGTCCGTCTAGTCCTGGTGCTTTTTTGGGGTCCATCTGTTTTAGATACTCAAGCATTTCCTCCTTGGAAAATGGGATGTCGTCAGGGGTATTGGGGCTGTCTTTTTCGTGAGAACGGAGATTGTGGTGGGAGGGTTCTGTGTCTGGGCCATCATCTGGGTAGAAGTGATGCAGTAATGCCGTCGCAGTCTCGTGAGCATCCTTAGTGAAGGTGTTGCCTATTTTAAGTGTGGTGGGGGGGCGACGCGGAGCGGTGTCCTTAAGAAGACGATTAGTGAGAGACCATACGTTCTCTTTGTTCTGGAGTTGGCAAAATTCTCTGAAGTTTTTAGTACTTTCGGAGCGCAGATTTCGTGAATACTGGTACTTAAGAAGTTGTTGTTGAGCCGCCAAGTCTGCGATGGGTTGATTTAGGGATTTAGCTCGATGGATCTGGTGGTGTAGTTGTATTGTATAACAATCTATGGAATACTTAAAATATAAAACAAAACTATTTCTTTCTTTTACAACATTTTCACAACTTTATTTATTCAACTGTTTTATTTCTTCTACTATTACGCACGGCTTCGTGTTACCGGCCAGTACGACCTCCTAGGCAGCTTACATCCTCTGCCGTGCTACCAAGGAGGTTCTATGAGCAATACGCGTTATACATACCGCCCACCAAGGACAATTGCTTTGATGCAAGTGTCCTTCACTCCGCCCACCATGGGACAATATGACAAATTTCTTTACAACATAACAAACTAATTAAAATATATATATATATATATATATATGTGCCCACCGTGACATGGATAATTAGATAAATTTCTTGACATTATAAAAACTGAAATTACATAAACATATCCCGCCCACCTTGACATGGGATGTTTGACAAAATTCTTTTACTACACAAGATACTAGAATCCGCCCACCATGATGTGGGAATTAAAAACTTAACTATAGTTACTAACATACCTGGACCTATCATTTAACAAATAAAAACAAACACTAAATAAACACTAACATTTCTTTCTATAACATTAACATTACTTAATATCTAAACAATATTAATCTCCCTTATTTATATTCATCACCACCTAGATGCATACCTTACTGTCAGATCCTACAAATTTTAACAATTTTAAACACCATTATAAATTCAAAACCACCTGGATGCGAACCCTATTATTACGAGTATCTAACCGTACAAAAATCTAATTTAATTCCCTATTTGAGTGAGTAATATCGACAACTAGTTAGTCATATACCTATAACCTGCCGCAAATTCAACATAACCATTTAATCACTTCATATATTACTTGAGCAATAACCTTTTTGAACTCTTAATCCGTAACCCTTGTGGCTATAAGTCAATAATTATCGCGAGAAGATCCTTGCGGCCACACGCACATGTAAACAATATAAAAACTAATGTAACCCTACAACATATCATACTTAGGTGTTACATTCTATGTTCTTTAGACTTTCCCATACTAATCAATACTTAAATAACCAAAATCTATCACTAAACGTTCCTATAGGTACTTTTTGGATTAGCATAATTCATTTTACACCTGCACCCTATGTTGCCATACCGTAACTTTACCCTAGAATATGGTAACTGTCCCGTTTCCCGATATACATCTCCTGTCATTGATCCCCTGTCGAAAACCATGTTTTTTCTATGAAATTTTCTAAAGTCATTATCCACGCAACGTGACCGTTCTATACAATTACTATTCCATTTCCGCAATTCCATTCCACCTTTCTGTAAGAATCCTTTGTCACCAAAGCGAGCGTGCGACTTAACTTTATAATTACAAGACCTGAGTACATCACTTACACCACCTGACAGTACCCAACCCAGAGCTGTAGACTGAGCTACTGTTGAGCCATTCGGATCCCTTTTTATACCTTCCCGTATCACTTGGGAGTAGACTTTGGCTCCAAGGAGAATGTCTATTCTGTTAGGTGTGTTGTAACCCGGATCAGCTAATTCTAACTTTTCAATATCTACCCAATTCAGCAGTGGAATTTCCTTACTAGGCAATAAATCCGTTACAGTATTTAAAACATAAGCCTGCACCTTCACCACATACTTTGGATTAATCCGAGATTGAATATCTAATGTCACTGTTGCACTAGAACCTACTTTACTGTTTCCTCCTATTCCTACGATATCACTCTTTATAGGGACCTTTTCCAAATTTAATAACTGTACCGCAGCTTCAGTGACAAAAGATGCCTGCGAACCTTGATCTAATAACGCTCGTAACATGTAATTAGTCCCTTTTCTCGAACTTGCCTTTACCAAAGCTGTAGGTAATAAAATTTGATTGTAAGTCCTACCTACCGAAAGACACGACACAATCTGACCTGGAGTGCCGTCTGTACTTGGTGACTCCTCACCAGCGCTTGAGCCGCTCAACTCGAGATTCTGATTGCTACCGGTTGCTGTGTCTATGCCTACGGGATGCACCAAGGTGTGATGACGTTTGCTACATGTATCACATTTAACATATCGTTTACAAAACCTTGCTGTATGGTTATTGCCTATACATACAAAACATAGATTATTATCCCGTACAAAATTACGACGAAATTCACTACTTTCGTTCGCAAACTTACTACAATGACTTAACACGTGTTCTCCCATGCAATATTGACATCTAACATCTACAACATGAAAAGATCTCCGAACAAACTGAGGCTTTGACATATTTTCCATCTTATTATTATTAACAACATGCGAATTCGATTTACTTGTATCTATTGCCTCTAAACCTCGAGCCCGATCTAGTAAAAAGTTTTTAAATTCATCAAAGGTTGACAAGACGTCCGATGAACTATTATTATTACTGTAAAACTCCCATTGCCTTCTGGACTCCTGGTCAAGCTTTAACGACAACATATAAATTAAAATTACATCCCAATCACTAACATTTACACCTAAATTACTTAAGCCATTTAAACAATCTCCAGCAGTATCTACTAAATGTTTTAAATATTGAGCCGATTCACAAGTTGCATTTCTCAAACTGAACAATCTTTTTAAAATATTTGCTGTTAAATACTTTTTATTATTGTAGCGCGATTTAATTGTCTCCCAAGCTATCTGATAATTGTCAGCGGATATAGGAATCTGTCTCAATAGTTGTTCCGCTTCGCCACTAAGATATCCTTTTAAATAATGCATTTTTTGGACGTTATCTAGGGAGTCACAATTGTGCACCAATGATGTAAATAAATCTCGAAATGTCACCCATTCTGTATATAATCCGGAAAATGTAGGAATTCTAATCTTCGGCAACTTAACATGAGATGAATTTGGATTACATTTTTCATTTGTATGAATAATTTCAGATTCAAAACTTTCTAACAACATCAATAATTCTGCTTTGTACTCCATATAGCATTCTTCAGTTCCATCATAAACATTTTGTACATAATACGTGCTACTCTTAAATGCCTTTGAATCAGACTCCTTAACAAGACTTTCATGAGTCTTATTAAACTGTTGCCACAATTCATCTAACGATTTTAACCTAATTTGTACATGCGGACGAGTTAATCTATCTTTCGGCGATTTCTTATAATTTCTTTGCGCCTTAACAATCCTATCTGAAACATCTTCTTGATATTTTAATAACCCTTCCATTACGATAATTCAAATCTTTACAAGGTTAGTATGAAAGTCACTACAAAGTTTACGAATCACTTTAATCTCTAATAGTTAATTAGAACGGACTCACTTTATTCACAAGCTTGTACGCCGTCGTCCTAATAACTCCTCCTTTTAGATCGTCGCCTTGACTCGCCGCTCCGCTGCCGTCACTCACGGGCGCCGCTAAAGCGCCTGCGCTGGCCAATATTTCCGAAGAGCTCGTCTTGACGAAATTAACAAAAGGGCATTTTCTACTTCAATTCACTTTAAAGCTATTGGATCGGACTTTTTTATTATAAGCACTAAGTACTCCCGCGCCGTCCCAATAGTTCATCCACTTCGCTCGCCGCCTCGACTCGCCGCCGCCGCCGTCACCCACTACAAGCGCCTGTGTAGGCCAATCTTTCGGAGACTCGTCGATGGAACGAAGGGAATATTAATTACACCTTCGAAAAACCCTTATCCGGCTCGATTGGACCAAAAATTATGTATAACAATCTATGGAATACTTAAAATATAAAACAAAACTATTTCTTTCTTTTACAACATTTTCACAACTTTATTTATTCAACTGTTTTATTTCTTCTACTATTACGCACGGCTTCGTGTTACCGGCCAGTACGACCTCCTAGGCAGCTTACATCCTCTGCCGTGCTACCAAGGAGGTTCTATGAGCAATACGCGTTATACAGTATAATGGATCTTTTCTGCTCCTCTAAGGACGGTGACCACCATGGGGGCTTTGTTTTACCCTGGCCTTTTCCCTTGACAGGCATGGAGTCAGTACAAGCAGAGCGTATAATGTTAGTGACATCATCAATAAGTGACTCTAACTGTTCAGAACTAAGAGCCGAGATGTCGCGATCCAGGATGTCAGTGTTGGTCATGCGGAGGTGAATGGAGTCTTTAAATAGGGGCCAGTTAGCTTTACTGCTGTTGAATAAGAATGTAGAATTGTTGGTAGTTCCAACGGTTCTGTTACATAAATCAAGTGAAAAGTCTATTGCATTGTGTTGGGAGGAGGGGCAAGCCTCTAGGTTGACTTGCCAGCCAAGAATGTGGTCATAAATAGAGGCTGAGGAGAGGGTAAGGTCAATAATAGATGAGCGATATCTATCATGTGTCACTGTTTCAAAGGTTGGTGTTTTTCCCCGATTGCAGACAACCATGTCATTTCCGTTGGCTATCTCAATAATTTCGTGACCCCTAGCATTTGTCCGTGCACTTCCCCAGGTGGAGTGCCAACCATTAAAGTCCCCCCCTACTATACGATGTGATTTGTCCTTGGCCTTGAGAAAGTCATCTAAACGCTCTAGTGTGTTATATTGATCGTTATCAGGTTCAACGTAGACCGAGGCGAAGTAAACACTACGATGTCCCAGGCATATATGGACAACGCTCAAGTTGGGAGATGAGTGTTCGCTATCACCCATTACATCGCCTAACAGTGGTTTGGTAAATATGCAGGCCTTGACATTGTTGTTGCTAGAACCTGGAAACTGGAAGATGTTTAAACCGCGTATAGGTTGGACTTCCCTGCCAGTACCTAGGTATGGTTCAGAGATAAGCGCGATTTGGTGATTACTAGCCATAAAGTACACAAGGAATTCGTGTGTGCTGTTGCGAGATCTGTCTAAGTTACACTGTATAATTTTTATGTTTCTAACTGGAACCATAGTCGATACGTGAAGTTATTTTGGCTTTCATAGAACGTAATATTGGACATCGTGAGTCTGTGGCCTTGTGTTTAGTGTCATTATTAGAATTAAATTTTGCGTTATGGGCCTTACAATTGTAGCAGGTGGGGGCTCCCTTCTTTATACCGGTGGAGCAGGAGTCTATGGGGTGACCGGTCTCGGCGCAGTAGGTACAAGGGCTTTCCTCTGAGGGGCACCTAGCCTTGGTATGTCCAAATTGTAAGCACTTATAGCATTGAAGGAAAGGTGAGAAATCTTGAGCGTGCACCCGCTGATGGTCTACACAGAGGCGGCCGCAGGTGAGGATTTGGCGCCACACTCTGGGGTGAGCTAAAAGAACCGCATTGTATAAGTTGGGGTTGCGGTTATTCCTTTTAAATCGGAGTTTAAGGTCGTCCTCGCTGCTGATAAGAGCGGCAACTTCCTCATTTTGATTTTTAATAATTTCGACTAGCTCGTGTGAGGGGGTGTCAACGGATATACCCTTCAGGATGCACATTGGTTTCAGGCATCGAGCCGGCTCCGCTTTCACCTCTGCGCACCCCTCCAGGCGCCTCAATGTGTCGTCGCGTTGGGTTACAGAGTTGAACTCTACTCTTAATTTGTTGTTGGAAATCGCGCGTATACATGCTGGGGCATAACTATGCTGTTTAAATGATGCCTGTTTTTTGAATGCTGTCACGACTTCCTGACGTGTTTTGGAGGGTTGTACAGTACTGATTATAAGTGCCGGCTTGCTTGTAGGAAGGATCGGTGTTGCTGACCCTGAAGGTGGTGCACGGCGCGGTGTGTTAAGGGCCTGGGCATAGGTTGTGCGGTGTGTGGCAGTATTTCTCAGCTTGTTAATTTCTTCGCGCACACAAGCCACAATATCTTCCTTGATGTCATTTAAACCCCCGTAGTTAGGTGGCTGAAGAGAGTGTTGGGGCATGCCTGCGAGTTTGTTTCCGCAACGTTTTATTTCGTCGGCGGCGGACGTAATGAGTTTTTTGTTACTGGCCGTGACCGATTTCCCTTCCGAGATTGCCAAGGATATACACTCACTGAGTTTATTTAAAGTGTCCACAAAACTTGTAATGTCAACAACGTCGTCCACTCCAGCAGGGAGAGGAGGGGGTGGTGTATTGTTGATAGGCATTGTATATTAGAGAATTAATTTTGCATCACTATTAAATATATATATAACTAAATAATATTTACATACATTAACACTAGATGGCATTTTTTGAGCAATTTTTATTATATGAAATCACTATATTGGAAAAATGTCAATAAATTAAAAAGTCAATTTTGCTTTGTAATTACGCAACACAATTTTCTTCTCTAAATATCTTCGGAATTAAATGTCCTTTACACTAATGTAATGTCTTTTGCACTAGATGGTATTTTTTTTTAGAGCGATCTTTATTATACAAAATTACTATATTTGAAAAATGTCAATAAATAAATATGTCAATTTTGATTTGTAATTACGCAACACAATTTTCTTCTCTTGATATCTTCGGAACTAAATGTCCGATTTTGATGATTCAAACGGTGTTAGAATCAGCTGGCGAAGTAGTTGTCGTCCTTGTTATCTGTGGTTTTATAATATTAGGTCCTTACATATGAAATTGGCGTTTTTCGTACTGGCCAATTTAATCACGAATTTCTCCTCTTTGGTAAGGAATTCCAAATTTTAATTTGTACAGCTATAGACTCATGTATCTGTGGTTCGATGACCGTCATTCGTTTGTTTTTTTTCTTCTGTTTTTTTCTGTTTGCGTCACTCATTTTACAAAATGGAAAACTAAAAATATCGCATTATTTACGATTACGAGTTCCACGGTGGCACTAGTGCTGCGGAAACGACTCGAAGGGTGAATGATGTGTATGGCGGTCGTGTTGCAAAAGAAAACACAGTTCGTTTTTGGTTCAACGTTTTCGTTCTGGAAATTTCGATCTGCAAAACAAGCCCCATGGACGGCCTGAGACTCAAGTTGATAATGAAGAGTTGAAGGCTATTTTGGAAGCGGATCCATCGCAAACCACGTCCGAGTTAGCTGCAGGCTGCGATGTTAGTGATAAAACTGTTTTAATTCACTTGAAGCAAATTGGGAAGATTAAAAAGCTTGAAAGGTGGGTACCTCACGAATTGACTGAAGCAAACCGGCAAACGCGCGTCGACTGTTGCGTTACATTACTAAACCGGCACAATAATGAAGGTATTTTAAACCGAATCATTACCTGTGATGAAAAATGGGTTCTTTACGATAATCGGAAGCGCTCAGCGCAATGGTTGGATCCTGGCCAGCCAGCCAAATCCTGCCCCAAGCGAAAATTAACCCCAAAAAAGTTACTTGTAAGCGTTTGGTGGACTAGTGCCGGTATTGTTCATTACAGTTTTCTCAAATCTGGCCAGACTATTACGGCTGATGTCTATTGTCAGCAATTGCAAACCATGATGGAAAAGCTAGCGGTTAAACAACCTAGGCTGGTCAATCACTCCACGACACTGCTGCTTCACGACAACGCTAGACCACACACTGCGCAACAGACGGCTACTAAATTAGAAGAGCTTCAATTGGAAAGTCTAAGACATCCTCCGTACTCCCCGGACCTTGCTCCAACAGATTACCATTTTTTTCGAAATTTGGATAACTTCTTGCAAGGGAAAAAATTCAACTCCGATGGGGCAGTCCAAATCGTCTTCAAAGATTTTATTGATTCCCGTCCGACTGGTTTTTTTAGTAAAGGGATCAATGAACTACCTATGAGATGGCAAAAGTGCATAGAAAATAATGGTTCATACTTTGATTAATTAAATATATTATATTAAAAAATATTCGACTTTTTTTCCTCCCATACAAAACGCCAATTTCATATGTAAGGACCTAATATTAACCAGTAGACCGAGAAGTTTTTTCATATTATGAAAATTTTGTTTTTGTTATGTTGCTATTTAAGTCTATTATATACACTAGTTTTACTATTGTTATTTTGTTCACTGCACTAAATTGAAATAATAGATATATAACAAGTCACTCACAACATTCGGTTTATTAATTTATACGTGTGTGAAGATGGAAAATTTTGTAGAAATTTATTTTCTATCGGCAAAAATCTAGATTGTTCACTAGAAGCAAGGTTTCATATCGGTGCTCCGAATTATAATTTAAAACAGATATGTTCTCGATCTTGTTTTCGAGGCGTTTCAATTTGAAGTTTTGCACTGAAAAGATTTACAATTTTTCCACTATAACTTTTCACACAGATTGTATTTTACAAAGATTTTTGCACCATTTTGTTCGTGACACTGAGGCGAATCTAACGATATATAACACTTCAATATTTGAGAACTTTTTCCCACTTCGAGTTATTTTTACTGCGGAGCCGCGCGGGAGCGATGCGTTCGCGACGGCGTCTGGCACGCGACAAGGATAGGTAGGTAGGTAGGTAGGTAGGTAGGTAGGTAGGTAGGTAGGTAGGTAGGTAGGTAGGTAGGTAGGTAGGTAGGTAGGTAGGTAGGTAGGTAGGTAGGTAGGTAGGTAGGTAGGTAGGTAGGTAGGTAGGTAGGTAGGTAGGTAGGTAGGTAGGTAGGTAGGTAGGTAGGTAGGTAGGTAGGTAGGTAGGTAGGTAGGTAGGTAGGTAGGTAGGTAGGTAGGTAGGTAGGTAGGTAGGTAGGTAGGTAGGTAGGTAGGTAGGTAGGTAGGTAGGTAGGTAGGTAGGTAGGTAGGTAGGTAGGTAGGTAGGTAGGTAGGTAGGTAGGTAGGTAGGTAGGTAGGTAGGTAGGTAGGTAGGTAGGTAGGTAGGTAGGTAGGTAGGTAGGTAGGTAGGTAGGTAGGTAGGTAGGTAGGTAGGTAGGTAGGTAGGTAGGTAGGTAGGTAGGTAGGTAGGTAGGTAGGTAGGTAGGTAGGTAGGTAGGTAGGTAGGTAGGTAGGTAGGTAGGTAGGTAGGTAGGTAGGTAGGTAGGTAGGTAGGTAGGTAGGTAGGTAGGTAGGTAGGTAGGTAGGTAGGTAGGTAGGTAGGTAGGTAGGTAGGTAGGTAGGTAGGTAGGTAGGTAGGTAGGTAGGTAGGTAGGTAGGTAGGTAGGTAGGTAGGTAGGTAGGTAGGTAGGTAGGTAGGTAGGTAGGTAGGTAGGTAGGTAGGTAGGTAGGTAGGTAGGTAGGTAGGTAGGTAGGTAGGTAGGTAGGTAGGTAGGTAGGTAGGTAGGTAGGTAGGTAGGTAGGTAGGTAGGTAGGTAGGTAGGTAGGTAGGTAGGTAGGTAGGTAGGTAGGTAGGTAGGTAGGTAGGTAGGTAGGTAGGTAGGTAGGTAGGTAGGTAGGTAGGTAGGTAGGTAGGTAGGTAGGTAGGTAGGTAGGTAGGTAGGTAGGTAGGTAGGTAGGTAGGTAGGTAGGTAGGTAGGTAGGTAGGTAGGTAGGTAGGTAGGTAGGTAGGTAGGTAGGTAGGTAGGTAGGTAGGTAGGTAGGTAGGTAGGTAGGTAGGTAGGTAGGTAGGTAGGTAGGTAGGTAGGTAGGTAGGTAGGTAGGTAGGTAGGTAGGTAGGTAGGTAGGTAGGTAGGTAGGTAGGTAGGTAGGTAGGTAGGTAGGTAGGTAGGTAGGTAGGTAGGTAGGTAGGTAGGTAGGTAGGTAGGTAGGTAGGTAGGTAGGTAGGTAGGTAGGTAGGTAGGTAGGTAGGTAGGTAGGTAGGTAGGTAGGTAGGTAGGTAGGTAGGTAGGTAGGTAGGTAGGTAGGTAGGTAGGTAGGTAGGTAGGTAGGTAGGTAGGTAGGTAGGTAGGTAGGTAGGTAGGTAGGTAGGTAGGTAGGTAGGTAGGTAGGTAGGTAGGTAGGTAGGTAGGTAGGTAGGTAGGTAGGTAGGTAGGTAGGTAGGTAGGTAGGTAGGTAGGTAGGTAGGTAGGTAGGTAGGTAGGTAGGTAGGTAGGTAGGTAGGTAGGTAGGTAGGTAGGTAGGTAGGTAGGTAGGTAGGTAGGTAGGTAGGTAGGTAGGTAGGTTAGGTTAGGTTAGGTTAGGTTAGGTTAGGTTAGGTTAGTCGCGCGCCGGTTGCCGTACCGTGTGCATCGCTTCCGTGTCGCTCCGCATTTAAAAATCTTTAAATGCGGTAAAAAGTGAAGTGATTTACGTGTGTCATACATCGGGAGATGCGCCTCGGCGAGACGCATCTAGTGATATATAACACATAGTGGACAGAGACCAAAATAGTTAAGTTTTTAGTGTTTTAGTGTTTTAACGGTTATTTCGGGCGTGGCACTTTTTAACAAAGTTTAAAAAGTGCTTCGATTTCGACGTTTTATATATCGGGAGATGCGTCTCAGTGAGACAAATCGACCGGTATAGTTTTAGTGTGGATAGAGACCAAATTAGTTAAGTTTTTAGTGTTTAAGTGTTGTAACGGTCGTTTTGGGCGTGGCACTTTTTCGACAAAGTCCAAAAAGTGCCCCGATTTCGACGTGTTATATATCGGGAGATGCGTCTCAGTGAGACAAGTCGACCGGTATAGTTTTAGGGTGGACAGAGACCAAAATAGTTTAGTTTTTAGTGTTTAAGTGCGTATTTTAGTGTTTGTAGAACTTTGCCTATGAAAAGTCTACAATCGCTATGAGTGACCAAAACAAAGCGGCTTACGACATGGGGGAGGACACCTCCATGTCGGACTACACGTGCTCAGAGGACGAGGGCGCCTCCGGGCGCCGACTGGGAGCCGCGGGCGCCGCGTGCACCGAGGACGCTGCAAGGAAAAATAAGGGAGGTAAGCCGCGGTCAGCGGCCTTGACATTAAAGTTCCGAACGGGAACGACCCATAAACGGCCGTTGGCCGCTACATCCGCGGATGAGGACGCCCCGGCCGTGGCGCATAAAGTGGCCTCCTCTTCGACGAGGGGCCGCGTTAGGCGCCCGGTAGGGGTGTACAGCTTCCTCAAGGAGGCAAAAGACTACCTGGCTGATGGGGGGGATAGTGAGGGGGAGGACCCCGACCCAACCTACCGTCCAAGCGGTAGGAAGACGAGCCCCGTAGTGGCCTCTGCAAAAGCCTCCGACGATGGGACCCCCGGCGCCCTATCCAGGGGCACGGTCGAGGCCCTCGCCGAGGAGGCTCTCAAAAGCGTGGAAAAAATAAAGGAGGAAATAAAGAAGAGTAGCCACCTAAAGGGTACCGTGTGGGGCCAGATTAACCGGGCCACTAAATGCGTTGTTGAAGCGGTTGAGGGCCTCCGCGATATAACGCCAGATGAAGAGCAGCGCAGGCTCCGCGCGGACAATGCTCGCCTTTCAAGGGAGCTGGATATTGTCCGCAACGAGCTGCGTGCCTTCAAGCAGGCGTACGTGGAGTCGCAGCGGAAGTCCGCTGCAGCCCCGAAAGAGGCCACAGGGCCACAGCAGCCCAACTTTGAGGAGGTGCTAAGATACGCCATGGAGGAAATGAAGGGGCAACTCCTGCAGTCGGTAGGCGGGATGATCAATGCCCGCCTACAAGACCTGGAGATGCGCCTTCCTCCGGAGCCCGTCATGAGGCCCCCTCTGCGTGCCGACCAACGGCAGCCGCCGCCGCCCCGTCACAAGTCCCGATCGGGGCTCGTGGAAGGCGCCATGGAGGTGGATGGGGAGGCCCAGCCACCCCAGGCGCCCACACCCAGGGCGGTAAAGAAGGCGCCGAAGAAGGGCGCCGCAAAGCGGCCGACTGCCCCCCCGCCTCCTCCTCCCTCCAAGGGAAAACAGGGGGCAGGACAGGCAGACGCGACCCCTCCCCCCCCAACCGCTGGAACAAGTGGAGAGGGGGAAGCCCAGACGGAGACTGTGGGCAACTCCTGGTCCGAGGTTGTCCGGCGGAAGAAGAGGGGAAATGCCGCTGTCGCTGCTTATTCCCCCCCCTCAGCCGGAACAACCCGGCAGATCGCCCCGGCCCCACCAAAGGCCGTTAAAATCGTGGCCCCAAAAACCGCGGCCATAGTGGTGACCCTCAAGAAAGGGGCCACCATGACCAATGCGGAAGGGGCCACGACTGACGCGAAGTACACCGAGGTCCTGGCAAAGGCCAGGTCCTCGATATCCCTGAGGGAATTCGGTTTGGAGTCGGTCAAGATCCGAACGAGCATGACCGGCTCCAAACTGATGGAGGTTGGGGGGACCACCCCCGAGGAAACCGCGGACCGTCTCGCCGCCGCCCTGGTGGAGGCAGTAGGGAGCTGGGCGGACATCACCCGCCCAACCAAAATGGCCGTCCTCAGGATCACCGGTCTAGATGACACGGTGACCACTGAGGAAGTGGCTGCCCAACTGGCATCGGTTGGCGGGTGTCCCCCCAGCTTGATGAAAGTAGGGAACATCAGGCCGAGTTTCTGGGGCGGAGGCTCCGCCCTGGTCAAGTGCCCAGCGACCGCCGCTAAGGCAGTCGTGAAGGCGGGACGAGTGGCCATCGGATGGACGATGGCCACCGTCAAAGCAGTGGAGGCCCAGCCATTGAGATGCTATAAATGCATGATGCTGGGCCACACTCGCGCTCTTTGCCCAGCGGAAACAGAGAACGGGCGTCTCTGCTTCCGCTGCGGCAGTGAAGGGCACAAGTCGGCAGAGTGCGAGGCCCCCTGCAAATGCACCGTGTGTGCAACGACGGGGCGCCCACACTCACACGTGATGGGGGGTGCCAAGTGCACCCCCCCGTCGGTGAAGGGCAAAGCCCCGGCGTCGAGCAGAGTGCCTCGCACTCAGCCCCAACCGCACGGCAGCCGTATGGCTGAAGAGGAAGAAATGCAGGTTTCTTAATGCCAAGACACCTGCATTTCGACCTACTACAGACGAACACCAACCACTCTGCCAGGGCACAGGACTTGCTCATGCAGTGCCTGGCAGAGTGGAGAATTGCTGTTGCGGTCGTGGCTGAACCCTACTTTGTCCCCCCCCAACCCAGTTGGTTCGGGGACACAGAGGGATTAGTCGCCATTGTGGCGCCGCCTTCGAGCCCGCAACCCCTCTCCCTCAGGGAGCGAGGAGCGGGCTACGTGGCGGTGAACTGGGGAGAAGTAGTACTCATAGGAGTCTACTTCTCCCCAAACAGGAACCTCCGACAATTCGAGAGGTTCCTGGATGGCCTGGAGCCGGTGGTGCAGAGAGCATCACCGGCCCAGGTCATCGTGATGGGGGACCTCAACGCTAAATGCGCAGCGTGGGGGTCCTCCATCACTGACCTGAAAGGGGCGCTTCTCCGGGACTGGGCCGTCATGATCGGCTTAGTTCCGGAGAACCAAGGCAACGCCAACACGTGCGTGCGCCGACAAGGGGGATCAGTCGTGGACGTCACGTTCGCGACCCCCGGCATCGGTGCACGCATATCGTGTTGGCGTGTCCTTGAGGAGGTGGAGACCCTGTCCGATCATTTGTACATCCGGTTCAGGGTCTCCACCGCGCCCCAGGGGTCACAGGCCCGGACGGCAGCGGCAAGACGACGAGGCGCTGAGGGCTTCCCAAAGTGGCAGCTCTCACGCCTCGACCCTGACCTGGCGGAAGAAGCCGCCATCGTCCGGGCATGGGCGGAGGAACCCCCCCAAACGGTGGGGGTCGACGAGAGGGCAGCGAGATTTCGTCGAGATCTGACCGCCGTCTGCAACGCCGGAATGCCCAGGGCGCGACGTGGATTCGCGCCCCGGGAAGGGGTGTACTGGTGGACGCAGGACCTAGCCGCCCTGCGCTCCGCCAGTAACGCCGCCCGACGGGCATTCACCCGGTGCCGCAGACGGCGGAACAGAACAGAGGAGGAGCTGGAGCGCCTTCACACTGAGCTGAGCTCGGCAAAGAAGGCGTTCTCCAGTGCGATCAAGGCCGCCAAGGACTCTGCCTATGCGGAGTTCTTGGCGACCCTAGACGCAGACCCGTGGGGGCGCCCATACCGCATGGTGCGGGCGAAGCTGAAGGTGGCGCCCCCCACGGAAACGATGGAGCCGGCGGTTCTTAGCGCGGTGGTCGAGGGGCTGTTCCCGGATAGCCCCCCTTTTGTACCACCGCGCATGACAAGAGACATGCCGGCGGACATCGAGCCGTTGAACCGATCCGCCGCTCTCGCCCCACCCCCGATAACGAAGGAGGAAATGGCCAGGGCGGCGGGCCGGCTCAGGGGGACCCGCAAAGCCCCGGGGCCAGACGGAGTGCCTGGCAAGGTTTTGCACATTGCACTGGAACACCTCGGGGAACGCCTCCGCAGACTGTTTAACGACTGTCTGGCGGAGGGGCGTTTCCCCGGGGTGTGGAAGGAGGGTCGACTGGTGTTGCTGAGGAAGGAGGGTCACCCCGTCGACTCTCCTTCCGGCCACCGGCCGCTCGTGATGCTGGATGAGGCCGGGAAGCTGCTCGAAAGGGTATTGGCTTCCCGGATCATCCAGCATCTGGAGACGGAAGGGCCGCAGCTCTCCGAGAATCAGTTCGGGTTCCGGTCCGGGCGATCCACCCTGGACGCTCTGACTGCCCTGAAAAGGTTCTCGGAGGATGCGGCCGAGAGAGGACAGGGGGCGATGGCGGTGTCACTTGACATCGCCAACGCCTTCGGCTCCCTCCCCTTCGGAGTAATAGAGGAGGCACTTCGGTTTCACGAACTGCCCCTCTATCTCCGGAGGATCGTGGGACACTACCTGCGAGAGCGGGTAGTGTCCTACATGGGGAGGGAGGGAAGAGAGGAGCGGCGGATGGCCTCCGGTGTTCCTCAGGGGTCCGTCCTAGGACCCCTGCTATGGAACATCGGCTTTGACTGGGCCATCCGCGGGGAGGTGCTGCCCCGGATGGCTGTCATCTGCTACGCGGATGATACGATGATAGCCGTCCGGGACACCACCTGGAGGAAAGTCAAGAGGAGGGCGGAAGCCGGGGCCACCCTGTTGGTCCGGAGGATCGAGGCGCTCGGACTCCGCGTGGCACTCCACAAAACCGAAGCCCTTTGCTTCAAAGGGCCGAGGTGGAGAGTGCCCGCAGGAGCGACCCTCCGGATCAACGGGGACGAGGTCGAGGTTAAGGCCCGGATCAAATATCTTGGCCTTATCCTCGATGGGGGTTGGCGTTTCGGAGATCACTTCCGGACGCTAACCCCCCGACTCGTCGGCGCGGCTTCCGCCCTCGCCAGGCTCCTCCCGAACCTGAGAGGTCCGGGCGTGCAGGTCAGACGACTGTACGCCATGGTCGTTCGCAGCATGGCCCTGTACGGCGCGCCGATATGGGCAGAAGCCCTTAACGCGCCAAACAGGGCCCTCCTCCGCAGGCCGCAGCGCATCGTTGCGGTGCGCGCATGCATGGCCTACCGCACGGTTGGCCATGCAGCGGCCTGCGCTTTGGCCGGCACTCCCCCGTGGGAGATAGAAGCGGGTGTGCTGGCCGAAGCGTACCGGGAGCGGGCCGAGCAGAGAGCTCGGGGCGAAGCCCCGGCTCCAGAGGAGCTCGCCCGGTCCCGGGCGGAGAGAAAGCGAACGACCATAGAGCTGTGGGCTGCTGGCCTAGCGGACGCCCAATACGGCGCCCGCACCATAGAGGCCATACGCCCACAGCTCTCGGACTGGTGCGGGAGGCGCCACGGCGCGATGAATTACAAATTATCACAGATTTTAACAGGTCATGGCTGCTTCGGGCGATATCTTCACCGGATACGAAGAGAGGAGACGACGTCGTGCCACGAGTGCGGCGCTGATGAGGACACCGCGCAACACACCCTTCAGGTTTGTACAGCGTGGTCCGAAGAGCGCCGCACTCTGGTAGCGGCGATTGGTGATGACCTCTCACTCCCAGGCGTAATTCGCGCCATGCTGGGCAGTGAGGGGTCATGGGAGGCGGTTTCCTCCTTCTGCGAAATAGTAATTTCGCAGAAGGAGGAAAGGGAGCGAGAGCGCGAGGATAATCCCCTCGCGCCCCCGCTCAGATGCAGGAGAGTGGGGAGAAGGAGGCGGGGTTTCGCCGCCGTACTTCCCCCCACAAACCATGCGTGAGAGGGAGGCCCCTTCAGGGCGATAACGCAGGCGGGGCCACGGAAGAAAGCTAAAGCGTTCCCGTGGCGCCCGCCATAATGCGTTAGAGGGCAGTCAGGTTTTAGTGGGTATTCCGGTCACCTTCTGTGGCCGGCGAGTCCCACACTCCCTACGCCATTGCACAGCCCGGCGTAGGCGTGCGTAAACGCATTTCCTGACTATAAAAAAAAAAAAAAAAAAAAAAAAAAAAAAAAAAAAAAAAAAAAAAAAAAAAAAAAAAAAAAAAAAAAAAAAGGTTAGGTTAGGTTAGGTTAGGTTAGGTTAGGTTAGGTTAGGTTAGGTTAGGTTAGGTTAGGTTAGGTTAGGTTAGGTTAGGTTAGGTTAGGTTAGGTTAGGTTAGGTTAGGTTAGGTTAGGTTAGGTTTAGGTTAGGTTAGGTTAGGTTAGGTTAGGTTAGGTTAGGTTAGGTTAGGTTAGGTTAGGTTAGGTTAGGTTAGGTTAGGTTAGGTTAGGTTAGGTTAGGTTAGGTTAGGTTAGGTTAGGTTAGGTTAGGTTAGGTTAGGTTAGGTTAGGTTAGGTTAGGTTAGGTTAGGTTAGGTTAGGTTAGGTTAGGTTAGGTTAGGTTAGGTTAGGTTAGGTTAGGTTAGGTTAGGTTAGGTTAGGTTAGGTTAGGTTAGGTTAGGTTAGGTTAGGTTAGGTTAGGTTAGGTTAGGTTAGGTTAGGTTAGGTTAGGTTAGGTTAGGTTAGGTTAGGTTAGGTTAGGTTAGGTTAGGTTAGGTTAGGTTAGGTTAGGTTAGGTTAGGTTAGGTTAGGTTAGGTTAGGTTAGGTTAGGTTAGGTTAGGTTAGGTTAGGTTAGGTTAGGTTAGGTTAGGTTAGGTTAGGTTAGGTTAGGTTAGGTTAGGTTAGGTTAGGTTAGGTTAGGTTAGGTTAGGTTAGGTTAGGTTAGGTTAGGTTAGGTTAGGTTAGGTTAGGTTAGGTTAGGTAGTTAGGTTAGGTTAGGTTAGGTTAGGTTAGGTTAGGTTAGGTTAATCGCGCGCCGGTTGCCGTACCGTGTGCATCGCTTCCGTGTCGCTCCGCATTTAAAATTCGATAAATGTGGTAAAAAGTGAGGTGATATACCAGTGTTATACATCGGGAGATGCGCCTCGGCGAGACGCATCTAGTGATATATAATACATAGTGGGCAGAGACCAAAATAGTTAAGTTTTTAGTGTTTTAGTGTTTTAACGGTTATTTCGGGCGTGGCACTTTTTCGTCAAAGTCTAAAAGTGCTTCGATCTCGACGTGTGATATATCGGGAGATGCGTCTCAGTGAGACAAATCGACCGATATAGTTTTTAGTGTGGATAGAGACCAAATTAGTTAAGTTTTTAGTGTTTAAGTGTTGTAACGGTCGTTTTGGGCGTGGCACTTTTACGACAAATTCCAAAAAGTGTTCCGATTTCGACGTGTGATATACCGGGAGATGCGTCTCAGCGAGACAAATCGACCGGTATAGTTTTAAGGGTGGACAGAGACCAAATTAGTTTAGTTTTATTAGTGATTAAGTTTGTTTTTAGTGTTGTAGAACTTATGAATAGTCTGCAAACGCTATGAACAACAATAGCAAAGTGACTTACGACATGGGGGAGGACACCTCCATGTCGGACTACACGTGCTCAGAGGACGAGGGCGCCTCCGGGCGCCGGCTGGGAGCCGCGGGCGCCGCGTGCAGCGAGGACGCCGCAAGGCCAAACAAGGGAGGTAAGCCGCGGTCAGCGGGCTTGACATTAAAGTACCGAACGGGAACGACCCATAAACGGCCGTTGGCCGCTACATCCGCAGATGAGGACGCCCCGGCCGTGGCGCATAAAGTGGCCTCCTCTTCGACGAGGGGCCGCGTTAGGCGCCCGGTAGGGGTTTACAGCTTCCTCAAGGAAGCTAAAGACTACGTAGCTGATGGGGGGGATAGTGAGGGGGAGGACCCCGACCCAACTTACCGTCCATCCGGGAGGAAGACGAGCCCCGCAGTGGCTTCAGCAAAAGCCTCTGACGACGGGACCCCCGACGCCCTATCCAGGGGCACGGTCGAGGCCCTCGCCGAGGAGGCTCTCAAAAGCGTGGAGAAAATAAAGGAAGAAATCAAGAAGAGTAGCCACCTAAAGGGTACCGTGTGGGGCCAAATTAACCGGGCCACTAAATGCGTTGTTGAAGCGGTTGAGGGCCTCCGCGATATAACGCCAGATGAAGAGCAGCGCAGGCTCCGCGCGGACAATGCTCGCCTTTCAAGGGAACTGGATATTGTCCGCAACGAGCTGCGTGCCTTCAAGCAGGCGTACGTGGAGTCGCAGCGGAAGTCCGCTGCAGCCCCGAAAGAGGCCACAGGGCCACAGCAGCCCAACTTTGAGGAGGTGCTAAGATATGCTATGGAGGAAATGAGGGGCAACTCCTGCAGTCGGTAGGCGGGATGATCAATGCCCGCCTACAAGACCTGGAGATGCGCCTTCCTCCGGAGCCCGTCATGAGGCCCCCCCTGCGTGCCGACCAACGGCAGCCGCCGCCGCCCCGTCACAAGTCCCGGTCGGGGATCGAGGAGGGCGCCATGGAGGTGGATGGGGAAGCCCAGCCATCCCCGGCGCCCACACCTAGGGCGGTAAAGAAGGCACCGAAGAAGGGCGCTGCAAAGCGGCCGACTGCCCCCCCGCCACCTCCTCCCTCCAAGGGAAAACAGGGGGCAGGACAGGCAGACGCGACCCCTCCCCCCCCCAACCGCTGGAACAAGTGGAGAGGGGGAAGCCCAGTCGGGGACTGTGGGCAACTCCTGGTCCGAGGTTGTCCGGCGGAAGAAGAGGGGAAATGCCGCTGTCGCTGCTTATTCCCCCCCCTCAGCCGGAACAACCCGGCAGATCGCCCCGGCCCCACCAAAGGCCGTTAAAATCGTGGCCCCAAAAACCGCGGCCATAGTGGTGACCCTCAAGAAAGGGGCCACCATGACCAATGCGGAAGGGGCCACGACTGACGCGAAGTACACCGAGGTCCTGGCAAAGGCCAGGTCCTCGATATCCCTGAGGGAATTCGGTTTGGAGTCGGTCAAGATCCGAACGAGCATGACCGGCTCCAAACTGATGGAGGTCGGGGGGACCTCCCCCGAGGAAACTGCTGACCGCCTTGCCGCCGCCCTGGTGGAGGCAGTAGGCAGCTGGGCGGACATCACCCGCCCAACCAAAATGGCCGTCCTCAGGATCACCGGTCTGGATGACACGGTGACCACTGAGGAAGTGGCGGCCCAACTGGCATCGGTCGGCGGGTGTCCCCCCACCTCCATGAAAGTAGGCAATATCAGGCCGAGTTTCTGGGGCGGAGGCTCCGCCCTGGTCAAGTGCCCAGCGACTGCCGCTAAGGCAGTCGTGAAGGCGGGACGAGTGGCCATCGGATGGACGATGGCCACCGTCAAAGCAGTGGAGGCCCAGCCATTGCGTTGCTATAAATGCATGATGCTGGGCCACACTCGCGCTCTATGCCCAGCGGAGACAGAGAACGGGCGTCTCTGCTTCCGCTGCGGCAGTGAAGGACACAAGTCGGCAGAGTGCGAGGCCCCCTGCAAATGCACCGTGTGTGCAACGACGGGGCGCCCACACTCACATGTGATGGGGGGTGCCAAGTGCACACCCCCGTCGGTGAAGGGCAAAGCCCCGTCGTCGAGCAGAGTGCCTCGCACTCAGCCCCAACCGCACGGCAGCCGTATGGCTGAGGAGGAAGAAATGCAGGTATCTTAATGCCAAGACACCTGCATTTCGACCTACTACAGACGAACACCAACCACTCTGCCAGGGCACAGGACTTGCTCATGCAGTGCCTGGCAGAGTGGAGAATTGCTGTTGCGGTCGTGGCTGAACCCTACTTTGTCCCCCCCCAACCCAGTTGGTTCGGGGACACAGAGGGATCAGTCGCCATTGTGGCGCCGCCTTCGAGCCCGCGACCCCTCTCCCTCAGGGAGCGAGGAGCGGGCTACGTGGCGGTGAACTGGGGAGAAGTAGTACTCATAGGAGTCTACTTCTCCCCAAACAGGAACCTCCGACAATTCGAGAGGTTCCTGGATGGCCTGGAGCCGGTTGTGCAGCGAGCATCACCGGCCCAGGTCATCGTGATGGGGGACCTCAACGCTAAGTGCGCAGCGTGGGGGTCCTCCATCACTGACCTGAAAGGGGCGCTTCTCCGGGACTGGGCCGTCATGATCGGCTTAGTTCCGGAGAACCAAGGCAACGCCAACACGTGCGTGCGCCGACAAGGGGGATCAGTCGTGGACGTCACGTTCGCGACCCCCGGCATCGGTGCACGCATATCGTGTTGGCGTGTCCTCGAGGAGGTGGAGACCCTGTCCGATCATTTGTACATCCGGTTCAGGGTCTCCACCGCGCCCCAGGGGTCACAGGCCCGGACGGCAGCGGCAGGACGACGAGGCGTTGAGGGCTTCCCAAAGTGGCAGCTCTCACGCCTCGACCCTGACCTGGCGGAAGAAGCCGCCATCGTCCGGGCATGGGCGGAGGAACCCCCCCAAACGGTGGGGGTCGACGAGAGGGCGGCGAGATTTCGTCGAGATCTGACCGCCGTCTGCAACGCCGGAATGCCCAGGGCGCGACGTGGCTTCGCGCCCCGGGAAGGCGTGTACTGGTGGACGCAGGACCTAGCCGCCCTGCGCTCCGCCAGTAACGCAGCCCGACGTGCATTCACCCGGTGCCGCAGACGGCGGAACCGAACAGAGGAGGAGCTAGAACGCCTTCACGCCGAGCTGAGCTCGGCAAAGAAGGCGTTCTCCAGCGCGATCAAGGCCGCCAAGGACTCTGCCTATGCGGAGTTCTTGGCGACCTTAGACGCAGACCCGTGGGGGCGCCCATACCGCATGGTGCGGGCGAAGCTGAAGGTGGCGCCCCCCACGGAAACGATGGAGCCGGCGGTCCTTAGCGCGGTGGTCGAAGGGCTGTTCCCGGATAGCCCTTCTTTTGTACCACCGCGCATGACAAGAGACATGCCGGCGGACGACGACGAACCACTGAACCGGTCCGCCGCCCTCGCCCCACCCCCGATAACGAAGGAGGAAATGGCCAGGGCGGCGGGCCGGCTCAGGGGGACCCGCAAGGCCCCGGGGCCAGACGGAGTGCCTGGAAAGGTCCTGCACATTGCGCTGGAACACCTCGGGGAACGCCTCCGCAGACTGTTTAACGACTGTCTGGCGGAGGGGCGTTTCCCCGGGGTGTGGAAGGAGGGGCGGCTGGTGTTGCTGAGGAAGGAGGGTCACCCCGTCGACTCTCCTTCTGGTCACCGGCCGCTCGTGATGCTGGATGAGGCTGGGAAGTTACTCGAAAGAGTATTGGCTTCCCGAATCATCCAGCATCTGGAGACGGAAGGGCCGCAGCTCTCCGAGAACCAGTTCGGGTTCCGGTCCGGGCGATCCACCCTGGACGCCCTGACCGCCCTGAAAAGGTTCTCGAAGGATGCGGCCGAGAGGGGACAGGGGGCGGTGGCGGTGTCACTTGACATCGCCAACGCCTTCGGCTCCCTCCCCTTCGGAGTAATAGAGGAGGCACTTCGGTTTCACGAACTGCCCCTCTATCTCCGGAGGATTGTGGGACACTACCTGCGAGAGCGGGTAGTGTCCTACATGGGGAGGGAGGGAAGAGAGGAGCGGCGGATGGCCTCCGGTGTTCCTCAGGGGTCCGTCCTAGGACCCCTGCTGTGGAACATCGGCTTTGATTGGGCCATCCGCGGGGAGGTGCTGCCCCGGATGGCTGTCATTTGCTACGCAGATGACACGATGATAGCCGTCCGGGACACCACCTGGAGAAAAGTTAAGAGGAGGGCGGAAGCCGGGGCCACCCTGTTGGTCCGGAGGATCGAGGCGCTCGGACTCCGCGTGGCACTCCACAAAACCGAGGCCCTCTGCTTCAAAGGGCCGAGGTGGAGAGTGCCCGCAGGAGCGACCCTCCGGATCAACGGGGACGAGGTCGAGGTTAAGGCCCGGATCAAATATCTTGGCCTTATCCTCGATGGGGGTTGGCGTTTCGGAGATCACTTCCGGACGCTAACCCCCCGACTCGTCGGCGCGGCTTCTGCCCTCGCCAGGCTCCTCCCGAACTTGAGAGGTCCGGGCGTACAGGTCAGACGCTTGTACGCCATGGTCATTCGCAGTATGGCCCTGTACGGCGCGCCGATATGGGCAGAAGCCCTGGACGCGCCAAACAGGGCCCTCCTCCGCAGGCCGCAGCGCATCGTTGCGGTGCGCGCATGCATGGCCTACCGCACGGTGAGCCACGCAGCGGCCTGCGCTTTGGCCGGCACTCCCCCGTGGGAGATAGAAGCGGGTGTGCTGGCCGAAGCGTACCGGGAGCGGGCCGAGCAGAGAGCTCGGGGCGAAGCCCCGGCTCCAGAGGAGCTCGCCCGGTAGCTCGCCCGGTCCCGGGCGGAGAGAAAGCGAATGACCATAGAGCTGTGGGCTGCTGGCCTAGCGGACGCCAAATACGGCGCCCGCACCATAGAGGCCATACGCTCACGGCTCTCGGACTGGTGTGGGAGGCGCCACGGCGCATTGAATTACAAACTTTCACAGGTGCTGACAGGACACGGGTGCTTCGGGCGGTACCTGTGCCGTATAAGAAGAGAGGAGACGACGTCGTGCCACGAGTGCGGCGCTGATGAGGACACCGCGCAACACACCCTTCAGGTATGTACAGCGTGGTCCGAAGAGCGCCGCACTCTGGTAGCGGCGATCGGTGATGACCTCTCACTCCCAGGCGTAATTTGCGCCATGCTGGGCAGTGAGGGGTCATGGGAGGCGGTTTCCTCCTTCTGCGAAATTGTAATTTCGCAGAAGGAGGAAAGGGAGCGAGAGCGCGAGGATAATCCCCTCGCGCCCCCGCTCAGACGCAGGAGAGTGGGGAGAAG